>NW_024096676.1:662500-1278166 GCF_016545835.1 Crotalus tigris
GATTAGTTTCCATCATTTCTTGTCTTGCCTTCTGGTGCTTTGGAAAATAGGATGACTCCCTCTTCTTTGTGTCAGCTCTTCAAATATTGTCACTCCTAGCCCTTCTTTTCACTGGGCTAGCTATACCCAATTCCTGCAACCGTTCTTCATATGTTTTCATCTCCAGGCCCTTAGCCATCTTTTGTTGTTTTTCTCTGCACTCTTTCCAGAGTCTCTACATCATTTTTTATAATGTGGTGACCAAAACTGGATGCAAGATGCTCGCTTCAAAGTGCACCACCCTTAAAGCTTGCTCTCTCTCTCTCTCTCTCTCTCTCTCTCTCTCTCTCTCTGTGTGTGTGTGTGTGTTTGTGGAGCAAGTTCCATTTGTTTCTTTAGTCTATGCTTTGGCAAATTTGACCAATGGAATCAATTTGTTCAATAATGGCATATTTGCTGGGAACTGTCCTTGGTGCTGAAACTCTAACCCAATATTGGGGCATTCCTTGAGCAAATCTGTATGCTTGTTTTTGCAATGCATGTTCAGTTACAATAAAACCCTAACCCCTCTGAGCTTTCCCCATCTGTACTGAAAAAAAAAATGTGACTTTTCCCTGGAATGCGATTTCATTTATGACACTACTCAAAAGTATGAGCGTTTAAAAACATTCTTTGTTTCTGCGGGGACAGCCCTTCTCTGTGTTAGTCCCTACGAGTTCATAACTTTCATCTTTCTTCCATTTTTTTTTTCCCCACAGTGAGCTTAGAGATCATTCTTTCCTCTCCCCTTTCATTCTGAAATGAGATGCATCCTGAAAGGCTTCTGTTCACAAAGTCTCACATTTGATCATACCTTCTTCCTCCCTTTTTACCCACATGCCTTCCTCTGCCTCCAAAAGGAGCTCATTCAATCATCACTTTCCAAAGGACAGAGCTTGTATTATGCTTTTAGCAGAGGGTTATGTGTGAGGGACAGAGGGACAGGGAAGGGCACAGCAAGCAAACTGCAAAGAAGTTTGTAGGGGCTTTAAACAAAAAACCTTTAAAGCATCTCATTCATTTTCCCAACATTAATAAAAAGTGCATGGTCCTTGTTGATTTTTCAGAGCATGGTCCCTTTCATTCCATGAAAGATTCTCTTAAAAACACTTCATGTATGTTCTATTGGATTCGCCATTCACAAGTCTTGAGCATCTTTTATTCCTCCCACTTTAACCGCAAAGAATCATGAATCCTTCTTTGGCATTACTATTATTATTGTTGGTATTATGATTATGATTATCATTGTTCTGTTGCTTTCTATGTACACTGAGGGATTCTGCACCAGAGACAAATTCCTTGCATATCTAATCACATTTGGACAAATAAAGTACTCTACTCTACTCTACTCTACTCTACTCTACTCTACTCTACTCTACTCTATTCTACTCTACTCCACTCCACTCCACTCTACTCCACTCCATTTTTTTATAATATTTTATTGATTTTCTCATTTTACAATTGGATATTTAAAAAGCAACATGATGGCTGGGTTAATCAATAGTTCAATAGTGTACATAAATCTTTAGTATAAATCTCATGTTACAACATCAGATATTTCCTCTCTTTTTCCATTAATATCTGTTATCTCATATTAAGCTAGTACAATTCTTATTGTTATCAACTAAATAAAACATCTTTGTTACAGTGATCAGCAATTTTAGCTTATACATATCTTAATTGTGTTTGCACTTAATCCTTGTATAATCCTTGTATGCACTCCATCTAATATCCAGATAGACATGGGAAAGACAAACAGCTCTTATATATGGTCTGCTGGGTTTTCCATGCTGCAAATATTTTGCTATCCTAAACAGAGTCCTCACTTTCAGGTGCACAGTGCTGAATATTAGGGGGAAAAAAAATCATCCACCCTTGTTGTTAAACAAATGTTCTGTGTGATGGATCACCCCTCTCTCTCCAGCTTCTATCTCTCATCACCTGAGGAGTTGTTTGTCTCCCTCCCCTCCCCTTCCCCTGGAATTCTAATTAAAACCCTACATTTTCTCTTAATCTGTTATTTATTTTAATTAATTGATTGAACACCTGCTGCAAGTCATGGTGGCATGCCTAGAATAGCTCTGCTTTTCTGTGTTTTCCACACATACACACACACACACTGTTGGTTTGAGGCCAGTCACTGTCCATCAGGATTTGGAAATTATTAAGATCCACTTATTCTTCTTGTGCCTCCCCCCCAAAAAAAACATTTATAGTCTAGCACATGCATTTATATTCTAGCACAAACATTTATATTCTAGCACAGTGTTTCTCAACCTTGACAATTTTAAGGCATGTGGACTTCAACTCCCAGAATTGGTGGCTGTGGAATTCTGGGAGTTGAAGTCCACATGCCTTAAAATTGTCAAGGTTGAGAAACACTGTTCTAGCACATCATCCCTTCCTTAGGAGCATGGTAACCCATATGGTTAGGATGCTGAACTGAAGACTAGCAAGCCTGCGTTCAAGACATGAGTGCTGCCTTGGGATGGGGTGAGCTCCTGTCCTTCACTGCAGCTCATGGTGGGGACATGAAAGGGACCCTTAACTGAGCACCCCCAGGCAATAGTGATGTCACTGGCTAGTCCTTTCAACCCAGAAGCACTTTGGTGCTTCTGACGCAAGTGCAATGCAACCACTTCTTCGTTTTTCTACTAGCAGCATGAATTTTTCCCTTCTTAAGCAAATTTTGCAGTTAGTTCATTGTCTTTAAAAAAAAGTTGACCTTCAAATAACCCAGGGATGCACTGGTGTGATGGTAATAAAGCAACACCACTAGAATTGGTGAAGCTGGAATTTTCCATTTTTTTCTCTCCTGATTTCCCCCCTCCTTCTTCCAGAATAGAAAAGGGGTGTTATTACTGGGACGGTTACACCTCAGAGCACTAGAGCTGCCTGACAGTGAAATGGGTGACAAATAAATGTAATAATAAACAAATAAAATAAATGACCAACCACTTATTCCCAATAAGAAACCACAATGCATAAATGTATGCCCAGGAAGCAAAGCTAGAAGCATGATTCAGTTCATTCTTTATTCAGAAATGTTTCTGAGATCCTCTTGAAGGTATATGAAAGTCAGTGTATTCATGACATTTTGCTGGTTCTTTATTATGTCTTTTCCTGGGAAATTTAATCTCTGTCCAAATATGCTTGAGACTGGCATCTAAAATTTTGTTTCCCGAAGACTAGAAATTGCCAAAATAAAACCTGCATCTTCAAGGAACAGTACCGGTATATGAAGGAAAAAAAGCAGAAACATGATTTTGCTTTAGTTTATACGGATGTAAAATTCTTGCTCTCCCACCATTTTCTGACCTTCCATTATGCCAATGTAGAAAATTACATTTTGGAGTGATTTGAAATGTGTGATGGAGATGAATTATTGTCTAGATTTTTTTTAAAAAAAATAGAAGACCAGTCTTTTCCCAAGCACTTGTAGATCAGCAACATTACTCAGAAAGTCTGACTGAAAGATTTTACTACTTGTTTAGCCATGACCCGTTCTCCAAACCAATTCCAAGCTTTAATGAGCCCGTAATACAATTGCATTTTTTCCCCTGCTTAAAAAGTCATATAAAATAATACCCAACAAGACAGATGCATGTTGTAGGAATTCAATTACCCCAAGTTTTAGTACGTATCTCAAATTAGCTAGTGGAAGATAAAATCTCTGAAAATGTAACATGGCTAAAAAAAAAAAGCCATTTTCTTACTCTTATTTTAAAGAAATAATTACAGAGAACATCCATTATGAGTTCTGACATTATCTATTTTCTGTAGGACAGAAATGGGGGGGGAATGGGATCATAAGCTTTGAAACAACAGATATATTTGCATCTCATCATCAACATTATTCTACAGTTTTGTATCTCAAAAAGAATTCCATTTATATCTCTTGACTGCACACTTTCCATGTCTACTTAACAAAGTGCAAGAATTATATCTCACCAAAAAGTTTTCTGTCCCCCCAGCAGTTTTGTTACCAACAAATGAATTTCTCACACTCCAAGATTACCTCTCCTGCCCCAGTTAACGCACCCCAGGGCAGGGGTAGGCAACCTTGGCTCTTTTATGACTCGTGGACTTCAACTCCCAGAATTCCTGAGCCAGCATGGCTCAGCTTGGAAACCTCTCCCTTTCCCCTCAGCATGGCTGGCTCAGGAATTCTGGGAGTTGAAGTCCCCCAGTCATAAAAGAATCAAAGTTGCCTACCCCTACCCCTGCCCTAGGCCTTGCTTGCATTTCATGGATGATGTTTGCATGTTAAAAGAAAAAGAAGAATCTCAGGAATCAAGAATGTTGGGATTTAAATTACAAAATATGTTGGTAGTAGCTGGGATCCTGGTGCCCTTGATCTAACCCTAACCCTAACCCAAACCCTAACCCTAACCCTAACACTGTTGATGTTACCTAGTTAGGGTAATGAAACGTTTGCAAGAAAACAAGCAAGCTCAGAGAGCACCATTTCAACCGCAAGCTACTAATATTCTCCTTCACTGACAGATTTAGATGGAAGGCAAAGATAGTAAAGGGGATGACAAGGATTTGAACTACAATAAGGATTGACTAAGGGGCATGATGAAAGATGAAAGATGCTGAGCTTTTGAGCTGGAAAGCTGACAAACTGGATTTGAGACATGAGCTCCACGGAACAGGGTGAGCTCCTATTCTTTGCCTCAGCTCCTGCCAACTTAACAGTTTGAAAGCATGAAAATGCAAGTAGATAAATAGGTACCACTTTGGAAGGAAGGTAACAGTGTTCTATGTGCCATTCCTGCCAACATGAGCAAAGAAAATGTCTTCAGAAAACATTGGCTTTCTCAGACAAGAAATGGAGGAGAGCATAGCAACCTAGAATTGGAAATAATAATAATAATAATAATAATAATAATAATAATAATGATAATAATAATAATAATAATAAGCCTTATTAGGAACTGCTTCCATCCTGCGACGATATCTGTAATACCATCAAACATCCAGATCTGCCTATCCCAGGTCCTGGGTAAGGACTCGATAGGTAGACAAAATGCCAAATCCAGTCTGAACATCTGGCTGACTGTGCGATGATCGATAATAATAAAGTTGGAAGGGACCTTGGAGGTCATTTAGTCCAATCCCCTGCTTAGGCAGGAAACCCTATACCATTTCAGACAAATGGCTGTCCATTCTCTTCTTAAAAACTTCCAGTGTTGGAGCATTAACAGGTCCTGGAGGCAGGTTGTTCCACTGGTTAATTGTTCTAACTGTCAGGAAGTTTCTCTTTAGTTCTAGGTTGCTTCTCTCTTTGGTTAGTTTCCATCCGTTGCTTCTTGTCCTGCCTTCAGGCGCTTTGGAGAATAGCTTGACTCCCTCTTCTTTGTGACAACCCTTGATATTTTGGAACACTGCTATCATGTCCCCTCTCATCCTTCTCTTCGTTAAATTAGACATACCCAATTCTAGCAACCATTCCTTATATGTTTTAGTCTCCAGTCCCCTGATCATCTTTGTTGCTCTTCTCTGTACTCTTTCTAGAGTCTCAACATCTTTTTTACATCCTGATGACCAAAACTGGATGCAGTATTCCAAGTGTGGCCTTACCAAAGCATTGTAAAGTGGTATTAATATTTCACGTAATCTTGATTCTATCTGTTAATGCAGCCTTTACCTTTAAGGATTGACTACAGTGCTTTGAAAGAATGAGATATGGGAAGGCAAGAAACACAATCTTTTTTTTTCTTCTTCCAAAGCATTTTAACAAGTTTTATGCTTTTCATTTGTCAACTAACCAAATGCTCTTGTCAAGACATCTCAATGTTTTATTTTGTTTCTCTCCCAGTCATTCTGTTTTCAGAAAGAAAAAAGTAACATGTTGTTTCTTTGACAATATTTTGAAGTCTGATCCGCATTTACTTCTTTCAGATTTGCTTTCGGTTGAAAGTTTGCAGGCTCTTTAATCCAGACATTCCTACATAAAGTTGTCCAGTCGTGAGCAAAGGTAATCCAGCTTTGAATAGTGTTGTTTCTTCTTTTTATTTTATTGTCATTTCTAATGCTAGCTTTTGCAAGAAACTGCCATCTTGGGAGTTTGAAAGAAAATTCAGTTCCAGAAGAATTAAAGTCCAATCTTGATAGGCATCCCAGTTTCAATTGCCAATTGCTTCCCTCTGAGTTTGATACTGTTTGTTGCATATTCTCAATATTTACTGCCAAACTGTATTCATTTTACTATAATAAAACATTTACAAGAAATCTTCATGGGCCAGTCATGTGATGTGACCCTAAAATGCCCCCAAATTTATATTTAGCTCCCTTTTAAACTAAAAATTTAAAAATAAGTGTGCAAATTTGGATAGTCGAACTGATCTATCAGTTTTCCATTCTACTTTTTCCCCTAGACTTTTAAACCCAAATGTTTGATTTAATGCTCACCAGGATAAGCTGAAGTCATTAGTGACTTTTACTGACCTATCACATAAAAATGAGACGTTTAAGAACATGAGGTAAAATCAAATACCTGAACTTCTGGTTCTCTGTGTGGATGCAGGTCTGGGCCTCTGAGGCCAAGAATGGACTTCCAGAAATGACATCCATGCACTTCCTATGGGCTGTTCTAGCTCTGGGAGGCCGCCTCCAGGCCTCCAAGGCTTAGAACGGACTTCCGGAAGTGACATCAACACACTTCCGGTGGACCGTTATAGGCCTGGGACCCTTCACTAGGCCTAGAACGGACTTCCAGAAGTGACATCCACGCACTTCCAATGGGCCGTTCTAGGCCTGGGAGACCTCCACCAGGCCTCTGAGGCCTAGAACGGACTTCCAGAAGCAGCATGGGTTCAGCCAGTTCTCCGAACTCAACAAAATTTAGCTACCGGTTCTATTGCACCGGTGTAAACTGGCTGAATCCCACCACTGGTAAAATCACATATCTCCATATTATAGGACATCTCTGGGTAGTATTAGCTCCAACTTGTGGTTGATCCAAAGCACAAAAGGATCTTCTCCTCTAAGGAAAATATTTCCTGTTCAAATGTTTTCAATAGTACAATTTTGAACATATCTGAATAGTACACAAAGTGTTTTTGAGGACTAGGACACACGTTCAAAGTAAAAACAAAATTAGTTTAAATCTTCTTCTGACTGCAACAAAAAATCATGGCACATAGAGCAATAGCACTTACGACTTATACTGTATACCATTTCACAGTGCTTTACAGCCCTCTCTAAGCAGTTTACAGAGTCAGCTTCTTGTTCCCCAACAATCTGGATCCTCATTTTACCAACCTCAGAAGGATGGAAGGCTGAATCAGCCTTAAGCCAGTGAGGATTGAACCGCTGGGGGTCAGCAGAATTAGCCTGCAATATTGCATTTTAACCACTACACCAACACGATCATAACTCTATATTCTTTCCCGGAGATGGAATGAACTTTCCAGAGAAAGTGGTAAAGAATTCTGGTAGCCTAGAAAGTGTGAACAATTCCTAGAATCCACATTTTTAACAGCAGCCAAGACTGCTGGTTCAAAATGTTAGTACCACTTTACACTGCACTGGTGAGGTCACACTTGTAATACTGGCTCTGGTTTTGGTGACTATGATATAAAAAAGATGTTGAGACTCTAGAAAGAGCACAGAGAAGAGCATCAAAAATGATTAAGAGACTGGAGGCTAAAGTGTATGATGAATGCTTGTAGGAAGTGGGTATGTCTAGCCCAGGGGTAGGCAACCCTGGCTCTTTTATGACTCGTGGACTTCAACTCCCAGAATTCCTGAGCCAGCCATGCTGAGGGGAAAAGGAGAGGTTTCCAAGCTGAGCCATGCTGGCTCAGGAATTCTGGGAGTTGCAGTCCATGAGTCCTAAAAGAGCCAAGGTTGCCTACCCCTAGTCTAGCCTAACAAAGACAAGGGCTAAGGATGACATGATAGCAGACTTCCAATATTTGAGGGCATTGGCATATTCTCCAAAGCACTGGACAGAAGGACAAGAAGTAACAGATGGAAGTGTAATGAAGAGAGGAAAAATTCCTGTCAGTGAGAACAATTAATCAGTGGAACGGCTTGACTCACTAGAGGTTTTTAAGTAGAGATTGCACAGCCATTTGTCCTAAGTGACTTAGGGTCTCTTGAGTAAGAGGTTGGACTAGAAAGCCTCCAGGGTTCTTTCCAACTCTGTTATCCTGTATTGTGTAAGTCCAGGTCTCTGTTCTTGAAAGAAGGGAGGCAGAGTCATCCAAAAAACAATCAGACGGGCTTGCTGATCCCCATTTCATTTTGTTACCTAAAACCTAAATCTTGAGCAGCAGGAATGGCACAATTGAAACCAGGAGCGACTTTGGAAAGCCACCACAGTGTGTCCCAAAAGCAGGAGTTAATCTGAGAATCTGAACTTTAGCCACAAAAAATCTGAGTTCCATGTTTATAGACCCCAGTGGTTCTAACCTTACCTTTTTACTTTTTACAAGCTGCACAGAAGAAATAATCTTATCTCCTTTGAACTGGGTGGATTTTCTTTTCATCAGTCATCCAAGGCCTCTTTAAAGCAATGAGGCAAAGCAAGAACATAAAAGTGAAGTGTGTTTCAAATCTATCACCAATTTTGAACAAGACAGGATTATAAACTCTCCACAGAGGGAAATATTTCAATTAAAGAGCTTTGGTCTGCATTTTATGAAACCGGGAAATATTGCAGTGTAAGTTGCAACATACGATTTAAATGCTAGGAAGAAATATTAGCATGGAAATGCTGTTTTAGGAAGGGGATAAGATGACAGTTTAACTGTTGTGCAGAAGAAATGGGTGAGTGCAAATGGAATCTGATCTGCATGTTTTTAGTTCAAAATGTAGACAATATAACCATAGGCCTGATGAAAAAAAAAAAATCTTCATCAGGATCCAGTCCAAGCTGGGAATAAACAAAATGGAGACTGCTTTAGAAAGAAGGTTGTAGTTTATTGAATAGCAGAGCCAGACAGAAAGATGGCTCTGGAAAAAACTGACCACATGTAGCAGGGAGTGGTGGGTTTTTATACCTTCTTGGGCTTTTGTTTGGAGTTGTTCCTGTGGCATGAACTTTGACCTGAGTCTGAGTTTGCCTTTCTGGTATTCTGATGGTGGTAAACTTAACAAGATTATCACATTTGCATTTCTGCAGACCTGGTTTCTGTCTGGGGCCCAGAGACTGGGGGTGGTTGGTTGGTTTCTGCCTTTAGAATCCTTTGGGGAAATATATTCTGCCTTTTTAATATTTCCTAAAATATTTCTTTATCTGGATTCTTCCCACAGGCCTAAGATATCTGGGCTTCAAAACTCTGAATGACCACGAAGGGGCAGCAATGGGATACAAAACGGTAACTCCTTGCTATCACCTACTGGCCAATCAAGTTGCTGCAGCCCAAATCTGATAGCTCTGTTTATCCAACTTCTCTCTTTTTTCAGTTATTATTATGATTGATCACAGAATCAGCCAGATGTTTAGACTGGGTTTGGTGTTTTAATTCACATGTTGAGTCCTTCCCAAGGACTCGGCATTGGCAGATTATTGTTTGATGGTGTTAAAGGTATCATAGGATTTAAGCTGTTCCATCTAAAGCTGCTTTTTTTTGCTACTGACAGATGGTCATTTTGTCAATGCCGATGGTTTTCAAGTGGTGCTTCAAATGTTTTGGGAATGCACCCAAGTTATTTATTATTCTTTGCTTTCTTTTGCCAGATTTGTTCTACTTCTATTTGCAAGTTTTTGTATTTTGTGATTTCTTTCTTTCTTTCTTTCTTTCTTTCTTTCTTTCTTTCTTTCTTTCTTTCTTTCTTTCTTTCTTTCTTTCTTTTCTGGTACTGCCATGAGCCAGGTGGTACAGTGGTCAGAATGCAGTACTGCAGGCTACTTCTGCTGCCTGCTAGCTGCCTGCAGTTCAGCAGTTCGATTCTCACCAACTCAAGCTGGACTCAGCCTTCCATCCTTCCGAGGTCGGTAAAATGAGGACCCAGATTGCTGGGAGCAATATGCTGATTCTGTAAACCGCTTAGAGAGGATGGTAAAACACTGTGAAGCGGTATATAAGTATAAGTCCTATTTCTATGTCCAGACATTTTTGACTTTCTTATTAACAATTATTAAGCCTGGGGTGTTGTGTGGCAGGAGCTTAACGATTTAAATTGTAAAGTCCCAAAGCATTTCAATTTCTTCTTTTTTTTTATTATTTTTCTATTTTGTGGCTCCACCAATTCTTGCCTGCAGTCAGATGATATTTCTTGAACCATTTTTGCTACTTGGTTGTGCCAAGTGTGTGATCTTTTTATTATTATTAATAATAATAATTAATTATTATTAAAATGTGTATGCCGCCTGATATCCGTGATATCAGCCGTACCTTTCAAAAAGTAGCCTCAGCCATTAGCCATCACCATGAATTCATGTTCGTGTTGAGTGAGACAGTATTTTCATTTATTTTCCTCTTCTGCCTTTCATCTACCATCACTCATTTTCTTTAAACGACTTTAGACAGCTCAGATATTATCAGAAGGAAATTCTTGGTCCGAAGCCTTCTTCACAAAATCCATACTTTCATAAATATTTCTTGTACACTTCCTTTATTGTCTCTTTTCCACTCAGTCTCCTCTCTCTGCTTCAGATTGAGAAAACCAGCTTTTAATTAAAATTATAAACTTAAATAAAGCTTTATTGAAAGAAACATCAAACCACTAAGATATATTAAAAGGCTGCTGGTGAAAGGAAGGAGAGAAAACTGCAAGCCTGATATTACAGATAGAGAGGGGGGGAGGGGGAGGGAGGGGGAGAGGGAGAAAAGGGGTTGTTGCAATCTATAGTTTCAATCAATGGTAAGTTGCAATAATGGAAAATATAGGTAGCTGAGGGTTTCTCTGAGCTGATTATTTTCCTGCAGATGTTTCATTATCAGGCTGAGGATGATAAGGAACTTGTTAATGAAATATTTTCAGGAAAACAGCTAAGCTCAGAACACAACAATGACAAGATATACAAATGGAAAGAAGTGCCTATTCAAAGTCTGTAAATTTGGATCCAGTGTGCACACCCTTTTTCTATCATCTGAACCCTGGTCAAGACACTTTTGTCAGTTTTGTACCTCTTCCAGACCCAATTCAGTGAGTTCCCTAAAGCCTGGATTTAGGGGAACCGTTGCCCATATTTTGTACCATCACTGAATACCATACGGTGTCATGTTCTTCATATACGTATGTTATAATCACAACAATGCAAAGTAAAAATAGAAGACCAAAAAGAAAAAGCAGAAGGTACATAAAAAAAGGGGGGGGGGTAGAAAGAGAAGTGGAAAATAAAGGAAAAATAAGAATATATTTCAAAAGTTACATAAAAAAACGACTTCCTCTTTCATCATAAGTATAAACAATTTAGCAACTTATTATCTTCACTACAACAAATGACCTCTTCTTGCCATTTCCCATCTCTTATCTGTAGGCAAATCCATAAAGACGCATCATTTCTTATATGTGAAGCGAACCTGAAAACAAAACGAAACAATTCAGCCAGAGGTCAGTTCTTTATTATTTGCTTCTGGGACATAGGCAGAATCTTGCCAGACTAAACCCTTTCTTGTCCCAGCCTATGGATATATTCTGGGAGATTGAGGCAATGGGTAGCTTTACTCTCTGTCTCCTATCTAGCTCCAGGCTGCGCTGCCTCTTATTTTGCCAGCTCTTTATTCCAGCTCTTGACTGTCAGCTCCACTTTTCACAGAGCTGTCTTTGGGCCACTATGTCTTCTCACAAAATACCCATTGGTGCCATTTTCCAAATCCAAGGACTCTCTTTTATGGAAGAGTTGATACTTCTGGGCCTCCAAGAATATCAAGTTGCTCCTGGAGAATCTGGAACAAATTAGAGTAGAGTAGAGTAGAGTAGAGTAGAGTAGATAGAGTAGAGTAGAGTAGAGTAGAGTACAGTAGAGGTAGAGTGGAGTGGAGTGGAGTGGAATGGAATGGAATGCAATAGAATAGAATAGAATAGAATAGAATAGAATAGGGAATAAACTTTGGAATAGAATAGAATAAAATAGAATAGGAATAGGAATGGAATAGAATAGAATAGAATAGAATAGAATAGAATAGAATAGGGAGTAAACTATAGAATAGAATAGAATAGAATAGAATAGAATAGGAATAGAATAGAATAGAATAGAATAGAATAGAATAGAATAGGGAGTAAACTATAGAATAGAATAGAATAGAATAGAATAGAATAGAATAGAATAGAATAGAATAGAATAGAATAGAATAGAATAGGGAGTAAACTATAGAATAGAATAGAATAGAATAGAATAGAATGGAATGGAATAGAATAGAATAGAATAGAATAGAATAGAATAGAATAGAATAGAATAGGAATAGGAATAGAATAGAATAGAATAGAATAGAATAGAATAGAATAGAATAGAATAGAATAGAATAGAATAGGAATAGGAATGGAAGAGAAGAGAAGAGAAGAGAGCTGGAAGGGACCTTGGATGTCTTCTAGTCCAGCCCCCTGCTCAAGCAGGAGAACCTATACCATCTCAGACAAGTGACTGTACAGCCTCTTCTTACAAACCTCCAGTGATGGAGCACCCAGGATTTTTGAATACAAGCTGTTCCACTGGTTAATTGTCCTCACTGTTGGGAAGTTTCTTCCTGGCTCAGGAATTCTGGGAGTTGAAGTCCATGAGTCATAAAAGAGCTAAGGTTGCCTACTCCTGACCTAGAGCAAAGTTTGGGATAAGGATCTGACACCTCAATTTAATGCCAACAATTTCTAGAGCTTAGATTATACTATTTTTTGTCTTATTGTATTATTTCTTGCTTCCACTCAGTTTTAATTCTTTGCTCAGATCAAGTGAACGTTAGAACAATTAATCAGTGGAACAACCTGCCTTCAGGATGCTCCAACACTGGAAGTTTTTAAGAAGAGACTGGACAACCATTTGTCTGAAATGGTATAGGGTTTCCTACCTGACCAGGGGGTTGGACTAGATGACCTCCAAGGCCCCTTCTAATTATTATTATCATTATCACCATCATCATCATTATTATTATTTTCTGAATAGGTTATAGTGGCAAACATATAATCTGCATCATTTATTTATTTATTTATTTTTAAAAAGCTAAATCTCTCTTTTTTTTCTCTTTTAGCTGTTTACAATTCATTCTACCCAGTGGGGTAATTATAGGCTCCGTTTTACCAATGTATGAAACTGCCACTGACGCAGCTTGCTGGAAAAAAAAAATAATCAAGAGGTTTTTTTTTTGGTGCCAAGAGAGGTGAAGCAGGATTTTTTTATTCAGTTCCAGGAGAGAAGGGAAATGTTGAACATCCAGTTGATGAAGGGCATGACCTATGTCAAGAAATTGTTTCAGTACAGATATGGTCTGTTGACATCTAACTTCTATCTCCCTCTAAAACTCTACTTTTTTTGCTTCGTTTAAATAATAAAGATGGGATTTCCCTTTCTGCCCCCCCCATTGCTTCCCAACTGCTGATTGTGCTTCTCCAGCCAGTCATATCACAAGTAGAATGACTACTTAGACCAGGGGTCTTTAAACTTGGTCCTTTTATGACTTGTGGACTTCAACTCCCAGAATTCCTCAGCCAGTTTGCCCATAAAGGGGCCACGTTTGAAGATCCCTGACTTAGACTCTTTTAATGCTACTACATCTGGCGTCAAGTCCTTAGCAGCAAGATTCCCACGAGTCTTCTTTAACCAGATTTATTGAAAGGGAAAGAGATAAGGCTACAGAAATGCACCTACACTGCAATATGTACTTGTTGAATTTATTTCTATGTTTGTCAGAACAGAGATTTATTCATCATCTTACTAATCACCCACTGCTAAGGGCCTGGAAAGTTGCTCCCTGTTTCTGTTTTTTCTTTTTTCCAAAGGGAAAATGCATATTTTGGCACCTATAATGGTGCTGGAGAAGACTCCTGCAAGTCCCTTGGACTGCAAGGCAATCAAACCGGTCAGTCCTAGAAGAGATCAACCCCGACTGCTCTTTAGAAGGCAAGATGCTGAAGTTGAAACTCAAATACTTTGGCCACCTAATGAGAAGGAAGGTCTCACTGGAGAAGAGCCTAATGCTGGGAAAGATTGAGGGCAATAGAAGAAGGGGACGACAGAGAAGGAGGTGGCTGGATGGAGTCACTGAAGCATTAGGCATGAGCTTAAATGGATTCCAGAAGATGGTAGAGGACAGGAAGACCTGGAGGAACGTTGTCCATGGGGTCGCGATGGATTGGACACGACTTCGTAATTAACAACAACAACAACAATAGTTTGCAAATCATCATCACCTTTCCCAGTCCCTGAGAAGCCCATTACATCTGCAAAATATTAGGCAAACAATATTTTGAAAGCAGCAATGAATCTGAGTTTTCAGTACCTCTTTGGGCTGCTTAACAGTTGTTTGCATGTTTGCAGCCCATATCTAAATAATTCTATCAGTTATGGCAGACTGCTCAAAGTTCTTCCTCCCTCATGGGGCTATTCCTGAACATTTAAATATAATTTATTGTACATTGAGTGAGTGTTGTATCGGTATGGCATATCTATGTGGCAATTAAACAGCCCATAAGTGGAACAAATAAACAAATAAATAATTGTCCCAGTACCCATAACAATTAATTCCAGCTAGCTAGAGACATGGGGAAACTTATTTCTAGCTATCTTTTAATTGTTAAGTTCTTCCGAGCATGGCAAAGTTTCTTTCAGGCACTGATAATGTCATCTTGTCAGAGCAAAAACCATACAAGTTAAAAAACATTTTAAGTCCTACTACTTGCTGTTGGGAAGACTCAGCAAATTCTTAATTGTTTCTTCATCAACACCAGCAGAGTTTAAAGTCCAAAGTTTAGCTAGAACACATCTGTGCATGCTTATTGTTTTCAGGAGCTTCTAAACCAGAGGTCTTCAAACTTGGCCCTTTTATGACTTGTGGACTTCAACTCCCAGAATTCCTCCACCAGCGTGCCTGGTGGAGGAATTCTGGGAGTCGAAGTCCACAGGTCATAAAAGGGCCAAATTGAAAGACTCTTGTTCCAGACCGATGCTGTGTAATAATCTTATGATTGCATATGAATCATCTAATTACATTTTTTTTCCTTTTTATGACCCTGAACTCCTGCGAGTCCCCTGGACTGCAAGGCGATCAAACCGGTCAGTCCTAGAGGAGATCAACCCTGACTGCTCTTTAGAAGGCCAGGTCCTGAAGTTAAAACTCAAGTACTTTGGCCACCTAATGAGAAGGAAGGACTCACTGGAGAAGAGTCTAATGCTGGGAAAGATTGAGGGCAATAGAAGAAGGGGACAACAGAGAAGGAGGTGGCTGGATAGAGTCACTAAAGCACTAGGTGTGAGTTTAAATGGACTCCAGAAGATGGTAGAGGACAGGAAGGCCTGGAGGAACGTTGTCCATGGGGTCGCGATGGGTTGGGCATGACTTTGCAACTAATAACAACAACAACAACAACAATCTCTTTATTCAGGGTGGAGTCTGGGCAACTAAGTGGAGCTGAGTGTTTACTGGCCAGATGCCCTTCGCAATGCTACAAAGTTATTTTCTCTTTGCATCCTGATAGACAAACATCTGCCACTGCCTAGGATTGAACTCTCAACCTTCCAAGTGGGAGGTGACATCTTCACCTCTAGGCCACCACGAGGCTCAGGTAATTACATATTTAATCCCTCATAAATAACCCCAAAATAACAGTGACTATAGTGGTATAGCCTTCCAGAAGAATTTGGGATCGAGTTGGGTGGGGTTGGGGGGGGGAAACAGAAATCTTAATGTACAAAGATTTGTACAAGATAGATGGTTGCAGTCATCATGAGATTACGTTTGGTGGCCATTGAAGGAAACCAGCTACCTACTTGAGTTGGAAGGACTTGTCATCAGCAAAGTTAAATTATAACGTTATGTGGCTACTGCTGATTCTTTGGTTCTCTGAACAGGCAGAAAGAAATCTAGAGTCTGGAATAAATAGTAAATTTGTGTTGAATCAATGGACCCTGGTAATGTTGCATCAGAGGCTCATTCAGAGCAAGTCAAAATTGCTTTCTACAGCCACTGTGTGTGTGTGTGTGTGTGTGTGAAGAGATCAGCCAGGTGTGGAGTTCAGATTTGTGACCTTCGGGTGTTCATGCAGCATAAACACTGGCAGATTGCACTGCTGAAGAAAGTTCTTTGTCCTGGAAATGGAAATAGATTATCTTGTCCTCAATGACAAAATACATCATTTTCCCCCTTTCTTTTCTTTTATAATCCATTGTGTATATTTGTCTAGAACAGTGGTTCTCAACCACTGGGGGTCGAACGACCATTTCACAGGGGTCGCCAAACAATGCAGTCCACCATTTTTTCCCCCTTTTCCTTAGCTGTGCTACTCCCTTTTATTCTACTGGCTTTTGAAAGCCAATAGAATAGACTCTCTTGAATAGAGTCTAATTCTATTGGCTTTCAAAAGCCAATAGGAATTGTCCAGGCTGTCTCCGCCCTGCTGAGCCCGCCAAAAGTCCCATTCTGCAAACGGTGCTGCACCGGTTGAGTACTCCTCGACTTACGACCAGTTGAGTAGTCCTCGACTTACGACCGGTTGGGGGTTGCAGCATTAAAAAGGTTGAGAACCACTGGTCTAGAAAATGCACATGTTGTAGAGCAGAGTTGCAATACAGCTAGAAACTATATGGGGTTTGTTTGTCTTCCAGTCAGGCTCTTCCTGGGCATAATGTTGTTCTGAGTCTTCCTCCAGCTTGGGAAAAGAGCTAAGACTCCAGTGATGAAGCACCTACAATTTCTGGAGGCAAGCTGTTCCACTGGTTAAGTGACTCACTGTTAGGAATTTTCTCCTTAATTCCAGGTTGCTTCTCTCTTTGATCAGTTTCCAACCATTGTTTCTTGTCCTGCCTTCTGGTATTTTGGAGAATAATTTGACCCCCTCTTCTTTGTGTCAGCCCCTCAACTACTGAAATACTGCTATCATGTCACTCCTATTTCTTCTTTTCTTTAGACTAGCCAGAGCCAAGTTCCACGGCCATTCTTCGTAGGTTTTAGTCTCCGGGCCTTTGGTCATCTTAGTTGCTCTTCTCTGATTTTTTTCCAAACTCTCAACATCTTTTTTGTGATGTGGGAAATAAAACTGGACTCAGGTGTGGCCTTACTAGGGCTTTATAAAGCGGTACTAATACTTTGCGTGATCTTGATTCTATGCCTCTGTTTACACAACCCAGGATTGTATTAGCTTTTTTGGCTGCTGCTGCACCCTGCTGGCTCATGTTTAAGTGATTGTCCACTAGGACTCCAAGGTCCCTCTCACAGTTATTGTTTTTAAGCCAGGTCTCACCCAATCTTTATTTGTGCCTTTGGTTTTTCCTGCCTAACATTGGATGCATTTCACTGTGTGTGTCATTGGAGCGGTGGTGTCAGCAAATGTATTGATGTTGACAACTGCACAGACCTCCTTGGCAGGTTGCATGGAGCCCATGGACCATATGAAGTGCAGGCTAGCATTACAATAGGTTCCCTACCTGAAAGTGGACTTAAGTCTAAGTCTTTGGTCCTTGTCCACCTTGTCCTACTCTTTGATCCTGGTCCAACATTTTAAGAGTGTTGCAAGGCATAATGTATATATTTACCCCCTTTAGCTCTCATTGTTCTGAATTCTGGAAGGGTTTCCCGTTGCTTGCTGTAGAGTTGCCTTGGATTGGTGTGAACATCCCTACAACTTAGAAATAGAAACAGCACAAGTTGCCTATACACTCTACAATTCCTCTGAGTCTTTCATTAGTTGAAAAAAATAATAATTGTATAGCATGCCTCCCCAACAATCCCTCTTATGGTGGAAATTTACAGCGTAAATTTACAGAGTAAATTTCCTATCAATGTGAAGAGAGTCCAAACACTGTCTGTTCTTTGTCTCACTTTCCTCCCTAAGCACATGAAAAGCAATAGCAAATCCATTTGGCTTGAAATTCACATATCTTTTAGCACTTAGGTTGCCCTATGGGCCTTTAGGGAACTCTTGATAAAAAAAAGGCTGAGTTTAAACAAAATGCTGAATATTTTACTTAGCTCTTTCAAGATAGCACTAGAAGTGGCCTTAAATACCATTAAAAAAACTGAACTAGCAAGATAAAGCTTGTTTGCTACAAAAAAACCTAGTTATTTATCATGTCTACAAAAGCTTGAGTCTTCTTCTTTTTTTGCAAAAGGGTCATAAACTTTCAGGTAGCCATGCATTCTGGGAGACGATATCATGCTGAACCATACAGCAGCAAACTCTTTCAACAGCAGATTACAAAATAACACAAGCAAAATCTTTTCTGGGTGAAATTTACTTGGTCAAAGTGTGCTTTTAATGGAGAGAAGGCTCAGAGTTCAGTCCCATCCATCTTTCATGTGGAGCTGAAGATAAGAGACACTTCCTTGTAATAGTCTCAGCCTTAGAACCTTCTGCTTCCATGCCAATCTTTTGCATCTACATGTTTAGCTGAAAGTTAGTGATGACTATTTTATTTACTCATGCTGCAGAACACTGTTTATCATGCTCCAACTCCTATCCAAACCAAAACACCACTGCACCTTCTTGAAGTTCAGTTCTGAGCATCTTAAGCCTTCTTCAATGAACAGCCCTCTCTAAGTGGTTTACAGAGTCAGCAGATGGCCCTCAACAATCTGGATTCTTATTTTACAGACCTCAGAAGGATGGAAGATTGAGTCAACCCAGTGCCCGTTAGGATCGAACTCCTGACTGTGGGCAGAGTTAGCCAGCAATACTGCATTCTAATCACTGTGCATAGCACAGCAACATTGCATAGCAACATTGCTTTCTCTTGTAATAATTCCTCTCCTCCCCCCCCCTTCCCCCCTCCCTCTCCTCCCCCCCCCCCCCCCCTCTCCCGCCCCCTCCCTCTCCCACCCCCTCCTCTCCACTCTCTCCTCCCCCCCCTCCTCCCTCCCACCCCCCCCCCCATCCCCCCTCCTCCCCCCCCCCCCCCCCCCCCCCCCCCCCCCCCCCCCCCCCCCCCCCCCCCCCCCCCCCCCCCCCCCCCCCCCCCCCCCCCCCCCCCCCCCCCCCCCCCCCCCCCCCCCCCCCCCCCCCCCCCCCCCCCCCCCCCCCCCCCCCCCCCCGACCGCCCCCCCCCCCCCCCCCCCCCCCCCCCCCCCCCCCCCCCCCCCCCCCCCCCCCCCCCCCCCCCCCCCCCCCCCCCCCCCCCCCCCCCCCCCCCCCCCCCCCCCCCCCCCCCCCCCCGCCCCCCCCCCCCGCCGCCCCCCCCCCCGCCCCCCCCCCCCCCCCCCCCCCCCCCCCCCCCCCCCCCCCCCCCCGCCCCCCCCCGCCCCGCCGCCCCCCCCCCCCCCCCCCCCCCCCCCCCCCCCCCCCCCCCCCCCCCCCCCCCCCCCCCCCCCCCCCCCCCCCCCCCCCCCCCCCCCCCCCCCCCCCCCCCCCCCCCCCCCCCCCCCCCCCCCCCCCCCCCCCCGAACCCCCCCCCCCCCCCCCCCCCCCCCCCCCCCCCCCCCCCCCCCCCCCCCCCCCCCCCCCCCGCCCGCCCCCCCCCCGCCGCCCCCCCGCTCCCCCCCCCCCCCCCCCCCCGCCCCCCCCCCCCCCCCCCCCCACCCCCCCCCCCCCCCCCCCCCCCCCCGACCGCCGAACCCCCCCCCCGCCCCCGCCCCCCCCCTCCCCCCCGCCCCCCGCCCCCCCGCGCCCCGCACCCCCCCCCGCCCCCCCCCCCCCCCCCCCCCCCCGACCGACCCCCCCCCCCCCCCCCCGCCCCGCCCGAACGCCCGCCCCGCCCCCCCCCGCGCCCCCCCCCCCCCCCCCCCCCCCCCCCCCCGCCCCGACCCCCGCCGCCCCGAACCGCCCCCCCCCCCCCCCCGCTCGAACCCCCCCCCCCCCCCGAAACCCCCCCCCGAAACCCCCCCCCCCCCCCCGCCCCCCCCCCGGCAGACCCCCCGCCCCCCCCCGCCCCTCCCATACGAACCCTTCCCCCCCCCCACCCCCCCCGAACCCCCCGAAAGCACCAGCCTGAAGATGACGAATGAGACTTCGTCGAAACGTCGCCAAGACACTTCCAATTTTACGTGGGAGAAAACCTGAATAACCAAAGACCTACACATATATATATCTATATATCTATATCTATATATATCCAAATTAAAGTATCTAAGTCGATTATTATCTGGACTCTATTACTAGTTTGTCCAGCCTCTATTGATAGGTTGCCAGTCCAAACTCTAGAGAAGTTGGCAGTGTATCATATGCTAATCCCTTCACAATGAGATTGTCAAAGGGAACAACAGCTTGCATATCCAAAATTAATGTATTAATTTTTTTATTAGATTTGTATCCCACTTTCATTTGTTATAATTTAAGGCATGTAGATAATGCTCCCACCTCCTATTTTTCCCCAAGAACCTTGAGACTTGAATTGGCCTGAGAGAGAATGACTGGCCTAAAGTCACTCAGCTGGCTTTTATGCAAAAGGGACGACTAGAACTTGGAGCTCTGATTTCCAATCCTTCACCTTAACCACTATGCCAGAGTGGCTCCATATCATATATCAGATTAATATCAAGGGCTTAGTAGCCTTAGTGCTTCCTAAATCAGAGCTCTTTTAATGCACCTTAGAAGAAAGATATAGGATAAGTTAAAGCAGTATTGTACTTACATAAACCAAGAAATCTTTTAAGGCGCTTGTGATTCCTTCCGAAAAAGCTATTGCTTTCGAGATGTGTTGAACTGTAACGGCTGTGAGTTGGACTTTTTCAGGCAGTTTAATTACTGCTTGGCCCTCTGATCCTGAGAACGCCCAGCAGTTTCCAGGGTTAACATCCGGCTACAAACAGACGGCAATTCACATAAATAAAATCTTCAACAGACACAGTCTGAATTCAAGTTCTGCAGGTTGATTTTATCTGTGAGTACAATAACAACTGGGGTTTCTTCAGGAGTGTGCATGTGTGGCAAAATTGCTCCTGATCTCTTAGCTATGTTTTCTTTGATTTATTAAGAGGTCAGATATACCAGCAAAGTAAACTATTACTTGGTAAATAGTGTTCTGTATTTAAACCAGAATAATATCCCCAAAAGTATAAATTTTCCAATCCCATTCCTCCCTTTTGAATGAGGCATTCTCACTTTCTCATTCTCTGTCACTCTGTCTGTCTTTTAATCTCACTCAGGAGAAGAAGAGAGTGGGCAAGAAAGACACACTTTTATTTGCATCCCCCTAGAAAAGAAGGGAATAGATGAAGAACTGGGAAAATGGTTACATATGGCTGAGGAAAGTAGAAGGTGAAAAGAACAGATAAAGGGGATGGATGGGATTAAGCACATTACAGGAGTATTCCTGGAAGATTTGTTACTAAAGATGGCTTGCTCCCAAGCATTTATCATCAGCAGTCAATGCTTCAACAGCATCTAACTCAGTGTTTCTCAACCTTGACAATTTTAAGGCATGTGGACTTCAACTCCCAGAATTCCACAGCCAGCAATGCTGGCTGTGGAATTCTGGGAGTTGAAGTCCACATGCCTTAAAATTGTCAAGGTTGAGAAACACTGATCTAACTAAATATTCAGGGAACCATTTTCTTCCATTCTGACGCCCAATAATGAAGAATTCTATAGAAATGGAAGAGAATTCTTCTTTTGTTGCCCAATGTCTAGAAAGCATAAATAAGGAGAAGCAGTCCACCCTATAGCAATAGCAATAGTACTTAAATTTATATACCGCTCCACAGTGCTTTACAGCACTCTCTGCACTGTTTGCAACATCAGCATATTGCCCCCAGCAATCTGGATCCTCATTTTACCAACCTCGGAAGGATGGAAGGCTGAATCAACCTTAAACTGGTCAGGATCGAACTCCTGGAAGTGAGCAGAGTTAGCCTGCAGTACTGCCTTCTAACCACTGCGCCACCACAGCTCTTACCATCATTTAGAATATTTTTAAAGACAGCAACATAAAACTTCACAAACAATTCCAGATATACATTCAGAAACAACATTCAGAGGAGAAAGGGAACATTTTGCACTTCTTTGGAATATTCTATTTTTGAGCTGGAGAGTTTTGGGCATCCCTCTCAGCCTGTACTAAACCAACCAAAATCATATTATTGTAATTTGTGAACACAGCCTTAGTGTAATGCAAGGAAACGCAACAGTTATATTTTCAAGTCAGAAGAAAATTAGCCTTGAGAAATTGCAGAAAAAGTTTAGCCGTACACAAACATGTGCATAAGAACATAAGAAGCTACACTGTGTTTCCCTTTACTGATTTCATAAAAAGTTAAAATGAGGTCGGATTTTATCAACATTTCGATCTGGAATACAAGATCTCTAAGAAATCCAAGGGCTAGATTGAAAAGTTAAAAAAAAAAACATCCAGAAGAAAATAATGACATGTAGTTATGAGATAGAAGCTGGACTCAAGGGACAGTACTTTTTTCTAGTTGAGAAATTGTACTCTTCCACTGAACTAATTACTTAATAGCAATACTGCACCTGTAAAATAGTTTCAGGGGGGTTGGCTGAGGAGATAAATGGAAACCAACAGTATTCCTGGTGCAAAAAATCGTAAGTCTTGGATGTCCTGTCTTTATCAATCGTGGCTCCTAGACAGACAGACAGATGATTATGTACCCTCCAGCCGTTTTCCATTTCTAGTGAGCACATAGGTGTATTTTCTCATGAAGCTAGATGACAGATTTTTTTAAAGACTAGAATTAGTACAGAGTAAAATGCAAAGAGATTTCTTATCAGAAATTACATTCATTCACATGTAATTTCCCAATATCAGTTCCCACATAGGTAGTCTCCATATAGATAGACGATAGATTTTTATAAAGGCTAGAATAAGTACAGAATAAAATATAAAGAAACTTCTCATCAGAAATTACATTCATTCACATGTAATTATCCAATAGCATCTTTTGGAAAGTTTAGTGTAGAGAGAGGAAAATCTGTCAGATATTATTTCAAGTCACTTTTTTTTTTCCAAACTTCAATTCAGTTCTATTTCATTCTCATACCAGTCTGCTCAATGTGTCTATTTGCCCATATTTCCTTCAATATATATGTTTGTTTATTAAACAAATTTATATGGCTGCCCAACATTTACAGTCACTTCAGACAGCTTACAATAGGGGTCCCCAACCCTTGGTCCGTGGACTGGTATTGGGCTGCAGCATGCCACCAACCGGGCTGCACAAACAAGCAAAGCCCCATCCGTGGGATGCAGGCAGCACATAAAACCATGCACTCTCAGATCTGTGGAAAAACCTTTCTCCATGGAACTAGTGCCCAAAAGGTTGGAGATCTTTGGCTTACAACATTAAAATACCACAGTGTAAAAACCCATTAAACCCCCCCCCCTCCTTACCTCAAACTCACATTAGCCACTTGGTTGGCTCCATATCAACCAGGTGTCCCCAGGCCTGCTGACAAAACCAAGCCTTCCAAAAAAAGTAAAAAGGTAGAGGCCAATCTTAAAGAAAGCCCTTCTCCTTGGTCCCACAAGATGTACCTCCCTAATAGATGGAACTGATGACATAATTTGCCTTCTGGTGGGCCAGGAAAATGTAACTGAGGAGAGGTTCTCCTTGTAGGGATTTAAATATGATCTCCAGCACTTTAGTTGCACCCAGAAGATTGATAAGTTCCCTCAAAAGAGGTGATACATGCACAAATCTTGTCTTGTGCAAAACTATGTGGGCCACTGAATTTTGAATCAACTGAAACTTCTCAAGGGCATCCCCATGTAGAGCACATTACAGTAGTCCAAATGGGAGGTGACTACAGCATGGGTGATGGTAAAGCAGGCATGTTGGTCCAGGACTGGGTGTAACTGGCGCATAACTCACAGTTATGCCAAGGCCCTCCTGGCCATGAGTTGCAAACCCAAAGCCACTCCATCTTGTCAGGACATTACCTATTGATTTTTGAGCCCAGTCAGCCATCTGTATGTCGTCTTCAAAAATCTTCTTAAAAGCCAAATGGAGTATATCAAACATTTCCTGTGAAGAAGAAAAATTCATCAGGTAAATGGTTTATACAAATGTCAGTTGCATACATTAGACACCATAAATTATAAATAGCACCATAGACTTGGTTCCAACTGCTAGCAACAGTCTGGAGAATATGGACAATGAAGCATCATGTCCAAAAAGCCAAAATTTGCCAATTCAGGAAATGGTTGGTTCCTCGAGTTTGCTGAGAAAAAATAGGAAAGAAATGTGCCTAAATGAATAGCCCTGTAAAGGACAGTTAACTGGTATCTAATCATATTTTTTTTATAGCAAATTTTAGCTAAGAAGGAATGGATGCTTGTGCTTAAAACAGTGTGTACCATGATTCTATTAGATTATTCAGATGTCCTTTATATGTGATTTAAGAATGTGGAAAGATGATGGTTATGAAGCATGCATTGTAGCCAGCCTAGGGCACAACTGAGAGCTCTACTTCAAATATCCTTCCTGCTTTCTCTAAGAAATGACTCAGTTGATCTCTTCAAATCTTTCAGGCCACCGAAAGATAGCATTTCATTTTGAGAGCTCTAGTCAAAGGCACTTTGGGGCCAATGTCAAAAGACAAAACTTTACGCCAGTGCAAAAATTTCCGTGAAATGCCTACATTTTTTGGAGATGTGAAGGCTGGGACGTCTGAAGAAAAGTGGGTAGAAAGGAGAGGTGATTGATTTAATAATTCATAGGACCATCAATTAATCCAGCCAGACTATCTCACGTAGCAGGTTGGAGATCGACAAATTTCCCCTGAACTTTTTGTTAACTGGTAATCCCATAATTTTACTATTTTATTTATTATTAAATGTCTATGCCACCCAACTTTCCAAACCACTAATTGCTTTGTCTTGGCCATAAAGACTTCAAACATACTAGAACATCCTTTATTATGAGTATCACTGTCACGGGTGGTAAGAAACCTCTATCTAGGGGTTGTCCAAACCTTTCCAGCCCAGATCCAGTAGTCCTACTATTTGCCTCATGTTGTTGAACACCTGGCACTTCCTTAGCTAAGCAGACAACAGCCGCCATACAGAGCACACTATGTCCCTGCTAAAGACATTTAAGCATATAAAAGAACTAACTGTACACCACACAAGCCTATTTAGAATAAGATAGAATAACAGAGTTGGAAGGGACCTTGGAGGTCTTCTAGTCCAACCTCCTCTCAAGCAGGAGACCCTATATCATTTCAGAGAAATGGCTGTTCAGTCTCTTCTTAAAAGAGATGAAGGCAAGCCATTCCACTGGTTGATTGTTCTCACCGTTAGGAAATTTCTCCTAGGTTCTAGGTTGCTTCTTCCCTCGATTAGTTTCCATCCATTGTTTCTTGCTTTGCCTTGTGATACTTTGGAAAGTAGGTTGACCCCCTCATCTTTGTGGCAGCCCCTCAAATATTGAAATAGTGCTATCATGGCACCCCTAGTCCTTCTTTTCATTAGATTACATATAGCCAATTCTTGTAAGCATTCTCTGTATGTTTTAGTCTCCAGTCCCCCAATCAGCCTTGTTGCTTTTCTATGTACTGTTTCTCAACATCTTGCTCATATTGTGGTGACCAAAACTGGATGTAGTTTGGGATATTAGTGCCCAGTATGAAATTATAACATACCCTTTGCAGCAGGAAAGCAAGAGAGCCTCCCTGTGGTTTAATGTTTTCCCTGCTGTATTTTTAAGCATATTTGGTACTCTGGAGGCTGGGCATGAGAACAAGCCTAACAGACTTTAGTTTCATAAAAGAAAAAAAAAATGACATTCTACGGTAGCAAGAGATGTGAAAAGGAAAACGATAAACTGGAAAGATAGAAGACCAGAGAATTTCTGAGATTAGTTTCAGCTTCCTACTTTCTTGTCTCCTGGAAAGTCACTTTCCTCAAGGATTTGCTTTGTGGACTGTAAGATGCCTTTCCTGATGCTGCCGATCTCAGAATGCATGTGATCCATCTCTTTTTTAAGACCCTGAATTTCATGGAATTGTTCTTCAAGCAGATGTTGTGATTTCCTTGGAATAAAGGGGGAAAAACTGATTGTCAGGATTATATCCAGGCTGCAAAACTCTGAAAATTTTTTAAATAGCAGCAAAGGATATAAACCATACTACTGTTACTGCCATCTAGTGTTGCCCAGATCTTTGCAGCAGACTAATGTAAGTACAGGTTCATTTAGTGACGGTTTGAAGTTACAACAGCATTGAAAAAAGTGACTTATGACCATTTCTCACACTTACAACCATTGCCGCATTCCCATGGTCACGTGATCAAAATTCTGATGCTTGGCAACTGACTCATATTTATGGCAGTTGCAGTGTCCCAATGTTCTGTGATCCCCTTTTTGCGACATTTTGACAAGCATAGTCAGTAGGGAAGCCAGATTCACTTAACAACTGAGTTACTAACTTAACAAACTGCAGTGTTTTACTGAGCAAGTATAGCAAGATAATCATAAAATGGGGCAAAATTCACTTAACAAATGTCTCACTTAACAACAACAATTTTGGGTTCAATTGTGGTCGTAGGTTGAGGACTGCCTGTAATCATAACTGTTTGCCAGACCATTCCTGGGCCTGCAATGCACCAGCCTATTATTGTGGGTACATAAGCCAGGACATTAAGACATTTTTCCTGAATCTGAAGAATGCTAGGTTCAGGAAAGTGTATATTAAGCATGCCTGAACCCCACACCTTAAACATACGTACTCAGGAATTCATCTTATTGAACTCAGTGGAACTTACTCTTCCAAAGAAAGAGACATAGGATTGCAGCTTAACTATTTTATCCCAGGGACAAAAGAATTGTGTACTGCGATCTCTAACCAAAAGCAAATGCATAGTTGTTCAGAGACGTCTTTCAACCTTAAGACTTCCTCCAAAGTCTCCAGCAAGGGATAAGAATTCATTCAAACCAAGGATGGGATTGGTCAACCTACTGTTTTAACCCTCTTAGACCAGGGCATGGCTGACTGTGGAATTCTGGGAGTTGAAGTCTGAAAGTTGCCAAGGTTGGACAGGCCTGTCCTGGATGGCTCCTGCTTGTCTAAGCCTGGCTGGATGCTGCTGCATTTAAATAAGCCACATTCCCACTGAGATTGGTACAGCTCCCATCCTGACCTTATTTATACAAACCATAAACCATGACTTTCCCCCCCCATATCTTAGGTTTGAAGGGGGAAGAGACCTCGTTGTGGGGTTTTGGTTTATTGGATGAGGATCTCCAGACTTTTTTTTTTTTTTTAAAGCTTAGATACATTCTTGTTTTTACTATTGTATTTTGAAAACTGCCCAGAGTCATGATAGATTGAAGCATCTTATAAATTTAATTAATGAGTAAAGTCTTTTTCTTTAAGATATTTTGGAGGGATATGGAATAGCCTTACCAGAGTTCATTCAGCTCAGTTTCATACACTTTTGTAAGTTCCTATTGGAAGGAAAACAAACACATGATTCAACTTTAATATAAACAATCAAACAATTTATAACATGCAGACCCCACCATAATTAACCATAATCTATGACCATTTTAGAAAAAATATATACTTAACTTCAATTCCATAATTATTCAGCCAGAAGTATGTAGCAGATTACAATCTTATCATACTTACTACAGATAGTCTTTCTTCATTAAGTGATTGCCTCAGATAGTGACAATTTACAATCACAATGACAATGAAAAAGTAACTTTGGGACCAGTACCCATATTTATCTTTGCAACATCATTTGGTTACATGTTCACACTGCCTTTTGCTTATCCCATACCCCCTCATGGAGCCAAGAGATTTTTATTTGTGTTTGCTTGTTTGTATCCCATTTTTCATTATTATTTAACAAATAACCCATTGAGATAAACATATCCAACGCACCTTCTTCCTTTTATTTTTTCCACAATGACAACCTTGTGAAGTGAATTAGGCTGAAAGAAGGTGACTGGCCCAAGGTCGCCCAGCTGGCTTTCATGGTTAAGGCAGGACTAGAACTCACAGTCTCCTGGTTTCTAAACCAGCACTTTAATCTCTATACCAAACTCAAGCAAGCTGTCACTGCCTGAACTTTTTGTTTGTGTAGCAGTGCTTTCTCCAAAACTGCTGAGAACAACTTAACAAGCTTAGCTGTGTAACCCTAATTAGTTGGTTACAGCCTGCTGGCAGCTGCTACCTCAACTGACAAAATCCTAATTAGTTTCACCCTGAAGGCACATGCTTCCTAAGAAGCTAGCAGCTACACTCCTTTCAATGTGTATTCCTCATTGTGTGCCTGCTCACTGTCCAATGAATGTAAATACAAGTATTAATTCCCTTCTTTCTAATTATTCCAGTGCCAGGATGAGCATTTCAAATGGTGGGGAATAGGGGAAAAGAGGTATATGATTTGGCCTTTCCCCCAGTTTTTTCATAAATTGAGTTCCCAACTCCTTCCACACTATTTGGGCTCACACAGCTGTTTGGGGTTGTATCCTTCGGATGCTGTAAAGCAGGTGTGTCAAACTGCCGGCCCATGGGCCGGTTGCATCATATAGAGGCCGCACCCACCCCAGCTCCAGCAATGGAAAAAAAGTCAATATACGTCACAACACGTCATGTGACACGGCGAGTTTGACACCCATGCTGTAAAGCAAGGTAAAGCTGAAGTAAAATAATAAGCAGAATTCTGGTCATGTGATTTTTTTCACTTAGTGGCAGCCTTGCTGAACAACCAACTTGTAGTTTGCCAATTGCAGTCACTAAACAAGGATTACCTGTTATTGGAGAATGCTAAAGTAGAGGAGCCAGCATTGCTACCTGAGCCATTCTTTTATTTTTTTAAAAAAAAGGAAATCCAGGTTTTAACTGTCATATCCATGATGCCAGACTAATATTGTCCCCAGTCCAATATATACACAAATTCACTTGCTGTCTTCCAGATACAACATCTCTGGCAGCCGCAAAATCCAAGAAAGCAAATGTGAACAGCACCTCCATTATAATGGCCTCATTATTCAACAAGGGCTTGTTTCCATTGAGAATCACTACTAAGGAAAGGCTCTTTATGTTTGGCAGTCATTTTGTTTTGAGGCCCACTGCATGCTTCCCAAATTCTCCATGAGTTGCCCAGTCTGGCCCAAAACCATTTTGATTACTTCCATTTCTGTCTATTATGTGGAATTGTATTTACCTTTGATGATAGGCCATCTGATAATTGCAGATATTGACAAATGCAGTAAACGGTACCTGTAAGAAATAAGCAAAAATGGGAAATGTTTGTACAATTAACTCTATAATTGCCTTTTAACTTGAAGTTTCATGTCCAAGAAATTGTTAAAGTTGCACAGAGTCAGCCTGGTTATTTCACACAGAGGGAATTACCCAAGTGCAGATTCATAGACTCACTTTTTCACATTGCAAGTCCAATTTGAAATTACATGACTCTCACCTAGAGTTTTTTAATTGGGATTTATTACAGAACAACTCTCAGCTCAGCCTCGAATCTAGTTTAGTAAATATAAAATCTCCTTTGATCCAATCTAGATCAGTCACTGGGTCCAGAGGTTTACTTTTCCAAGTTTTAGGACTTGTATTGGAGACCATATTCAGGGAAATTTTCTCTACTGGAATCTCCTTTGAGTTATGTTTAGTGGATATTAACCATGGATATGTCCATGCACCTTTCTTAGTACAGGTAGTTCTCGACTTAGCAGTTCATTTAATAACCATTCAAGGTTACAACAGCACTAAAAAAAAAGTGGCTTATGACTGTTGCAGCATTCCCCTGGTCACATGATCAAAATTCAGACACTTGGCAACTGATTCATATTTATGATGGCTGCAGTGTCACAGGATCATGTAGGGAACAGCTTTTGTGACCTTCTGACAAGCAAAATCAATGGGGAAGCCACTTAACAACTGTGTTAGTAACTTAAGTGCAATGATTCACTTAACTGTAGCAAGAAAGGTCATAAAGTGGGACAAAACTCACTTAACAAATTTCACTTAACAACATATATTTTGGGCTCAACTGTGGTGGTAAGTGGAGGACTATCTATACTTTTGTGCCTCTGGCAGGGTTGCAGACATGCAACATACTAGAAGAGTATTAGGAAAGAAGTCTCTGTTCTCTTTTCTCAAAACTCTTCAAGAAGTAAATTAGTCCTACTTAGCAACTTTACTGGACACTTTCTCTCTTCCATTTTGAAAAATTGAAAAGCTTGGAAGACTAGTTTTATAAACACAGAGTAATATAGAAGTGAATATAAGAAAGATATCACCACACATAGCCATCTCCCACTGCCTGAAGGAGCATTTAAAAATTCACTTCTTCCTACCAATACTTGCCATTCAAACTCCCAACTTCTTCAACCACCTACCAAAATTACAGAATCTCTTTCAGCAATAGGAGAAAAATTTGTATCTGCTGAGAAAAGGGTGAGTAGGCATAGGTTGTACAATAAAGCGCCCTTGCATGCAGGTTGGATACTTCTGCTGTGCATTTTCATGCGTATTTGTCCTGCAAGAATCTGCAGGTGTCTCATGACTTTGTTGGATCCTGGTTTGGAGGAGGAGAAGTTGGAGCCAGGACCATCCAACAGGGAGGACACAGTCTTCTCCAAATGAGTGGAGAGTCTAGAAGCTGAGGACAAGGCAGCTCCAGGGCCGTCTGGCAGGTGAACGGGGGCAACCTGATGGGGAACCTCCTGCAGGAGAAGAGCTGCTATAGAGGGTCAACAGAGATGACAGGCTCCAGATCATCTCTGAGGAGGAACACCTGCGTCCCCCTCTGATCAGAGAACAGAGCAGAGAGGGGCACAGAGGAGGTCAGTGAGGTTGCTTGCAAGGAAGCAGCCCCAACCTTCCTCACAAGGAAAGCTGGGAAGGGTAATTTAACCAGATGCTGAGGAAGATGTGTTTGCCGGGAACAATTCTTCGTTTTGATGTGCTTCTTCCTGGCTTCCCTGGATCCTGTTCCTTGAACTTTGGAGTTGGACTTCACTCTCAGACTTCAGACTCTTAGACTGTGTTTTGATTGCTGGAACTCTGGACTTGTTGGTATTGTTACCTCCCTCTTGCCTCATGGGTCAGCTGGGACTTAGTTTGTGAATCCAGACTGAGGGAAAACTGAGGGCTGGGGCAGAGCTTCATTGGCACCATCCTGGGTTGTTTGTCACTGTGATAAGTGAGCAATAAATGGTCCCTCTTGAATTCTGCCTTGCCCATGTGACTTGGGTTAGAACATGAACTTTTTTGGATTAAGCAGGGGTCCTCAACCTTGGCAACTGGGAGTTGAAGTCCACAAGTCTTGAAATTGCCAAGGTTGAGGACCCCTGGGATAAAGGATGCCTTTATCTCTGGCACATTGGGACTTCTGACAGATGCTTGACATGAGCACCTTTTATGTTAGATTCATGAGAACCTGCCGCTATTCAAATGTTTCTCAAATCTTAAGTGGAACAATACTTACCATAAATGACTGAGACAGCTATGATGAGGAATGTCAAGCATTTCACACAGTCTGCCATAGGATTTTGGTTTCTGAGGAGGAAGACAGGATGATTAGATGAAAGTCAATGGACAGAACAATTCTTAAAAATTGCAAAGGAAAAGAATAGGAATCTTGATAATAGTGAAGGATACCCCAGGGCATTATTGGTTCCCTTCCTAACCAGAGAGGTTTATTAACAAGTCATTCTGAGGATTGCTGCTACTTCATGTCTTTTTCTCTCTCATCTCTTCCTTGCTTGATGTCTGCCATAAAACAATGCATGATGTGATGTCATCAAACAGGGTGTTTCCTCAGTCCCCTGTGCCAATGGTATCACATCATGCATTATGGCTATACTAGCTCTTGCATGAGAAAGGGAGCAAACACCTAGGAAGTTGAATATATTGAGTTCAAACAGTTCAGCACTGTTTAAGTTGTTAGCAGCATTATTAGATTTTACACAGGAGTCTTTCCCAGACTGGACATGCAGAGACGGAAGTGCAAATTGCCTGCATGTAAAAGAAGTCATTTTTTCCCCTAAGCATCAAATTCTAGGCAATGCTCAGATTATTACATTGCTTGACCTTAGCTGGTTCTTACTTTCTTAAGCAAAGGGAAGAGGCTACTGGAATAAGTTAGAATAAGATCATCATACAGAATGAATGGATTGATATGACATAATATTGTCAGTTTTTATGGTGGACAAGACTAAGAAACCAAGGCCATATAAATTTGGATATTTTATTGTGAAGCTATACTAACAGAATCTTGTAAGTCAACATGCTTCCCTCCTCCTTCATTTTGTCTTCTTGTGACCTGGGAAGGGACCTCCCTGAGATGTATTCTCACATTATTTTCTTGACCTGGGCTCAAGCCTGTTTACCTAACTATTGCTTTCATAGTGACTCTTTTCCTATCTTTCAAGGACATTCCCTCTGCCCTCCACATATCTTCGCCGAATGAGAGCAATCCAAAATTATATAGAAAGAGGCAGCCATCTTGATAGGTGGAGGGCAAATGACGAAATATGTATCATCATGCAAGCCACATGACTTTTGTACTATCCTGTGATATTGGGGAGTATGAAAGGCCAAGGTTTGCTTCATGACACATATTTTGTCCTTTGTATATCATCATGGTCTGCTCCGGATGCATACAGATTTTGAATTATTGGGTCATTATTCAATCTAAAATCAGATATCTTGATGTGTAAGGCATATCTTTTATGCAAACCTAGAACCTAGGAGAAATTTCCTAATGATGAGAACAATCAACCAGTGGAATGGCTTGCCTTCAGAGGTTTTGTGGCCTCATCGCTACAGGCTTTTAAGAAGAGACTGGACAGCCATTTCTCTGAAATGGTGTAGGAGCAAGAGATTGGACTAGAAGACCTCCTAGATCCCTTCCAACTCCTGACACATTCTTGCTGTAGATATCCATAGCACTTTACACTGCAAATGGCCTATCCATCTCTATGTTCAGAGTTAAAAAAAATTCTCAGAGAAACTAGAGTCCTTAGTCCACCTCAAAACTTCGTATTACAAACACATTGCTTTCTAGGGCCAATAGCATCTTCCCCTTTCTAGACATAAAAGCTGCAGCAAATGTGAATATCACAGTTGTTTCTTGAAAAGTGTAATGAATAAATGACTGTGAATTAAGCCTCAGCAATTAGACCTCATTATTTAGCTTTGGTACCAAGATTCTGCTCGGTAACAGACCTGAGTAGTAGCATGATGCGAGGAGTTGACCCCAATTTTATTTCTCCCTTTTTACTGTTGATTTTGCTCTGCATCTACCATAAGTCTTTTCTGCTTAGGCTTGGTAGCTTCCAGAGGTATTACCGTTCTTTGTCCAGGCAGAGTAAATGAAATCCATGGGATTGCAATAAAATTGGTGTGAACTAGGAAAAAGTTGAAATGTTAAGCTAAATCACAGGATGTAGAAGAGTTTGCTCTTCTAGACCTCCTGCCTCTGGGATTATACTTTAACCAGCTCCTAACAAGATCGGGGAGAGGAAGGGGAAATAAACCAGAATTATGGCTAGGCACAGAATGAGCTCAGAAGCATGTTAAGGTCACACATTTGAGACATGGAAAAGCAGAAGAGAGAGGGAAAGAAAAAGAAGAGTGGTTGAAAACCAGCAGGAGGATCAGCAGAAAGACTACTTGTGAATAAACCGTAAAGGAAGAGATAACACAAGCCTCATCTTTCCTCCTACAGGTAATGGAGGCGAGAGTTTGAAGCCATCCAAAGGTTTCAAGACGTCAGAGGGTATCTCAGCCAATGTGGGTAGAACAAGACTGATAACTTTCACCACCAGAGAAATTACCCAGTAAGCTGGCTGGAGGAGATTTGAGATTTGGAGAATCAGAGAGAAGTAGAATTGAATTTAGAGGGAGGGACTTAGGATCAGGGAGAGAGGAACTGTAAAGGAGACGTTGCAGAATCTGTTACTTTTAGAGTCAAGGAAGGGAGAAAGTTAATTGCAGGGTAATTAAATGCATAAAATGCTTCATTAAAATGCAATAAAATAGTGGGACATTTCATAAACTTAAAAACAATACATTATTATAATATACTGTATAACATGGATTTATAAACAAGTAATTTTATTTTAATATTTAAAGTACGGAAAGTGTATTAAGACAATTAAAATAAGAAACGTGTGAGGGTAACAGCTCTTTAGCCCAGGGATCCCCAACCCCTGGTCCATGGACCAATACCGGGCAGTGGCATGCCAGCAACCGGTCTGCACAAACAAGCAAAGGCCATCCGCAGGATGCAAGCAGCACACAAAACCATGCCCCCTCTGGTATGCAGAAAAACCACTCTCCACTGAACCGGTCCCTGGTGCCCAAAAGGTTGCAATGTGGAATAATGAACAATCACTAGAATAATGATGTGTCTGCATAATTACTGGAATAGTGCTGTGTTAGTAGTATGTGACTAACCTAATGTGCATTGCACTTGGATACAATGTATGTAGCAAACTCTCCATCGTATACCCCTGAGAAATGAACCTAATGTATTACAACGTGTATTTCAATGTGTATTCCTTTGTTCCTGAGAAAAAGAAAGTATAAAACTGAAGTCTGAACCCACCCTCGGGGTTCAGAATTGCTTGTTGCTATTGCTTCTGAACCTGCGCAATAAATCTCTCTGCTAAAACCCTCTGGAATTCATAAGAGTCCTTTCATTTTCCACAAGAGTTGGGGATCTCTGCTTTAGCCTATTTAAAATTTTCCATGTCAAAACAGATCAAATATTTGATATTTCCAACCTCTACCCCACCCAAGGCAGATCTTCTGTAATGGAGACTATCAGATGCAAAGTTAGCTGTCTTGATTTTGATTTCTTTCCAAAGGAGCTTTTGAACATTTTTACATTGTTACTTACCTTGCACAGCAGCAGGATTGTAAAAGTTTTCGAAGAAAGCAGAAAATAGAATATACAATAAGGCTGGGAATGCAGCATATGGTTTCTGTGAAACAGAACAATTCACAAAACATTTAAGCAGTTGGTTCATAAAGTAATTGGGAATATACTTTTTTGTTCATCTGATCTGCTGAGGACTGTAAGTACGAAGATAATTAATACCTTCCTAGAAAAAAACATTAAATAACACTGGTAAATTCACAGTACAAACTCTTAGCAAATATACCAGTTAATATTATTTCTTGTATGCACCATGTATGCTATTGCTGTATATGATTCATCATGTCATCCTCATTCACCATGAGATATAGGATCAAATCCTATTTTAGTAAGTGGTGGGATCTAGTCAACATTAAAACCCAAAACAAAATGTTAGGTCGCGATGAGATCTAGTTTTGCATCCCATTTTAACAAATAAGGATCTCCAAATTACTGATTTGCAGAATTATGGGTTAATCTGAATATCTGGATATCTGGATATAGCCAACCACTACTGACCTTAGGTGCAACCCAGTGGAGATTAGGTCTTCTTAAATCTTACTAAAATCAAAGGAACTTTTAGAATTAAATGTTTATTTCAGTTAGATTTTTTAAGATTATTTTTTTTCTGGACTGTATCATAAGGGAATTTAATTTTAAATGTCCACCAAAACTGTTGGTAGAATTCCTGAAATGAAATCCTACTCTTTAAAAAAATGGCATCTTAATAATATATTTTAAGACTTTCACACTAAGTCAGAAAATTACCATGTCCAATGGGCAGACTTAGAAATGGAAATTTTCTGAGACACACTGTCCCTTTCTACATGTAGGAAAACATACAGTAGATGGGAAAGATAGATGGGGGTAGCCTCAAGTCTGTCATTCCTGCATTTACAGCTTACTATAGGTTTGGATGAGTATGTAACATTCTGTACTACAAGGTAAAATATCTTGCTACCATCTTGTATCAAGTGGATAAGAAAAAAACTCCAGAAGAGTTTATATTTGTCAATCTACTTAAATATTATTCCACCTCTCTCTCAAAGATATAATAATATTTGGCCCATCATGATATTCTAAAGTTGGAAGGTGTCTTGGAAGACTAATTTCCATCTCTGATTGTAAGGCTGTCTAGCTTCTGCTTGGATAACTTTAGTTGTCAAATGCATCATATTTTTAGGAACGCTTGCAGAGGAAAGTGGAACTGCTAGATACATACTCAGCGTACTCCTTTCAGATGAAGCTGTAGAATTAGATGAGAAGTGGCTATAGCAACTCTCACCGGCAATGACTTCTCTGGTAAAACCTCCTGCTAAAGAAAAATCATCTTATTATCCAGTCATTACTATCATCTATATCAGGGGTGTCAAACTTGCAATGTCACGTGATGTGTTGCGACGTATCGTGACTTTTTTTCCCATTGCTGGCAATGGGGTGGGTGTAGTTTCGCTATGATGCATCCGGCCTGTGGGTCGGCAGTTTGACACCCCTGATCTATATCAATGATTACAGATTGGATTGGCAGCAGCTGCTCTGACTTCCAACTGAATCAATATATATTTCTACAATCTGCACAGTAGTTTCCTTTAGTTTCTATTCTTATGTCTAGGCCAGTGGTTCTCAACCTTTTTAATGCCACGACCCCCAACCGGTCGTAAGTCGAGGACTACTCAACCAGTCGTAAGTCGAGGACTACTCAACTGGTGCAGCACCGTTTGCAGAATGGGACTTTTGGAGGGCTCAGCAGGGCAGAGACAGCCTGGACAATTCCTATTGGCTTTTGAAAGCCAATAGAATTAGACTCTATTCAAGAGAGTCTATTCTATTGGCTTTCAAAAGCCAATAGAATAAAAGGGAGTAGCACAGCTAAGGAAAAGGGGGGGGGGGGGAAATGGCAGACTGTGTTGTTTGGCGACCCCCGTGAAATGGTCGTTCGACCCCAAATGGGGTCCCGACCCACAGGTTGAGAACTGCTGGTCTAGGCCCTCTTGAATAGATCGGTTGCTAGAGAGAAGATATAAGGGGAATAGCAAAATTATGCATTGTCAGGCCCATACTGAAAATCTTAACTCTTTAATGGATTTGTATATACTGTATACGTAGTGCCTACATTTCTGTGTTCAGTATGTGGCAGAACATTTTGTGCTAACATCGGTCTTATTAGCCACCTACGGACACATCGTTGATGGCCCATAACCCACAAGATGTCAAGGTCTTCATCAAAATCAATGGACGAACAACATATACTGTATAGATCTAAACTGTCAAAATGATTCTCGATGCAATCCTGACATATTTTTTTCTGTTTTTCTCTTGAATAGATCGGTTGCTAGTAGAGACAGAGATGAGGTAAGGGGAATAGCAAAAAATTATGCATGCTGGTCACCCATATCTGATTTAAATCTTAACTCTTTCTGGATTTGTATATAAGTATACAGTGCTGAGCTAGATTTCTGTGTGAGTCAGTATGTGGCAGAACTGAAGAATGCTAAGCATCGGTCTTATTAGCCACCTGACGGACACACGTTGATGGCCCATAAGCCCACAAGATGTCATGGTTGGGGCAAAATGTGACGTTAAAATGATAAAAGAATATACACATATGTCCTCCTATTAAGCACACATACAATTTATATTGCTTTCATCAGTCTCTCCCTCTTGTCAACAGTGTTATTCAAAGCCTAAATGCTTCTGGCACTTACGCCCATTTTCTTCTCCCTGATCGTAAATTGAAGACATCTGGCTAGATGAGGTAGCTGATGTCCTGGGATCACCTCCTGAAGAATTAAGCAGGTACCAGCTGAAAGAAGAAGAGTTACAAATGATCTCCGATGCTTTACAAAGGTACATGTTATGTTGGGGCACCATTTGTAATCACCGGTAAAAATATCAACCCTTTAGCATTTAGCAATAGCACTTATACTTATGTACTGCTTCACAGTGCTTTACAGCCCTCTCTGAGCAGTTTACAGAGTCAGCATATTGCCCCCAACAATCTGGGTCCTCATTTTACTGGCCTCAGAAGGATGGAAAGCTGAGCTAACCTTGAACCGGTCAGGATCAAACTTCTGGCAGTGAGCAGTGAGTTTGCCTGCAATACTGCATTCTAACCACTGTGCCACTACGGCTCCTGAATAAAACTTTATTCATACTTTATAGCTGTAATTTGGAGGCTGCCTGAAATACAATACATTATCCCAAGAATGATGTTGCTTAGTGTCCTTAGTCCCATCCATTGTGGCAACAAGGCATATTAAAATACTACAGTATTTGCTATTCCTAAATGTTGTTTCTAGCCTATGGTTTCCCAAACATGATGTACCTATCTTGAGCAGGTGCAGACAGAGTTCAAGGGAGGTGTGAAAAATCTTTTAACCCCGTTGTTACAATAAATCCATCTTTCCCAAAGTTTCATTGTATTGTTTTCATTGTTCATTTGTGTTCACGTTAGCACAGTATCTGGACTATTAGGGGAGATGTGTACATTAAGATTATACTTTTTTCCAATATTTTTTTTATTTTATTCAAAAAATTAAAATGCAAAATACAAAGGTGGGAAAAATAACAAAAACAAAACAAATGGATAAAAACATTTTAAAAAAGATGTGAGTTAAAATGACAAAAAAGAAAAACACATATCCCTCCTATTAAGCACTGACAAATATATTGCAGCCATAGTTTTCCCCCTTGCAAAACAGGTTCTAGATTTATAAACTTCTACATCTATTTGCAACCCAATTTGACCTGTCATACATTATACGTAAGAAGTAAAAATAGTTAACAATACGTAGGAGATGACCAGGCTGAGGCTGAGGGAGGAGCCAAACACATCATAAGTCATGAGTCACTGAGCATCCACAAGAGATCTAAGTGCAACTCACCTCAAATTCCTCTCTTATCTCCCACGCATTTCCCGTAATGGTCAGTTGGCCAGATTCTTGTAAAGAGTTTACGCTTGCAATAAATCTTTTTACTCGTTTATACTCATTTGAACTGCCTGAATCTCCTGATTTCCCAGGTGCTTGACAAAGTTAACAACAGCAAAGTTAAACTTCAAAGCCCTCTGTTAACAATACTTTAACAATATGTTATTACAATTAACTTGATTTAAGGTTGTGCCATTAGATGGTACACATACCCTAAGTCACTTTTCCCTCTTCATATCCAGATAACTCTTCATTCCAGTTTCTCAATATCATCTACACTGCTTTGAATTTCTTGCAGAAAGGCCGGTATGTTACATACTATGAATAAACATTTGTTTTGTTTGTATTTGCTGCCCATGTCACTGTGGAGTACTCTGGGTGGCTCACAATATTAAAATGGGGAAAATATTAAAAATCTAAAAATTACAATAGTAAGGGAATGAAACAATAAACAGTGGAAGTATAGTAACATGAATATGAAATTAAAAAGATGAGCAGAGGGAAAGCAGGAAGCACAGAGGGAAGGTAGGGCCAGCAAGTTAGTCTAGCAAACACCTCCAGTGATGTACTTCCTTATTGGGTCCCTGGGCCAAGGGCAAGCCAAGTCTCCAGGCTCTTGTAGAAGGATAGAAGGATGGGGACAAACCTCACCCTGGGGGGAGGGGGGGGAAAGGGGCAGAATGTTCCAGAAGGTTGGTGCTACAGCAGAGAAGGCTCTTCTCCTGGATCTCATCAGTCAAAGTTCCTAGATCAACTTTTAAGATTTTTAAGAAATGCCAAATTCCATGTTCATCACACAGTCTATTGTTTTATTGCTTGATTTCTGTGGCCATTTCCAATCTCCAATGTTCTTCTTTTGAATGTTTACAGTCTTATTATATTAAGGTATATTTCAATATATGGCATGGGGTACCTTTTCATAGGTCATTTTTATCTTATGCAAATAATGTTATGGCATCTGCTACTCCTACATTCTTTTGAATATATTATTCCTAGGAAATCCTCTTCACCACTGTTTGCTAACTGAGTCATTGTCCAATGGCTCATTGCAGAAGATTGAGGAGTCTGGGTTTTTTTTTTTTTTTTTTTTTAAAAAAAAACCACTTATACTTTGCTAATTACTAATTTGGCCCAGATGCCAAACTATGACAAACTAAATATGAATCCTAAAGTGCATTGAAAACTTCCTTATTGTTGTATGCCACAGTGGAAAACAGATACTGGCACCCAGGCCTTTTGGCAGCTTATCTTTGGTTATTGTCCTCCTCAGCAACTGATTTCTGGATATGACTGGAAAAATTCAGGATTTAAAGGAACACACTTGGAAACCCAGTGATGCAATTAGAGAATCATTTACAAGCAATTAATGAATTGCAGCAGCACATGTGCAATCATGTAATCATTCATAATGTCTTCTCCTACAGTATAGGAAGCTATACTGTACAATTGTAGCTGACTTGAAAATTGAGAGAGAGGTTGGTGGTGCTGGGGATTGAGGCCTGAAAACAAGAGCATTAATTTGAAGACGACTCTCCTAGATTCTTTTTCACAGATACATTTGTTATGTTGCAATAGCTAAATATAAATGCATGCATCCCTCTTACCTGTTTGTCTGGGTCTTGCCTGATCCTCTTGTTCCCCTGGTACTACTACCTTGCTCATTAGAGTTATCTTGAAAATCTGGTGGTGCTTGAGCAGGACATCTTCGCACAGAGCGTTTCCCATCCATCACTGAAAGAACAGTGTGATAATTGGACGTATTTCAGAAGAATTGTTTTGGTTTCCTTCTTCTAACTTATACCAAAAAGTTACATGCACAAAAAAGCACCCTGCTTTCCACATGCATCAAAATAGCATCCATTCTGTCTTTCCGATGCACTTCTGTGATGTGTGAAGATTAACTGCCTGACCTCCAGTGTGTGATGTCATAATAGGAGGTCTACAGTAAGATAAATATGATCATCTCATGACATCACAATACGGCATATGATATTATCAGCAGGGAATTTTGTTCCTTTTTACAGCAAATGTATGGTCACGTACTTCTCCATATTTATAGTGGCACTTTTTGGGTTAGCCAAATAGAAGCTGCGGCTCATGTTTCTATCACAGAAACATCAGTCTTTTAATCAAGTTATTTAGGGAAGGATTAGAAAGGAAGGGTACATATTTTATCTCTGTTGCAAAACCAGGAATTGATCCCAGATTCAGTTCTTGACATTGCAGTGCAGATAATGTTTTGCTAAACAGATTAGGGATCCAAAGCAGCTTCCTTTGTTTCTAACCAGCCCCTTTTTACAAAGTTGCTTGTTATAATCATCCTTTTTGGCACAATCCACAGACAGTTTGTGTTGTGGAAAGATCCAACAGTTACTACATTTTTTTCATATTAACAGATGATCACACTTTGTGCACCGTCTGTAATAGAAGTTGATCCACAAAAGCAGATCCCTGTGAATGCCATTTTCCTTCATTGCGAGGAGACCTCAGTATGAAATCTGAGGGCCCAAAGCTAAGGAGCTTTTTTTAAAAAATAACAAAAGTTATTGTCAGGTGAAGAAGGAAAACAAATGAGTTGAAGTGCTGGATATTTTCACTAGAGGTCAGTCTTACTTCATATTAAACAGCTGATGCCTCTAGGATGATCCTTTCAGAGACACACATTCCCTTACTTAAACAGAGAAAGAGAATGAGGATGGGTGGGCAAAAAAGGATTGGGAGCAGGAGTGACTTCCAACTTCCTGCTTGATTCCCCATTGATATTACTTGTGGGAATCTGGCAGGGAGTTTGGAAATCATTCTTCTTCAGGTGACCAGTGAAATTGTGAGGAAAATTGTACCCCCACTCTCCGTCCCAGCATGTCCATAAGGGCCCCCTCTCTTTAAGGAGGAAGGGCTCACCCATCAACCTCTGGCGCTCCCCAGAGCTTCTGAGTCTTTCTCTCATCCTTACTTCACCTCCTTACTTTATCTCCAACATTGTTATTTCAATTGTCAACCTCGGTTCCAAGGCAGCCAACTGCCATTTGCCTATCCACCAGCTGATTGGATGCAGAGGGGAGAGGGAGGTGGGAAAAAAGGTAAAGATACAGTCCTCCCATCCTATCTTGCAACATGCAGCCCATGGGTTTCTGGGAAGTGTGGTCAGAAGGCGTGGTGGCCCTGAGATGACAACTTTCCCAAACTTCATTCGTAAGTGAGTCATGGGTGCTGGATTTCTGTAAATTAGCTCATTTGAATTACTTTGGTTCAATAATTGTTGTCTTATACCTTCCAACTGAAAGTCACAAAGAGACATGAGAGAATATAGATATACCATAGCACAGGGGTCCCCAACTCCCAGTCCATGGACCGGTATGGACCGTGGCATGCCAGCAACCAGTCTACATCAACAAGCAAAGCCCCATCCGCGGGATGCAGGCAACACACAAAACCATGCACTCTCCGGTCTGAGGAAAAACCTCTCTCCACATAACCAGTCTCTGATGCCCAAAAGGGGGGGACCTCTGCCATAGCACATCCCCACAGATAAAGCTGCAGAGAATCATAGCTTACCAAGGCAAGAAGTATAGGGCATTTTTGCTCTCTTGCCCTTTTGCTGCTGTGTTATTAGGCAGCCTGATCTTGCAATAACAAAAAACCATAAGATTGTATGTTTGAATGTGTCTATCATTGGACAGTTAAGTTCTTTCTTCCTTGCTCAAATCGTGGAGCCTCTCTAAGGCTAAAACATTGCATTATAGCATACACTTTAGAGATTCAAGACAACTTCATCATTCATGCTAATCAAGGAGTGAGGAAGATATGTTTAAAATAATTTCCTTCTGTTTGGATGATTCCAGTATTACAAATGCAACACATAAGCATAGCTGGTTCTACCACCTCCTTACCATACATATTCACAAACAAACATGCATATATATGCAGTACTGTATTAAAAAATGTTAACTCAAATATGAGCTCCACGTGATGGATAAGAGGATATGGGGAGAAAAAGCAGATCCCAACAATGATCTAGGGATTAATGCTTATATCTTCATACTGGCCCTAGTTCATTTCCCACATCTATTTAAAATGTGGTGTTCCACCTTTAAATCCCTTCAAAAGCTACAAGAATATCATAAGGATTACATATCTTTATATATAGTGACCATGTACGGTGATCATGTCTCCATATCTTCATCAAAGGACCATCTCTGGATTCTCTGCCAACTGAACTATATTTATTTGATTTTTTAAAAATAATTTCAACCTTTATTAACTTTATAAGTAATTCAAGGCAGCAAACATACCTAATAATCCTCCTATTTCTTCCGTAACAATCCTCTGAGGTGGGTTGGGCTGGGAGAGAGTGACTGGCCCAAGGTCACACAGTCATACCAGAACTCACGGTCTCCTGGTTAGAGTTCTAGGCCAGTACCTTAGCTACTACACCAAACTGACTCTCTCATTTCTACTGAATGATTCCTGGGAAAAACATTTCCTGAGAGACTAGTGTTATGAGTGCCTGCTGGAGATGTTTTCATTTGCTCATGTAGATTAAACATAGATGGGTGATTTGTCTTCTCTCAGGCTCAGTCCTAATAATGTTAGTCAGAAGCACATGGACAGAGACAAATTCTTTGCTACTTGTAGAGTAGCAGTTATAAGACCTTATAACTTACTAGTGTACAAGTAAGGACATCATCCAGCCACTGCTGTGGCAATGTATCACTAATAAAGGCAGATTTCATATTGGCAGAGCAGTAGCTTAGTGATGCTGTATAATGTTAGAATGGCTTTTGTGGGATAATGCCTATTCTTCACTTTTAAGGTGAAACGTCATGCTAAGCAGGAATCAATGAAAACTCTTTCAGCAATTTGTAGTAAATTGGTAATAATATTATGGTCCTAGGTATTGGACAGTAGCAGCAGAAGTAGTTTTTTTTTCCTTGAAAAATAGGCTGCTGAACATAGAATTGATGAAGAAATAGGATATTGGTTTTAATGCCTCTCGGTCTTGGTGCTAAATGCAAACATTGGGTTTGAACCAAGATGTATTCATAGATAGCCCAGCCTTTGGATGATGGGCTTTGAAAAAAAATTGAAAAATAAGCAATATGGGTACTGCACTTTAAATACAATGAAATCTGTATCTTAATAAAGAGACATTAGAAAGTATAATGAGAGCAGAGATAATGAGATGCTTACTCTTAAATAAATATTTTGCTAGATTAAGATTGCACCAACTTATATGGTAAGCATAATAAGCACCTGCTATAAAATGCTGTAGTATGATTTCTATAGAATATAGTATATGTTCTTCCTTAACCTTGGGTGAATTAATGATGGACCAGATAGTTTAAATTAATAAATATTGCAGATTTCACCTCAGAAAATAGTTCATTTAACACAGAGAAGGGCAACTTGTTACAACATTCAGAGGTGACCTACTGTATGTCCATGAAATTTGGGAAAAAAAGTGATTTTACTAAATAGAATACTTTAATGCATGGGGGGGGGGAATAAATGCTTTGGGACGATTCTTGAATATAGGAGTTGTTTAATATTAATTTTCCCCCATTTTAGCATCATAGTCAGAATGGATGTACATCTCAGCAGCCCAAATTACAGCAAGCAATGGATCGTCAACGTTAAAAATTGCACTTCTGTACAGAATCAGGAATATGAACTGAAATGTGTAAAATTAAATATTAGTTATAAAATGTATACTGTAGATAGGTGCAGTATTTATATGTCCTGAACAATATATAAATTTTAAATCAGATAAAACCTCTAAAGAAATTATGGGAAATATCTGGTCTGCCTTTAGAAAGTAATTATCAAGGCTGTAAGTTCATGTTTATTAATCATTCGCACCCAATTATTCCTTTCATTTTTTGTTCTCTAGGAAGATCCTTTGATGGCTTCCATTTTATATTTTTTACAAAATAAAACTAATTAGATGGGTAAAGGATGGAAGCTTTTCAAAAACCTCTGTGTTTTTCCATTGATTATGAATTTCATCTGCATAAATAAAACATCCTCAGTGGTAAGAGCTGAGCAACCTAGCATTTCAAGCATTGGGTTTCTCTCTGTTTTTTCTTGTTCCTATCCTTGCTAGCTAAACCAGGCCAGATTTTAGAGGGAAGAATTGTTTGTGCACAGATTTGTAACTCAACATCCCTGTCTGAAAGTGGTGGTTGTTATTTAGCAAGCCCATTCATTTGATTGGCCTTTTTTGTGTGTGAAATCAACAAAAAAAAGGCCGGAAACTGGCATAAAAACCCCCATTGTGAATTGTGACCGTGCAACCACAGAATGCCACAACCAGTTGACCTGCCCAACCATGGGTGGGGGGGAAACAGGGTAACCATTTACGATGGCCAGTGGTGCTTTATGGGCAGTAAAGTACCAGTTCCGTGACTATTGTACCACTAAAGCAGGGGTCTTCAAACTTGGCCCTTTTATGACTTGTGGACTTCAACTCCTAGAATTCCTCAGCCAATGTGCCTAGCTGAGGAATTCTGGGAAATGAAGTCCACAAGTCATAAAAGGGCCAAATTTGAAGACTCCTGCTCTAAAGCATTATAAAATGATCAATCATTAAGCAAGGACTACTTGTAAGCTATTCTTAAATCCCCAATGAAAGCCTGATGCAAGGACAATTGAATCTCTACAGTTCCAGAGAAACTTCACTGCTACTCAGAAATATCCTTCAGGTATTGAAGAGGGATTTGAGTTGGACCACTTGTCTTACTCCCAGCTTGCTGCTCATCCCTTCTAGCCCCCATGGCTGCCAAATGGACATTATGAACATCTATAGAAGGCAGACGAGCAAGAATGGAAGAAGCTTCAGTGGGAGCAGGACTGTGCAATGTTCCAGAAAATGAAATAAATCTAATGAAGGCAGGGGAGATGGGCATCTTGGAAATTGCATACATAGAGAGCAGGTCCAGGCCTATAATCTTTAGAAAACAAACCAAGTTGGTCATAGTCAGCTGCTGGCCCAGAAGCCTCATAATACCTCTAAAAAGGACCTACTTGAAAGGGACAGGAGGTGGAGGAGAAGCAGTAGATGGAAATTGTGTGAGAAGTATATAAACGTTTCAAGGTTGGTTAGGCCAGGCCAAACAGATACCTCGGGGATGTTAGGAAAGCTACTTTATTATGGTAGGATATAAATAACAAGACTTTGAAAGCTGTTTCTGGTACCAAAAATAATAAAAGCAGAATTATTTTGAATTTCTCATTTTTTCCCACTTTTCCAGGACTGAACTGCCTTACTTCTCATTAATTCCTTCTCCCAGGTCATCTCTATATTCCTTTACGCTGTTTCCATTCTTCCCTTCTTTGCCTTGCCATCCTTCAGTTGTTGCCACCCCGGGATGATTCAACATTTGCTTTCTTCCTTAGATCCCAGACACTTATAATCCTGGTTTGATATTGTGAAAAAATTCTTGCGCATTCAGATGTGTTCATGAAATTGCATGGATGTGGTTACTGCTGCATAATATCCTCAGTGGAGGACAATAACTAAACAGAACGTTCACGCTGCAATTTTTGCTCAGACACAAGATTTTTGGTACTATATCAATTTCCTAAATATGAAATATTATTTAGGATCACATTTTATATATGTTCAATAATACACAATCTTTGAACTCCGGGAGGAATATAAATCAGCTGTTTATTGTTAAAAAAATTAAAACAATAAAAGCAACTATTTACAATATTAAAACAAACTTAGCTTTCGCTGATCCACTGTCAGCGTCTTCAGAGTGATGGGGGTGGAGAGATCTCTTATAAGCCTTGATAACCTAGTTTCTTACTCACTGACCGTGTGATAGGGCTATATATATATATATATATATATATATATATATATATATATATATATATATATAAGATATGTTCCTTCATAATACATACTAGCAGCAAATTCAAACATGATCAGAAACCATTTTTTAAAATATATACATTTTCAAGGTCACTGTAGAAAGTAAGGACAGTCCTGAAAGGATGGAATCCACTCTATTGTCCTGGGATGCCCTCTGATTCTTGGGGCAGGGGAAATGAAAAAGAAGGTGTTGAAGGAAAAGTCTTCATCATGGTTCAGTCCAAGCCGGGAATAAACAACATGGTGACTGCTTTAGAAAGAAGGTTGCAGTTTATTGAAGAGGAGAGCCAGACAGAAAGATGGCTCTAGAAAAAAAGAAAAGAGCACATGTAGGGAGTGGGTTTTTATACCCTCTGGAGGGAATTGTTTGGAGTTGTTTCCTGTTCCTGTTGGAGGCTTTGTATTTCCTATGTCATGTATTCTGACTTGAGTCTGAGTGTACCCTTTGGCATCTGTGGGTTAATCCTATTATGTCCTATCTTAGAGTTTGGGTGGAGTATGTAGATTTTAGGTGTCTTTATCTTCCTAAGCTTCCTAAACTTCTAGCTGGGGGCCTCCAACCTTCCTGGATTATTTACATCTGCATTTTACAGAGCTGGTTTCTGCTTGGGGGAGGGAGACTTGGGGCTATTAAGAAAACTGGGCATGCTTTTCTGCCTCTTTAATGTTTCCTTCTCTGGGGGGGGGCTGACTTCCCACAAAGGGTAGAGGTGGAACTGGGATATAGTATCCTAAAAAGATATTGTTGGTTAGAATCAAGCACAGCAACATGCCGTGCTACAATAATTTTTGGAAGTCTACATACAATAAAACAGTAACATTTGTATGGAATTCCTCTTAACAATGAAATTATAAACAATAAAGAAGTAAACCAATGTTGGAATCTGAAATCTATGTTTAGTTGTGTTTCTGCACACGTGCACATCATACACAGCTGTAAATACCATGGAGCAAGGAATTCAATGTATTGGAATAGTGGGAACAGAAGGCAGGAAGAAATAGGTAGCTAATAATTATCCAAGAGAATAAATGCTGAAGCAGTTGAACTGGAAATAAAAATGCAAAGCTTTCAATTAAAGGAAGGTAGAATGAAAGAGACAGTTGAAAAGGAATCCTTGATGAATACTGAGTATGTTTCTGATATAAAAAGGAAGCATCAGCACTGAATTCTTATTGCTTTTGAAGATAATTATTTGGACAGTACCGTAATACCGGTAATTGTATAAATATTGGGTACTCGCAAAAGGGATTTAAAGAATATTCTCCATGTTCATCACAAGATGGCAGGATATATCCAGTTTTACAACTCTGAGAGACAAAAAGAGTGAATGAATGAATGAGAGAGGGGGGAGGATTATGAATATTTAGCCTTCTTTCAAATATTTCCAGCAGCCCAGATATATATGGAAAGGATATATAGCATTCTCTTGCTAAGTCCCATAGTGTTTCTGACTATAGAAGCAGATCGAGGTCATTTTAATATCTGAATAAAAAGTGTAAAGCAGAAGCCAGGGTTATCTTTAACAACCAATTCTAGAGAGAGAAAACCTTTCAATTACTTTTATTCTTTTCCTATAGAAGAAACTATTCCTAATTTCAACAATGATGTTACTCATATACATTATTGTATATGTTTTCCTCTTCATGACCTGTTTTCTTTGTTACCTTCTGGTAGGAGGCTTCATGATACCCAAAAGCAGAACATCCAGATTCAGCCAATTTTGTTCCATATAGCATGCATCTATCTATCTATCTACCTATCTATCTATCTATCTATCTATCTATCTATCTATCTATCTATCTATCTATCTATCTAGAATGTGTATATGTGTGTTATATATGTTTATACAGTAGGTAGATATATACTTTCTTTTGAGAGCAGGCAACAGAATTCATTTTTAATGTGGGTCAGTGTGCTCATAGTAAAAATGACAATAAATGTTATCTTCTTATCTTATTATTACAAGCCTGTTCTGAGATATTGTAGAAGCCTGTTCTGAGGCTTCTGGTTACCGGATATGTCCTTCTATAAAACAGAATTTCCATTTAATCTAATGTTATCTACATCTAACTCTTTTCCTATTACTAGGAACAGCACCACTATTCTTAGCAACTATATCACTTATTTGAAACTAGTCTTCAAACTATAACTATTGTGTACGCTGATAGTTGTGAGAGAACTGAGATTTGCTCAGTGATGTACAGAGACTAATTTAAAGTAACAATAAAGGAGAATACTCGTAGCTCTGGATTAAAATGAGGGGTTCTGGGCATAGCTTCTGGAAGACTGTGCAGACATTTGTGGATTCTTGTCCTGGGCAGGAGGTGAGCTAGAAGATATTCAGGTTTTTTCCAACCTTATGATTCTATAATTGTTTGCTTTACTTTAAACGGAAGGGTTGTTGTTCTCTGAGCTTGGCTGTTTTCTTGGTGACATTTCGTTACCCAAACTAGGTAATATCATCAGTGCTGTTATGGGGTTTGCTTTCAATTTATATTCTAGTGGCTTGCCCTGTCAGTGTTAATGGGAGTGGTCTTGATGGTTTCTTTTGGGTTGGGCTGTTCACTGTTAGCTTGTTTGGCAGTTCTTTGATTGGGGCATTGTTCACTTTTTGATTGTGATCTACAACATACAGTGTAAACACTGCAACGACCACCGTGTAGCACAAACATGCACAAGACTAGCAGAACACATCCATAAACACCAAATAGCCATCAGAAGACACGATGAAAACTCTTTAATTTCGCAACATACGGACATACTTAACTATAGTTTCAGTTGGGAAAATGTGACCATCCTAGATCAAGCCAACTCCAAAAATGCTAGAGGATTCCTGGAAGCCTGGCACTCTGACAATTGACCATTAATACACACATAGACATAAACAACATCTACAAACTGTGCAGAAGAGATGATCAACAAGCCAAAAAGGGAGCAAAAACACTAAAATAAACCTCCCCATCAGCAATCCAGTTGAGCACAGATTAACACCAACCTTAACGTCAGATCAACAATCAAGAAGTGAACAATACCCCAATCAAGGAACTGTCAAACAAGCTAACCATAAAAACATAACCCAAAACCCCACCAAGACCACTCCCACAAACACTGACAGGGCTAAGCATATGAACTGAGAGCAAACCCTATTCCATAACATTACTGATATTACCTAGTTTGGTATCGAAATGTCTGCAAGAGTGCTGAGAGCATGAAGGACACCTCAATTTAAAATAAAGCAAACAATTATAGAATCATATGGTTGGAAGAAATTTGACTATCTTCTCATTCGAGGGCAAGAATCCATCCCATATAAATGTCTGTACAATCTTTGTTTGAAACCTTCCAATGATGAAGCACCTATAACTACAGGAGGTAGGCTGTTCTACTATCTAATAGTTCTGAATGCTCCAACACTGAAAGTTTTTAAGAAGAGACTGGACAGCCATTTGTCTGAAATGGTGTAGGGTTTCCTGCCTGAGCAGGGGGTTGGACTTGATGACCTCCAAGGTCCCTTCCAACTTTATTATGATTATGATTATTATTATTGTTGTTGTTATTTTTACTTCAAGTTTGCATCTCTCTCTCTATAAATCCCAAAGGTGCTTTTCAAAAGGCAACTGGACTTACTTGTTTTTTTTCCCTTGAAATCGTTTTGCTTCTCATCCAAGAAGCTTCTTCAGTTCTTCTTGGATGAGAAGCGAAACATTTTCAAGGGAAAAAAAACAAGTAAGTCCAGTTGCCTTTTGAAAAGCACCTTTGGGACAACCATGACCTGGATGATTTGAGTATCTTCATAGACACTTTCTCTGTAAAGCTTCCTCCCATTGGTAGTTGTCTATCTTCAGGCACTACAGAGAATAAATCTATACCCTCTTTCCTATTATTGCTCTTCAGATATTGGAAAACTACTATCATGTCTCTCCCCCCGCCCAGCCTTTTATCCTTTAGATCAGACATGTCAAACACAAGGCCCGAGGGCTGGATGCGGCCCGTGAAGTGGTTTCATGTGGCCCGCGAAGCCATCCTGGAAATAGTGAGGGAATGGCCCCCGCTGCCTTGGCCCTGGCCCAGGCTAGCCGGGAGCCACTGTACAATTTTATAGTAGCCATCTTGGCACTTGCCCCGGTGGACCATACCTTGGCACTTGCCCCGTTCTGCCAGAGACCCTCAGATCTGTCCCACTCCTGCCCAGGCCCCCACAGGCACCCTTGATGCGAATGATGTAGAACTGGCCACGCCCACCCAGTAGGCCACACCCATTCCATCCGCGCCCACCAAGTAGGCTGCATCCACTCTGGCCACACACACACTCCCCGAGGGTAACTGCAATGCTGATGCGGCCCTCAGTGAAATTTAGTTTGACACCCCTGCTTTAGATAAACATACCCCTGCTTTAGATAAACATACCCAGCTTTTTTAAAACTGTTCTTAGCTTAGCCACTAAGCTCCTCACCACCTTTGTTGCTCTTTTTGGCACTTTTTCATTATTCAGGATACTTCTTCCATTGTGGTGTCCAAAACCAGACACAATAGAATAGAATAGAATAGAATAGAATAGAATAGAATAGAATAGAATAGAATAGAATAGAATAGAATCTGAAAGGGACCTTGGAGGTCTTCTAGTCCAGCCCCCTGTTCAAGCAGGAGAACCTATACCATCTCAGACAAGTGACTGTCCAGTCTCTTCTTAAAAACCTCCAGTGATGGAACACCCACGATGATGGAAGGCAAGCTGTTCCACTGGTTAATTGTCCTCACTGTTAGGAGGTTTTCCAGATGACCCTAGGACACTGTAATCATCATAAATATGAGTCGGTTACCAAGTGTCCAAATTTTGATCACATGATCCTAGGGATGCTGCAACAGTTGTAAATGTGAAAAATAGTCATAACTAACTTTTTCAGTGCCATTGTAAGTTCAAACAGATACTAAACAAACTGTTGTTAAGTGGAGCACTACCTGTAATTTGCTCATTTCTTTACACATTTTACAAATACACACGCACACGCACACACACACACACGCGTATATATGTATTCTTCCTTCTTTTTAATATTTTTTAGTGCAGTAGGTCTAATCAAGAGTATATATAAATAAGTATAAATAAAATCAGTTTGATCTAGCGGTTAAGGCACCAGCCTAGAAAGCAGGAGACTGTAAGTTCAACTGCTGCCTTAGCTATGAAAGTCAGCTGGGTGACCTTGGGTCAGTCACTCTCTCTCAACCCAACTCACCTCACAGGGTTTTTGCTGTGTGGAAAATAAGAGCAGGAAGGTGTGTTGGATATGTTTTCCACCTTGAGTTATTTGTAAAAATAATAAAGGCAGGATACAAATAAATAAAACGGTTGGCCCCAGAATTAGAGGATCAAGCTGTTTTGCAAAGAAACACAGCAGCTCAACTTCCAGTAGTTCTGCGGCTGACAGCATCTCTTTATTTTTCTTGCCATCTCCTTTGGCATAAATTAAGAGTTGTACAAATTCTTAAAAGGGGTTTCTCAGAGGGTGGCAGCATGGGACTGGTGTCTTTTTCCAGGTTTGTGTGGATGCTTCATCAGCTGCTCCCAACTGTATCTGCATGCAGGGACACGGAACCACATTAGGCGTCACTTTGTACATGTTGAATTGCTCCATGAATATAGCATACAACATTGTTTTGTCCCTGGTTTTTTTGTTTTTAGTAAAAAAAAATGCATGCAAAATTCTACAATCAGTATAGTTCAATGAAGCTAAGTTATGCATTTGATAGCACCAAGCAATGGACCCAGAAAGCTGGCCGAATGGTCCATTGTTTTCCACTTTGCATCATGCAGAAGCAGAAAGCGTGTAGAACTTGACTCCCATGGAAATGCAGAAATTGGAGGAGGAACATCTTTAAAAACAACAGAATGGGAGATCATTTATATATTGTACGGTACATTATATCAAGGTGTTAAGTTCTGTCAATACCTCATCTTGTCACTACTGTATGTTTTGCAAAATCCTTTTTGTAGTCACAAAGGAAATATCAATTGTCTGGATCCTAAATGACTCTCACTTAAATAAACACCGTTTTGAAAATATTGAAGAAATGTAGAATTTTAAATGACGCCAACTGGAAATTTGTTTACAGAAGAAAAAGCTTCCATTTTCTTGTGTCTATCAGTTCCTCTTCAGATATTTAAAGTGAATTCTGTGAATGCAATAATGAATAGTGAAGCACATGTGTTTATGCATCTAGGTAATTTTGCTTCTAGCATTTTTCTGGAATGGAAATATTAATAATATTGTCTGATCTATTGAAATATTTAATTGCCTGATCTATTGTTAACATGTAAAGTGGATTCAGTGCTCAAATGGAAAGAACCATTAACCAAAATGTACATGCACAAGAAGAGATACTAATATATATGGAAAATTCCAAACATAATATATATATGCAACAATGAAAATTATAGGGGGGGGGAAATCAGCCCATTGATGATTGAGCAAAATGCTCTCCAAATGGCATAGGCCAGGGGTAGGCAACCTTGGCTCTTTTATGACTTGTGGACTTCAACTCCCAGAATTCCTGAGCCAGCATGGCTGGGTCAGGAATTCTGGGAGTTGAAGTCCATGAGTCATAAAAGAGCCAAGGTTGCCTACCCCTGGCATAGGCCATAGTAAAGAACTTGTCATCCCTAGCTATATACAATAGTATCTGGAAGACCAGTTGTGATTTAAGCAAAGAATGCTAGATCACAGAATTTCAAAACACACCGCTGAATTACGGAAGAGAAATGTTTAAACTCTAAAATCCCTGAGCCCTTAAAATAATGTATGTATGGCCTTCACGTGAATAGAATTGTAAGGCATTTTACAATTGTAAAATTGTCAATTTGTCCAAGCAGAGTGGAAATGTGGAATAATAGAAATCCATAAGAAACCAGCTAGAGACTCTGTTCTATAAACAGTTGGGAAGGAAGATAGCCAGCATAAAAATGGAAGGTGTGTGTGTGGGGGGGGGGGGATTCAGAACCATATAAATAAGTTCCTGAGTTCTTGAATACTTATGGAAAGAAATATGCTGTGATACAGGCTACATCAAGGGTAATTACTCATGTTCAGCCAAACTAGTGAAGGGCACTTGATTGCTCTAGATAAACTAGTCAGGAACAATCTGCTATCTTAGAGCCAAGGCAGGTGAATCTTCTAGTGAAGCAACTGAGCTGAGAGATTGCTGAATGGAGAAAGGTGCTAGCTGTCCTTTGGTCAGCCCTCAAGACTGTAGCATGGTAAGTGGGAACAGGTTAGCTGCTTTTTCCAAGATTTTTTGGAATCCAGATGGATCTAATTACCTCATAGGGCAGATCATCCTATTCAGCCCATTAGTACAGCCTTAACCAGACAGTGAACTCTCCATGACAGTGAGAAAATAAGGAACGGCTGCTGGAATTGGGTATGTCAAGTTTAATGAAGAGAAGGATTAGGGGTGATATGATATCAGTGTTCCAATATTCCTGACAATTAGAACAATTAATCAGTGGAACAACCTGCCTCCAGAAGCTGTGAATGCTCCAACACTGGAAGTTTTAAAGAAGAGACTGGACAATCATTTGTCTAAAATGGTATAGGGTTTCCTGCCTGAGCAGGGGGTTGGACTAGATGACCTCTAAGGTTCCTTCCAACTTTATTATTATTGTTGTTGTTGTTGTTAAAACCAGAGCCATCCACATCAAAAGAACATCTCCCCAATCAGAATAAAATACCAAGTAGAGAGGGTGAACTGAGTCATAAACCAGCTGAGATAAGGCCATGGTTTTTATGACCATTATGAGATTCTGAACACTTCTAGGCAAGCCAGACCTAAACTTGAATAGAAAATCCTTGAGCTGAGTCAGATAGGGGTCTCCAAAATCAAGTCTGAGCCCAGCTCTATAGAGATTTCATGAACCAATAGGGCAGAACACACTAAAAGAATCCTCCTTATATCTCTAATCCCATGGCCAAAGGACACTCATTCAATAAGAACTGGTCCTTTCCTGTGTACTCTGCTATATTGTTCTTATGCAGGGGTCTTCCAACTTGGCCAGCCAAGGCAGACTGGCTGAGGAATTCTGGGAGTTGAAATCCACAAGTCATAAAAAGGCCAAGTTTGAAGACCCCTGTTCTTATGGATCATCACCACACCATATCTCTTCCCGTTTCCCCTAGCTTGCAAGTACCTAGCCAGGAGAAGCTGAGTTCATGCCTACCTAGCTAACCAGGACTCAATTACACAGGAAGTTTATGGTTTATTGATATTTACAAACCAACTTCTCATTCTTCAGAAGTTAAAAGTGCACCAAGAACATATAATTGGCATTTTTTAAATTAAAATCAACAGCCAAACAGCCGATGAAGTAAGACACCTGCATCTTAAATTCTGAGCAAAACATCTGGAACATATTAAATGTTAATTCAGAGTGAATTAAATATCTATAGCCCTGTGATTACCAGGTATAATATATGAGCTAAAAGGGCACATCTTTTATTTGTTGTTCTTGAAGTAGTTGGTGTTTTTCATTGAAGTTTAAGATATTTTGTTTAATTGGGACATATGCTTTTGTAACATTTTATATAATTGCCATTTTAATTTAAAAATAACAAAAAGGGAAGTAAATGCCCAGCAGTGGAATAAAGGAGCCAAGACAAAAACAGTTAACAGTTCTTTCTGTCGCATACAAAACATTGTGTGCTTGCCAAGCAAAGAGAGTAATGGAAATAATATATGAATAATTTTCTCAACTGCTGTTTCTCTCTTCTCTCTTTTTTCAAGCAAATGAATTCCCTAGATATGTTATCCATTATAACTAAGCAGGAAAATTGGGGAGATTGCTCTTAAAGGTGGACAAATGCATTACATGGAAATTTGTTTGTTGGATAGATTGTGTTCATATGAAGATCAAAACTCAGAAAACAGGAGGAAGAGATCTGATAAATATACATTCAAAGGCATATATCCTAGGCCAGGGGTAGGCAACCTTGGCTCTTTTATGACTCGTGGACTTCAACTCCCAGAATTCCTGAGCCAGCATGGCTCAGCTTGGAAACCTCTCTCTTTCCCCTCAGCATGGCGGGCTCAGGAATTCTGGGAGTTGAAGTCCAAGAGTCATAAAAGAGCCAAGGTTGCCTACCCCTGGCCTAGGCCTATCGTATCTGGGCTGCCAAAGTCCAGAGAAGTATTAGATAGCAGCATAGAGAAACAGGAAACTCTAACCTTCACAGACAACTAGCGGCTGTTCAGAATTTTGCAGCCCAGTTTTAATATGAACACAGATACTCCTCAACTTAAGAACACAACTGAGCCCAACATTTCTGTTGCTGAGACAGTTGTTAAGTGAGTTTTGTCACATTTTACAATCTTTCTTGCCACAGTTGTTAAGTGAATCACTGCAGTTGTTAAGTTAGTTACATGGTTAAGTGTATCTGGCTTTCCCATTGACTTTGCTGGTCAGAAGGTCACAAAAGGTGATCACCCAACTCCGGGACACTGCAGTCTTTATAAATACATGCCTGTTGTCAAGCATCTGAATTCTGATCACATGACCATGGGGAGGCTGCGTGGGTGATAAGTGTGAAAAACGGTCATAAGTCACTTTTTTCAGTGGCGTTGTAACTTCAAACGGTCACTAAAGGAATTAAGTCGAGAACAACCTGTAATGTTCCCCTGTAGGAAAATGTTACTTGTTTGGGGTCCAATCCAGCTATTTTAAAACATTCAATAGGAACAGTCAATGAGCGGCATTGAGGGGCAAAACTCACTTAACAATTGTCTCACTTAGCAACAAAAATTTGGGGCTCAGTTGTGTCCATTAAGTTGAGACTGCAGTAGAAGTTGGGTTGTGCTTCCAGATTTGTTCCTTGACATGTAGGAACAGTATTATAGGCATTTAGCCATCCCAGATGGGGAGACAGGGAAAGCCTGTAGCTATGGTATTACCTTTTCCCCACCCCCCAAAATGCACAAACTCTATTGTCTATCACAGTGGTTCTCAACCTTTTTAATGCTGCGACCCCCAACCAGTCGTAAGTCGAGGACTACCCAACCGGTCATAAGTCGAGGACTTTCCCTGCCCGGGAGCGTCGCGCATGCGTGGTGCTGCTCCCTGCGCCGGCCGAGGCATAGCTGGCAAGCGGCAGAGATGGCGCAGGCCAAGCACCTGCTGGGCCGCCAGCTGGCCCAGCCCAAGGGAGGTAAGGAACCCACAGGGCCCCACGCGCGCCAGCAACCCTCCCTGTGCCCGCCGGCCTCCCACTTCCCACCCCTGGCCCTCTTTTACTTACATTTTTAGTAGTTGCTCAGCAGAGAGGGGTTGAAACTTCCAGACAGCTCACCTTCGCTGCAGACAACCTGCAGCACCGTTTGCAGAATGGGACTTTTGGCGGGCTCAGCAGGGCAGAGACAGCCTGGACAATTCCTATTAGCTTTTGAAAGCCAATAGAATTAGATTCTGTTCAAGAGAGTCTATTCTATTGGCTTTCAAAAGCCAATAGAATAAAAGGGAGTAGCACAGCTAAGGAAAAGGGGGAAAAAATGGCGGACTGCATTGTTTGGCGACCCCCGTGAAATGGTCGTTCGACCCCAAATGGGGTCCCGACCCATAGGTTGAGAACCACTGGTCTATCAGGAGGTCTATATTTAGTGGACCAAAATCTCTTTGTGAGATCCCAAAGAAAACCAGACTTAGCTGGGAGTACTAGCAGACACTGACCTATTGATTCCACAGTGGTTTAAAGTATTTATCAACATTCCATCCAGACTAAAATGTTAATATGGAGTTTTGTTCAGTCACATGTAGCTGTTTATGAAATAGTATATAAGAAAGTTCAGATTAAATAACGAACCCCGTCTCACTATTAAATCAAAATTGAATTTGGTTTTATCTGGCTTTTTACGAGGCACTGGGTTTTTCCAAGAGCAATTCCAGCACGTTTTACAGTTCTATATTATTATCTTTAATGATATACAGATTTTGGTTTGCCTTCTAAGCAATTAAGAGCCATCCAATGTTTTGAGCTGAACAGGCACAAACTGATTTTTTTTCTCTATTGTCTAACCTATTTTGAGTTCCTCTGCTTTTAATAAATCATAACAGTATTTTCCACTGCATACTCTGACAAAATATTATCCTGCCTTGTGCCATACAGTAATAAAACTGGCAGAGGTGGGCATTTAAGGGGGAAAAAATCCATTTGGCTTTGCTAGCTCAAGCTTGTTAAGGAATTTGTAGGTCACATATAGTTACTTTGGTAGGTATAAAAGTAACCATTGAGGTTTCTTAAGCAAAAGGGAAGAAGAGCATTTATGTAGTGATCCCAGATCCCATATAAACTATTCCTTGACAAGATGCTGATTTGTCAAAGTTAATTGCCTGCTGAACCTGATTACAGTAAGTCTATTCCCACAAGTCAGGGAAGCAAAAACTACTGTTCCTTTTAGTTACGTGAATAGTATTTTTAGCCTTCAATAAAATGGCAATCAATACACTTATCAAAGCTATGATATATTGGAGCAATTCATACTGTTCATAGATTATATATGTTGGTCTATTAACAGAGGCTCTAGAAACTTAATGGACTGGTGATGCAGTTTTTCTTATAGGCTGAACAAAATTGAACCTGCAAATGTTATTGTATGTTTAAAGTCATTTACAGAGGCATTGGGGCATCTCTGTGTAGGTCTCAAATAATTCCTGAATGATTAAAAAGAATAAATTGTCAAAACCAAAACCAACAATCTTTTTGTTAGTTCCAGTAACTATTTGTAGACAAGGGAAGTTTAATCAGAGCCTTTCTCAGAGACACAAATTTATCCCAAAGATCAAATGATCCATCCACTTGTCTTTATCTATTATTCCCATTATTCCCAGTTGTAATTCTACAGATTAAAATGCAACACTACATAAAGGATGCCTCATTGGCAAAGTTGGGTTTATTCCAAGAAAATGAAAAGGTTCCCTTTTAAACAGAACTGTGGTGATTTGATTTTTTTATGTTTAATTGTATTATAAAATGGAGCAGTGTAATATAGTTCTCTTCAAATACCCAATTGTTTTGGACTGCCCATGATTTTCCATATAAATATTTTATGCTGTTGAGTAACATTGAAAATGGATTATCTTTGATGTATCTAATGAGATAATTGCTCAGAAAATGAGACTGAGCAGAATGTGGCCTTCATCCTGACTTCCCTTTTTGCTCTTGAGAGATGGAAAACAGAACGCTGTTATAATTCTCGTTTTTGATAGAAATGAAGTTTTAAGAAATAGTCCTGCTGTTTCACTATTTTCTCTACATAGAAATCTTCCCAAATGTGTCTTGTTCTGCAAGATTATCAGCAAACCGCCTGAAATCAGGCCAATCCATTGCCATAACTAGGAACAGGTGGAAAATTTTTGGAAATTTGGATTTATTCTTGTGACAAAATAGTCTCCTGAATATAAGCAGAATGCTAAAAGAATACTAAACAGCAGAACATCCTGTTCAAAAATATGCTCGTACTGGGGACATCTTGGATGGAGATATCAGTTTATCTCAGCTATCAATACATCCTAAGATTCATAATTAGACTAGACTAGACTAGACTAGACTAGACTAGAATAGAATAGAATAGAATATCTTCTAGTTCAGCCCTCTGCTCAAGTAGGAGAACCTATACCATTATACTGGAAATAAAAGTAGATTAAGAAATAATTCTATTCTATTCTATTCTATTCTATTCTATTCTATTCTATTCTATTCTTCTGTTCTGAATCTTAGGATTTATTGATAGTTCCTACTTATAGTTCAATGAATTTGGGAGATGACTATCTGAGCCAATTTTTTATATCATCTATCCTTTGTAGATTTAAAATCAGTTTTGCCTCTTATCACCTACTCAACACCTTGTTGACTCCTATTGACTTGGTATAAATTCATCAAGGTCATCTTCCTTACTCCTTACAATTAGTTGTTCTACAATAACTCTGCAGATCAGAAGCTCTTAGGTCTTTGGCTGTTGTAGACTTTTCTAGTTCTGTTTGTTGAGAAAAGCTTGATAGCACTGTTACAGGAAAATAAAGACCTATTTTGGAGTTACAGATCCCTGCCATATGACGCACAGTTGTTTTCTACATCCTTGCAGTTGTACCCATGCCAACCCCACAAATCTCTGTTTCTGGCCATTGAGGAGCCTCTTGGATTCTCTGTCTTGCCCAAATTGGTTAACAGTGCATCAAAAAAAAATTAAAAAAAAATCTGTAAGTACCTGTCTGAGTAATTGGCTCCACTGCTCAAGTGCTCTATTAGGAATTTAAAAAACAGCAATAACCTTTTCAAATGGAATTGCCTTCTTGTAAGTACAGCCCACTATTTCACGCTTTGCACTTTGGAGTAAGAAAGAATAAAACTTGAACTTCTTCCTCCCTCTGTCCTTTTTTCCCAAGACTAATCATACCCAGCTCCTTTAATTTTTCTTCATTGGTCTTTAGAGCATCTTTATTGTCTGCCTTTGAACCTGTCCAGATCCTCTGAATTCTTCTTAAAGAATTGATTACAGAACTTAAGGAGTGGGGGTGGTTTCTGACCAATTTCAAACAGAGTGGAACAATTACTTCCTACTGGGAATTATTTTGATACAACCTAAAATTATATTTGCTCTTTTTGCAGCCACATCACACTGCTGGCTCAGATTCAATTTGCAGACAACTGCAACTATCTTCTATTATATTTTGAAATCCTTTCCTTTTCCTGCAGCCAATATTGGAAGAGCAGAAATGGAGAATTCAGAATATTATAGTTGAAGTAGACTTCCTGCAGCAACCTCTTACTCATCAACCGTTCAAAATTATGATGGTGCTGAACAAAGAGACTTAAGACCAATCCTTGTAGTTGCAGCCATGTCACAACATTCCCATGGTCACATGATTGCAACTTGGATATTTTGCAACTGGCTTGCAATTATGATGGTTGAAATATCCCATGATCATGTGATCACTATTTGTGACCTTCACTGCCAACTTCTAATGAGCAAAATCAGTGGGGAAGCCAGCAGGAGGTTGCAAGTGGTGATCATGTGATATTGTGCCTGACAGGATTTATCTAATGAAAACTGCTGCAACTGCCATTGTAAGTCAGCTCCGTGATATCACACTGTACAGCTATGCCATTTAATGAGGGAGATGCCAGTCTCAATTATCCTTATTAAGTAAGGACTATTTGTATTTAAAAGAGCAAGCTGAAGACTGTAAGCAAGAAACTTAGTTTTACTGTCAATCAGATTTAACCATGAAATTCAGAAGATATGCTATTTAGCTATATTAAACTTGTCTGATTTCCTATCACTATCAACAACTGCAGTTTCTTATGAGCTTTTATTTTATGTTATCATTTTCATAGTCTTTACTTGGACAAAATTCACCACTCTTTCACATACTGGTTTGCTGTTGATTTAGCATATTTTCAATTCTAGATCTTTTTTTAAATCTTATGACATCTTTATGTATAATTTTAAAAAAGCCAAAAAAATAATAATCTTTTTCCAATTGTTTTTTTAAAAACACCCTTTCCCTCCTAATATTCTTTTTCTCAACGCCATCGCATTTCTGCAAAAATAAGAAAAAAAGGGGGAAAAAAGAAATTCGGCAGGAATGTTCTTGTGAATTGCTGAGAAACATTTTGCTCAGCTCATTTATGTCACAATAGGAATAGATAATTAAATGAGCTGAGCAAAAAATTTCTCAGCAATTCATAAGAAAATTTCTGTCAAATTTCCCCCCCTTTTTTTCTCATTGATTTTGATTTCCAGTAACAGCAACATATGCTGAGGCAATTATTTGGATCTCTTTCTTTATGGTATCAATCTTTGTAGGCAAAGACATTTCTTGGAAGGTACAAAGAAATTCTACAATATATATATATAAAAAGGTCAGAAGGATGAACTGGATTGTGGTTATCTATCTCACCCTGATTTCTTCTGGATTGTTTTGTATATATAGAAATAACCAAGCAAATCTCCTGTGGATTTCAGCCCAGTGGTTCAAAGCAAACTTAACATTGGTTCTCACTTCATACTAATTCCTAGCCTCGAAATTATGATGTCATAAATTAATGATCTGATAGGCTAGCTTAGCTTTATGTTCATTCAGAGGTTCCAGTGTCAACATGAAACCAAAAGAAAATAACCTCAAATCACTACACATCTCTATTTTAACATTCTGTGAAAAGCCATTAAAAGATTTATGTTGCTTGTCTCAAATCCAATCTAAACAAAATTTATCCTTGACAATTTTTCCCCCTTTATTTAGCGTATTCTTTGGAGAAATTGCAATGGCTGCTAAACTAACAGAAACTTTGTTGGGGGAGTTTGCAATTAAACCATTTACTATTAATATATAAATAGCAAAGAGATGTAGTGTTATCAGTAATACAGCTCCTCTGTGAATAAGAATATTCACAGCAAAAAATAATGTGGTTTTTTTAAAAAAATAAACTCATTTTTGCCTATTTAGATTTTTTTGTGGCTTAACTTAATCGTAGGTCTTTTTTGTGTTTGTGTCTGTGTGTATTAACCAGCTCCTCGCTCTTGCCTGAAATTCAGGCAGCAATAACCCCTCTATCATCTTTAAAGGTACAGAGACCTTTAAAAATATTTAAAGCAAACAAACCATTAGAAATACGAGTGAAAACAACATCTACAGCATGTCTTCCTGAAAAATGTTTTGCAACACAAAGTAACAATATCTGAGCTTTAAAAATTAAAAAAAGAACTAGATCCAACTTATCCAACATTAATCTAACTTTAAAAAGTATTCTTAAGCTATTAAAACATGCCATTTTACTTTTTTAACATGCTGATTGTCTTGTAAATACAAACTCTGATGGAAAAAGCTGTAATTAATTATGAAAATCACTGTAACCATTCTTCATCCATTAGAATCTTCATACTGAGAGGTAATATGATTTCTGATGCCATATTTAGGAAACAAACAGCAAGAGTCAATAGCAAACACAGAAGATGAATTATACTTATGCATTAAATCATGACTGCAATTCTTTAATGATCTTTCTATGTTACTTTGAAGGGAGAACTCTGAAATTTATCTCTGCTGCAGAATGGAGCCATTAAAGTATCTATTGAAATGAGATAAGTCATTTATGACAGTCTATATTGTATTGCATTGATTCTGTATAAGCTATGGTGACTGACAGCAAGTTTCTAATTCAAAATTCTCGGCTGGGTTTGATCTTTAAAAAGTCAAATGGTTAGATCCAGATAATATGAAAGATCATATGAGCCCCTTGGGACACCTGCTCCTTTTAAATAAATATTCTGGACAAGGATGTATGTTGGATTGATGAGATATTCATGAAGTTTGGATTTAAATTAGGTGTCATATTGGAGAGATTTTGTCTTTTTGGGAAGGCTGCAATCTGAAAGTCAGCTTAGAAATATTTATAATAAATAAAGTTGTTCACATGTATAGTACATTTATCCATTCATGCCCTAATGAATGCATTCTTTAAAGGATCTAGCTATCTGTAGTAGGAAAGAAAATATATAAACAACTGGAGCTTAATTTCTGAGCACTTAATGTTGGGTTGAGTGTTTACACTAAACAAAAGACTACTGTAATCCTGCTAGATAAGAAAGTTTAGAATCATAGGCATTTTATTAACTTTTATAAGAATTGCTGCTGCTGAAACCAGTATGTTGGACAGGTGTGCATTTTGATTTTGCCTGTCAAGTTCATAGTTGTTTAAACGGTATGAAATGTCCAGAAATTGTACTTTCCGCCCGCTTCTTTCATGGATAGCTAAGTAGGACCTACAAACTTTAGGACTAGGTCCTCTTCATGACCTGTTTTCCTTGTTACCTTTTGGAAGGAGGCTGCATGGTATCCGAAGCAGAACCTCCAGATTCAGTCACAGTTTTGTTCCTTATAGCATCAACTTTGTGAACTCTAAAGCTTTCAAGATGGGCAGTGATTAATATTTATATATTATTTATATGTAAAGGTGTAGGTGTAAAGGTGATGCATATGTTGTATATAGTATGTTTAAATATGTGTTTTGTATGTGTACACTTTTGGGAGAAAGCAACAAAATTTCATTTTTAATGGGTGCCAATGTGCCCACAGTAAAAAATGACAATAAAGGTATCTTTATCTAATTTCTTTAGATTCTCTCTCAGCCTTTGAGCGTCTGTATGCCACTTTTCTGCTGCTTTAGAATTATGATTAATTCAACCCGAAGTATAATTTTGTGGCTATTGGGCACCTACGCATCTTTTAGTAAAAAAAAAAAAAAAAGGTGGATACGTGATGTTCAGAATGCAATACCATGTTGATGCATATAAAGTGGACATGTTTCTTTTCAACCCTTTTCTCAGCCGGCCCCCTACTGGCTGCCAGCCAACAAGATATCAAGCTGGATGCCTGACACACTCTTGTGATATACAAGCTCAGGCAGAACTCTTAAAAGAGTCGCTTTTAGCAATACCATTAAGATGGCAACAGCTAAAGGTAGTCACAGGCTTGGCACAGTTGAGACAAGGAATCCAGTAAGTAAGTGACAGAGACACGAGACATAGGAAAATAGCCTTGTTATCTTCTGGGAGGAGGCTCCGTGGTATCCGAAGCAGAACATCCAGATTCAGTCACAGTATTAACCTTATGAACTCTAAAGCTTCCTCCTTCCGTTATGTATTCAAGATGGACAGTGAATAATATTTATATGTTACTTACCGTATATGCCGCCGTATTAGGCGACCCGGCATATAAGACGACCCCCGTCTTTATAGCCGGGCCGCATTCCTAGAACATCGTCTTATACGCCGGAAACTACCAGTATTTCCGGCATATAAGACGACTCGGCGTATAAGACGACCCCCGTCTTTGGCGCCGATTTCAGCGCCCGCGGAAGTCGTCTTATACGCCGGCATTTACGGTATATGTAAGGGTGTAGGTCTATACCTATGTTGTATATAGTATGTTTTAAATGTGTTATGCACGTGTACACTTTGAGAGGAAGCAACTAAATTTCATTTTTAATGTGTTTCCAATGTGCCCACAGGGAAAAAATGACAGTAAAGATTATCAATCTATCTATCTACAATGAGGTGGAACTCAGAGTCCGAGGCAAGCATAGATAAACCCAACAGAGCTGAGGTTTAAAATGTTGTTTTTTGCATCTGTTCCCAGGGAGGAAAGGAGGGAGGGAGGCCAATAAATCCACCATGCCTCCATTCAACAGTCCATCTGCAGCAGTTTACTCCTCAGCATCTTCTATTCTGTTGGCTTGTTTCTTGGTTTGTCTCTTTGATCTATGGAGTCCTGATCTCAGCTGCTGAATCTTTATCTCCTATGCTTCGAGCAGGTTGGCTGAACTTCAGAGAGACTGTTGGGGAATGTGGGCAAGATGTCCTGGGGACTTTTGGAGCAGTTCAACTAGAGTGGCATTAGTGGCCCCATCACTACTGGAAACAGCCCCATTAGGACAATTGTCATTGCCCTGGCTTGCCCTCCTCCTCAGACATATCCATAACAAACTTTTTTGAAGAAAAACTAATTCACGGAGTAATTTTATTTTGCACAATGTGTTGGTATTTATAAATATTAAGTTAATCTAGAAACTAGTGGCTGTAATCTAAGAGAAGGACCAGGGAAATGAATGCTGTGCACTTTTATAATCATGCACACAAAGATATTCAAAGACTTGATGGACACTCTTTACCTGTCAATTAACAAGAGTCTGAAAAAAAATTCTCTTTTTCATTTGAAAAAGCATTTTATCATTTGGCAGATCAAATACAGACTGCAAACACTACATTTCCCATTTTTCTTATTTATAAATTTATATAAGTGTTAAAATAATTGTGTAAAATAATATGTACATAAAATCATTGCTGTGCGGTGTACTTGAACTTTTTACAAATTACATCTGTGTGTGTGTGTGTGTTTTATACTGTATACGTTTTCTTTGATGCAGCTTCATAGAAGAAATTTATATCTATTCTCACATTTGGAAGGTTTTTTTCTGCAATGGATAAGTATTAATTAATTTTACATACAATTTCATATTTGGCCATTTTTTACATGGAACCTATGAAATGGCTCTTATGTCAGTTTAGTCCTAAATAAATTCTGATTATTGATAGAAACTGAATGTTGCCTTTCAAACTTACGTAGATGGCTCAAAGTGATGGATATTGCAGTCCAATATCTCTGGAGAATACTACATACAAAACAATTAGAAGCTAAAAAAGCTTTCTGGCAAATGTGAGCATTTTTAAAAACATTTTAGAATTTCGCAATTCAGTTCCAAAGAAACTCCAGTAGGAATATATGAATTGGTTAAACCAGTGGTTCTCAACCTTTCTAATGCCGCGACCCCATAATACAGTTCTCCATGTTGTGGTGACCCCCCAACCACTTATACATCATCGGGTGCCAGAGGCATGGCCAAAGAAAAGGGGAAAAAATGGCGGACAGCCTTGTTTGGCGACCCCCGTGAAATAGTCGTTCGACCCCAAATGGGGTCCCGACCCACAGGTTGAGAACCACTGGGTTAAACCATATCAACCATATTATTTGAAGTTAAATCGATTCCTAAGGGAGAATATCCCAAACCGCTAGTGGAATCCAGCCAATTCGTGATGAGCCACCACATCCTTGTCTTTAAACAGGATTCATTAGCCAAGTAGATAATGAATAATGAATTTCTCATCCTTCATTCCGCCTCCTCCACTCACCCAGTCATTACAGAGTAGCCCTAATGTTCAAAGAGATTGCAAAAGCAGCACTATATTTCATTTTCTTGCTAATTAAGCATTACATTTCCCCAGAAATTTGTCACATATAGAGGTTATTTCGTACCTGTTTTGAGTTTTTATTTAACTGGAATCCATTTTCTGCAAATTGGATATCCACGGGGGTGCCCAAGTGTGGCAGGATTCAAATTTAGCATTCTTTCTGTTGAGATCAGCACAGAAACTGGCCAGTGTAGAGTCATTAGGTTCAACTTGAAAAGTACTTGGCAGTCCCTTCTTCTATCTGTTAGAGAAAACAACATCAAAATGATTTTTAACACAGCAACATCTGTATGTAATGATTTTCCTGGATTATGTCTGGAATATCAATTCACTGGCAGTCAGAACTTTTCAGAACACCTATCAATATAGTCTTTAATCAGCAAACATCAGTTGATGGAAGAGACTGAAGGCTAGCCATGACTAACTTTAGGGGGCAGTACTTTTATATATATATATGTGTGTGTGTGTGTGTGTGTGTGTGTGTGTGTGTGGTATGTGTGTGTATATCCATGACTAACTTTAGGGGGCAGTGCCTTTATATTGTGTGTGTGTGTGTGTGTGTGTCTGTGTGTGTGTGTGTGTGTATTTCTAAAAACTGCTAAAAACCACTGCTCTCAGAATGGCGAAATTGAAGCAGATGCCGGCCAACGAAGAAAGATCCTCAATAGTATATAGAATAAAATGTGAGAATTGCGACTGCAATTACGTTGGGGAGACGACCAAACAGCTCAGGACCAGAATTCACGAGCATGATCTGGCCATCAGATGGCAGGAACAACGTTCACAAGTATGGGCACATATGGCCAGCTGCAACCATACGTTTGACCTTGCGGGAGTGGAGACCATTCCCCAGGATACTACCAAGGGTGGCCGACTACTTAAGGAGGCCTGGCTATCTGACGGACACTCGATCAATCGCCACATAGACCTACCGCCTGCTTATCAGGCATTAAGGGAGTGGGAGAAACAACGTAACAACTTGCAACAAAGGCAATGAGCGCCGGCCATGCGGCACTTTTTCAAACATTATCAGGCTACAAAACCTATTCCTTTTATATATATATATATATAAAATCCTACAACCCTGAATATTGGCTCCATTCAAGTGATTTTTCCCCCCTTCATAGTTTATGAGACTTCGTTGTTATTGTGAAATACTATTTCAAAACTTTACCCTAGAGTCACTCCTAACAGGTGGCAGACAAATGAAGCCAATCCAACTCCCAAATGAAAATTGATCAAATTGTGAGAATGGAGAGGGAAATATGCCCTATCCTGGTCGTGTTTAATTTCAAGTTTTTCATGCTGTACACTTAGTGATCTTAATGCAGAGAGAAGTAAATTTATTGTAAGAAAAGAATAATGAGACAATCAAATGACCAAATTTCATTAGAATCTACAACTCTTCAAAATCATTTATCTCAGTGGCAGCTGGTTTCTGACTATCAGAGAACCCGAAGAAACTGTCTAGCATAGAATATACTTACAACTAAAACAAGGTACATTCTGGGAAACAGAGCAGAATTACATTGTATTGTTTTGTGATGACAGATGACAAGAGAGCTCCTATTTTATATTTAATGTATATTAAATATATAAATATATAAAGTCAAGGAAGGCATTGAAGAAAATATTAAATATTTAAAGGCATTAAGAATAAAGATTCTTCCATCTTGCTCCTGGCCTAGGTGAGGAGTAGGGTTGTTATGCATATGCCAATAATCCCTAGGAGTTGAAGTCAACTTGAAGGAGGCAAGAGCATGTAGCCTTGCCTCCTTCGAGTGAGGCAGTAAAATAGGTTGGTCAGGGAGGGAAAAAAATGATGTTTATTTGTCCATCGTAATCACATATAATCACATCGCACCTTTATAGAACATTTAGATATATCCTGTGATTCTTCTAAAAGCAATGGAATAGCTGCAATCCTGAAGAGGCTACAACATACAGCCCTCTAGGGCTGTGTTAAAAACTCTTAAACTTTGGGTTCTCTTCTTCAGGTAAAATCTGTCCATCTTACTTGGTCTGACTAAAAGAGAATGAAGGTGCCCTTTCCTCAGAGAGATTAGGTTGGCATTCTTAGTGACAACCTTTTCGCTTTGGAACAGCATACCCCATGGGATCAAGCTGGCCTTCACATTTTTAAACTTCAGGAAATAGATTAAAAACTTTTTCTATAAGATTTTTGGGAAGGGAGTTTAAACTAAAGATAGCCACAGATTTCTTTGAGGATGAAGGCATGTAAAATGTGTGCATATGTATGTGGGAATATGTATATGTGGCTGTGCATGGGCACGCATACAAGAGACTCCAGCATTATTCAATGATAATAGATCACATACAGTATTTGTCGGGAAGCATCCTCAAGCCTTGAGCATTTGCAAACAAAACATTTGCAAAAGCATCCTGTATGTTTTTCAGTAGGTAAATGCTTTTTCATGTTCAGTGGCACTCAACAACTAACTCTGAATGTTTTCTATTTTGCAAATCTAGTCAGAGAACTCCAACTTAATTGTCATTTCCCTACCACACCTGAATCTGTGCTATTAAAGAGTTTCATATATAATTTTATATTTTCTGTGACTCCTACAATAAATAAACAAGAACAAGATTTCTGAGGAAATAATGCATTGGAGGCGGGGGAGTCGCATACATTCTCTCACTGTGTATGATTGACAACCAAAGACATTCATTTGGAAGATTTTCATATTAACCCAGCAATAGCAAAAATATAAAATGACTCTGCTTGGGAACACTGCCAGATTGCCAAGTACTTTGAGTTGACACATGTAATTCCCCTAGGAGTGAACTTAATAGAAGAATGGATTGAAATTGGGCCCTCTGTTAGAAGGGAAATCACTCAAAGACTATAAAACTAAAACCAGCCAATTTAAAACTGCAAGCTGATTTCAGATACTTGCTGGGTACTTTTATCATTACCAACCTTCAACTGTTCCATTCAGTATGTCTGGCGCATTAAAGAGATTCATGGACAAAGCATTACAGCCTTGATACAGTATAAAAATAAAACCTCCCTAACTGAAGTCAGGGTGTTTCGTGGATACGTCGGTGATAGTTATCTTGCTATGTGGCTATTCTGTTCCACTGTTTTTATTTCTCAGTTCAGTCTACAGCTGTAGATTTCCTGGTGGTCTCCTATTTAAGCTCTAACTAGAACTGGCCAATTTCCAGCCTTGCTTAGCTCTCCTGTGATCCAGCAAGCTTGTTTTTAATACTGATACCTGCTGTGACTAACATAGGCTCACCCATTCAAGAAGATAAAAGAGGCTTCGTTAAGAGTCAGGTACAAAGAATGTAGAATTAAACTGCAAAGCAAATGAACTTCCCAGATAGGAACCTTCACAGTACTTTACAAGCATTTGCTACAATAGCTTTTTTTTGGGGGGGGGGTTTGCTGGTCTACCATGGTCATTATCTTTTCCATAGTAGAGACAATGGCTGTCTTTATTCCAAAATAGGATAAAGCAACAGCAATTGCTACCTACATCCTTCTGCACCTGTTGAAAAGCTGTGCTATCTCTCTGCTGCAGAAGCAAAAGGGAGGAGGGAGGGAGGGAGGGAGGGAGAGAGGAAGAGAGAGGGATGGAGGGAGGGAGGGAGAGAGAGGGAGGGAGAGGGAGAGAGAAAGAGGGAGGGAGGGAGAGGGAGAGGGAGAGGGAGAGAGAGAGAGAGAGAGAGAGAGAGAGAGAGAGAGAGAGAGAGAGAGAGAGAGATGTTTAAGAGAAGGATTTGCCTCCATCAGCAAAGCTTTGCGGGAGGGCTTTTGATCCAGATTTGGATGCCGGGCCTTTTTCTAAAGCTGGGATTCTCTAACAGAATAGCAGAGTTGGAAGGGACCTTGGAGGTCTTCTAGTCCAGCCCCCTGCTCAAGCAGGAAACCCTACACCAGGGGTCTTCAAACTTGGCACTTTTATGATTTGTGGACTTCAACTACCAGAATTCCTCAGCCAGGCATGTTGGCTGAGGAATTCTGGGAGTTGAAGTCCACAAGTCATAAAAGGGCCAAGTTTGAAGATCCCTGCCCTACACCATTTCAGACAAACAGAATAGAACAGAATAACAGACTTGGAAGGGACCTTGGAGGCCATCAAGTCCAACCCTATAGGAAACCCTATACCATTTCAGACAAATGGTTGCCCAATCTCTTCTTAAAAACCTCCAGTTTTGGAGCACCCACAACTTCTGGAGGCAAGTCATTCCATTGATTAATTGTTCTAAACCTTCTATTCCACAAAAAGGCTGCACCTGCTCAGCCAGCCTAGTATATGGCTCTATTAATTCAATGCATTGATTTACTCTGGGCAGGGAGTCGCATTCCATCCACTGTAATTCTACTTAGTAAAAGCTGCATCATCTAGATATGCTTCTGGAAAGAAATACAGGAGTCCTAACTCTCTTTTCCATTCATTTTGCTCTAAAATAGCATAATGATTCATTGCCATGACTGGCCAAATCACTAGGACTCGGGAGTTGATGAACTTCTCAGAGACAGAATTATTGGGGCAGATGTTGTAGTTAGCCACAGTTATAAGCACAAGGATTATAAAATCAGTGAACACGGTCTCCCAGCATTACCACTGCAAGCTGTTAGTTAGGGGAGCAAGTATATGTCAGGCAGGTGTTGCCATAGCAATAAAGTGACATTATTATAGTAATACATTGATTGCTAATTACATACTGCAAGAATGTCATGGAAGGACATTGAATGTATATAAGACCACTGTTTCTCTCCTTCATTCCTGGCCTTAAAAAGTCTATGATCTAGAAATAGGAACAGATAGATAACAGAGAAAAGTAAGAGAAATGAAAATGAGCTCAGGGATCAACAGGGAAAAATATGCAGTCTTTCAATTACACATATTCATGTATAATTAGTGGAATAGAAAGGTACTATGAGTGATATGAATGCCTGAAGAGGAACTGGAAGAATGTAACAAAGGGGATAATAAGGATGCTATACAATCTTTTCAATGCTCTGTTCAATGAGCACAGAGACTATTGTCACTATTTCACGATAGGTAGGACAAAATGATATAATTGCATGGGTTGATATTACCACCTATGACCCATACTATTTTTAGTCTACTCTTACTTTGCATAGCAATTGTCAAAACTATTTGCTAACTCAAACCAATGCTCTATGAAACAGCTACTAATATGTTGCTAGAAGTAAATGAATCAATAGTTGAGCAATCCATATTTAAACATCTGTTAACCTCAGAGGAAGCCCACCAAGTCCCTAGATCAGTGGTTCTCAACCTTTTTAATGCCGCGACCCCCAACCGGTCGTATGTCGAGGACTACTCAACCGGTCGTAAGTCGAGGACTACTCAACTGGTGCAGCACCGTTTGCAGAATGGGACTTTTGGCGGGCTCAGCAGGGCAGAGACAGCCTGGACAATTCCTATTGGCTTTTGAAAGCCAATAGAATTAGACTCTATTCAAGAGAGTCTATTCTATTGGCTTTCAAAAGCCAATAGAATAAAAGGGAGTAGCACAGCTAAGGAAAAGGGGGAAAAAATGGCGGACTGCGTTGTTTGGCGACCCCCGTGAAATGATCGTTCGACCCCAAATGGGGTCCCGACCCACAGGTTGAGAACCACTGCCCTAGATGATTCACTGGAAGAATTTAGATCAGTGATTCTCAACCTATGGGTCAGGACCCCATTTGGGGTCGAATGACCATTTCACGGGGGTCGCCAAACAAGGCTGTCCGCCACTTTTTCCCCTTTTTCTTTGGCCACGCCCCTGGCACCCGGTGATGTATAAGTGGTTGGGGGTCACCACAACATGGGGAACTGTATTATGGGGTCGCGGCATTAGAAAGGTTGAGAACCACTGATTTAGATCCAACTAATCATTTCCCATTATGTAAGGGACATGCTGCATTAAATATCATTAGACCAGTCAGTTGGCCACAGAGCAAAATGGGGTGACTGACTGTGTTACCTTGTTGTGCTTCTACACCAGGGCTCTACAAACTTAGCAACTTTAAGACCTGTGGACTTCAACTCCCAGAATTCCTCAACCAGCCATGATGGCTGAGGAATTCTGGGAGTTGAAGTCCCCAAATCTTAAAAGTGCCCAGTTTGAAGACCCCTGTTCTACACAATCAGTCAGGAATTTCCAGAAGAGGGGCTCCTGCACATACACAGAAGAGTGAGCGCTTCTGCAGATTAAATTTTACCGTATATGCCGGCGTATAAGGTGACCTGGCGTATAAGACGACCCCTGTCTTCGGCGCCGAGTCGCATGCCTAGAAAGTCGTCTTATACGCCGGAAACTACCAGTATTTCCGGCGTATAAGACGACTCGGCGTATAAGACGACCCGTGACTTCGGCGCCGATTTTAACCCTTGCGAAAGTCGTCTTATACGCCGGAATATACAGTATGTGGTTTTTCTTTTTCAAAATTTAAGTACCTGAGTACCTGTATTACTTAGCTGCATGCACAATTTTCATAGTATTGTTACTAACATTAAGAATACTCTGCCATCCAAAAACCACAGGATTAGGCATCTATGGAGATTCTCAGTCATCCAGGCCATGATTCTTCATAAAGGTGCTTTTCAAAAGGCCACTGGACTTTCTTGGGTTTTTTTCCCCTTGAAAATGTGCCGCTTCTCCTCCAAGAAGCTTCTTCAATTCTAGCCAGAACTGCAAATGCTTCTTGGATGAGAAGCAAAATATTTTCAAGGAAAAAAAAACAAAAAAACAAAGGAAGTCCAGTTGCTTTTTGAAAAGCATCTTTGGGACACAGGATTAGGTGTGACAGAACTTTTTGTTTTCACCTTTGAGTCAGTTTGATTCCTGGACAAATTTCTGCAGGGTATTTATTTATTTGGCAAGATTTTTCAGAAATGGTTTGCCCTTGCCTTCTTACTAGAGCTGACAGATAAATGACTGGCTGAAAGTCACTCAGCTGGCTTCACGGCCAAGGCAGGACTAGAATTCACAGTCTCCCAATTTCTAGAGATATTATTTCAATAATATTGTGAGTAAGAGCAGTGTTAACGTCAAGATGGGAAGCTTTTATAGGTGCTGGTAAAAAGTTAGCTTGCTACCAAATTTGCACAAATCCAGAGGGAAAGCAGTAAGGATTAGTATAAATGAAATCTGTTTTAGTGTCCATGTATATACCAGATTGTTCAGTGTCATGTATATACCAGCCCATTAAGGAGGGCGACACTCTTTTTTTAGAGATGCATTAGAAAAATAAATATACCCATCTCTGTTTTCATTTGTAGTTTTTGCTGCTATATGACACTTCTAAATATGTGGTTTTAAACATAAACGTGCTATGAGAAAAACAGGAGAGTGAAGCAGCATATACATTGCTTTGAACTCTTAAACAGAAACAGTGGTACATACATCTAATGAATACATAACATTAAAAAACTGATTCCTATTTTAGGCACCTCTGTGTCTCGTCAGCTCTCCATCCATCCATTCACCCACCCACCCATCCATCCATTTCTCCATCCATCTCTCTATCCCTTCATCCCCATTTTAGGAATTTTAATATAAATTTCATTTCTAAAACTTTTTTTCACTCATCACCTTTTCTTATTTGTTTCCTTCCTATATTTGTTTTTTGCATGTCGGTGCTCAAATGCTAACTTTCTGCTGTCATCTAGGTTGGTCAGGAGTTTTGCAACCCCAGACCACTCCTCTTACTTGCACAGATTGTATTAATGCTCCAATTAGATGACTCAAGATTCCTAGAATTGGCAAAATTCTAGAGGCTCTTGTTTTATGTGTGTATGTGTATGTGTATGTGTATGTGTGTGTGTGTGCATGTGAGGGGGGGAGAGAGGGGGGAGAGATCGAGATCATGAAGCATATACAAAAGGAACAGTCTTTCTTATCAAACTGAGCTGTTTGACTCCCTGTTTGACAAAAATCTGTTGGGAGTTTAAAATAATTTTAGAGAACAGGCTGATGTAATGGTTAAGATGAGATACCCCAAGACCTGGGACATGCAAGGTCAAGTCCATTCTCAGCCCGGAAGCTCACTGGGAGCCATTAAATCAGACATTGTTCTTCAAGCTAATCTACCTCGCAGCATTGTTTTTTGGTGAAAAATTGATGGAGAGAATGCTATCTGTATTACCTTGAGTTCCTGGAGGAAAGCCAGAATATATATTTGATACATAAATAAATAAAATCTAATAAACCAGAAGCTTTAGGTGCAATGTGATAGCTTGGATCCAGCTTTAAAACTCCTCAAAGCCTGAAGATGTCTTTAAAACTGTTCTTCGCTTGTGTGTCCCCAGCTGAATTTAGAAAGGAGGATGCTGGCCTCAGCAAGCTCTGCATCCATGTTTGTACTGGATTAGACAAACAATCATCAGAACGTTTCAGGAGAGTTAATCGCTTGTAATGTGTTGCCTCGAGCAAAGCTCCCACGCTTGCTGCATTAATTAAAAATAATGAGAACTACACCAGTGAACGGGGCAAATACGTTGAGGCCAAGAAAAGAGCCAATGTTTCTTTCAGGAAGAAAAAGAAACTCTTAGAAATTTTGTCCTGTGTAGTTTATAGACCAGCCACTGACAAACATCGATATTTCTCTTCTGAACCAATCTGTGTACCATTCCTGGATGATGTTGCTTTGCTCACTGTTTTCCTCTGTGCATATAAACAGATGCTGATTATTTCATGTTATTACTGCTGCAGTTACAGTTCAATGGCCGTGTTCATAGGATAGGCCTCAAGTAATCAGTTGAAGAACAAGGAGCTGCTGCATCTGTGCAACTTGCTCAGTTTGGAGAATATTTTAACTATGAATACTTTTTTAAAAAAAAAATAGATGTGCATATTGTAAAAACCGAGCCTATTGGGCTTCTTCACAGTTCATTTGCAAACCTAGACATTGCATTATTTCAGGTTAAGCGTAGCATAGCCAATATGTAAAGCCATCAAGATATCAGTGTTTGAGCTTGAACGTATACAGTAGTCATACGGATCTTTGTTCTTCTTTTAAATGTATGGATTTTCTTTTAAAATTCATATTATAACAGTGTTTTTGGTAAAAGACATGGTTGAACCTGCATATATAAACTGCATGCATACCCCACTTTCCTGGGTGGGGAGGGGCTAAGAGACCTTTCTATTTCATGCCCCTGAAAGGCAATAATAAAGATAGTCATCTATTACAGGAAAAAAAATTGCCTTTAAAATAGAAGAAGGACTAAAATTTCAGCTGATCTTTCAGCCTTTTGTGACCATTAAAAAAAAGAAACTTCCATCTATCTATCTATCTATCTATCTATCTATCTATCTATCTATCTATCTATCTATCTATCATCTCCCTACCCCAATCAGAAATACCCTGGGAGTCTTGCTTTAGAATTTAGCATTTAAAATTGTTTGAAAATGAACTAAGAAGGCCATCATTTGCATGTGGCATAATATACACTAAAAATTCTAATTTGGAGTGATGTGGGAGCAAACAGAATAAGGAATAGCAATACATATCTTCTTGGACTATAAAAAAGGGCTCTGAGTAGAACTGAATACTTTAAGACACTTTCTTCTTTTGTCCAGCCTGTGCTTACATAACTGCATTCCATGGCTAACAAATCTATAAAAAGAATGGGGAAGAGGTGCAGGTGAAGAATAAAATCTATGCTCTCAAGTCTGCATTAAGGATAGATGACCCAAGATACATAGAAAAGATTGGCTCTCCCTAGAATAACACCTTTGCTTGGCTGTTACATGACAAACTGGGGAAAGAGCAAGCACGGCCTTAGAAGGAACACTCACTTCTCCCATGTGAAAAGACATTTTGCTCTCATTGCTCTGTGCTACAAAGAAAGTAGGTTACAAGAGACTTGAGGGTGTGAAGCTGAGCAGTCTCAAAAGCAATTACATGCCAATATGTACAGAGTTCAATGTTGATGCAGCTACTAAGCTGTCTTGATTCTCCCTGATTTTTCTTGACCTTCTCATTTCTTAAAAAGCTAAGGGAAAATGCCCACTTTTAATGTAAACATCACACACACACACACACACACACACACACACACACGGGGGTGGGTGGTTTAATCGTAACTATAGGTAGTTTGAACATTGTCATATAGACAGGAATGCCAACTTATGTTTACTAGCTTCTGCTCCTTTGAGCAGAAATTAATAGAGACAAGTTTTTATAACATGTGATCTGCAGGTCAACCGAGGATAATTTCCATGTTCCTAACCAGAAATAATAAGAAAGGGAAAGGCAGGAGACTCCATTTTTGCCATCAATTTTCCCTACCTGCATTTCCCTGGCTTTGTCATTGTTAAGCAGACTTTGTTGGATTATGCCTCTTGAGGACAGTTAGTTTTTCCTCCAGTGTCTTCTTGTCACTTCTCCAATCTTAGATACAGAAGCACTGTGACTTTTATTTTGTTCTACATGGGCGTAGAAGGAGTAAACCAAGAGAGGGCGTGGCTGTCTTCACTTGTAAAACCGTTTTATAAAAGTTAAGCAGGGCCGCAAGGCTTTCCCCTTGCTACTCAAAATGAGTATTTGGTATAGGATACCAGTGTTTTCTTTCTGGCATTCTTGCCATCTTGTTGGCATAGCCAGTTTAAGCCATATGCAACTGCACAGAGCCCAAGCAGGGGGCTCCTCTTCACACATCTTTCTCTCCCCTCTTCTGGTCCACATCCCTGTCCTTCTTGCTGCCACTGACAATCCCTTGCACCAACTCAACTCAAGTTCTGCCTGAGCCAACAACTGCACATGTTGCTGTCACTTTTTCTGCCCAGTCGGAAGACATGAGGTGTGTGTGAGCATGCTGCCGTGACTGAAAATAGTGGGTGTGTGTAGGGGGCGGGTGTTCTGAATCGTATAACTCTATGTAACCCCAACTAGAGCATGTAGGTTTGTATGTTAGAATATCTGGCATTTATTGGGTTAAGTGCTGTCTCCTTAAGAGATGGCTTATGGGAAATGTAGTTTTAGCTAGTCAGTCATCCCATGTTAATGGGTCAGTGGGAGGAGTTTCTAAAGGGCATTGGGAGACTTCCGGGACACAAGCCAGATTGGAATGTCTTTGTCTAAAGAGAAGCATGGGCCATCGGATGTCACCCGATGACCCTGTTCCGCTATAAAGATGGTATGGAGAGAGTATTATCTTCTCACCTATGGGAATGAACAGAGATGTATTTTCCAGAAGCAACCAGCATAAATGCAAGTCATCTCTCTGAATAAATATATTTTTGTTATGAAATTATTCCTATTGAGTTTAACTATCTGACCTGGGTTTACAATGCAACTTAATTCTTGGTCAGAATAGGGGGGAATCCCACTCTGCTGTGGCAGATCTTGTCATTGGACATGAAGGAGGTGCCCTGTGCTGATCTACTGGATCGTGTGTGACTGCCTTATAATGATAATTTGCTCCAATACATGCCTAGCTATACTGCCTTTACCCCATTGCCCACCCTGGATTCTTCCCTCCCATCTCCCACTATCCAAACTGAGGAGGGACTGCCCCCTTAGTATTCCCAGGAAAGGGCCCTGCTCCTTACAAGCCAATCAGAGTCCTGCCGTCCTTTATATAATTTAGCTTGAATGTTGTTTCTGGGATGGAAAAAACAAAGCCTGCAGAACATGGCTTCTAGATTCCCCCCCATCCAATCCAGAAGCGATCATAGGAAATGTCTATATTTAATGAAGCAATGGGGAGTGGGTGGGTGTTTCTTCTTTCCTCTCATGTTGCATCTCTGTGTTTGTGTGCACTGGGAAGCACGGGGTGGGCTGTATATGCTCCACCAGGGTGGAAGAAAAGGGGGCTTGCAACAGAATAGCCAGCAGCATTATGAGATACTGCGCAATTGTCATTCCCATAGCTATGCATTATGCTCAAGAGAATTTTTTTCCCTAGATTGTTTCCCCAAAACCTAATCTGGCCGCTTTGTAAAATCTTTCTTTCGCCAGCTACTTTTAGAATAAATTTGGTCCGGTTCTATGCATTTTATGAAGATCTGTACAGACAGACAGATAGATGGGCAGACTGAATGTTGAGTTTCTATCAACATTCCATTGGGTTGGAAAGGATAAAAATTAATACCCAGCACACAGAAATATAGTTTAGCTATGTATAGAAATTGAATACACACAGGGAAGCATTTAAATATAAAATTGTATATATATTTTATGTGGCAGAGTCAGGTCACCATACATACATACATACTGTCAACGCTGCTAATATTGAATATTCTTGCTTTGACAAAATATGCAGAATTGTCTGGTACTTTTAGAGTTAATTCAGATGAGAATGAGGGAGGAGAGAAAAGCCCTCGAAAGGGAATGGAAGTGAATCTTTGCCCTCCAGGTTAATTGGAAGATGTGAATCATGACCCCAAAATAGGGGAGGGGAAATGCCTGGAATATTATGTGTATAGGAAGGGAAATTCAGATCTGGGCATCCATCATGCCATGCTGACACGTCTCTACACTAATAAAGGCTTTTTTAGGTTAAACCATGCCTGAAAGTTCTTTGAAGTGTTTCATTAGTTAGACACATGACACATACATACATACATACGAATGAAAATAGAATAGAAAGCCAGAAGCTAGAATAAAGGATGCGGTAATGTTCCAAAATAACAGCTCTATTGTAGCATTCCATAAATGGATTGGACACTATCACATCTCTTCCACATTAAAGCAGCAGACTATCAGTTTCTCTTGATTACCACCTGCTGCATCTGTGCTCATTGACACAGTTGTCAGACTATCACTAAAATGTTACTTGGAGCAGAATCAAAGCTGGATTACTTGATGAAAAGAAAATAATGAGTGAGTGGCAGATAAAGAGAGAGGATATGGAGAGAAAATGCAAAATGACCATGGTCTTAACTATGCAACAATCAAAATATGTTGCCAGTGGGCTTCGGACTAAATGCCAACCATTAAGTAGGCAGTAAAGGGGGGGGGAAGGAAGAAAGAATACCCTCAACATTCAGAACAAAGATAGCCCAAATTTCTTTCCAAGAAAGAGCTGAATTTCATGACTTGTATACTGTATGGTATATGATTAAAATTATACATACACATATATACATTCATTTCGTTAAAAATGAATGTGTTCATTTTTAGGAGCAAAAGGAGCAAAACCTCAGGTATTAAAAACCTTGTACTTGGTCTTTTCTTTTGCAAGTTTACCAGGTGAGTTCATATATATATTTTCAAGGATAACTTGAAACTATGAGCCAGTGTTTGGGACAGTGCAACACTATATTATACTACCTTTCACATTACTAGTGGGACTTACTGGAGTTTAAATTTAAGAACATCTATAGCAGGGGTGTCAAACTCAATTACATTGAGGGCTGCATCAGCATTGTGGTTGCCCTCGGGGGGCTGGGTGGGTGCGGCCTACTGGGTGGGCATGGATGGAGTGGGTGTGGCCTATTGGGTGGGCATGGCCAGCTCTACATCATTTGCGTCAAGGGTGCCTGTGGGGGCCTGGGCAGGAGTGGGACAGATCTGAGGGTCTCTGGCAGAAGGGGGTGGGACCGGGGCAAGCGCCAAGGCATGATCCATTTCTTCATTCCTCACAAAGGGTGACACCTTCCCAGCATGCACCCAGGCGCCGGGGCCAACACAACAGGGGCTGGTTCCTCGCTGTTTCTAGACGGCCTTGTAAAGCTAAGACTGAATGCGTTTCAGCATAGATGGCCACCACAAAATTGTACATTGGCTCCCGGCCAGTCTGGGCCAGGGCCAAGGCAGAGGGGGGCGTTCCCTCACTGTTTCCAGGATGGCTTCGCGGGCCACATGAAACCACATCACGAGCCACATCTGCCCCCCGGGCCTTGTGTTTGACATGTCTGATCTATAGGAGCAAATTTTTTTCAACTCACTGTAACGGCTAGAAACATAAATATATTTTAAGGAAATCATGTTATGTGTAAAGGAGGCCACATCATGAAATGACACTCTACTAACCAGTTTGGTGTCCTTTAAGTAGCTCTTGATCATTCCTAGCCAGCATCAAAATTTGGGGGATTTTTACTTTCAAAGCATTTGGAACAGCAGCAGCCTGGTGGTTGGGAGAAAGAAGAAATTAATTTGGCTTAACTTTATCTAATGAGAACTTTGCTCAGAAATACACATGGCTGAAGACTTTTTGGAATCAAAGTTTCTAAGTTCCAGTCCTGAACCAAGGAAGGTCACTCCTTGACCATCTGACTTGATCATTTAACCAGTTAATAATTAAAAACTAATTATTTCAAGGGTGTAACTTGATTTAGGCTCATTATCTGGGTCACAGCACACAAATATATATAGAAAACGGTGTTTTGAATGAATGACATTTATTAGCAGCTTGTTTTAATGGAATATAACCAGCTATGTTAGATACCTTTAGGGGCAGGAAAATATAAAACAGAACAATATTATCTTCATTTTGGTAATAATTTTCAACTTTGGTTTTGTTAGGAACAGATTATCTAAGCCCATGTTTCTCAATCTTGACAATTTTAAGATGTGTAGGCTTCAATTCCCAGGCTGGGGAACTGTAGGAGTTCACATATTTTAAAGATTGCTAAGATTGAGAAACATTGATCAAAACACAGCCTATTCTGATGTGTATCATTCTGGTAAGAACTGTCAAAACCATGCAACTGTAAGGCTTAAAGTACTGACTGACACCTGATAAATTACACTTTCCTTGAGAGGCTTCTGAAGCAAGTCTTATCCAAGGGAGGACATGCCTGGACCACTCAAGGACCCTTAAACTATACCTGTGTGGCAGGCCAACACAGCAACTGTTAAGCAATATCCCTCAGTGTTGGGATACAATTTTAGGCCAGGAGCAGAAAACCTTGCCTTAATTGAGCCTCCTGTGGCAGGATTTCAGGAGCAAAATGTAATTACCAGAGCTGGAATGTATACCTGTGTAATCTTATTCTTTCAGCAGCTGAAATCCTTTTTTTTTCTTTTCAATTTTGGGCCAAAAGAATGATTGATTGTTCTCTCAGAAAGCAGGAGCAAGTGCATGTACAGCATCGGTGTCATAGAAAACTTGATTTTGACCTTGGCCAGGATTCAGCCACAATTAAGCTATTTTCACTCTTGTGACTATCAGTAGGAAATCCTCAGGTCAGAGCTAAAAAAATATCAGTGCTTTGCATAGCTTGATATATGCAGGTATGATATTAAACATTTTATTGTTATCCCTGTATGTAAGCAATTCTTTAACTTAAACAGGTCAGCAGGAAGATTCTCAGACTAGATTTCTGAGATTAGTGAGATTCTCATCCATCAAAATATATAGGTAGAAGCATTCAAATGTGCAGCTTCACCTTGTTCCATCCCCAGCTTTGTGTTGCAATTGGTACAATTCACAATGGACAATATGCCATTCCCTTCCGGGTTCACGAATTGAGAATATAAACCATAAGATTGGAGAGATCAGTTTCATCAGCCCTATGTATTGAGTCACACATTATTTTTCTAATCACTGTTATTTTTATAATTTTTATAAAGATATGTAACAAGGTCCACATCTATTTTGTAAGCTATTAGATATTAATAAAATCTCCCCAAGGGCAATTATTTAATGTTCATCCCCTTAATAGTCAGAAATTACTCACTGAGGATTTTTCAAATGCAGATTTCCCTCATCTGAATTTATTTATTTTTTCCTTTTCATGTAACTGCCTGCTTTGAATGCTAGCAGATGTCTTTCAGTGCTCCCACTGATTTTGAAAAGTCTTGCAAATACTGTCTTATTAGCTAATTTAACTTCCTGTTAGAATTATGGCACATCACATCTTTGCGGTGCCATACCTGAAAGGATAGTGAACACATCCAAACCATGTTTTTTTTCTTTGTATTCGTTTCATTTTGTTTGTGTGTGTGTGTTCAAGCACTTTTTATGTGTTCTTTTCCTTCTTCTCCTTGACAATGTATGTATTGCCAACTGCACATTCCTGAAAGGATGCTTGGGCTAGGGGCCAGATAAAGTAAGTGGAGATTGGCAGTGAAGGCTGATGCATTTAGATTTTGAGGCGAATAGGGAAGGAGGCTAAAATGTGCGTTTTACTTCTTGCTGTGCATGCATAGCAAAAGTGCTTTTAGGCATCACTTAGGGAACTGGGCAGGCAAACTTCCAAGCAAGAGACTGCAGGCTTTTCCCCACTACTGAATCAGGTAATTTCCTCACTAGCTACCTATCCTCAAGTTGGCACAGAAATAAAACAATGTTGGTATAGCATTTGCAGACCTCACTGTTAATCTTTATCTTAGTGTTGCTGCATCTGAATTACTGCTGGATGATAACCTAATTTGTGAATATGGCATTCATTATAAGGTGATGGGCTTTCTCCTCTTTTTTTTGCTGCTGACCCCTTTCAGCCTTTTGTCAAGTAGCAAGGGAACCAGTGGTGGGATTCAGCTGGTTTGCACCACTTTGGCAGAACCGGTAGCTAATTTTTTTGTTGCCCAGGCCCAGAATGGGCTTCCGGAAGTGGCATCCACACAATATGTGATTGTTCACATATTTGAATCCCACCACTGGAGGAAACCAAAATATACCTATCAGGGCACTGCAATAAGAACAGGAAAATTCTGCCTTCAGAATCCTCTCTGGCTCATCTGCCTTCCTACTGCATCCTTCTGAAGCATCTTCCAAGTTTAAAAGAAACATAAAGAAAGACACCGTGGCAGAAATAAACCAAAAGAGGAGAGAGGCAGACCCATGGTTGTACAATTAGCTAGGCTCTGTACAGTGAAGTAACTGAACGGGGTTAGCTGCTGAATGTCAGCCCATGAGGTAGACCAGATTAGAACTAAACTTTATTGAGATATGCTATATTAATAGACCTTGCAAATCTGTCTGTATTTTATCTTTCCTTCCTCTTATATCTCCATTTTGGAGCTAGCCTAAGCTTCTTCCTATTACTACCTCTCTTCCCAGGGTTATGAAATACTTCTATCCTTGTTTCAGTAATGTTTTCGGAATATTCCTTTCAAAGCTGTCTCCATGACTCAATACACTGAGTGACTGAGTCACACTACACAGGGAAAGTAGGAAAATGATTATGAAAATCACAAATACAGGGAAACTGACAAATAAGCAAGAAATGTTCAACATTTCTTTATTCTCTAGGTAACAGAATGCGAAAAAGCAGAGATTTTTTTTTGAAAAGTAAGGACCCATTTTATATTAGTGCTTAAACACGTAAGTGCAAACATTCCTCCTCTTCTTCTCCAAATAAAATAAACTTGCCTGTTTCTGCAAACTTGGAGAGAAATCTGTATCAAAAAATAAAAGGTGAGGTGAAGGTATGAAAGGAACTTACGGAATAAAATACTAATGGAAGGAGCAAACATTGAGAGAGAAAAAGCTTTAGTGGAGGCTGGCTATTGATTAAAAGAACAATATATGCTTGCAGTTTCCAACTCTCAAAATACATGTGTGATCATACTCACACCTCTTTCAAGGTCATAGGTGACAAAGCATGTCATATATTACACAATGTGAGGCTATATGGTGTCAGAATAAGGGGGGGGGGGAAATCTTCTTTGTACTAATACAGCTGATGATTTAAGCCTGTGTCACTGGCAAGGGCAATAACATGAGGACAAAAGAAAAATTTATGTTGACAGGACAAGATAAAATGCCATCAACTTTGTGTAGATTCTCAGTGATCACATATAATGACTTCCAGGATTATATGTTCCCAACAAAATCCAGCAATGGTCCACCCTTCCCTATGTATCCCCCTGGTTCTATTTTTTCTTCTCTTCTCTCTCTTTCCCTTTCCTGGCATTGCTAACTTCTTAATATTGCTGGTTTTCCACCCCAGAAATCTGTTTTCTCAAGAAAATTATGCCCATTTTCAGTGTATGGTGTCTCATGTATGTATGTATGTCTTTTTAGTGGCAATGTTTTTCAGTCATGGGACATATTTCAATGGTAGATCGTTTATCTAAGAACCCAGATTTAATCCCTGATATTTCCAAGATGGAGAAAAACATCTGCCAAAAATACAAGAGTTCATGCACCTTCCTGTGTTCCTCAGGCAACATTAAGAACATTAAGAAGCATCAAAATGAATATGACATGAAAGGAGAGTTAGCTGGTTTTCAGACATTTCATGAGGTGGCCATCCTAAACAAGTAAATTCCCCTGAATTTTGTAAGGATACATTTTCTTAACCTCCTGCTATGTGAATATTTTCATGATTGATCTCAGGTGTACTTTTTGTGAGTCTGAGGTCACGTCCACATAGGAATTTTGTAACAGTTTGGAATTAGCTCCAGACTCCTTATTCCAACACTGGCCAAGTGGAAATGTCAAATGAAATTACTACTAACCTGAGCATCTTATATAGTAATATGTGCTGCTGGTAACATCACACTTGAAATACTGTGTTCAGTTTTGGTCACAATACAAAAAAGATGTTGATATTCTAGAGCAGGGTCCTCAACCCCCGGTCCGTGGACCAGTACTGGGCCGTGGCATACCAGCAACCAGGCCGCACAAACAAGGAAAATCCCATCTGCAGGATGCAGGCAACACACAAAGCCATACCCCAGTGGTTCTCAACCTGTGGGTCGGGACCCAATTTGGGGTTGAACGACCATTTCACGGGGGTCGCCAAACAACGCAGTCCGCCATTTTTTCCCCTTTTCCTTAGCTGTGCTACTCCCTTTTATTCTATTGGCTTTTGACTCTCTTGAATAGAGTCTAATTCTATTGGCTTTCAAAAGCCAATAGGAATTGTCCAGGCTGTCTCTGCCCTGCTGAGCCCGCCAAAAGTCCCATTCTGCAAACGGTGCTGCACCAGTTGAGTAGCCCTCGACTTACGACTGGTTGAGTAGTCCTCGACTTACGACCGGTTGGGGGTTGCGGCATTAAAAAGGTTGAGAACCACTGCCATACCCCCTCCGGTCTGTGGAAAAACCTCTCTCCACGTAATCACTCCCTGGTGCCCAAAAGGTTAGGGACCTCTGTTCTAGAGAGAGTGCAGAGAAGAGCAACAAAGATGACTAGGGGACTGGAGGCTAAAGCATATGCTTGAACAGTTGCAGAAATTGGGTATGTCTAATCTAACCAAGAGAAGAACTAGGGTCTTATGAGGGGCTGTCACAGAGAAGAGGGGGGGTCTAATTTCCAAAGCAACTGAGGTAGGGCAAGAAGTAACGGATGAAGCTTATCAAAGAGAGGTCCAACCTAGAATTAAGAAGAAATTTCCTGTCAGTGAGTGGAATTGCTTGCCTCCAGAATTCATGGGAGTTCCATCACTGGAGATGAGAATGGACAGCCATTTGTCTGCAGTGGTATAGGTTTCCTGCTCATGCAGGTGGTTGGACCAGAAGACTTCCAAGGTTTCTTCCAGCTCTGTTATTCTGTATGTGAAACTTTTATCACTGTATCTAGTCTTTTGCAGTGCTACAACTCTGCTAAGCTTCTGCACAGTCAGTTCCGCATGGGCATAAATTCTTGCTTTCCCCTTCCTTTCTTTTCTTGCCTGAGCTCAGTTCTGAACAGTTTAAGGCAGTGGTTCTCAACCTTTCTAATGCCGCGACCCCATAATACAGTTCCCCATGTTGTGGTGACCCCCAACCACTTATACATCACCGGGTGCCAGGGGCGTGGCCAAAGAAAAGGGGGGAAAAATGGCGGACAGCCTTGTTTGGCGACCCCCATGAAATGGTCGTTCGACCCCAAATGGGGTCCCGACCCACAGGTTGAGAACCACTGGTTTAAGGTGAGGATTATGAAGGCAATCATTACTGTTGCAGCTTTTTGAAAAAAACAGAGAGATAGTGTGGACCTGTGATAGTGTGAACTCGTCCTGAAATACCTTGTTTGTGAATGTTGATAACAGTATGAAATATTACTGAAATAGTATGAACGTGCTAGCTCAGAGTGCCTGAAAGATCACCTTATTTGTCCCAAACTTGTATCTAAAGTCTTCTTTGGAAACTTTCTCAAAGGCACTAGGTCAGGAGTAGGCAACTTTAGCTCTTTTATGACTCATGGACTTCAGCTCCCAGAATTCCTGAGCCAGCTGGCTCAGGAATTCTGGGAGTTGAAGTCCATGAGTCATAAAAAAGCCAAGGTTGCCTACCCCTGCACTAGGCCCAATTGTGATTTAAAAAGTAGGTACTGAAAAAGATGATGCCCCTCCTCCTTAGATGATGCCCCCTCCTCCTTAGACTCCTCCTTAGAAAAAGGTTTATTCTTTTAGATTTTAAACAGAATTTGAATGCATTCATACCTCCATTTTCAAAATACTGTTTTAGCCACTTATAAACTGTATTTTTAAAATGTTTTTCTTGTTCTTTGCTTTTATGTATATTGCATGTTTTACAACTTAACAAGTCAGGAAAGGTGTTGATTGAAAACTGTAAAAAATTTAAAAGTTATACCCATGTAATAAGCAATACCAACTTATATCTAACTTAGAGATGTTAGAAGTGCAAATGGCAATTTCAATACTGTTTGTACATATAGCGAAACATGATTCCTTAGCAAGATGTTATGGGAGATGATGGAATCCCAGAATACTTATTACAGAAGACAAAAACCTGTCTAATTTCCTGGGAAATCTGTCAGCACAAAGATCTGGGTTAGATGTTCAGCATCCCTTCCAAATCTCCACTTTTTAAGCCCTAACCCAAAGCACAAAGTGTTTTTTTCTTTTCCTGAGAGGCTAAGTCCTTTTCATTCCAACATCATCATGAAGGTAATGTTAAAACACCAGAGATAAGTCTCTCCCTAAGCGATGTGTAATTGACAGAGAGGTGACAGATACCTCAGGAGTTAAAACATGACAACACATAACTCTTGAAAGGACTCTGCTGTTTCCACATAGGCAATTCAATGACTCCAGAGAAAAATATGTTAAGCTTTGCATACTAATCACTTATACTGGCCTTTTAAAGTAATGGCAATGAAAAACATCAAGCTGTTCAAGCATGAAGTATGTCTGGGCTTTAGAGCTCCTCAGTGAAATTCGGGAACAGCAGAAGCTCTATGAACGGCATCAATGATACCATTCTGGAAAACTGAAGCAGTTCCTGGACACCTTCCTAACGTTCCAGCAAGGTTTAATTTGGTGCAAGAAATTTGTGAGTAATGCTTGTGATACCACACAATGGACCATGAGTGAGCCTCTCTATCGGAAGTTGCCACCACACACCTTGTTCATCAAGTATTCATCCTGAACAAGCAACTCAGTGACAGAACATATATTTGGATGTATGAAGATCCCAGGCTCAATCTCTGGCATTGCCAAACAATGCAAGAGAAATAAGAGAGTTGCTGACAATCAAAAACAGATAATTGGTAAGAAACCTGTAAATCTACAAATGTTGTTACTTCGATTAGATTAGATTAGATTACCTTTATTGTCATTTTTTACTGTGGACACAATGGCACACATTAAAAATTAAATTTAGTTGCTTGCTCTCAAAGTGTACACATACATAACACACATTTAAACATTCTATATACAACATATGTATAGACCTACATCCTTGCATATAAGTAATATATAAATATTAATCATGGTCCATCTTGAATATATAACAGAAGGAGGAAGCTTTAGAGTTCACAAGGTTAATACTGTATGGAACAAAACTGTGACTGAATCTGGATGTTCTGCTTTGGATACCACAGAGCCTCCTCCCAGAAGGTAACAAGGAAAACAGATTGTGAAGAGGATGTGTAGTGTCCCATTAACCCCGATTGTTGGTCATGTTAGTAGGGACTCATAGGAATTTCAGTCCAACAATTGGAGGGCTATAGGTTAGCTACCTTTGAAGAAAATAAATATTGAATTAAGGACTTTGATTCTGAATGAGACATATTGTACTGTGTATTCAGAAAAAAGAATATACTATATGCTTAGAAATAGTCTTTTCTGTACTAATCATTTAGGACAGTGGTGTTCAACTCGCAGCCCATGGGCTGCCTGAGGCCCTTGACAGATAGTAATGCGACTCCACAAAATCATAAAATTTGACATTATTGTGTGATTTATACATGTTATATTTTATATGTGGCCCAAGACAATTCCTCTTCACTCAGCGTGGCCTAGGAGAGCCAAAAGGTTGAACACCCATGATGTAAATATTACTTGTAGATTTGCTAGGATACAGCTGGGATCAAACATTTCTTCACTGGAAATTTCCTCTTTACACCACAAAATATATCTAGACCAATGGTTCTCAACCTTTTTAATGCCGCAACCCCCCCCAACCGGTCGTAAGTCGAGGACTACCCAACCGGTCCTAAGTCAAGGACTTTCTCTGCCCGGGAGCGCCGCACATGCGTGGTACTGCCCCCTGTGCCAGTCGAGGCGTAGCTGGCAAGGGGCAGCGATGGTGCAGGGCGACCACCAGCTAGGCCACCAGCTGGCCAAGCCCAAGGGAGGTAAGGCACCCGCCGGGCCCCACGCACACAAGCAACCTTTCCTGCGCCCGCCGGCCTCCCACCTCCCACCCATGGCCCTCTTTTACTTACATTTTTAGTAGTTGCTCAGCAGGGAGGGGAGGAAACTTCCAGACAGCTCGCCTTCGCTGCAGACAACTTGCAGCACCGTTTGCAGAATGGGACTTTTGGTGGGCTCAGCAGGGCAGAGACAGCCTGGACAATTCCAATTGGCTTTTGAAAGCCAATAGAATTGGACTCTATTCAAGAGAGTCTATTCTATTGGCTTTCAAAAGCCAATAGAATAAAAGGGAGTAGCACAGCTAAGGAAAAGGGGAAAAAATGGCGGACTGCATTGTTTGGCGACCCCCGTGAAATGGTCGTTCGACCCCAAATGGGGTCGCGACCCACAGGTTGAGAACCGCTGATCTAGACTTATATTTATTTATTTATTTATTTGTATCCCGCCTTCATTATTTTTAAAAATAACTCAAGAAGGCAAACATATCCAACACAACTTCCTTCTCCTATTTCCCCCACAGCAACAACCCTGTGAGGTGAGTTGGGCTGAGCCACTGGCTTGGTCATCAGCCAGCTTTCTGGCCTAAGGTAGCACTAAACTTGCGGTCACCCGTTTTCTAGACTGGTGCCTTAATCACTAGACCAAACTGTATTTATTACTTACTGTCTTACATAACTATAATCAATAAATCTATATAGCCAAGCCCCAAAACTATGTGACACCAGAAAGCAATTAATATTATCATGCAAAGAGAAGAGAAATGTTCACATAAAAGATTTTCAAACTGCAACAATAGTGCTAAACCACTTCATGATGAAGTGGAAATGAGAACGTGGAAGTTTTACCACTGTATAATATTGGGTCCCAGAAACCCAAGATCTGAAATACTTAGTAATCGTCATATAGTTTAATAGTCCACACACTCAAAAAACTATAACTCATTGGTAGAATTTAAAACAGTTTAAGTTGCTAGAAACAGAAGCTATCCTCAGTCTTTCTCCCACACATACATGGTTGCCATATTGCGAGAAGGAGAAAGTGGAGCCATTACAGTAGCTTTACCACTGTCACACATCTCTAATGCCACCGATATTCAATCACATGGGAAGCTAGTTTCTGTAGAAAAAACATCCCGTTACAGAAATTCAAAAAGCCAGTTTGGGGTAGTGATTAAGGGAGACTAGGTGAGCGTGAATTCTAGTCCTGCCTTAGGCACAAAGCAAACTGGATGATCTTGGGCCAGTCACTCTCTCTCAGACTTAGGAGATCTTGCCAACTACTTCTCAAAATTTCCAAGAAAATGGCACTAAATTGACTCACTAGGAGTCAACACTGATTTAAAGGCACAATCCCTCCCCCCCAAAAAAAACAAATTCAGGAATTCAGTGCCAAACATGTTGAAGTTGTGCACCAGAATGGCAATCAGGATATTGGCAGGGATGGTGCCAATAAATTTCTATCTGAGTTCCTCTGATTAATGTAGTCTGAAAAAAGGGTATTAGCAAAATATATTGGAAATGTATTGGAAATCAAGTTCAGGGTGCCCAGAACGCTACATTCCTCTGGGGCCAATGATCCAGAGGAAAAGAAAATATTGCTGAAACTTTTTTCTTCTGTGACAGAGCTACATCATTAGTAACTGATATGCCAGTTTATTTGAAAGCTGCTCATCTCTTTTTATTCTGAGATTTGATTGCACAAATACAACATTAAATATTTGTAACAAAAGATACCTTTACATAGATTTCAGAAGCACTTGCCTAACGGTTACAAGCACAAAGCTTATTTAATACAGAATGGCAAAAATTTGCAGTGCTTCTTTAATCTAATGGCTGGCTTTACACCAAGGGTGCAAGAAATTATCAGCACATTACTGTCCAGCCATCATGGAACTTCCATACATTTTCAACCCTCAAAGTCACCTTCCGCAGAAATCCGAATTCTTAAGGTTCAGCTGCCTTATCCACTATCAATGGCACCATGTGAGACTTGGATGGAAGCGAGTGTTCTCCCTTGATATCCCCCTCCCCACCATACAGCAGGCTCTCCAACAACACCATTTGTTCTTTAATGACTCACAAATCTGAAATGCCTATTCAGGCTGCTTCTCAGTTTGTGCCACTAATTCTTTTAATTAATCCCCTATGAAACAAACTGTTAGAATACCCATTGTTAATTTGTTCCAAAGCAAATGATTATCTAAAATTTACGCAGTAGGGAAATTCTTAATTAGACTGTCATCATCCTAGGACTCTAAGTGCCTCTGGCAGTAGGAGGCTAATTAATTATTCCTACTGCCAATCTAGAGAATTTTTGGTTTAGCTCTAGCTACTTCATTGTCCAGGCCTAGTGTACCACAAGACAAAATGTTTGCCTCACAGATTCTTAGAAGGCCCATCTTTCCATCACTATGAAACCTTGATATGTCAGAATCTCAAGATACATTTACTCCATCAATTGTCTTAATGATTTATTGCTGGATCTTGCTAAAAAAATGTAAGAGGACTCATAGAAAGGCTGGTTTACAGATGGGGTAAGCAGAATTAATGTTGAATAGGCAAGCTTGACATAAAAAATAAATGGAGTTAAACTCGATTTCTGGTGATCTTATGGACAATTCCATATAGGCTTGTTGGAAAAGTGGTTTGCTATTGCCTTTTTCTAAGAGTTTTATTTTAACTTCCACATCAAGACTACAACTCTCAAATGGTTCCAAGGCATGCATTAACCCTACAATCTAACTTTGTTCTTTAATTACATTAAATATTAACAGAAATATTAATTCCGTGAAATTTAAAAAAATTAAGTGTTTGTTGATGATTCCAGTGCCTCTGCAGTCAGATATAATATGAGGAGGTAGAAATAAGTTGACATTTTCTTTTAAGAAAGTTTGCCTGCAAATGTTCTCCTCAATGGGCAGAAATATTATGCTTCATATATCTGAAGAACTAGGTCTTAGTCTACAAAAGGTTATGCTATATTATTATTTTTAAGGTAACACAAAGCTCTTCAATGCTTTTATTTCCACTTATCACCCTGGAATCAGAATATAGTGGATGCAAACAGATGCTCTTACAGAGGGCAACACAGTTAACCAGCTACTGTACATGTATGCAGCAAAAGAAACTGCATTCTAAGAATACTTAGCCTCTTCCACTTCCAGTTCTAAACTCCCTTTTAAAAGTTCCTATTTTTCATTTGTACTGAAACCTTCCATGGTGTCTAAATGCTTCCCTATTCCCACATTTTCAACTGATTTCAAACTATGAAAGCTGTTTTTAAAGTGGCCTCAACAGCCCGCTATTGTTTAATCAGTAACTGCAACAGGTCCACTCATATTAAACAAAAGCAGCTAATATTTGGTATAATTTATTTGTTGGATCTAAAAAATATAAATTCAAGTGTGGGGAACCCTAATAATTCTGAGTGCTGATAAGCAGGTGACAAAGCCATGCAGTTGATAATGGTCATCTCATTATTTTCTCAAGGCAGGTCTGTTAGATATTTCTGGATTGCTGTCTCTCAATAGGCAATACTGACCAGCTAGAATGCTGAAAATTTCATTCTGGCAGAGAAGAGGAACAAAAGTGATTAGGGAGTGGAGGCTAAAACATACAAAGAATGGTTACAGGAATTGGGTATGTCTCTAATCTAATGAAAAGAAAGATTAGAGGAAACAATAGCACTGTTCCAACATTTGCGGAGCTCCTACAAAGACGAAGGGGGGAGGTCAAACTATTTTCCAAAGCACCAAAAGGCAAAATGAGAAACAATGGATGGAAACTAATCAAGAGAAGCAACCTAGAACTAAGAAGAAATTTCCTAATGATGAGAACAATCATCCAATGCAATAGCTTACCTTCAGAAGTTGTGGGTGCTCTATCACTGGAGGCTTTCAAAGAGACTGGACAACCATTTGTCTGAAATGGTATAGGGTTTCCTGCTTGATCAGGGGGTTGGACTAGAAGACCTCTGAAGTCCCTTCCAACACTATTATTCTATGTTCTAGCCACACCTGGAAAATCAGTTTCCTCTCCTCATTCAAACCACACAGTAGTTAGAAACAGATGATTATAAAGCTTCATGTCCAATGACAGTCCGTTTATTTATTTGGAATCAAAATTTATTTGCAATCACATATTTAATGTAATCAAACTAGGGTTTCTAGGTGTACTTTTTATGTGAAATCTTCTAAGAATGCTTTATATTTTATCTTTTCAATAACATGTCTGGCTGTGCATGGGAATGCAGTTCTTCTTTAGTAAACCAAGTCAACTATTGTTCCTTGAAAGATAAAAACTTAATATATTCACATCAATTCGATTAGATCTGTTGTACCATAATAAACCCCACACACTGTATTAAGCCAAGTTTGTTTTGACAGTGGTTAAGAGTGATTATATTTTAACCATCATGCTATATCAAAATCAAGTAAACACAATGTTTAAAGAAATGTGAGATTCCCAGAAAAGATTCCTTCTACAGTGTTTGGTGAAAATGCAATGTAAAACAAACAATACAAAAGAGCTGCTATAATGTTTCCCAATTGAGTAGTAAAGCCCAGAAATTATTACAGCAGCGGTTTTGCTTTTGGTGTATTGCTTAGGGCAGCTGTTTTGATCTTTTGTGATTTTTATGGAAGGTTAATACCATAGTCTTCTATAGACTGTACAGAAGAATACATACATTCTGCCTTACATTCACACTCTCTCATGCAGTTTCCTCCAAATTTCTAGTAAAAAAGACATTGTTTCAAATTAAATGGGAAATGCAGAACTTTTTGTTCTCTGGTATTATTCCACAGACAGTAATAATCATAGAAAGAAAATGTGTTTCCTTCTAACATTTTGAAAACATATCAGAATGGATGGAAAGTAAGCTTCCAAGTGAGGATCTATGGTGAACTAGATGACCCTGAAAGAGTGGAGATCAGCAGCCCGAGAGCAAATTCTGGCCAGCTCTGTCTTTCCAGATGAAGGAGATATCATGAGATCACCCACTTGAACTCCAGACAACTGCTCTTCAGAGGGCAGGAACTAAAGTTTTTGCAGTTGATACATGAGTTGAGCTGTTGGGAATAGAGGGATTTCAACCAAGCTCATAGCTGTAATGCAACCTACTGTATATGGGCACAAGGTTTGTACATGGCTCACTTTCTTAAACATTTTCAGATATAATTAATTTGCAGCTAAAGAGATTTTCTGAGCAACAGGATGAGAGTATTCCACTTGGTGAATTGAAACATTAATAGGAAAAGTAAAAGAATTTGAAGCATTAGCAAGTTTTAAGATCAGCAAACTGAAGACAAAGATATTAATGAAAATAGAAGATTAATAAAGTGGCCTTTAAAGTAGAGTAGGAAGTAAAGTATCTGGGTATCACTATGATAAATATGCATTGTATGTTATTTCAAAATAACTGTGTTAAAACATGGAATGAAATTTAAAAAGATATGTTAAGATGGGAGAAACTAGACCTATCCAATTCTGGCAACCGTTCTTTATATGTTTTAGCCTCCAGTTCCCTAATTAGCTTTGTTGCTCTTCTCTGCACTCTTTCTAGGGAAGGGGTGTCAAACTGCCAGCCTGTGGACCGGATGCATCATAGTGAAATTGCGCTCACCCCATTGCCGGCAAGGGCAAAAAAGTTGCGATATGTCGTGACACGTCATGTGACGTTACGAGTTTGACACCCCTGTTCTAGAGTCTCAATAATTTAGAAGTATCCTAGTTAATTGTTTCACTAATGATAATTTTTTAATCGGTGACTGGTACTCCCATTATAACCTTACAAATATTTTGAAAAGGAAGTAAATACTGTTGGGTCTTTGTTAGAAAAGCTTCCACATCCTTGAATGTCTGAAAATGAGAATAATCCTTTTTGCAGTGGCTTTACTATGGTCACTTATTACTGATTATTGCCCTCACATTATCTTTGTTCAGAGAAATACAGCAGTCGTACATAAAGGGACAAGTAAAAATGATACTCATTTTAAAATCTAGGCAATTGTACGAGCTGACTCAGTTAGGTTGCCATTTGGTTCTAAGTAGTTACACAGATGCTAAGAATTCATTAAAAGCTCCCCACTGAATAGACTTTTAAAGAGTCTGCATCAGAAATCTTTTAACATATATATCACCCTTGGGACTATAATCATCTCCATGTTCATGCCAGAAAAATATACAGCAGTTTCCTCAAGCTAGTCTTTTTTTAAAATAAAAAAAACTTTCCTCAATATCTAGCCTTAGGAGCTTATTGAACAAATCACCTTCCTATGATAATTCAGGCAATTTGGAACGTCTTCCGCTAGAGTCACTGTCACCAGATCTCGTAACTTGGCCATAGGACTATCTAATTAGTTCAAATTCACCAGACAGCAGCTGATGGTTGCAGAGTCTCCACACCAAGTGTCTAGTTGTTATCCAGTTTTGCAGCCCCAATACAGGTAATCCTCGAGTCATCTGATCACCTTTTGCGACCTTCAGAAAAGCAAAGTCAGTGGGGAAACCAGAGCAATTTAACAAACATGTTACAACTATGGCAAGAAAGATCATAACATGAGGCAAAACTGACTTAACAACTGTGTTGCTTAGCAACAGAAATTTTGGGGTCAATTGTGGTCATAAGTCAAGGCCTACCTCTACAGTAGTATTAGAGGGGGGAAATCATCTGGTGTGAAGTTAATTTAAAAGCTTTTTGTGGTGAACTTCTCATCAATGAAACAAGTTCTACTTTGAAAAAGGATGCCTTTATTCCATTACTTATTGCCACTTCATTTTGTTTGGCGAAGAAGGAATGAGGCAAAGATGTGAAGAAGCAAACTCCTTCCAGATGGTTAACCTAAGATCTAAAGAAGAAGGAGAAAAATAATCTATTATATTTATCAATTGTACTAATAAAAATACAACTATAATATAATCAATATAAAATATTACTGTAAAATATCACAAAATCTCTGCTCTAGGAACATATATTATTGCCTCATTTGATTAACAGAAAATATTGCCTTTTCCAAAACAGACAGAGCCCACATTTCTAATAACCATTCCTTTACATTTGGAATAATATCACTTAACTCACAGATTGTAGCTCTTCCCAGCAATCCTCTGGGCAATTTAAATGCAATGGAGGTCCAATCGGCAGAGGCTCAGCTACTTTCCTCCTCTACCCTCCTCCTTCTTAACTCCCAAATTGTAGTTCTTCCCAGCAACCCTCTGGGCAGTTTAAATGCAATGGAGGTCCAATCGGCAGGGGTTCAGCTACTTTCCTCCTCCACCCTCCTTCTTAATTCATAGATTGTAGCTCTTCCCAGCAACCCTCTGGGCAGTTTAAGAAGTTTTCCACTTCTTCAATATGATTGTTTTATACCACTCCCTGCTTAAGCCCAATACAACCATAATTCCTGATAAACAGTCATATTCCACATTAATATCTTTAACACATTTTCCCCATAAATCTACTTAAATACATTAACCCGCTGTTCCAAATAGGTATCAAGTGATCGCATGATCATATCATACGGGCTAGTGAATCCTCACATTTGTCACACCTCCAACACAAAAAAATCTGATGTTCCATCCCTTCAAATTCGTTCTTTAGAGCAGTGGTTCTCAACCTGTGGGTCGGGACCCCATTTGGGGTCGAACGATCATTTCACGGGGGTCGCCAAACAAGACTGTCCGCCATTTTTTCCCCCTTTTCTTTGGCCATGCCCCTGGCACTCGGTAATGTATAAGTGGTTGGGGGTCACCACAACATGGGAACAGTATTATGGGGTCGCGGCATTAGAAAGGTTGAGAACCACTGCTTTAGAGAGTCCAATATAGGCTGAATACATTTTTGATTAATCAACTTTAATCTTAGATCTGTAGATACTGTTCTAACACTTTTAAGGACATTACTTCATTGGTGGGGAATTATTAGCAATTCCAGTTCTTTAATCCATTTTCAAACATCCCCAAAATGCCCACTTTAAAATATTCTGGAAGTTTTAATTTTGCCATGGAACATGAAATTTTGTCAGGTCAGAAGTCGTGGTCAAAGCATCTCACTCAGATTAATCCATCACAACTTCTCTCTTTTTCTGGACCTTCAATGTGGACAGAATCTTTATTCTGCTTCCTCGTCAAGGCAGAATAGTGGTCTGAAATACAGTCAGCAGTTCTTTAAGCCAGCATAGGTTTTTTTGCCAGTTCTTGTACTGAGTATCAGCACTTCAGTGTTGCCATGTAGAAAATGTTACATACAGAATGTGCATCTCTCTGGAAGTAACAGCATAACCAGTGGTGGGATTCAGCCAGTTCGCACCAGTTCGACAGAACCGGTAGCTAATTTTTTGTTGCCCAGGCCCAGAATGGACTTCCAACATCCACACAGAGAACGGGTTGTTCCCATATTTGAATCCCACCACTGAGCGCAACACAATAAAAAGATTAACTGAGTGCCTTTTTGGGCCACTCAAAATGAAGTTCCTGTGCTGATCATCTCAAATTGCTTAGTGAGCCATCCTCATGATTTTTTGCTCTGATCCAGAAAAATTCCCTCAGACTCCTAAGCGGTATATTTTTGTTAGAATATTGCCATACAGTTTTTGAATAGGTGATACTCTGCTTTTTAAAATTATTTCTAAAGTTATAGTATCCATTTTTCTAAAGCTCTGCTGTTTCATTGCTATATGAATAACGCAAGCTTTCACTTAATTTTTTTTTCTGCACTAGCTTAAAGACTATCAAAAGAAAAATTTAAACATACCTTTATGTTCACAAACATATTTTGAATAAGTAGTCAATTTCAGTAGGTAAATGAAGGATTCATTCTATTTCTCAAAATAATGTGACAATCAAACCATTCTTTCCTTTCTTTACTATATTATTGGATGACATAATCACAAAAATGAAATCTAGTCTTGAATGGAAGGAACATATATGTATTTAGCACATAGCTTACTACCAGCTGACCATTTCAGTCGTGGCTGTATTTATAAAGTTCATTAAATATCAGAATAACAGAATAACAGAGTTGGAAGGGACCTTGGAGGTCTTCTAGTCCAACCCCCTGCTCAGACAAGAAATCCTATACCATTTCAGACAAATGGCTGTCCAATCTCTTCTTTAAAATCTCCAGTGTTGGAGCATCCACAATTTCTGGAAGCAAGCTGTTGCACTGATTAATTCTTCTAACTTTAAGGAAATTTCTCCTTAGTTCTAAGTTGCTTCTCTCTTTGGTTAGTTTCCATCCGTTGCTTCTTGTCCTGCCTTCAGGTGCTGTGGCAAATAGCTTGACTCCCTCTTCTTTGTGACAACCCCTGAGATATTGGAACACAGCTATCATGTTACCTCTAGTCCTTCTATTCATTAAACTATACCCAATTCTAGCAACCGTTCCTTATATATTTTAGCCTCCAATCCCCTAATCATCTTGGTTGCTGTTCTCAGCACTCTTTCTACAGTCTCATCATCTTTTTTACATCATGGCGACCAAAACTGGATGCAGTATTCCAAGTGTAACCTTACCAAGGTATTACAAAGTGTTATTAATACTTCATGTGATCTTGATTCTATCCTAAGGCAGTCTAGGATTGTAGTGACCTTTTTGGCAGCACACAGCTTTGTGGATAGGGGCTGGGAAGTCTAGTTTTGGCATAGTGCATCTATGAGAGTCTAGCAGGGGAATTCTGCGAGTTGAAGTCCATAAGTCTTAAAGTTCAACTTTAAGGGACACCCTTGATCTAGAGTCTGTCACCAATATTCATCACTGTCTACCTCTATTCACATCTGAGCAGTCATTTGTTAAGTGAAAATAATTGGGCACTATTCTGAGAGTAAAATAGATCTCTCAATATAACGGAGCCATAGGTGGGCAACTTTGATATCCATTATGGGTTTTTTTCCTAGAGGGAACTGGCACATTTAAGGCACATTTAAAGTGTTTAGTTTCTTACTCATTTGTGATGTGCGTATTTGGTAATGATTCTGAAGAAGTGCTTCAGGGATATTATACGAGCATAGCAGATCTATTAGTCAATAAAGTAACCCAGTTTTTATTTTTAGTTTCTGCACAAGCTTGAAAAAAAACGGTGCTGGTACTTTTTCAGGCTTGTGTGGAAAAAATGCAAGGGTAATATCATGACCAGAAGTACTTCTTACAAATAATTTTCAAAATGTCTAAATCCCTACAATTTTAACATATTTTAGTAATTTAGAATTGTTTTGAGAACTCAGAAAAAAGATCTGAATTCCTCAAAAGCTTCCTACTCTTCTAGTTCAATGCTTTTAGTGGCATTCCTAAGGAAATATTATTCTTAAAAGATTGTTTGCTTTTCTGTCTTGACATTTTCAGACAGTTTTGCATTTCCTCTATTTCAGTGGTTCTCAACCTGTGGGTCGGGACCCCATTTGGGGTCGAACGACCATTTCATGGGGGTCACCAAACAACGCAGTCTGCCATTTCCCCCCCCCCCTTTTCCTTAGCTGTGCTACTCCCTTTTATTCTGTTGGCTTTTGAAAGCCAATAGAATAGACTCTCTTGAATAGAGTCTAATTCTATTGGCTTTCAAAAGCCAATAGGAATTGTCCAGGCTGTCTCTGCCCTGCTGAGCCTGCCAAAAGTCCCATTCTGCAAACGGTGCTGCACCAGTTGAGTAGTCCTCGACTTACGACCGATTGAGTAGTCCTCGACTTACGACCAGTTGGGGGTCACAGCATTAAAAAGGTTGAGAACCACTGCTCTATTCTGATAGATATGAGAATCTATTTTCAGAATTTAATACTGGTGATTATGAAACAGTTTTGTAAGAACAGGGAGCCAACTGCCAATTGTTAAAAATGAGTACAATTTAAGGGACTGCAGTTCTGACAGAGTCTTAGCACCTGAAGAATTAATCCATTTAGGCCATAGTTATCTAAATGATAGTAGGGCACATTGGCTAATCAATGAAATGTATGTTGTGATGCAAGCAGTGTAATCTTTCGTAAAATAAAATAAAAAACCTGTACTGGTGGCACCTTAAGAAACAAAAATAAAGATAAATGGACAGAATTCAGCAGTCATGGTGCATAAAGCGAGTTTGTGTTTCTGTCTAAGTAGTCTGGCGTATTTTGCAACTCATGCAAACTTCAGCAGCATTGAAGGTGAAAGCCACAGGATGAGAGGTCTCACATCTTAAACTGATCAAACCGAACCTTGATTTAACAGATCGAAAAAACATGTAGAGTTGACAGAGAAAGCAACTCTCCATAATGAAGGCAAATAATGGAACAGGCCCAATGGAAAAGAGTGATAAGTGGAAGCAAGAGACCTATAAAATATTCTACATTGCTGACAGTCAGAAAATGCTTTCAGATCATTGCAGAGAAGAAACAATTCTACAACCTCATGGGAAGAAAGAGAAAATGGTGTAGAACAGAAAATAGGAAAGACAAGGGGGATGCAGCTATGCCTTGCAAAAGACTAAAAGAATTATAGTAGATGGTGATTCACTAGTATAAGCAATCCAAGTAAATGTGTGTCAACTGGACCTTGCAGATTGTGATGTGTACTGTCTGCCAGGAACGCAGATTAGAGATAGGGCAGAACTTTCCAGGCTTATTGAATTTACTGACAATTATCCCTTGACATGGGGACAAATGTTCCTGCAAAAAACATGCAATGTTATTACCATGGCCTTTGAAGATTTAGGAAACTGAAACACCTAGGGAGTTTAGGCAGTCTCTTTTAGTGTGTGTGTGTGGGGGGGGGGATTTCTAAGCTGTGCAGATTCTATTAACTGGAGAATTGTGGTTTCTGTGATATTTAATCCTTCATTAAGGGTTGTTGTTTTCAATCAGTTAAAAGTCCTCCTGATGAAGCTTATGAATGCCACAACAAAACATGGTTATCAGTCCTTAAATGTTTAACACTCTCTCTCCCCCTCCCTCCCCTGTTTCCCTCCCTCTCCTGTGTTGGGCTGCAAAAATCAAAACGATCACTGACTACTAGACCAAAGAGTTAACATTTCTATATTTCTTTCCTACCATCTAATAGTTGCCTGATATATTTGAAGGCTTAGATCTGATGCCTCTATTAAAAGTCAAATTGCAAACAGTTTCAGCCAGGAGAGGGGAGGCATCAAGAAGAACAAAAAAAAAAATGTTTGCGTGCTTTATGCGGTGTGTACGTATTATGATGAAAACTGAAAGGATGTACAGTATAGCAAATGGAAAAATGGACTAACGAGAACATACAGTGCTTGTCCAGAACAATTGAAAGACAAGAAAATTTAAGCTCAGAATATGTTGAGATTGGTGAGGGTAAAAATGTCAATGGGGTTCAAAATAAAAAGAAAAGATTCTATATTTGCTGTTCAGTGAAGGTAGGAAATTGATGACAGTTAAGAAATAAAAAATAGGCTACTTAAGTCCAATTTGGATTCAGCCTTCTCCCACACGTGTTCCATCAGGGAACAGTGAAGAATAAGATGAAAGGACAAAATTGGAACTTGAAATGGATAAAACTTTGCAGGGGAAAATCTATTTACTTTGAATTAATTTAAATCTACAGAGCTAGATGAATTGCATAATTGGGTTCTAAAGAGCTTGCTCATGGTCTGGAATAATTTTAATGTATTATCTTTATAAAAGCTGGAAAGAGGATAAAATACCAGACACCCGAAAAAGAATAATTATTGTCCCTATATTCAAAATGGAGAAAAGATGGATCAGGGAACTCTAGGTTAGTTGGTCTAACTAACATTGATAGCTCAGAAGATTCTAGGGCATGGCATAAAGCGAACCGTTTATATACCTCTTGGATTTCCCAAACACACGTTTTGTCTAATTCTATCTAATGTTTTCTACCGGGCAGCTTAACTGATTTAATGTCTAATCAGCAAGGTAGTTAAAGGTGGACTGAACAGCATTATAATTAAGTAGATATATATAATAGGCTTTAACAATACCTAAGAGAATCTACCAGTGGTTTCTCACTGAACTAGAGTCAAATATGGAGTCAGGTACATTGAGATTCAGTTTCAGGGCCTAGTCCTCTCCCCCATTTATGCCAATCATCTAGATGAGGAGGTAGAAGCTATACTTATCAAATTTGCAGATAACTGGGAATGGATAAATACTATTCTAGATGGGAATAACTAATATCCTAGATTACAACCCAGAGCGTAGAACAAAAGACAGATTTAAGCTACAGAAAGGCAGATTCCAATTGGTTGTTAGGGAGGAAAATATTCTGACAATGAAACCAGCTAGGCAGGAAAGTAACGTTGCTTGCTAAATTAGTCAGAAAAGGTTGCATGGCAGTTTTGTATGGGAGATGCTTCAGCCTGCATTCATGAACTGAGTGGGGGAATATACAGGATAGCCTAGATCAGTAGTTCTTAGGGCTCCTGAGGGACCCTCTTTCAGGGGATCTGCAAAGTCAAATAAATAAATGTTTTAAAATTTCTCAATTTTAATTTCTAAAACAGCAGGTGTCTCCAAACTTGGCAACTTTAAGACTTGTGGATTTCAACTCCCAGAATTCCTCAGCCAGCCATGCTGATGGGAATTCTGGCAGTTGAAATCCACAAATTACTGCAATACAGTAAATATTAACAGATATAATTCTATAAATCAAAGTTCTGCGAGACCCTAAATTATTTTTAGGAATGTAAAATGTCCTGAGACCAAAATGTTTGAGAACTGCTAATCCAAAGAGTCCCTTCCAACATTTTGATTCAATTATTCAATAATTCTGATGGTGTGTATAGAATAATTTCTCATATCTTCCTTTTCTCTCTCATTTTGTTATTTCAATAATGGAAATTATATTTACAATAGAAATTTATGTTAAATTTAGACATAGAAAATATATGTTTAAAATATGGGGCTAATATTTTTCTCCCTGAAACAAATGGGAGAAATGGCTATAACATGCAACAAATATCTGATGAAACACTTGAAATTTACTTGCCTTCTTCCTACTCCTCATTTATCTCATGTATATTTTGGAAAGTTTTAGAACTACTTCTTTTTGTGTTTAGTTGTATTTAAGCCATATCACCAAGAGTTTAATCCCTCCCTTGCATCTCAGAAAAGATTTAATAGGTAAACTGAGATTCCAGAGACTTATCTTGCTGTCCATCTGCTCCGGCTAAACAATGATGAAAAGTCAAACACGACTATTGCAGGATTTTTTTTTTCTCATATAAAACCTACATCTCCTTGATAGCATTACATGTATGTACTTTCAACCCCACTGCATTTAATTTCCAGTAAATTTAAAACAAAAACAAAAATGTGTATGTACTTTCACATAATAAATATAATTCTGTAAGCAACTCCCTCAAACATACATTGTTTTATATGAAATGTCTGACTTATCAAGTTGGTTAGTCTTCAACATACATGTACAGGCATGCACATTCAAAAATGAGTTCCATTGTTCTAGAGACGCTTGCTTCCAAATAGAACATTCTTTAAGGTGGAATTTTATAATTGCTGCCACTAACACCCTCTTCTTTGGAACCAGTTTTCTGAACAGCCAAGAATAATTGGTGATTTAGTTGTAAAAAGCTTTATGCTGTCATCCATCAACAAGCATTTGTACAAGTTTAGCTCAGATGGCATCAATTTGATTCAATCCTTGTTTTCCTTTCTGTTTTTAAAGAGAAATGCATAATTCTAAACTGCTGACCTATACTGTATTTCAAACTGCTACTGTTATCATTCACACACACACACATTTATGTGTATTTATCACTGGTTTCACACAGTCCAAAAATTTCTATAACTTTAGGTTGCTGAAAGGAACAAACCACATAATCAACATTCTCTCTGTTCAAATAACATATATTTGTAGCCTGAATCTTCAGGATCTGGCTGTATTTTATATTCAAGTAGAACATAAAATAGTTGAAAAGGTAAAAAAATCATAAAATATAAAATAGTCTAATAATACTTATTTTATTAATAAAATATTAATAACCTGATGAAAATTTATTTATATTTAAAAATTAAACCTAAAAGGAATTTAGATTTAATTTTTAACCAATGTGCTAGCAAATAAATCCTTTCTTTTTCCATGCTACAAAATAAATTAAAATATTGAAGGGCCCAGAACACTTGATCTTTTCAAGATAAATTGCCTTGATTATTTTGTGGTTATTTGTTACCATCCAAAGCATGTTTTAAAAATGAGTTTCTCGCTTTGTGCTAAAATGTGCTATTCAAATTATTGCCTAAAGGGCAATGATGGAAGCACTGATCCAGAAAGCTATCTAGACTCACATAAGCAACTACTGCTAGTACAGCTTTTTTTTTTATTGTTGACCTGCATATCAAATAAACAAATATACTTTTTCAATTTCAAAAACAATTTATTATGCTATCATCAATCATTGCCATCATCCAAAACCCTTTAGGCTCTCAGATTTCATTTTACTATTCTTTGTTTCTTAGATTTAGAGTCAAAGAAGGTGGAATTAGGGCTCCTTCTCCTATAGAAAGGCTACGTGTCTAATTTATTTTAAAGTATTATAAGAAGATGTGCCTCCTTTCTCCTGTTTGAGGGCATTAGCTTTCCAAACTGAGTTTAACAACAGGAATGGAGTTTATCAATTACCTTGTTCAGTGGCTGCCTAAGAATGAAATGGATTTTTAACCTGTATTTTGTATTCATATATATTCCTGCCATGGACCAGAACTGCCCACAAGATTTCCCAGCTCCATGGAAGTGAATGGGGGCATGAGAGTTGGTTTTTTCCCCCAGCATTATTGAAAGATAACAGGATCCTTCGTCATAACTTCTGTTTCCATTAAGATTTTTCTAATATTTAACAGAATATTCCTTGCTATTCTGCAATATGAGAGCCAGTTTGGTGTAGTGGTTAAGGATAAAGGAGTGTATGAATGACCTTGCAGAAAGAGGGGGAAGATGCTGTCTAGGAAACAATAACAGAAGAAGGGCAAGAGCCTGCAGTTGCTTATCAGTCAGAAAAAGAAACTTAGGAAAGGCATGCCCTAATGCAGTGTTTCTCAACCTTGACAATTTTAAGGCATGTGGACTTCAACTCCCAGAATTCTACAGCCAGCAACGCTGGCTGTGGAATTCTGGGAGTTGAAGTCCACATGCCTTAAAATTGTCAAGGTTGAGAAACACTGCCCTAATGGATTAAGTGATTAAAAGTGGAGATGGAAAGTTTGTCCCTTCAGACTTGGAACGTTCTGTTAATGTGGCCTTACAATAAAGTAGACTTCATCCTGTTGTGTCTGTTCATGTGGGAGAGCTGACATTAGGCATCAGGCTAGAAACTGTGTGTTCTAGTCCCATCTTAAGCACAAAGCCGGTTGGGTGACCTTGGGCCAATCCCTCTCTCTCAGCCCTAGGAAGGAGGCAATGGCAAACCACTTCCAAAATCATGCCAAGGAAACTGAAGAGACCTATCCAGGCAGCCACACTGAGTCAAAGGAACAAAAATTAAAAAAAAAATCTGTAATATAAACAATGTAATGTACCATTGTCCAGTTTAATCACAATCCCATGTAAAATTAATGTATATCCGTGTTTGTTGGATTTTCTGCAAATAACAAATTTATGAGTAGTGAAATATGAATGCCAAATGATTGGGCAGGAATATACTTTCTTATCCATCATACCTCAAAAAACAATCCAAGTATATATATTTTTCAATACAGCTTAGTTTTAGAAAACTGATTTCTCCAATTCACACGACTACGAGAGATATGTTTTGTTTTCATTAAATCAGTAATCTACTTTTTCATTAAAACAGTAATCTACTAAAAACAAAACTAACTACAATTTAACTAAAATCTCAATTAAAATATAATTATTAAAATAATTTCTTAAACCCACATATTCCTACAGTATCTATAGATTCTATCATATTTTTTAAAAAAAGTTTAGTAATTTTTAATAATAATAATACTTGTGAAGCCTTCTGAATGGTGAAATGATGCAAATGTGTTTTTATGTATTTTGAAACAAAGAATACTTGTTCAGAAACAGGCCACCCTATTAAACTTGAAGTATCTAGCAATCTTCATCCTTAAAATACAAACAAGCTACAGCATGATCTCTAACTGGAGAGTATCATTATATTCCTCAAGAAATTCAGCACAGCATGGAGTCAATATTTCCATACATGAACTTTGCCCTGCACCATAGGTAACTCCACATCTCTGCACACTTCAATGTTTTTATATTTGGCAGCTCAGCTGCATTATATTCAGAATGGCAGAAAAAGCAATCTTTCCTTTGCCAGGGATGAAATTTTACATAGCTTATGGGTTGGCCTTGTGCCCACTAGCAAAAACACATGGTCCTAGCATAAGGCTCCTCCCCCCATTTTGTAAAGCTTCAGCTTCTTGTTCTCCATGTATAGCTGTTTTAAACAATTCCTCTCCCCCATGTCTAGTTGCTGTAATTGCATGTAACCACAATTAAAAAGAGTGGGGAAAATGCTTGGCTCTGTAAATGCCAACATGCTGTTATTTCACCATCACAGATGCAAGGAACAGCATCTTCTACACAAGATGTTTCCTTCGTGGTACCAAAATTGTTTTTTTTTTAAAGATTGCATCAGACAAATATATATCACATGTACTGAAAAAATGAATAGAGGCACATTAGGAATTTATTTTTTCTTAGAATGAAATTTTTATTGCTCCAGCTACAGTAACTTTAAGGGAAGTACATTCATACAGACTGTAAATATGATCACTTCTTTTGTACAGCTCTGTTAGTAATCTGGAAACAAAAATAATTCAATTTGTGGTATATGACATTTCACAAATTATGTGAATTATATAATTTATATTAGTCATATATCACAACAAAAATAATGTACACTACAACACTCACAACATTTGAGCATGATGCATTTGTCTCCACTCCTTGTAGATTGATGCCCATGATGGAAAGCAGGACTGCAAACAAATGGAATAAATGCGGTTATGGAATAAAATTTGAATAAACCAAGTGTAAATTTAAAAAGACACCTTGATACAAACCTGCAGATTATTTATTTTACAAAGTCAGCTGATATAAAAATTTAACCCTCTTGTAATATACTGCTTCCCAACAAGCAAGATGTTGGCACGGAATAAAGTATGTCTCATGAAACAAATCTGAGAGTTCCTATGATTATGACCATATTTGAGCCCAAAATATCTGTTGCCAAACATGACAGTTGAATTAATTTTTTGACTTTTCTTGCTAGAGTTGCTAAATTAATCACTTTAGTAATACAGTTATTAAGTGAATCTGGCTTCCCCATTGATTTTGCTTGACAGAAGGTTGCAAAAGGGGATTACATGATCTGGAGACACTGCAACCATTATAAATATGATCAGTTGCCAAGCATCTGAATTCTGATCATGGGGATGCTGCAACAGTCATAATAGTGAAAAACGCTCATAAGTTACTTTTTTCAGTCACTAAACAAACAGTTGTAAGTAGAGGACTACTTGTATATAAGAATATATTTTCCTCTAAGGTCATGATTAGGGAGAAGAAAAGCATATAATTTTGCTCCAAACGATAAAAAAAATCAATGGGGTAACAACATAATGAGATCTCCTAACATACCTGCTATGTTGTTCCTCACAGTCTTTGCCTCTGATGAATCCTAGATAATTTAGAATTAGATGCAAAAAAAATTTTAAATGACTTTTTTGGAATGAATTATTGATATAATAGTTAAGATTCCCTTGCACATACATTGTTTACCACTGGGCATCCCAGTGAGTGAAAAAGCAAGCACGTTAGAAGCAGTGCTGCAAGATGGATGGAACAAAATTGGCAAAGTGACAGTAGAAGCTGTTAGAATTAATAGCTTCTGCAAACACACTGAAACACTAGCCCTTGTAGAGGTTTTAATTTGAGCTGTACATCAACCAGGCCAATGAACTCTAGGCTCCACATCTGTCAAAAACATGTCAGATACTTTTAAGGGGCCAGTCACAATGCCTTTTTCCTGATAGTTATGGTAGTAGCTAGCTTGCATATTTTCTTTTTCTTTTCTCCTCCAACAATGGAGGTTTTAAAGAAAAGATTGGACAGCCATTTGTCCAAATGGGATAGGGTCTCCTGTTTGAGCAGGGGGTTGGACTGGAAGACCTCCAAAGTCCTTCCAACTCTTATTCTGTATTCTATTCCCCCCCTGCCTCATTTTTTACATGTATATATCTCAAGTACATGACTTTGGGTAGCTAACAATATTAAAAATGATGTAAATTATACAAAAAACATACTGCACCCAGGAAAAATTCCACAAGCAATCATCAGCCACTCAGTATAACCAAGAAATGTGCTTTATCATATACCCAGGGGCCCAAGCTTGTCCCCAGAGCCAAGTCTTATGGAAGCCCAATAGAGACAGGGAAAATCTAATTTCTGATGGGATGATATTCCAGATGGTGGGAACCACAACAAAAAAGGCCAATCTGCTTATGGTTTACAACCCCTCACACACATTCATTATTTGTTTCTGTCCCAAATACAGATAGTCCTCAACTTACAACCATAATTAGGACAAGACTTTCCATTGCTCAGCCAGGCAGTTGTGTGCAATTTTATTCTCATTGTTGCTATGGTTGTTAAATGAATCACTGCAGTTAAGTGAATCATATGGTCATTAAGTGGATCTCACTTCCCCCATTGAGCATGCTTATCAGAAGCTGGCTGGGAAAGTCACAGGTGATCCTGGGACCCTGCAGCCATCGTAAATACATGCCGCTTGTCAAGCACCCGAATGTTGATCATACAAACTGCAGAAATGCTGCAACTATTGTAACCGCTTGACGGTTGTAAGTCAATATTTTCAATGCCACCGTAATTTCAAATCCTCACTAAATGAAGTAAGTTGAGGACTACTTTCTTAATTTCATTACAGATTTCAGTTCAAATAAAAAGGAAATCTCTGGAAATATTAGAGTTCAGTGGTACTGCTGGATTTTGAGATAAGGAATTCCAACTGCATTCTACAGAATTATGGCATTCTGAAATAAGGAATATTTCACCTAATATCAAACAATATAACTACTCCTTTAGTTATTTGGATCTTAATTTGGCAGTGATTAGTCTTGGGGAAAACGTTTTTGGGGAGTAGGACAAGGAACCTGAACATTTCAAGTGAAATGTGGCACTGGGAGAAAAAAAAAAAACAGGTACTTTTGTTCTTGCCATATATTGGTTGCAACCAAATGATCCTTTCATTTACGGTCTCAATTTATTCACATTTAGAGCCCAATATAAATTCCCACATTTCTTTAATTTCATTGCAATTTGCATGATTGATCACAAGCAATAAAGATTTCTCTAGAGCAGTGGTTCTCAACCTGTGGGTCGGGACCCCATTTGGGGTCGAACGATCATTTCACAGGGGTCGCCAAACAACGCAGTCAGCCATTTTTTCCCCCTTTTCCTTAGCTGTGCTACTCCCTTTTATTCTATTGGCTTTTGAAAGCCAATAGAATAGACTCTCTTGAATAGAGTCTAATTCTATTGGCTTTCAAAAGCCAATAGGAATTGTCCAGGCTGTCTCTGCCCTGCTGAGCCTGCCAAAAGTCCCATTCTGCAAACGGTGCTGCACCAGTTGAGTAGTCCTCGACTTACGACCGGTTGAGTAGTCCTCGACTTACGACTGGTTGGGGGTCGCGGCATTAAAAAGGTTGAGAACCACTGCTCTAGAGTGCAGTTCCCCCTCAGGCTTTCTTTCATATTATATTATTGAGCCAAAAGCTAAATAAACAATGGCACAAAGAAGCATTCAAATCTGTATCAAACATTAGATTGCTGTGGTGAGTTTTGCTGAAAACAAGATCTTGAGATGTATTTATCTTTCTCTGTGAAAAAATGAGAAACCTCTAGTAGCTGACATTTGACTACACTAGCAAACACCTGGTTTGGGGGAGTGTTCTGAAGCAAACTGGCATAAAATGCTTGACGCACATAATTCACTCTTTCCATCTGTCTTCTTGGCCGCATCACCTAACTACATAGAACCTCAGAACCTAAGAAGTGATCCTGGCATCTATGTTAGACAAGTTTCAATATAAAGCAGTGATAGAATAGATTCCAAATTCAATTCTTTGAATCCCACAGTCAAATATATTTTTTTCTGAAAAGTATAAAATAGCAAGCAATGTGAAGGATGCCAACTTTGGCTCTTGCAGAACCATTATGAGGTAGAATAGATAGTACTGTGATAGAGAGACTTGACCTAAGAGGAATTCTCTTACTAAACAAGCAAACAATTCCATTAATTTCCATTCTGGCTTACAGTATCAAACAATGATGTATTGGGAAATGGTACTGGACAGCTAGAAAAAAGATAACATTTTGATAAAAAGGGAAAATTAATTTCTATTTAGTTCCCAATCTGAGATACTGGTTCCAAGAACAAAATGTTTTCTTCTGGTAGTTAATATTCTTTTCCAGACATTTTCTTTTTCCTCTCAATACCATTGTTCAGATTTCATCCGGAGGCTCCTCTCTCACACACACATAGACACACATACATCTAAAAAGGGACTTCACCCACAAATATTTTTATAAGGAGTGCCAAATGCAGAATGGTCCATTTGTGGGCTCATAAACTACGTTGTTGTAAACACTACATCGCTTCATGACATCCTATTTATCAGAAACTCAGTCCCTAGGTCTGAAGTCACACATTATGTAAAATTGCTGCCAAGTACATCCCATTTGACGTAAACCGGGTAACTGGCATATTGCATGAGTTAACCACAGAGTCTTCCCCCTGCACGAATAGTAAATGTTATTATAGTTAGATGTGATGTGTCGCCACTTTTTAATTCGGCCGCTCTTTTCCTAGATACTTTTGAAACCAGACTAATGGCTACTGTAATGTATTGAGGTGAATTACTTGGAAATGTTGAAAAAAACAGTCATAAGACTGTCAGTTAAGGGCCAGACTTTCTGTCTACATGCTTATTAACTTGTGTTAAAAGCGGGAACTAGTACTTGAATCCTATTGGCCGCCGCCTAGTGGCTGAGTGTATATATAGGGGTGGAGCGGCAGTTATCCAGGCTTGTTTTAAAACCTAAATTGAGAATTGTTATTATAGCTGCTGCCTCGTTGATCACTAAACACAACAACTACCGTCGAGCTCTTCTCTGTCGAATTAGCGCTACAGACGAAGACAGCCTCACGTGCTTCCCAATAAAGCTGCTCCTCTCTGGGGGGGGGGGGACGAGGCAGAGTATTGTTTGCCGTTTACTATTACTTGGCGCTTTACTGCTTCCCTCTTCCCCAAATTGAGGCGCTGGTTTGGCGCCCCAAATTCTAGGCGACGGCTGCTACCTCCTAAGAAACATCCCGTCATTTCTTCCGCGCACCACGGGTGCCTTGGAAGAGGTAAGGAAGCGGGAAGGCCGAGCTGAGAAGTCGCAGGACTTAAAGTGCTGGTGTTTTGCTTGCGTGGCAGCGCGCGCTCTTCCCCGTGGGAAAGCGCGCGCGGGTCGCGAACTGCGCTGGAGCACGCCCGGGACACCCACTCGCTATCGACACGTGGACGGCCTGCGTAGCGGCTTGAAAAGGAGGACTGTTGCCCCTGAAGACCCATGTCTGCCTTGCCTTCTTACGACTTGCCTCCTTGCAACTGTTTCGTCCATGATCTGAACACCCAAGTGGTCATTTTTAGGCGGTAGGATTTAGGTGGATGAGGGGGGCGGGGAGAGCTCGATTTTGTTTTCTTCCTCTTGATGGGGCAGAATGCAAGTCGGCAACCCCAAACGTGGGTTGGTTTCCACCCCCTTTTTTGAGAATTCGCATTAAATTCATTGCGTTCCACCCGGACTAGTTGAGGATCGCCGCTTTCACGTGCTGTCGCGTCTCCCCTATCCACGCAAGGCCGAACCCCAAGTCTTTGACCCACACACGTAATCGTGTGTTACCTAATTCCCTCGCTCGCTTGCGTATTGGGCAACTGCTAGGGTAAAAATCTTTGCAATTGCTTTTAATGCATCGCTGATCTCTGGCCCGGCATCCAAACGGGAAGAGCGAAGAAGCCCTCGGGATTTCACGTGCCTTCGGGCTGCCGAGGAAACAGGCAGCTCGCTGAGCGGCACCAACCACGCTCAAAAGCAGCGGCAGGAAAAGCAGCGACTGGGGAAAGGGGAGCCTCGCAGGAGCCGCGGCCAATTCTGGGGCCACGCGACGGCGCGCTCCTTTGACAGGCTGGCTGGGAGTGGACGGGGAGATGAAATGAGGCGAAGTGTCCGGTAAAGGTTGCGAGCGCCTTTGGAGACCGCCGCGCCTCGCCCCCCCCTCCCCGCGTTTATTCGTGGAGCGACGGGATCCAATGACCTAGAGCGCTCGTAAGCCATGCGACCCGACGACATCAACCCTCGGACTGGACTGGTGGTGGCTTTGGTTAGCGTCTTCTTGGTATTCGGCTTCATGTTCACCGTTTCCGGGATCAAGGGCGAGACTTTGGGGGACATCCCACTTTTGGCTATTGGACCGGCCATCTGCTTGCCCGGCATCGCCGCTATCGCCCTGACGAGGAAAACCGACGGCTGCACCAAATGGCCCAACGTCGCTTATCGCCCCCCGTGCGGCTGCTGCCGCAAGAAGCCCCAGGACAAAGAGGTCCTGGAATTGCTGAGGACCCCCTCGGACCTGGAGTCCGGCAAGAGCAGCTGCGACGAGCTGGCCCTGAAAGCCTGCGACGGCCAGCTGGGCAAGGCGAACCCCCAGGGGGCCTGCGGGGAGGAAGAGTCACTCGCCACCCCCACCGCGCGGGACTGCGTGGGCCTGGACCCCAAAGTGGCTCAAGAGGAAATGTTGAGGTACTTGGAGAAGTGCTATCCGGAGATGCCCGGCGGGAACATCTTTGTGGCCGAGGCCTCCCCTTACAGTGCCTTACAGCAGCCGCGGCGGGAGTCCCTGGACCTCGAGGGGGCGGCCGCCGCCGCCGCCACCTGGCCGGCGGAGGACGATCTGAGCGTCGTCCCCAGCCACAGCGTCATCATTTGCTCCTACACGGAAGGAAGCCCTTACGACAGGTACTGTTGTTATATAAACCCCACCGAAGACCTCACCTCGGATCCCCAGGCGATCGTTTGAACCGTCTTTGCCAGCGCTCCGACCTTGCTTTCTCTTTTCGAGTTGGCCCCGCGTTCATTCAAACCGGGACAAACGAGACTGACGATCAACCCAGCCGACTCTTTTTTCTCTCTTTCAAATAACGATAACGGTAGTAATAACATGATAATGTTGTAATCATATTAGCTGGTTTTTGCACTGCATGGGGCTAGCCGCCTAGCTCACCTATTAACTTTAAAATCTGGTAGGTGGAACTGATACGCGAACCTTTGGTGCCTGAAATACTTTTCGTTTTCTTTTCAATGCAAGTAATAATGGCTTGTTCAAGGAGAATCGGTCTTTGGCATGGTGAGTTCTAAGCAGCGAGGCTTCCTTTGTTTTCTTATACAGTACTGGGCTAAAGAAATGGGGTTGAGAATTCCCCAGCATTTGCCAAGTTCAACGTTTAATAGGAAATGGACTGGGTGCTGTTATTAATGTCTGTGGAGATTCTCAGTCATTCAGGTCGTGGTTGTCCCAAAGGTGCTTTTTCAAAAGGCAATTGGATTTTTTTTTTTGCTTGAAGACGTTTTGCTTCTCATCCAGGAAGCTTCTTCGGTTCTGACTGGAGAAGCTCCTTGGATGAAAAGCAAAACGTCTTCAAGGAAAAACAAAGTCCAGTTGCCTTTTGAAAAAGCACCTTTGGGTGCTGTTATTAATTTTTGCAAGTTAATAGGGAGAGGAGGAAGGCCTGTTAATATCCTTGAAGCTGTGTGCCCCCTCCCTTGTGTGTCATTCCTTTCTTCAACTTTTAGCATATTAAAGATCACATTTGGCATACTTCAAAGTGTGTTGTGTGCAGAAATCAAAGCCTGAAAACAATTGGGATGGACCACATCCATGAAGGGAAATGAGTGAAATTACATTAATACCTGAGTTTCTAAACTTTATTAATATACCACTAGTTTCCAACTGCTTTTTCTCTCTTCCTGTAGTATACTCAGCATTGTTACATGTCATGCCATCTCCAATGAAATTGGAAATAATGATGGGAAGCTAAGAGTTCTAGTTTTTGAACTAGCACCAGATTTTAACTTGGGCCATACTTGTGTATTCTACTGTGACTGTTCTGAATGTTCAGTAAAGTTAAAAACATTATGTAATCAGCAATGCAATCTGACAAAATCAAGCTATTTGGGTTCTATTAGCTCTGTGGGGAATCTTGAACATATTGCTAAATCTCTTTCTCTAGTTGAAATTTGTGGCATTCAAAAGGGCTTAAATTTGGGTAGGTTATCCTAGCTTTTTCTGCTCTCCCTCCCCTATTTTTTGATACAAGGTTAGAAGTTTAATGGGCCATGGTACAAACACCATGTAACTCCATAACAGTGAATTCTTATGACTCAGCACAGAAAATAAGCCTGTCAGAAAATGCAGAATCAGCAAATCTCACATACATATTTCTGTATATGCAACATCATTTCATATGTATGTTACATAATTAATCTATGCAGGATAACTTCCAGGCATGAAATGTGAGGAACAACATACTTCATAAATTTAGAACAATTTGTACTTTGTTTTAGCTTTTTAAGTTTGCCTTAGCCACCCACGTTTTATTTCCGATAGGTTTGTTAAGCTTCCTGTGATCCATCTCAGTAGAAAACAAGAGGTAATCATGCACAATCATCCTTCAGTTTTGTTGAGAGCAATTGACCATTTAACCCTTGTGCATATGATCCATCTTAACCGATAAATGAAAAATATGAGCACTGTGGGAAACATGGTAAAGTAAGGTTTATTCCAAAGCAGAATATCAAAGGGAGACCTTGTGTTTTCTGTTAATGAATTTTTAGATTTCTATCCCGCTTTTACTTAGGAAAGAAAGGCGGGCGCATCACGTTCCTTCCCCCCACTTTTTCCTACTATAAGGTCCTTGTGAGGTAGGTAGGGCTGACGGAATGGGTGGCCCAAAGTAACCTAATGAAGTTTTGTGGCTGAGGATGGGCTTGAATTTTCCCAATGCCTGGACAGCATCTTAACCATAATACTACACTGTTAATATGCATGTGATATTTCTTGCTTGTTATGTAAAATTCTTAACTGGAGTAGGAGGATAGAATGGGAACAAACCATTCTATTGGCCCCTTGCACGTTTTCAGGGAACAGCTAGAAACATCAGACAAAAGTGAGTAAGCATACATCCATCATCAAAGCACAGGGCCTCAGAGACCAGATTATAACGAGAATGGAGCAAGATGTGTCCCAGGACTATAGGTGGCTTTCCAGCCTTTCTTTTTCAGGCCACAAAGTTCCCCAGACAGAGCAAGGCCAAAGTTGGTCTCTTGCGGGTTCAGGTTGATAATAAATGCTCAGTGTACCAGCTTTATCTTTTCAAATTCCTGTTCTTCCTCCCGGAGGAACAGCAACTAGCCACACCCACTTTTGGAGTATGTTTTTGAAGATGCACAAAGTCTCATGTGACTTTTGGGCTAAAAAAATGTGCATCCTTGGCTGAGGGCAACATGTGATGTCAGGTTCTTTATATTCCTTTAGATTCTCCAAATATTTCAAAATTCAAAGATAATCAGATTCCATTAAGACTACTAGAGCATGCCACAAGCAAAGTGGAGCAAAATTTCAGGTTTAATCAAGGTGGAGATGTGGAAGAAGGTGGAATTCACACTGATTAACTGCATATGGGAAAGGTTCATTCCCTGAACCAAAACACTACCTTTCCCCCCAGTGGCAGCAGTCTCTGTGGCATGTTCTGGATATTAAAAGTTAAGCCCTGTTTTCTTCAAAGCCCTAAATGGTTTAGGATCACATTAGCTGAAGGAGCACGTTCTGTAACTAACTTAAAATAAGATTTTAAGACCTAATGAGGCTCTCTTCCAATTCCCCACCACCAGCAAAAGGCTTGTTGTGGGCCTCAACAAAGAGAAATATTTTTTTATTGCAGTAGCATCTGATTTGTGGAATTCTCTCTACAGAGAGGCTCAGCTAGCATCCACTTGAGGATCATTTTGACACAAGGTGAAAAATCTGTCTATTTCCCCTGACCTTTTTACTCCACTCTAATTATTCTTTCATTTGTATTGTTTTAGCTTCGTATGATTGCCTTGCTGCTGCCTAGTTTGCATTTTATTTGATTTATTTTTGTATATATTTTTATTAAAATTGTATCTTTTAGTATGTTTTATTGTAAATCACCCAAGAATTTCACTATTTGGCAATTTAATTTTTTTTAATAAACAATAAATAACCCTTTAACTCAATAATACCTACTCTCCCAAACTATTCATTCTTCAATAGAACCTTGTTTTATGCCCATAATGTACCTCCTTGGGCAAATAACTGGGAAAAAGGGGAAATTTATTAAGAATTTAATAATATGCTTTTAAGAAATTACAGAAAACAATGTGTTCTTTTTCTGGGCCTCAGCCTTTCTATTTGCACTACGGGAATAATTGTATTGATCTACTTTGGTGACTTGTTTTAAAAATGGCAAGTTTATTTAAATGAAACACTTGAATGTTCAGAAAAGATTTATGCACACTAACTTACTCTGTGTGAGTTTGCTGGTTAGTATGTATAATTTTAGTAAGCTAGTTAATTTGGGAGGGAAATTATTTAGAGTGCCCTTAATAGCCTAATTGAAAAATTTGTATAAGTGGCAAGACCTGTTGCTTAAAAGTCAGTGAAATCACAAAATCTTTCATTTAAATATGAGCCTTGAAGTTTAATCACAGGTTTTTAAAGGGACTACAAAAGATAAACTGAAGGATCATTAACTGACTGGATACTGAAAAAGAGTATTTCATCTTAAAATTCTGATAACAGATGATTTCATCTAATTTCCATGAGATGGTCATATTTTTAAAATGCATTGATTAAAATATCAAATATTTCATATCATTAATTAAACATAAAATAAGAATAAACTTCTTTTCCCTTTCAAACAATTTAGTGTACAATTCATAATTTCAATATTTATGTATTCTATTCTAAATTTTTAGAATATATTTATGACATTGGAGAAATTTATAGTAAGAATGATCCCAATGCATGTAATAGAAAATGGCTTATAAACTGAAAACAGGAAAGACAACAATAACAAAAAAATCAATAGAAGTAACTAGAACTAGAAGCATAGTTTTAGATCCTACCATGAGATTGCAGTTCCTATGTTTATGGAGATCAATGAAACTTTCAAGGTAGAAAGCAACAGAAAGAGAAAAGTATTGAAAATGTGAAATGTTAATGTATTCTTAAATAAAAAGAATTATAATTATAATAAAGAACAAATTTTATCTCTTAACATCTGAAAAGCAAGTTTTTTTCTTCCAACTTCTGACATTCAATTAATGCACAAAGCAAAGCAAAACAGAATAGTAGTTTCATATACTGGCTATACACTGAAAAGAAATTTGAAAGAGAACAGAAGTTACAAGGAGCAAAAAATCCTTCAAAGAGAAATTACAGACAATATGAATCTTTAAAAAAATAGACAGGGAAACAGTTACTGAAATATGACTGATTTAAAATTTGGAGTATTAGGAGTAGTTAAGCTCAACATTTTTTCTAATAACGACTGGACAGGAAAACCTTTAACTAACACGAAAATATTTAGTTACTGTATAAGACTGCAATATTTACTCCATTAACCTACAGTTTAAATTCAAGAGTGACAATTCTCCAACTCAACACACAATCAGCATACAGAGAAAGAGAAGGGAAATAAAATTTAATGACTGGATATTCTAATAAATGGCAAATTTCTCAGGGTATTTTTCATGAATCGCACAACCTTTTTAAGCACAATACATGTTTTCTCAACCAGTCTCTGTTTTGATCCAATAAGTTTTTTTTTTTTCTTAAATCACTAGGGGACTTGAGCATCTTTGAATGCGTGTGCATTTAACTGATGCTACACAGTTCTGCAACTTGAATATCACTCACTTATGGCAGTAGTTATTTAGGAACAAAGGAAAGCTTACAGGAAGCAGTCAAGCTTTTGCTTCAGGAATCAGACTGCTTGGCCAACATCCCAAATTCCAAGAAAAGCCTGAGTGATTGTGATGTCCTTGATGAAAAAAGCCTTGCATTCTTCAGTAGCAAATGGAACTCAGCATCCCAAAGGTGAATTAAGCAATGCCAAGAAAGAATGCTTATCCTCATACAAACAGGCACAGAACAGTACAGACAGCTTCATGATTCGTTTTCCCATTTGTTTTCTAAAGTGTTTGCTTTGCATTCAGACCTTGCATTTGTGCCTTTACTGGGTGCTTATTGGCCAACTTGGAACCCTTTCAGCCTCCAAAAAAATTCTGAATATAATAGAGGTGCCTGGATCAAAATCTTAATAAAACTGCTTTGGACAACACATCTAACACAAACAGCTGTTAATTTCATTGCCTCCTATTTTTAACATTTTAGAAAGTGAGCTCCCCTAATTAATGTTCCCAAACAAATGGAAATGGAAAATTGAGCAAGCTTGCTAGTTCCAAATTCTTGTGTCCTCTTTAACTTTGCCCAGTAGTTGTGCCCTAAGGCAAGAGGGAGAGTCTAAATCAAAGTCAAGTTTCTACAGACTATGTAGTACATTCTCCCAATCATGTCCTCTGGGTAGCTCTTAACAGGGATGGTGTATAAGGGACATTACAAGGGGAAAGAATGAAACCTACTCTTGGCTTTCATGATTGTACGATTCCTGATAGTTCCGCCATCTTAGTAGTGAAGGCTGTGCCTAACACAAGTTAGGTCACAAATTACAAGTGCACTCACAACTCTTGCTAAGCCAAAACAAATGGTAGAATGAAAATGATATGTGTCCTCAGGTATTCAGAGAAAATACAGGCGAGCTATTGTTAAAAGAAAAATCTTCATCAGGGTCCAGTCCAAGCTGGGAATAAACAAAATGGAGACTGTTTTAGAAAGAAAGTTGTAGTTTACTGAAGAGCAGAACTACAAGAGATGAGGCTCTAGACCAGCTGACCACATGTACCCTAGAATGGTGGATTTTTATACCTTCTTGGGCTTTTGAGGTTGTTTTCTGTTCCTGTGGCATGGGCCTGAGTTTCAGTGTGCCTTTCTAGTATTCTGATGGTCGTGGGTTAATCCTATTATGTCCTAAAGGTTATAAGTTTGGGTGGAGTATGTAGATTTTAGGGGTCTTTATCTTTCTAATGCAGTCTCCATTTTGTTTATTCCCAGCTTGGACTGGACCCTGATGAAGATTTTTCTTTCAACACTATAAATAAACCGGGGTGAATGCAGATGTATTAATCTGTTAAAAAAATAAGCCATAGTTTGATATGACACTTGAATCTTCACAGTGACTACTTGGGTTAATCTGTGAGCTGAGAATTGTATTGGTTGTATGGTTTGTTTAAAAAACAAGAGCCTAGAGATAACTCAGGTTCTTCCTGCTTATAATTTTCTAAAAAGTTGCAGAGATCAGCCGTCTGATAGCATTGTTTTGGAAGGGATTTGAAAATGGACCATTCTATACAACACCAGGAATGATACCAAAACCACTCTGGTTAATAGCTTCAGAGGTTGCATCTGGGCTTAATACCTTCTTCTGAATTATTCCAGACTTTTTTCCTTCCAGCCAATACGTTACCATGTCGCCTTTCCCCTAAAATTAAAAACAATAATAGAGCATTCTAGTAGTGTCAGTAACCATACTTAGTTTCTGAGGATATTTCCGCTCTACCCATTATGACAACAGAGAAGCAGACTAGCCTACTGCTTTTTAAAATTAAGTTTGAATTGAGTTACAGGCGGCAAGCAATACCATGGACATTAATCAATTCAAATATGCATTTTAATTAACAGAGCTACAAATAAAGATTACAAGAAGGGTATGAAGTAATTTTATTTTCTGGGACCCTAAAATTCTTAAAGTTAATTTGAAATGAAATGTTATTTTCTATTCTCCCCCTTTGTGGACTAAGGATTGAAATAATTTTGAGAAGTGGCTTAGATGTGCTGCTGAAGTAAGAAAAAAAAATGCATTCTGAAAATCCTCTCTTAGTTTAATAAGCCAGCTGTGTGGCTTTGGACAAATCACTCCCCCTCTCTCAGCCAACTCACCTCACAGGGCTGTTATGGAAAAATAGGAGGAGGATAGCAATAGCACTTAAACTTATATACTGCTTCATAGTGCTTTATAGTCCTCTCTGAGTGATTTACAGAGTCAGCATATTGCCCCAACAATCTGGGTCCTCATTTTACTGACTTCAGAAGGATGGAAGGCTGAGTCAACCTTGAGCTGGTCAGGATCGAACTACCAAACTGATGGCAGCCGGCAGTCAGCAGAAGCCTGCAGTACTGCATTCTAACCACTGTGCCATCAGGATGGAATATTGTGTGTATTTGCTGCCTTGAGTTATATATAATATATAACTATATTATATAAAAAGTAATAAAGGTAGGATATAAAAAATATATGAACCAGCCTTTTTGTCCATGTCCAATGTGCATTCCTTCCTTCCCAGTTTGTGTTTAACAGAATAAGATAACCTTGTTTGTCACTTTTTTTCTGTGAACCCACTGGCACACATTAAAAAATGAAATTCTGATGTGAGTGAGAGTGAGTGTGTGAGTGTGTGTGTGTGTGAGAGAGAGAGAGAGAGAGAGGGAGAGGGAGAGAGAGAGATGAATCTTCTGTTAAAATAGCTAATTTCTTTTTATTCATATTAGAAAACTAGTTTTAGAACTTGTCCAGGATAGAAATGTTAAGTCAGATATACGGGGCTAAGCAGCCTGGCCTGTCTTGATGTTAGTCACTAACTAAACAACAGATTGGTTTACTGAAGGTGCTCTGATTTGTCAATCTAATCACAGGTCACCAACAAACAGTGAAATGGCTGTTTGAGTTTTATTTTAGAATGAAACTGTGCAGATTCATCAGAACTGTGTTGCTGTGTTGGCCTTGTACTACATGCAAGTTATTCAAATCCATTCTTAATTCTGACAACTTGCAAGGAAACCAACAAGCCATATGCAGGCTTTGCATTGCACATATTTTTTTAGTGCTTCACTGGATTCAATTAATGAATGCTGCACCTTTTTTATACAGAGCATCTATCACTCTTAATAAACTCCCTACTCCCTGACAAAAGGCGATGCCTGTAAGGGAGTTACACCTTTGTAACTTTGGAGCAAATTGGAACAAAAGAAGACATTAACCAGACAGGCAGGAGTAAGCAGGGTTCTAGGCAATGAATATATCGAGGGAAACAAATTCAAGGAATTAAATGAATAGGGAAAAAGAAAGAAATACCATCTAAACACAGTCAATACTCTCAGAAAATTTAAAGAGCCTCTCCTGGCATCTGCCTTATAGCTACTTCTTTCTATTTTCTCTGATAGGGCTGTTGAAAGCTGGAAGTAAAAAAAAAAAAAAAAGTCATATAGTAATTCTCAGTGCTTTTTTTCTTAAAAAAAAAAAAAAGTGCCAGAACTCACACATGTCATACAACCCGCCCGGCCTACCCTACAAGGTTCCATCCAAAAAAGGTGCCGGAACTCTGTTCTGGGCGTTCTATGACAAAAAAAGCCCTGGTAATTCTATGTAGCAATTTAAGCCATTGGATTAGAAATGGGGAGAGTGTAAGATCTAGTTCTGCCTTGGGCATGAAGCCCACCGGATGACTTTGAGTCAGGCACTTTCTGTCAGTCCTAAGAAGCAGGCAACGGCAAACCACTTTGGAAAACCTTGCCAAGAAAACTGCAGAGGCTGCAGGCATTCACCAGGAGTCAAAACTGACCTGAAATCACACACAAACATACACAGCAGGAAAGAAGAAGCAATTTCAAGTGGATGTGCCTTCAAAGCAAGACTGGGCCAAGGAAGAAGTCTTAGGAGCCTTCCTAATCAAGAATCTGCAGGTGGAGCATTTTTTTAAAAAAGTTGCTGCACTGAAACAAATTGGGTGGGTGAGGGGGATAGCTTTGTCTTTGGCACTTTTGCCATCTACCGGTGTAATGAAAGTTGATTGGTTGAAGCTAACTTACTTGATGGCGAGAGAAAACATTTCTCAGTTTTCCTCAACTGTATTTTATAGCTTCATCTTCCAGGATTATAGCTTGAGGTTAAAAATAGATTCTGGAGAACCTCAGCACAAATTAGGCTCTAGGGTGATAATATCTCTCAATACTTTGACCAAACTGCAATTCTCAGGGCCCCTGGGGGTAGACATTAAATGCAAATTGGCCTAAGGAGCGATTCCAACATAAATGCAATTCATATTTCAAATACAGACAGGAGGGTGAAAACAAAACCTGCTAAAGAATGACCATTCGTTTCTCATTTGAGGAAAGCTTGAACATATTTACCTTGATTTGCAAATTCCCCCGGCACACCAATACATACTCTCCAATCTGTTGCAGCAGCTGGTATGTGCTTGAACTGCACTGTATTTTGAGAGCTAAAGGGAAAATGAGAAGTAGTGTTGCCATTGTTTTCATAGATGAAAAATCCATTTTCAAAGACAATGAACAATAGATACCTTGACTCTTACTCTTGTCTTAACCTTCAGTCTTACTTTGAAAGCATCTTGAAATATACACATAACTGTCAACAAGGGCTCAAGGCCACAGCTTTACATCTGATAGTATTTGTTAGTTCTTATAATTGTTGACAGAATGATTTTTTTAATCTGCCAAGGAGGGCTTCCGACTTACACATAACTTCACTTAGAATTTATTGCTATTCATTGTATAAACAGCAAATATAAAGTCTTCCTCTATATTAACCCTTTTATGAAAATTAAGAAATCGGAAAAACTTAATATCCTTAATTTCAAGACATGGGGTTGCTAAATAAGCTTAAGAAGAAATTCAGAAAAAACACTAATAACTTAAATTTCATGGTGTAACCGAACAAGAGAATGGTATCCCATTCATTTGAAACAGCATCTATAGCAGTGGTGGCGAACCTATGGCACCAGTGCCAGAGATGGCACTCAGAGCCCTCTCTGTGGGCACGCGCACTGTCCCTCCAGTCCTAGGCCTTCAGCTGGGTTTTATAAAACTTTTTCGCTTTAGGTCTCCGCCGCCTTGTACAAAAAAAAGGGTTCAATCAATCAGTCAATTTCAACTTCTCGCAGGAAAAAAAAGATCTTGCAAAGTTGGAATTGATTGATTGATTGAACTTTTTAATCCCACCCAGTCTGCTGTTACCACCGCAGCCACGCCCACCCAATGGGCCACACCCACCCAATGGGCCACATCCTCCCGGCACCCGACGATGCATAAGTGGGTTTTGGGTTGCAGTTTGGGCACTCAGTCTCTAAAAGGTTCGCCATCACTGATCTATAGGATAACTCTGTGACATAATATATCTAGGGAAGCACTTGGTAAAGTACCACGTAGTTTTCTGATTAGAAGCTAGTTACTATTGATTGGATGGCATGTCTGTTTTGTAGATCTATAACCAATTTAAAAAGCAAAATTAAAAATGCTCATCAGTGGTTGAAATGAAATCAAAGGAAGCAAATTGGGCACGTGGTGTTTGGTTCTGGCCACAATACTATACTCTACATTTTTATTAATGACTTGGATGAAAACGTGGAGGGAACGCTTTTCAAATTTGCAGGCAACACAAATTATACGAGAAAGCCAACGTTCTAAGGACAGAAGCAAAATTCAAAATGATCTTGTCAGATCAAACATGTGACTTGAAAATAATAAAATGAAATTTAGTAGGGAGTTTCATGGTCAAGAAAAAGACATCAAAAGTACAAGTATGGAATGGAGGAAATTAGTTTACTAATAATATGTCAGAAAAGATCTTAGAATAGCAGGTGATCAGACACTGAATATGACTTAGCAGTGTGACATGGATTTAAACAGGATAACTGATGTTCCAGATACAAGGCAAGAGAACAAGAAAGTTTAGAAACAAAATCATATAAGGAGAGATGGAGAAAGAGGTGAGATGGTGGCATTTTCAAATACTTAAAGGGAAGTCACACAGAAGATCAAGATTTGTTCTTTACTGTCCAGAGTCCTAGACACAGTAATAGCCATAAATTGCAGGAAAGAGATCAGTGGAATGTTAGGAAAAACTAATGATAAGAAAAATTTGACAGAAATGTAAATACTAAGAGAGGTAATGATCTCTGTTTCATTGCTGCCTTTAAGCAGAATCTGGACAGTCACCTTTCACAGATTTGGGGACTTCTTCCAGCTCTATGATTCTCTTGCAGAACTTTCCTAAATGTATTCCTCAACTTTAAGAATTCTTCAGAGGTTACTATATTAGGAAAAATTAACCTAGTAGATCAGGCCCAATGTTTGTCATTTTTTACTGACTGTACTGCCTCCCAGTAAAGAGAGGAATTTGCTGCTCTAAATTTGTTAATCAAATCAGTCCACAAGTCATAAAAGTTCATCATCTCTGATTTAAGACAGGCATGTACAACTGTTTTCTATGGCTTTCTTAGCCATACCTGTAGTTTTGTTATGACAGTTTAGGATGGCATGGCCTTGCAGGTAGTCCTTGACTTATTATTAGTTGTTTAACAATCATTCAAAGTTATGGTAGCCTCAGAAAAGTTGCTTTACGGTTCATAAAGTATAAGACACTCCGGCCATTGTAAAATGTTGCCTCCTCAGTTAAGTAACTTCATTTTGGGCACTTATCATCCAGCTTGCACTTATGACCAGTAGTAGCATCTTGCAATCATGTGACTGATTTATGACATATTTTGCTGATTTCCAGCATTTTATTTTTTGCCCATTTCTGGCAAAATACATCCATCAGGAGAACGGATTCATTTAACAACCATGCGATTCAATCTTATGACCCTGTGATTCACTTTATGACTGCAGGACGCAGTTTTTTGACCATGTGATTCACTCAACGATTGCCATAAAAACAGTCCACAAATCAGGTCCAATCACAAGGGTGCGTTGACTTACAACCGGAATAACGTACAACCGAAATTGTCCCAAATGTGGTTGTAAATTGAGGACTTCCTGTACTTTATTAGAAAAAGATACAACAGACTTTCAAACAACTCTATATCTGAATTAATCAAATAATAATAATAATTTAATCACAAGATCACACAAACTGCAGACAACAGCATGGCATTTCAGCAATGACTCTGGGAAGCAGACAATAATAAACATTTAAAATGTAAACATGCAGCAGCCAAGATAATTAACAATCATCCACATTGCCAGGAGAAAACACACAAAACCAGAACCAGGGCCAAGTCTCTAAGGCAGACATATCAAATACAAGGCCCGGGGGCCGGATGCGGCCCGCAAAGTGGTTTCATGTGGCCCGCGAAGCCATCCTGGAAACAGTGAGGGAATGGCCCCCGCTACCTTGGCCCTGGCCCAGGCCGGCCAGGAGCCAATGTATAATTTTGTGGTGGTGGCCATCTATGCTGAAACGCATTCAGTCTTAGCTCCACAAGGCCATCTGGAAATAGCGAGGAACCATCCCCTACCGCGTCGGTCCCACCCCCTGGGTGCATGCTGGGGAGGTCTCACTCTTTGTGAGGAATGAAGAAATGGACCATGCTTTGCCGCTTGCCCCAGTTCCACCCCCTTCTGCCAGAGACCCTCAGATCTGTCCCACTCCTGCCCAGGCCCTCACAGGCACCCTTGATGCAAACAATGTAGAGCTGGCCATGCCCACCCAGTAGGCCACACCCACTCCATCCACACCCACCCAGTAGGCCTCACCCCCCAGCCACACACCCCTGAGGGCAACCGCAATGCTGATGCAGCCCTCAATGAAATTGAGTTTGACACCTCTGCTCTAAAGCCATATGGAAAGCCAGCAGGATCAGGATCAGGATCAACCTAAACTCTGAGGGATAATGTTCAAGGGGTCAGACACCATACAGGAATACCTGACATCCTCTGTGCCCTGCAACCCACTGTTCCTTAGCCAAGATGGCCTGAAACATACCCATCCTTCCAGACTAAGTCAGGAAAGAAGTCTGAAGTGGCACCAACTCATAGCTCACTGCTTGATGCTAATGTTAAATACTGCACTTCACCTTCGCTGGTAGATTCCATTCTGGAGGCTGTGTTGACTGTGTCCCCAAATAGACAATATCGTGGCATTTTGGTTCCAACAATTCCTGCCACAACTGGACCTAAAGAAAACAAGTAGAAAGATTCCTTTAGCTCTTGCGTGTCAATTACAGTTTATCACAATGGAACAACTGGGCATATAGATTACCCATATGAAGAGTAATTGCATCAAAAAGAGGACTAAAGGGTAGGGAGCAAGATGGAAAAAAAAGAGAAGCAGGATAACAAGTGATGGCCAGAATGACATCATTCTAAGAAGAAAGCAATGCTTAGCTGATACAGCTGCACTGGGAAAGAAAAGATAGATGGTACACCGTTCATGCAATATTTCGGAATCCAATCTAAAAAGTTGCTTGTGGTCATGTAAATTGGTTGGCTGCAAGTAGTCTAAATTTAAGCACCCAGAGTTACTGAAACTGTTCATCAGTGCAAGTCAAGTGAGGGCAATTTAATGACCAGTTCAAACGTTAGACCAAAACATTTTAAGAATGTGAAACGTAAATAATCATTTACTTCCTATTAAGGGAATTGCGCCAATTCCAAGGATTATACTACTAGTTCTCCCTCTCATTACCACTTCTTCCCTATTATGAATGAATGAAATCAATCAATCTGCTGCCATTTTGTCACTTGATAGATGACATGACTAGTGCTACAAGTACCCACATTTCACCTTTGCCAATTGAACATTCATAACCAGCATTAGTCAGGGAGGTGAACAGCCCAATACCTGAGTGGATCCCTGCTCGAATTTTAAGCTGGGTCTCTGGCTTGTGTGGAATCTTAAATATTTTGCACACCAAAACAAGCTCCAGAGCCATGCTTGCAATTTCACTGGCATGGCGAATGCCATTTTCTCTCGGCACTCCTGATACAACCATATCTGAAAATGACAATAAGTACATAAAAGCGGCAAATTATAATCAAAATTCATGTCACGGTTGCAATTTCACAGACACATATAAATGAAACCCAACACGTACACTGTCTGTAGCATCAGGCAGCACTAAAGAGCATTCTCATAGGCTCTGCCAAAAATCCATCGAAAAATTAAATCATTTATTTATTAAAAAAAACTATTTCTGAAAGTTTTGTACAAAAAGAAGTAATTGTTTGTTTGAGAAGAGCTTTGCCTTTAAGCGAAAGAGCTCCTGGGGAATTTGTATTAATTCATAAATACAAAATACAATAAATTTTGGGCATGATTAAACAGAATGGTAGGGAAATTCATGAATGGAAATGGACCGATTTTTAACAGTTTTATAAATTTGAAAATAAAATAAAAATCCTAAAATACTGCCCTATAAAACCTTCAAAAAAAAAAAAACCCACACCAGATTTATATAGATTTGCACATGCTTATGTACAAAACAACTCGCACACCAGGAAAGCAAAATCTTCAGATTACTTAATTAGAGCAACCATTGTTCAGAAGTTTTCACCTCCTATGGAGTTAGTCAAACACAAAGGTTCTTTAACCAAATGCTAGTGTGGCTAGATGTATCTATCTCATCTTGGCACTGTATTAATATTTTAAATAGTTACATCTAGAATCTGCCAATGTCTCATTACATTAAAATGGTTTATTAAAATACAGATATCAAGCCGTTTTATGACCCAGATAATTCTGAAATATCTAAAAACAGACAAAAGGGCTTTATAAGCTGTGTCAAAGGCAAAGCCAGTTTGATGTGTATTTTCATTAGCAGAACCTGATTGCTGACACCGTTTGTGAAATGCATTGTAAACATTCAAAGTACTTTCTTTGCATTCATTAGTTAGATCCAGTTTATAATAACAGTAATTAAGTTAGTCTTTATTAGCATAATCCCGGCAATTTCCCTGAGTCAATTTGAAATATATCTATGCCTATCTCCATAGTTGTGCTTCAAGTTGATTCAGTTAAAATGCTGGGATTTGTGTTAATTCATAACATAATGAGTATTGGAATTCATCATCACAGAAAGACATTATCTGCATGACATACACCAATGTCCTGCCCCAAGTGACTTGTGTTATTGTGCATGTCACTCTTAATCTATTCCCCCATGCCTAGCATTGATTGACCCATTCATTTTAATGGCTGTAAACCATCCATATGACAGCTGTCTTAATCCTAAAATCCTCTGGCTTTCAGTTAAGCCTAGATGCAATATAATCTGAAGAAATCCCCGAATTTTCTGCAAGAATAACCCATCCTAAGAATGCTCTATTGGAAAATGTAACCTCCATACGGTTGCGAGAACAACTGAAAACCACAACTCATTTACCTTACACATAGTACCCATAATACATAATTATAAATCCTCATTCCTTCAATCATCCTCTTTTTTAAATCTAAATGGATCTTTGTTTCCATTTTATTGTACCATGAGTTAATATTAATACAGTATGTTGTAGTTTCCTGTCCTTTAATTTTACTGCCTGAGTTTATTGGCTTCTGTTACCTAACGGTAAGGTTTAGAATTAAAGACACCTGGAAAAACAGTGCTATTTTTAATTTTTAACTCACAGGCATCTCCTATAGTTTCAACTTTGTAGACATCGTAATTATCTATGATTTCATCAAAAGTGGTGTAGAGTTTGTTTAAAAAATCCACAACCTGGTAAGGTGTACTGGTGCTGGAGAGCTGCGTGAAACCAACAATGTCACTGGGAAAGAAGAAATAAGCAAGTAAGTCATGGTGTGTCCCATTAGGATTTCAGAATGCTTCGAAATTGACATGAGATGTTCATGACACATTGCAAATTCTGACCATGGAACACTGTTTCCTCCTCTACCACCATTATCACCACTTTTCTCTGTGCGTCTTCAAGCTAGTGTTAATTCCTAGTGACTTCCTAGACCAGGGGTAGGCAACTGGCTCAGGAATTCTGGGAGTTGAAGTCCACGAGTCATAAAAGAGCCAAGGTTGCCTACCCCTGTACTAGAGTAGACTAATCCCTGCAGTGTTCTTGGCAACATTTCAGAAGTGGTTTGCCATTGCCTACTTCGTAGGACTGAGATGCTGACACAAGATACCCAGCTAGCTTCATGCCTAAGCCAGGACTAGAAATCACAAGTCTCCCAGTTTCTAGTCTCCTCAACCACTATATCAAACTGCCTCTCATCACCACCACTAAATAAATACCCTGTAATAATTTGTTGCCATTTTTCAGTCAAATAAATGGCAAACTAAATTGTAGAGAAAGGCATGACCAGCAAATACAAGCTGTTAGGGCCAGTGTTTCTCACCCTTGACAATTTTAAGGCATGTGGACTTCAACTCCCAGAATTCCACAGCTGGCTGTGGAATTCTGGGAGTTGAAGTCCACATGCCTTAAAATTGTCAAGGTTGAGAAACACTGTGTTAGGCTTTTAGTAGGGATTAATGCCAGGGCATTTACAGGATGAGGAAGTATTAAGGATTACAAAGTTCAGTTTAAGAAATATTATATCCAATGTACTTACACCATGTGTACTTTTGGAGGCGGTTGTTGTTTCAAAGCACTTTTGTAGCACAAAATTAGAAACAGATTGTTTCTGAGTTGTGCTTTAGTGTTTCTGTTCTCAGCAGCCACAGTTTTTTTCTTAATAATGTCTCACTTGTTATTACTTTGGACTGCTGTTTGAAGAAAGGCAGAACTGCCTGCTGGATTGCAGCAGTATTTAAACCCCAGTAAATAAAATAAAGCACAGCTCTTCCATTGAAAAAAACAACAACAATCATTTGTGTTATTTTATAAATTCACTCAGTCTTACAGACTCTTCGTCTGTAAAATGACATTTCTACAGAGATATGCTAATATTCAATAAAAAAGACTTAATTAGTTGATGAAAGGCAGATAAGTTAAATGAAAATTTTAATTGGTTGACCGTTTCATTTTCCAGTAAGTAACAGTCTAGTCAATTGAGGCTTTTAGCATTTCTGCCATTCCAACTGCTTTGTTGCTACCCACAGACACATGTGTTCAGTTTTTCTCAGTACCAATTATGTGCACTGTATGAATATATATTTGTACTCCGTATATGTAATTCTGGTTCTACTTTTAATGAGTAATTATATGTAGAATTCTAAAACTCATCGGGGGCAAGCCCATACCATTGCCTAATTTTATTTCACGTTACTCTTAATTAAACTGACTTCTGTTATATAAGCAAAGTTAATTCCTGAAATCCATTCTTAACCTATCAGATTTTGTTTTGGCTTTACTTTTGATTTCCCAAGTATAGTATTGCACTAGCTCTGCCTACTCTGAGCAGTTATGCTGAAGGGATAAATAGTTTTGACTTTTGGTTTTGTTGCTCAAGTATTGCTTAATTCCAGCCATGTCAATTTAATTAGCATTAGCACTTGAGAATTGACATTAAAACAAGAAGATGCTTATCATTTTTAAAGCCATACTTTGCAAAACACAAGTATGTTTAAACTATACTGCCCTAATCCTGTAATGTAGCTGCTGAGATTCCAGCAGGTCCTCTTATGTGAAAGGATGTTGTGAATGTTCCATATTTTTTTTAGGACAAAAAAGCCAAAGAGGAGGGGGAAGGGAGGCTATGCTGAATCATTTAAATTTATTTTACAAGGATATTAGATAACTTCTTATCTATATATTAGGTTTACATCTGCTGGGTATATAAATCTCTCAGAGTTGTTTTCCCAGTTAGGTATAAATCATGCCAATCTGCAAACAAGCAGATGTAAGCTTAAATCAGCAGACATTAATCTGCAGAATTTTAATGGACTTGGTTGCTGAACACAGAAATGTACAACTCAGACCAGTTTTAAAAACAGAGGTTTCTCTCAAGAAGAAAAGGGGGGAAGATCAAATAACTGTTACATAAAATACTGCCACAGATTATTTGTCTATAATAATTAGAACAACTTCTTCCTTTCTGCTAACAATGCACTATCTCAGTTCCAACATCAATACCGTAGCTTTAGGATCACACAATTAAAATAGAAAAGAGAAGACTTGCTAGAGATTACCCATATCCACACTCATTCACTCTGTTTAACCTATTACTAATCATTCCCATCAAACTACTTTCAATACACAGCTAATGAGCATTTTTTTTCCTCCTCTCTTTTTCAAAACACAGGAAACCCAATTAAGACTGAATCCTTAATATGGAAAAATAGGTTGGTTTAGTTCTTTGGATTGCCCACAATAAGGTCTCTAGGACCCCATGACAACTTGATGGTGTTCTGTGAGAGAGGGGAGGGCAGGGAGGGGAGAGGGAGATGTGAATGGGGTCCATTTTCTCACTTGGGGTTTCCTTCTTGATGAGAGGTTCTGGGGTTGTTCTTTTAAAATAAGAGGTGGCCTGAAAAAAAATGTGCATACTCCAGGCATGAAGGATTTCCTTGGTGTAAAGCAGTGTTTCTCAACCTTGACAATTTTAAGGCATGTGGACTTCAACTCCCAGAATTCCACAGCCAGCATTGCTGGCTGTGGAATTCTGGGAGTTGAAGTCCACATGCCTTAAAATTGTCAAGGTTGAGAAACACTGGTGTAAAGAATCTGGTGCCAGCCTAGCTAGTCAGCTCTCCCCAGGAGTTTGGGGGGGAGGATTTGGAGGTGCCTTGTGGGAGCCATGTGGGATATCCAAACCAATATATTCCATATATGGACATACTGTATAACACACCCCAAAGGATCTTACCCTACTTTTCCTTTCAAAGTCCAATGTAGAATGAATATGGGCACCATAACATAAATAATAACCACCCAGCAATTGTTTCTTTTAACATAATTAAGTATAATTAAGATGGTAGAAGAATATTTTGTTTGTCATAAGGACAAATAGATGTGTGCCAATTTGTGGGCTTTTTTTAAAAAAAACATGAATAGACATTGTGTTCTTGTGTAGTAGCTTTCTATAGTTCAATCTAATACGCATTGCTGTAACCATAATGCCAACTGAGATCAATGTAAACGTATGCCTGTAATGTACTTTACAAAACCTCTTTTAAATCTTTCAAAACTATGCACACACTCCAGTTAGCTTGCAATTGAAAAGTTAATTCTTACTTACCTGAAAAATATGGTGGAATTTACATAACTTTGGGCCTGTGTTGGTTTCCCCTGCCTTAAATCATCTGCAATTTGTTTTGGCAACATACCTGTTTTATATAATTAATGCAATTACTATAGCTATCATAACATGGCAATTAAAACATTAAAAACATGTTCACAGTGGGAAAACTATGCCTAGCTGAAATATGCAAGTACCGTATATGCCGGCGTACAAGGCGACCCGGCGTATAAGACGACCCCCGTCTTTGTCGCTGAGCCGCATTTCTAGAACGTTGTCTTATACCACGGAAACTACCAATATTTCTGGCGTATAAGACGACTCGGCATATAAGACGACCCCCGTCTTTGGCGCTGATTTTAGCGCTTGCGGAAGTCGCCTTATACGCCGGCATATACGGGTATCTCTTTACACAGCAAATCAACTAACTGTGCTTCAATTTACATCAAGAACCTTGAACAAGTTCCTTTATTTTAGCACTATCAAATGGATATTAAATTTCTTTTCCATTTCTCAGGTTTCTAACTATTAAAAAAACCCAAAACATCCTAAAATGTGCCTACTCCATTGTATTTATTTTTCCTGCCTGTCTCTTGAATTAAACACTTATGTATTTCTTTTTATTTCTAAGTAGCTATAGCAGGGGTCCCCAACTCCCGGTCCATGGACTGGTACCGGGCCGCGGCATGTCAGCAACCGGTCCACACAAACAAGCAAAGCCCCATCCGTGGGATGCAAGCAGCACACAAAACCACGCACTCTCCGGTCCGTGGAAAAACCTTTCTCCATGGTGCCCAAAAGATCAGGGACCTCTGAGCTATAGCACACTATAAATAGATAACAAGCAGCTAAATCTATATACTTCACATCAAACAATTTCCTCCTTTTGCTTCTTTGTCCTATGTTAGCTTTTCATTCATGTTTGTTGGGTGACAGGCTTTTTGGCAGCCGACTCAATTCAAAATAATTCTTTCCATACAAGGTTCTCAGAGTTTTCTTTACAAGATTTATTTATTGAGAAGAAAGATGGTTGAAATTACAAAAAAAAAAAAAAACAGCAACTGAAAATTTCCGGTTGAGAACACCAATACTTAGGGGCAGAGACTTTTTTTTTTAACCTTTGCCTTCTTTTTGTGAACTGATGAGATGTTTCTTTTCATAGATAATGGAGGAACTGTTAGATGGTTATTACAAATATTTCTCCTGAAACCTTTCCCATCTATACTGGGTTTTATTGAACATTAATCATTAGTGAGCAATAATGATTGGATTATGTACTGGGATCTCTGGGACACTTTGAAAACAATATATTGAAGCATTAGTTTTCATTGATGTTTTCACTATAGGCTGAAATCACAACTTATTCCAATTTAGCAATTTAACTGAGTTAGTTGTACACCTTTAAGCAATGCAAGTAGCAAAAAACTAAGTGAAAATGGCATATAATTATGGCAAATCTGAATGATGATGATCAAAGAACAAATAAATTTAAGAGTGTTTCCAATAGAAGCTTAATAATATATTTACCTTTCCTTATTTGTCTACTTTCAACAAATGTCCCCTTTCATTTGTTTCTTGTCCATGTCTTTTCCCTACTTTTACTAATTTACCCTATCTTGTGATATTGTAAAAAGGGAAATTCAGAATACTCGAATCACTAAGGAAATCTAAAATCTGTTTTTAACGCCATGTATTAGTCACTATTTCTCAAAATAAATTGTACTTCTGTTGATGTTGATCACTTACTATACAGCAAACGGTCTGTCTTCTGTTTTTCATATGTTAAATCCTGTGTTCTTTCCGCTACTAAGACTTCCAGGTGCTTGCTGTATTTCTCCATCTAGCCAAAATAAAAATACATTCAACTCAAGCAACTACAGAGCATATTCAATGAGAAATAATCAGCTATCTATTCACTGGATTTGCCTCACATTGCCAACACACTCCTGAGAAATTTTGCCTGGATTTGCCCACGCATCTTCTGAAACAAAACAGAGGTGTGAGTCTGAAATCATGTTGATGCCATATGGCAATGATGAAAATGTTTAAAGGGGGCTCACATAGACAGGTAGTCAAGAAACAGTGCCTCAAAGAATATTTAAGCCTTGGCATCCAGCAGTAGGAAATGTGTGTGTTGTGAAGTTATGTTTCAAGTTCTCTTTTATTTTTCTCATAGAGCCCTTAACAAATGCTATTGTATTGGAAACATTGTGGAGAAGAAGGAGAAAATGAACAACTTCCTCCTCACTTTAGCTATTGTCATTTTTTTTAGCGCTGGGCAGCTGCTTTGAACAAATAAAATGTCTTGTGGACTGCTAGTAGATCTGGGCTGCAAAATTTTGGATGACCGCTAGGGAGCTGAAAAGAAACTCGGAAAACTTTCTTGGGGGCCATAGAGGTCACCAGATTATTTTGCAGCTTAGATCTGATAGACCTAGTCTTTTTTTCCCCTTTCTCTTGTAGCCCATTAGAAGGAGAGTTCCCAAACTCTGTATCACATTCCCACAAATGTGATACAGTCCTGCAGGAGAGTCAAATATGCTATTTCTGATGCAGCCCTTACCTTGGACAACAGCATCTAGGGGATCAGGCTTCTTTATTTATTTACAAATGTCTCTGAAAATAAAAGCTTACTTATTCCCTAGAAATTATGAAAGATGGATACTAGAAGGCAATGACTGAGCAATGGGAACCCTCAAGAATATCAACAGTATAAGATGGATACTTAAATATTTAGTGTAATGTAAGCAGAAAAGTAGTATCACTCTTTATAAAACAAAATGCCTTATGATTTAGAGATTGTTTCACAGGTAGCTGTGGTTATTATTATTATTTTGTTAAATTTAGCCACAATCTAACTCCAGACTGTAATGGGTTGTAAGAATAACCTTGAGGAGGCCGAGGAAGAGTTAGATCAAAGAAATTTCATTCCAAAGCAGAAGTACAATGTGAGAAAGCATCTTAGACTTGACTTGCTAGGTCAGGGGTTTCCAAACTTGGCAACGTTAAGTCTTGTGGACTTCAACTCCCAAAATTCCTCAGCTAGCCATGGGAATTGAAGTCCACAAGTCTTAAAGTTGCCAAGTTTAGAGACCCCTACTCTAGGTCAAGAGAGGAAAGGGGGTGACCATGTCATATAAGCCTAGTGAGGTATGCCTGACATTCGCTCTGCCTCCATGGGCTGGACAAGCTGAAGTTTCTGAATGGTGTTAAAGAGTAGTTTCTTGTAGAGCGTGCTGTAGTAATCAAGCTATGAGATGACTACGGCATGAATGATTGTCTGAAAGGCATCCTAGTTGAGGAAAAATGCAATTGGTACCCCAAATGAAACCAAAGGCCCTCCTGGCCACAGCCACTACCTGCTCCTCAAGCAGGACCCAAGGCCAGGACTAACAGATTACACACTACTTTTTAATGGGGGAAATCAAACATTGCTCAAGTGATCATAAATAATACTCATCAGAGTAGAATTTTATTTATAATTTTAATATGCATGATAACTGTATATCCCTCACTACATATCTGCCATAGTAGGAAGACCAGATCAGGAAATTAAATCTACAGAAAGGTTAAAACTACTTTTATTGGCAATGGCTATAAAAACTGAATTTTCTAAGAATGCTTGTGCCTTCTTCTATTCCTTATACCAGTAGTTAAGTTCATTAGGGAGATGTCTGCCTCAGCTGCTTAGAAAAGTTATCCTATAGTTTTGGACTTAAAAAATGCTCCAGCCCCTTTTGCCTATGTAATGGTTCTTGCAGATCTCCATCAAGTGATGGAGATACAGGAAAGGGGGTAAGAGAACTGAGAAAGCGATATGAGTAGGAGTGACAGATCTCAATTAGGCTTACTTCCAGATGCAGAGTCCAGCTAGTGTAAGAGAACTATTAAAGTGGTATAGATGACACTTTGTTGGAAAATATCAATATGTTAATAAAAGTTTGAGCACCTGCTTTTTGTTATTGCTTTTTTCTGTGTGTAACATTGGCTATCTCAATATTAGCAATATTTAGCTGAACATGATAGCAATTAATAACATATCTGGAAGGGACCACATTAGGAAAGGTCACTATAGAACATTGTAATGACTTTCAAATGAACTGAAAGGTTGGAGACTTGGAAGAAAGAAATCTAATATAATTAGTGTAATAACCTTGTTTCTTACCAAAGTCATCATCATGTCAACTGGACTAACTTTGTTTGGGTTCATTTTATACAACAACTTCTTGACTTGCTCAAAAGTAAGTCTCTGTGATGGATTGCTTTTTCTACATTTCCTGATGAGCTGTCAAAATAATAAAAGAATATAGTATTCAGTCGTTCCAGTTCAACATACCTGTCTTTTGATCTTTTTTTCTATCATTCATCAGATTTCATCCAGTTAAGAAGGTTGACAAATCCCAGTTTAATTCAACTCCAGATATAGTCTATGTGGAATTTAGTCATACTCTCCTCAGTTTTGAACACTCCCTGGCTTCTTTATCTGCTTATAGCTTCCTATACATACAGCTGAATTTATGTTTTTGTTTTAAGAAAAATGTTATACAGCCCAATCAATCAACTCTGAGCAGTTAATAATCAAATTATAAAATAAGAAACTGTGAAGAAAAGTCAACCCTCATAAATCTGAATAACAATAACTAAAAATATCTAAATCCCATCTATTTAAATCAAATACCCACTGAGAAAGGAGAGTTTTTGTAGCTTTTTAAAAAGCCAAGAATCCAGCCTTAGCTTTAGATCCTCTCCAGACAAACTAAACATCTGAAAATAAACAGGTACTCCCATTTAGCTCATCAAGATAATTCCCCACCACCAAATAAAACTTGGGCAAATCAGGAGTGTGGCTAGGTTACAGGGGGAGGAGGGGGGAGATTTAACTTTTCTCCTAGCAACAGGCTCAATGATTCCTCTCCTCAAAATCTATTATGAGCCTACAATTGGTCTTGTTTCCTGTTCCTTTTTATATATATCAGAGACAAATCAGAAATAAACCAGATTGTACGTTATTGCTAATGTGTTGAAAATAAGACTGAGAATTCGGGTTACTTGCTTCAGCATAATCTAATCAGGAATTAGCCTATGATTACATTAGCAAATTATTTTGGAGCAAAAAAATAACCATATGCAAATGCCTATTTTTTAATTCATTTGGCTTTACAAAGAGCATCTTCTAATATGAATGAAAATAGAGTTTTGACTATTGTTTTTGCTAGCTATTCCCAATGAAATGGATGAGGTAACAAGGAACTCTTGCTAGCAGTTTTTTAAATACTTAATATCCTCAGTTGTTGAATGTTTTAAAAATTGTAAAAGTGAATCTGGGAACAAAATATTTAATTCTTCCCTTCCATGCTATTTTTCAGATCCATATACTCTGTATTTCTATGTTTGTGTGTGTGTCTACAAACATACATATGCACATGCACACTTATTCTGGGAGATGCTCTTAATTCTTTTGCAAAATATACATTCTGCAGATACCCTACTGTATGGCTGAAATATCAGAACAGTTGCTTCTAGGGTAATTAAACAAGAAAAAATAATAAAATTAAAGCATGGCACACTAATTCTTAAATGATGAGGAAACATTTGATTTCTTTTTTTAAAAAAAATAGATCCATCCTACTGACATATTTTTTGGCTCACTGACAGCCATCTTTTAAATGGAAAAGCCAAAGCTCCATAATTATTAAATATGATTGTGGGACTGACAGATTATAGCCAACAGAAGTCTTAAAACTCCAAGGACTGCAAATTAACTGCATCATTTGCTGCCTTCTGTTTCTGTGAGACAAGCTGAAATATCAGTTTGTGACAATAATACCATTTTTTAAAAAGAAAATATTAATGCCATTCACTGTTTCATGGCATTTGAGTGAGAAATTGTAAGAGCAACATTAGTTGGTTTGTGTTTTTAACAAAACTAAAACATTTCATTTCTTCAAAGGGAGTATGCACTGGAACCATTAAAGTTGTCAGCTTTTATAGATCAAACTGTATGCTTCATTTTGTCTTTAACAGCAACTTGGCTTTTGCAAATACTGTTAAGTAAGGAGGAGTATCATTATCATGAAATAATAATACCCATACTAAGGCATAAATAGCAGGCCAATACAGTGATTTTTAGGGAGATAAATTACACTCATAAAGAAGACAGAAAATATTCCAAATGTTAAATTTACCTCTATATATTCTGTGGCACACGGGCAAGCATTTTCAGATTTTTCAGATATTAGTTCTGCCAAAGGGAGGCACAAAGAATATTTTTCTGAATGTGTATCATCCTTCTGCAAAACACAGACAATGTTAGTATTTTTTCACACATAAGCTAAGTGGGAACATAGACTATTGCAGTAGGAACAGTTGCTGGAATTGGGTATGTCTAGTCTAATGAAGAGAAGGACGAGGGGGGACATGATAGTAGTGTTCCAATATCTCAGGGGTTGCCACAAAGAAAAGGGAGTCAAGCTATTTTCCAAAGCGCCTGAAGGCAGGACAAGAAGCAACAGTTGGAAACTAATCAAGGAGAGAAGCAACCTAGAACTAAGGAGAAACTTCCTGACAGTTAGAATAATTAACCAGTGGAACAACCTGCCTCCAGAAGCGATGAATGCTCCAATACTGGAAGTTTTTAAGAAGAGACTGGACAGCTATTTGTCCGAAATGGTTAGGGCAGTGGTGGCAAACCTATGGCACACGTGCCAGAGGCGGCACTCAGAGTCCTCTCTGTGGGCACGCGCACCATGCCCTGGAGATGGCAACTGTTCCTCTTCAACCAGCCGCCTGCTAACTCGCCGAGCTCCCATGTGGCCAGATGCATCCCAGCATGGCTGGTTTCCCTCCCTCCCTCCCATCCTTCCTGGCCTTACATGATTTCCTTTTCTGGGCATGACCTACTGCATCGCCTCCTCAGCTGTTGGCCAGTTTTCCAGCTCAGAGGCAACTTCTTTGAACTTCTGGTGGCAGGCTGCGGAGCCCCAGAGTGTGCTGGTCAACGGGCCGGCAGCTGTGGCTGTTGACGGACACTGTCGTCCCCCATGTGCTTGTTGGCCTTTGTGTATGGGAGCCAATAGTGTGAGGCAGAGGCACCCCCACCCTGCCTCGCCTTGCCTCACCCCTCAGGATGAGCCTTCTGCCCATCTCCAGAGACCCCCTGGATCTCCCCCAAGCCTGCCTCCCTCCCCACGAGCAACATCGAGGTGACCACACCCACCTTGGCCACACCCACCCAATCTGCCATGACCACAGCCACAGCCACAGCCATTTATCACCGGGTGCCAGGTGGGTGTGGCCCACCTGGCACCCGGTGATAAATAAGTGGGTTTTGGGTTGCAGTTTGGGCACTCGGTCTCTAAAAGGTTCGCCATCACTGGTATACAGTTACCTGCCTGAGCAGGGGGTTGAACTTGATGACCTCCAAGGTCCCTTCCAACTTTATTTTTATTATTATTATTGTTGTTGTTGTTGTTGTTGTTGTCGTTGTTAGATGTCATGTGCATCAGGCCTCTCTTTTGGGAACTGAATGCTTCGGCTATCATTTTTTGCACAATGCATCTAGCTTTATGGCCCTGCTTATCAAGGTTTGTAGGATGGTAGATGTATGGACTCACAAACTGGGTTTGTTATAGCTTTTATTGCAATTCTAGACTGGAAAAGATGTTGCCCTTTTAAGAGGCAGTCTTTGTACATTTGAACTATTATTTTACATTCCAGCCAATGTATGTAAAAATTATCCTTGCCCATCACTGGTGATCCCAGACTGAATGATAAATTATAGAATTTTGAAGGGGAGTTCTAGGTGTGTAAATAGAAATCTTCTTAAATAATAAAGGATTTTGCTCTAATTTGTTTGGTTTATGTTTACTTCCTGAGTTGTATAAATAGGCTTAGTTAGCTTTCTGGGAGCTCACTTTTCCTTTAAATGCAGTTCATTAGTTTCATGCAAAGCAGCGGGCTATGTTCATGTTGAATGAACTATATCTTCTGCTTATACTGAACTGCCACAGCTAAAGAGAAAGCAGGTATCAAAAATCCAGTGGATATACATATTTACCCCAAAGATAGCAGTATCTTCAAGGACACCAGTACCAGCAATATTAACTTTAATTAAGAATTCTTGGAGAGGAACGCTAGGCAAATCTAGACAGCATACTAAAAAGCAGAGACATCCCCTTGCCAACAAAAGTACGTATAGTCAAGGCCATGGTTTTCCCAGTTGCAATGTATGGCTGTGAAAGTTGGACCATAAGAAAGGCTGAGCGCAAAAGAATTGAGGCCTTTGAACTATGGTGCTGGAGAAGACTCCTGTGAGTCCCTTGGACTACAAGACGATCACACCGGTCAGTCCTAGAGGAGATCAACCCTGACTGCTCTTTAGAAGGCCAGATCCTGAAGCTGAAACTCAAGTACTCTGGCCACTTAATGAGAAGGAAGGACTCACTGGAGAAGAGCCTAATGTTGGGAAAGATTGAGGGCAATAGAAGAAGGGGACGACAGAGAATGAGGTGGCTGGATGGAGTCACTGAAGCAGTAGGCGTGAGCTTAAGTGGACTCCAGAAGATGGTAGAGGAAGGCTTGGAGGGACGTTGTCCATGGGGTCACAATGGGTCGGACACGACTTCTCAACTAACAACAAGAACTATATTTTATGACATTTCTTACCAGCGTTGGATCACTTCTTGTTGCTATTTCTAAAAGAATGATAGCGTAGCTGTGGAATTGAAGCCAAAACATTATAAGATAAGCAGAAGTTATTAAAAAAAATTGAAAGAAATCAAACAGACTCTAATCTAGGTCAGATGAATCACAACCAAGTCCTCTGAAAACAATAAAACTTGAGTTTCCTTGCTTTCAAAGAGATAGTGTCATATAAATAAGATGAGCTGAATACAGTAGCCTTGTCTCTACCATAGATTTCATTAATGAAGCCTTTTCATCACAACTGAGTGCTGCTTTGTCTCTTTTAAATATTTAGCCATCTACCCTTACATAATCATTTTAGACTATCAATCATAGGCTTAGTAATTATAAACATATTGCAAATTTTTATGGCATATAAGTAGTGCATTGATATTATTTCATGGGGTCAGTCAGTGTAAGAAGATATGCAGAATTACAGAGGATTGATTACAAATAGATCACGAGTATGTAACATCTCCAGTTAGCCAGCAGGAGAATTCAAGTTCTCTGCATAATTTTTCCTTATAGCTATATCTATATGTATGTATGTTTTGTGCACTGCTAAAAAGGGACCAAACAACATAGGCTTCAGTAAATTAATAATCACATCCAGATTATTAATTTGGATTAATATGACTATGAATTATTATATGAATAATTAAGACATGCAGAAAAGCATAGAAACTGTATCCTTTTTCAGATAAGGATCAGACCTGGATCTGAAACGGAAATGGCATTAGTCGTCTTTTGAATGAAGCCTGATGTTGATGGGATGGTGGCTGTGCATCTATCCTTGCTTTACTTTACCTCTCAGTGGCTTTCGCTATCTTCGACCATGGTATCCTTCTAGATTGACTCAGAGGATTGGAGGTGGGGTGGGCAGGGTATTGTGGTAGCTTTTCTCCTTTTTTTCGAAGTTAATTCCAATTGGTGGTGATTGGGGAGACGAGATTTCACCCCAACCTCTACTCTGTGGGGTGCTGCAGGGATATTCTCCTCTCTTCCACTTAACATCTATATGAGATCAGTGGATAAGCTCATCCATCATCATGGGGTGAGGTCAGTAGGCTGATAACACCCAACTGTATATCTCTGTCTCTGGAGAATTAAGCAATGCTGTGGACATTATATTCTAAATCTGAAAGTTGTGAAGATATGGATGGGAAATAGGCTTCAACAGGCAAGACTTAATGGCTTTGGGTTTTGAGGCCCTCTGATCCTAGGACTATAGTATCATTGGTACAATGGGGTTGCATTGCCCCAAATAGACCCTGTGTACAATGTGGAGCTCCTCCTGGACTCATGATCCTACTTGATGAGGTGGCAGTGCTGACTAGAAGGACCTTTGCACAATTGCATATTGTGTACCCATTCCTAGATCAAGGAGGCTTACTCACAGTCACTCAGGTCCTGATCACCACCTGATTGGACTACTGCAGTGAGTTCTACGTGGGGCTGCAAGCAGTTATATGTGTTCCTTGCAATGCACCCTTTATATCTCTGCGTCTTAAGCTGCACTGCCCGCCAGTTTATTTTCAGTTTCAATATCAATTTGCTGGTCTTGGCCTTTAAAGTTCTTTATGGAATGGGACCAGGTAGTTTGAGAGACTGCCTCTCCCCAGTTTCATTTGCTCATCCCGCCAGATGCATCAGAAGAGGGTATGTTCAGGTTTCATCATCTAGGGAGCTACATTTGATGGACCCTATGTAATGGGCCTTCTCTGCAGTGGCATCCACGTTGTGGAGTTTTCTCCCCACTGAAATGAGGTTGGTTTCATGTTTTCTGAGCTTCTGAACATCCTCAAGATCAGGTTGTGTCAGCAGGCCTGGGGACCCCAGCAGATGGGTGAACTAGTAAGCTGGCTCCATTATTGTTAACATTCCTTCATCTACTTTTTTTTACTTTAGCTTAGTTTTTTGAAGTTTTTGGTGTTTTAGTTAATAATTATAATGATTTTTAGCTATTTATTGAGTGTTTTGACTTGTAAGCCAGCCAGTGTCACTAGTTTTGTGTAAATTTGATCAATAACAAATAAAGATAAAGAGTACAGAAGAGATCATCCAAAAATACAAATATGCTTTTTTGTGTTTAAGCATACGACAAGTTATCTTCTCTAAAAAAAATTGTTTATGGTATCTGCCATTATAAGGAATTATTGATGTCACGTAGCTGGGAGAAAGTATCCCCAGACTATACTATTGCACTCTTGATATTTGAAAATGTTATGTGTTCCACTCAGTTTTACAGGTATTCAAAAACTAAATCACCTGTCTAGAGGTGTATCCTGATCTGTGCCACTGTTTCTCAATCTCAGCAGCTTTAAGGTCTTAAAAAGTTGCACAGACGTTAAAATTGCTGAGGTCTTAAAGTTGCTGAGATTGAGAAACACTGATCTATGGTATTAAAAGTGTAGCCTACTACACTTCCCTCTATCCCAGAATCTGAATGTATGCTTACTATTTTTTTAATTTCTATATTCACTAAATCAGTTAAACACACATAAATAGTAGGTCTACATCCAAATTTTCTAAAAGGTTTATCTTGCAGCAAGTAGAGGCTGTGTCAGGTTCTTTTACGGATTCACTAAAACATAGTTTAACCAAGGGTGCCTAAACATTGTGTGTAACATATTTGGTTAAGCGGTTGAGATTTAGAGGATTTGTGGATGGGGATGCATTTGGCTGGCCTACAGTTATTACAGTCTTTGTGCTCCGTAGAGGAAATAATTTCACACAATCATTTCCTTCATGGTAATCAGGATTATTCCCTCTGGCAAAGATACCTCCACAGCTGTCCTGCTGATTCATCTTCTTGGTGATGAAATAGGATCAGGCAAGGCTTAGATAGAGTGGAGCCTTACTTGCAGAATATGAGGGCTTAAGAAATGCACCAGCATCTTCAAACATTTAGCAAATGCGTGAGATGACTAAGAGCTTAGATGGAGCTCAGAATGTTTGAGAATGGATTATTGATTGGTCAGCAAATGAAATGGTAAGGGTAATTTTATGATTATTCTTCCACACTAAAACATTTCTAAAAATATTGACACTTTGATTTCCAGAGCTCTGCGCTCCTCTGCAGAAGTCATCCCACATTGGTGGAAGGGAATGCAAATAGTAACACAGCAACAAATGAGCAAATTTCCCTTGCATTTTTCATGCATCGATTGTGACTGAAGGGGGCATTAGTTTCCTAAACCATCACATATGGCTTAAACAGTATAGGCTGAAAAGAAAAGAAAAAACCTGAAGATAATATTTTGATCTTCTTGCCTATCTTCAAAACAAGCAGCCACCTCAGAAATGTAAAAGTGTGTATATTCGTTCAATAAAAACAATACAGCAATCCATATTTATAGATACAGGAAAATAACCATCAGTGAATTTATTGTGCTCACCTATATACATCTGCAGCAGGGGTTGGTTCAAAATTTAGCATGGAGTGAGCTTCAGGAGCCACATATACTTGATGAGTAATGTTGGAATTCATCACTGAATCCTCTTTTCTGTAGGACTTTAAACCATAGTCTGCCACAAAGAAAAGAAACAAAGAGATTATCTTTCCCTTGATGTTTTGCCATCCATTTTAATCCAGAACCACCTAAACTAGACTGTGCAAATCAGTACAAGGGCATTTCCAATTTTAGAATACAAATGAATTTCTCTGCAAATTTCTCAGCCAGTTTTGGATACGAAAAAAATCCTCCAGTCAAGAGACTATTCACATTGTTCTACAATCCAGGACCAGAATTTAGCATGCAAAGTTTAGCTGTGGCTAACTTCAGAATGAATTTGAGAGCTGCTGTTCAGAAGGTGTTGGAAAAAATGTCTGTCACTTGGAACTGGTCTCATTTGTTCTCAGTAACAGAGTCAAAGAGCCAAATCTGATAGATAATGTTAACATGCCTGCATTTCAACAAAAAATGGGGTCAGAACTGCAGCCTACCAAAGCTGCAGACAGGTCTCCAGCTGACTTCCACTAACACAGAACTGATTCCCTGAATATGTATTGATAGGCCTTCTTTTGAAAACTTTTCTTAGACTTCCGGGGAAGAAATGGCAAGCTGAAGATGATTCCCAACAGCTGCAGCAGTATGAATAGTAGATCAGCTCTTTGTAATTCTTCCCTGAGCAAGGAGAGGACGTGAGATCGTCCATAATACCTCCGGAGTTACTCCTTGAAGAACTTATTTATTGCATTTGAAGAGAAGGTGATAAATTACTAAAATGGCTTATACCAGTTGCAATACTCATTTTTAAAATATTTTTCTTACTTTACTATATTCTTACTTTCTTTTCTAAATTTCTCTCAATTTTTTTCTTTCCTGCACCTTCTTTTTTCATTTTATTTTTTTAGTTTGTATTAATTTTTATTGCAGCAATTGTAATTTTAGTAAAATTACTTTAAAAATCCTTTTTCAAACAATTTTTTTTGTTTTTTGTTTTTTAGTAAAAGTGACTAACTATATTAGACAGTCTTAAGCAGACTTTCTTTTAGCTTTCCTATTTACGTGAAATATTCTGAACCCCCCCAAAATTCTACAAGAATGCAGAGGCCTCTTGTACACACAGCAGTGAAACCAAAATGACAAAATGTGCTTTGTAATATAACATGAATTATGTCTCTTATATGTTGGCAGTGCAAAATGCCAAAAGATACGGTGTTTGCAACACCATATTGCCATATTTTTCATCATTTATCCCTTATTGTCTTCTTTTCAGAAGGTCAGGCATAAATACTCTAACCCAGTGATGGCAAACCTTTTAGAGACCGAGTGCCCAAACTGCAACCCAAAAACTACTTATGCATCGTTGAGTGCCGGGTGGCTGTGGCCCATTGGGTGGGCGTGGCCCATTGGGTGGGCGTGGCTGCAGTGGTAACGGCAGACTGGGTGGGACTAAAAAGTTCAGTCAATCAATTCCAACTTTGCAAGATCTTTTTTTTGTCCCCGAGAAGTTGAAATTGACTGATTGAACCTTTTTTCTTTTTTTTTTGCACACTGCAGCGGAGGCCTAAAGTGAAAAGGTTTTATAAAACCCAGCTGAAGGCCTAGGACTGGGGCGACGGTGCGTGTGCCCACAGAGAGGGCTCTGAGTGCCGCCTCTGGCACCCGTGCCATAGGTTCGCCACCACTGCTCTAACCCATTGATGAAAAATCTAGTTATCTGTCCTCTTTGGGCATTTCCACAAAGAACCTTTTCAATAGTTTACTGCTTGATCTCAAAACAAGCTGTCACTGGGAGCTAACTTGACTTACTAAAGTGTTATTGAAATCAAAGCAAAGCTAGTTCTTTTTGCTTGGAACACTGCAGAATTGCTAAATTCAGTGGTCTGTTCTCCCATTAGCAGGATCTTGGTTCCTCCTCTCTGCCAGTATCCCACTCTTTCTTTAGGTTAGGTGATTTTTGAGCCACTCTCAGGATTTCATGATCTGTAGACATGAAAACTATCTCAGGTTATTTTCACAGTGTTTGAAAAGAACTGGGAGTGGAAATTAAGGCTACATGTAGAAGTACCTACAGTTCAAAACTAGTCTGATTGAACCAATATTTAAAAAGTATTTGAGCATTCTCTAAAGAGCTGTGATTAATAACTATGATAGTGTCCTCTATCAGGAATAAAAAAAGGTTTATCAGCTGTCAGTAAAATGGCGGGTGTATTATTCCCTCCAGTAATTACCAAAATCTTCTATGATTTAGATTAAAATCTCTTCAATGCAGCCACTGAAATCACATACAATTTTGCATAATGACATCACATTTTTTGCAAGGTTGTGTTGAGACTTCTAGGTTTTCTTGTCATTCTGGAGATCCAGTTGGTTTAGCAGTCATGGATGTTACATTAATAGTCCAGACAAGAGCTATATGTGTTTATAGATTTTATTATCATACTTACCGTATAATCCCACTTTTTCTCTTGGTAAAGAGAAATGTCTATCTTCCCTTCTCCCTTCCCTTTATCCCCCCCCCAATAAAAACACAGTGAGATAAGATGGTTAAGACCTACTGATTAACCCACAATTACCAAGTAGATTCCATGATCAACTGAAGACTTGAATCTTCGTCACCCTAGTCATCAAAATTCCTGGTCTGGTAACCCTAAGACTGTCATTTGATGTAAAATTGTTTCTCCTGTCGTATCTAATTTGATCTCCTAATACTTCGCTGAAAGTACTTTTCCTTTTCTCTTCTTACCTGAAATCTTACAAACCCAACGATCATCGATAACACAGTTTCTTGATTTCAGCTGTCCATGATAAATTCGATAATGGTGAAGATATGCCATTCCTTGGGCAATGTCAATGGCAAAAGAAAATCTAAACAGAGGATGAAGCAATGGTTAGCATTAATATACTGTACATTAAGGGAGAAGGAGAAGAAGAGGAGATAGAGGAAAAGGCGATGATAAGATTTACAAGAATATGGTATTATTTATACTAATATAATACAAGCTGGGGCTATGAACTCTGATATCTGTCAGCAAAGATATATATCTTTTTACAGTCCAGATTTGGTAGCCCTACAAAATCAAAGAAATATAAAGAGGTCTACTAAAATGTTTTAAGAATGTCTAAGATAGAGAACTTAAGATTCTGAGTAAAATCTTAGCCATTGCGCAACATTACTTTAAAATGACTAAGGTGAAAAAAATGTCCTGGATTTCTAGATAATATAGTTCTAAAGGAACAGTCAAAGAAAACTGGGTATGAGGTTAGAACAAGAAGTTATTTTTATAAGAGCAGCCTTCCCTAACCTGATTTTCTTGTGGAAGTACTCTAATTTGCAGTCCAATACATGTAGTAGACAACCAGATTAAACAAGACAGTACTAAACATGACTGGGAACTAATAATGAGGCACATATCTTCTGAATTGGCTACTTAGAATCTTAGGTAGCAGTGTTTTCTAACTTGGGCAACAATCAGTTTTGGCAATAACATGTCATGTGAGCACTTCAAAATGATATTGAAATACAGTATTTATTAATTAGGATCTATCAGTGAATTATTTTTTTAAAAAGCTGTCTTTTATTCAGAATCTATAAGTCACAACCTAAATTCTCAACCATTTTATATAGGTTTATGTTTCTTATCATTTTGATATCCTCAAATTCAGGCATCTGCCCCCAAACAATGCAATGTTTAACTTGAGAAAGCAGCTGTTTGGGAGTGTGACAGAAAAAGTTTCCTATAAAACAGGGGTGTCAAACTGCCAGCACGTAGGCCGGATGCGTCATGCAGAAACCACACCCATCCCATTGCTGGCAATGGAAAAAAAGTCATTATACGTCACTTGACGTTGCGAGTTTGACACTCCTGCTATAAAACAATTCCTTTTGAGCTGAACTGCATTTCATGTTCATGATAATAAAAGATCAGAAAATTTGTCCTCGTTACTTTATTCAGAGTGCTGGAGACATAGCCTCATATTCCTCTTGGGTGTGGATGATGAGATTAGAAATGATCAGAGGTATTTTTTTCTCTCACATTTTTTTAGCATTTCTTATACAGCACACAGTTAATGAATTAAAGTAGGTTTAAGTTAAGAGGCATCTTAAACTCACTGGCTACTGTCCTCCTTAGAACTATAATTCAGAGTCTAGATTAGAGTTTTACTTACCGTATTTTCCAGTATATAAGATGACTTTTTAAACCATGTGTATAAGATGACTTTCTAAACCATGCAAATCGTCTCTGAAGTCGGGGGTCTTATACGCTGAGTCATCTTATATGCCAGAAAATACGGTAATTTCTGGCATATAAGACGACTTTCTAACCATGCAAATCGTCTCCGAAGTCGGGGGTCATCTTATACAGTGGGTCATCTTATATGCCGGAAAATACGGTAATTGATATATGCAAATATAAAAATTTGAGAAAACGTTTCATCTATTATCTATGAATCATGCACAGTAAGTTCTGTCAGGGAATCAGTAGAAATAATTTTCATTACGTGTCTAAATCCTAATATTTTTCGATACAATTGGAGGTAAGATGTAAATTCATTTTTCCTTCACCCAGCCACTCTGCTTGGACAAGCTATCTATCTCCAAACTCAGAGCAGAATCTTATCTGCATGAAAAGCTTGTTCTTTGTCAGTCACACTCCAGACTTTCCTTCTGAGCAAGATGAGAGTAAGTTTCTGGCTCAACTATGATGGATGTAACAAATTAGCAATGTGCTCTCACCTAACAGACCAAACCAATAGGCAATACTCCTGACTTTAGGTTTCTAAGTAATGTAGTTAGTAGTAATAAGTAATACACAGAATTTAATAAAGCCCAGCTGCAATCCTACTAGCACCAAAATCTGATCAGTATTTGATTACATATTATGCCTAGTCTGTTATTTATTCCTAAAGATAATACTAAGTTTGCACTAACCTGTTATTTATCTAATGAAGTTTCACCCTAATAAAAATACAGTATTCTATCTGCTATGTAGATTCTCTCACCTGAAGCCCCAGTTTAAAGGAATGTTTTCATTAAGCAGCACATCATTCAAACTTCCTTTAGGGCAATATTCTGTTATTATGGCAATATTTGGTACCTCAATGCAGCCTCCAATAAATCTGCAAATGTTTGGATGGTCTAATTGTCTGTAGAGGGGGGGGAAACAGAACCCAGCTTACTTATCAGAATTATCAGTTAGAGAATATCCAAATTGTGTTACGTTGCTCCTCAGAAATGCATTTTCACTACAATAGAAATGTATTGGGAGTTGGGATCAAATCCTAGAATAATTCAGAATTCACTTGAACATTAATAATTGGAGTGGGGAATTGTAGATTATTTGATTAACTGGTCCAAGTTGCTGGAACTGAGGTAAATCTGATGTAGCCTTTCCCAGCTTTTGTTGGGACTGTGAAGATTGGAGTAGATGGTGATTGGGTATTCTGAATGTTGCTGTGCTTCCAGAGCTGCACAGCAGTGGGGTATTCAAAAATCGAAGCTCAAAACTAGCAGAATGGACATCACTTGCAAAACATCTGACAGATAAAAATGTGGTCACGATCCAATCCAGAATCCAGTTCCAGAAAAACCTGCTATTAGTAGAAGATTCAGAGCATCAATGCATTCAGTTCTATCAGAAATTATGTATTCTTGCTATTCACAGAAAACACAGAGTGTGCAACATTCCTGAAAAAGACATAGCTGCTTCAAAGGGTTGCAGACAAGAAAGAGATAGGCTTACACAGTGCTTTTTTTCTAAAAAAAAAAAAAAAAAAAAAGGGTGCCGGAACTCACACACGTCATACAACCCGCTTTGCTTACCCTACAAGGTTCCATCCAAAAAAGGTGTCGGAACTCCGTTCTGGGCATTCTATGAGAAAAAAAGCCCTGGGCTTACAACTCCTTGAAGCATCTGTTTGGAATTGTACCCAAAACATTGCATAGCCTTATTTGGCAGAGACTTACACAATGGAAACTAAAGCCCATCAAACCTACTCAGAACTGACTGGTGGAACAAAAACTTCCTCTCCAGATGGAAGAGTGGGTATGACAGTGGCATTCTCAATATGTCTGCTCATGTTTTGAAAATGCTTTAGAAATGCTTCAGCACCTCTATGCAATACATAAGCTGATTTTCTTTTTTTTAAGGCTGCTGAGAAGTCTGGAAGAAAAGGTGGCACTGCCTTAAAAGTTATATTAAGTTAAAAACATCTGTTTCTTAAAGGGATTCAATCTCCCCCCCCCCCCAGATTTCACAGAGAATCTGCCCCTTTAATGAATAGCAGAGACGTTGTGCTTGTGGAAAAATTTTCTTAATCGTTTTGGAAGCACGCATAGGCATAATACCCAGTACATCTGGTGGATGCTTGGCTGATACTGTAAAATCTATTTGATTAGAAGAGTCAGCAGATCATGTAAGCAGCAGAATGATGGAGTCTGATGAGAAGTGAAGGACCAGTGAGTTTAGGACAGGGTAAAAAAACCCAATCTTATTTTATTTCACTGCCTTCATTCCTGATGTGGAATCCTTTATTGCCCACATAAATATTTAGTTCTTGTGATTTTTTTTCATTTTTTATTAAAATTTATTTATTTATTTAAGAAAATTTATATGGCTGCCTAACTCACTCTGGCAGCTTACAAAGATATAGATATTATAAGATAAAATACAAATAGAAAGAAAAATTGAGGAAGTTAAAGAAGTGCAGAAAGAAGGGGGGAAAAGGGAGGGAAGTAATGACTTCTGACTTTCTTCACTAGAATACAAAAACAATTAAAACTTCAGTCTTTTCCTTTATATTTCTAAATTTTTCAAGCCATTTCTATTAAAAAAAAACAAAACAAAAGTCATTCTAATCAAAACCTAAAATTAGAGTTTCATTTTTTTTCAGTTTCAAGTACAAAATCCAGAAATGGTCTCCCAATGAAAATAAAATGAGATTTTTTTTTCTGTTGAATTAAAGCAGTCAATTTTACCATCTTTGTCAACCCCATCACCTTTACCATTCATTCTTCCATGGTGGAAAGTTCTTATGAACTTTTCTTTAGAATGCCAGAATCTATTTTATTTTTAAGAAATCGCATTTCTAGTCCTCTTGTTTGAGTGCAAAGCTTTACATGAGCCAGTTTATAATGCTCATATTTGAGTTAAGTGGGAATTTATTTTAGAAAAGAGGAAGATTTCTCTGTGTTTTTTTTGAATTCTGACTGATGTAGAAAAATACCAGCTATGATCAGTTGCTTAATAAATGAAATATACAGCACATCTCAAACAAGAGGAAAATTAATATAAAGTCACATATTATGCTTAATAAGTTCATTAGTAGACATGAATCTAAAAATATATAGAGAATATATTTGTATACTTTACCTTACTTGCTTGACTTCTTTACGTATGGTCTTGGTAAGGGTGAACGTCTTTTTCGTTATTTTTTTGATGGCAACTGTTCTGCCATCACTGAAAAAATACAGAGATCCTTGTCTTAACTACCAACAATCATAAAATCCAAATACATTATTACCTTGGTTTTCTTTTTCATCCTATGAAACAAGCTAGGTTTAAAAATAATTAACTATTGGTTATGCAGTAAGCTTCATCCATGGGGCTATTCTACATGAAATCTCTTCATCTCTCAACTATGAATTATGGACTACATGAAGAATAGTAGTAGATTTACACAATAAGATTTTCTCCCCTCCTCTTCTCCTGCAGTCTTCCATGTGCCCTCGAAATCTCATCCCCAAGGCTGAGGAAATATAACCAGTGTTCAAAAGTGTGGCTCATCAATTTCGGCACAGAGAAATAGGGGAAGGAGGACAACAGACAACAAATGATCTCATCATGCGTATTGTGCATATGTATCTGCATATGCATATGTTAGGAGTAGCAGCCTAGAAAAAGAACTGATGAGCATGCTTTCAGGTGTAAACTAATGGAAAAGATCTTCTTTGAGGGAACATAACACAGTGTTTCTCAACCTTGACAATTTTAAGGCATGTGGACTTCAACTCCCAGAATTCCACAGCCAGCAATGCTGGCTGTGGAATTCTGGGAGTTGAAGTCCACATGCCTTAAAATTGTCAAGGTTGAGAAACACTGACATAGCATTTTGAACAATGAAAGCACCAAGAATTGCACGAATGATTGAAAAATTCTTACTAGATTCCGGAGGGGGAGAAATAGTTCATCTTGGAAGCACTGACAGGTGCTGTACAGGAGCTCAACCCCGTGAGACAGCTAGTGTTGGAGATGCTGGGTGTACGTGGGATACTCAAGGCACTCCCCACACCAGTTCTTGGAAAACAGTCTAAGGAAGCGAGAAAAAGAAATTCAATCATTTACAGACCCATTGGCATGAATTCTCACAAATTACTATAATGTACTATCCATATCACTGCACATACACTAGTTTGTTGTATTGACTGACAGCCATTCATTTAGTGACCATCTGACGGTACAAGAGCACTAAAGAAAGCAACTGGTCCTCGCACTAAGGATCATCACAGCAGCAGCATCACAGTCATGGGATTAAAAGTTTGGCTTTGGGCAACCAACTCATATTTATGATGGTTACAGTGCCCTGGGATCATAAGATCATCATTTATAACTTTCCCCAGTCAGCTTTCAACAAGCAAAGTCAATGGGGGGAAATCATATTCACTTAAGAATCATGTGATTCACTTAAACACTGCAGTGATTTGCTTTAACAACAGTGGCAAAAAAGTTGTAAAATTGGATGTGACTTACTTAACAACTGCCTTGCTTAGCAACAGAAATTCTGGCCCCAATTGTGGTCATAAGTCAGGGACTACCTGTACTTTACAATAGACTGCAGTGCATTGACAAAAGGGTCATCCATAGGAAAGAGTTGAGACAATTTTTGAAATGGTGGAACTTTGGTGCTGCTTTTCAGTAAATCTTGATTCCTTCCCCCCCCCCCATCTTTTTAGCATATAGCTCTCTTCTTGGTTATTTCTCTTATATTTGCACGTTTATATTTATTTTTCCATATTTCTTAGTGAATGAAGCAATAATCTATTTTGTTTACCATTCTTTTGTAGGCCTAATTTATGCTTTTTCAGTTTGGAACATTTACTAAATCCGGGTTAATTGCAACATTAGTACTTATTGATCTTCTTAGCATTAAACATAGAATGCATTTATTAGGCAACTTTCTTTTGTGCAGAGCCTGCATTCAAACAAATACTTGCTTCCTCATAAGACGATAAATTCCACACTGAACTAATAAGGCAGAAAATAAATCAAGTTTAATACTCCAATGGCGCTAGTATATTATAATAATATGAGCTCTTGGATGTGACAATCATATGTGTGGTGGCGCAATGGTTAGAATGCAGTACGTCCGGCTTTTGCTGACTGCCGGCTGCCAGCAGTTTGGCAGTTCGAGTCTCACCCGTTCAAGCTTAATTCAGCCTCCCATCCTTCCAAGGTCAGTAAAATTGTTGGGGGCTATAGGCTGACTCTGTAAACCGCTTAGAAAGGGCTGTAAAGCACTGTGAAGCGGTATATAAGTCTAAGTGCTATTGCTATATGGAAAAAGATAGGCAGTGCTTAAAACTGATGTATCTTCTCTGTCACCTTATGGAGTCATGATGGTAACTTACCCATATTTGGTTTAGCTCCAGCATCTGCTAAAATTCCCCAATCTGCACAAATTTGCAGAAAGAGGTGACCCTCCCAAGCCATCAAACACACAAGAGAGTCTGATAAAGTGGGTACAACAGCTTGTTATAATAAATATGTTAGTTCAAAAGATGTGACAAACTATTTCCTACAACAGCATGACAACCTGACATGCCTATTGTGTCAAAGATATGAATCTAAGACATTGACTGTTCAGAATCTAATAACCCCAAAAGGACAGCAAGGTGTAGATAAAGAGTTAAAGATTATTCTATGTTCCCTCTTGTCTATAACTCTCCCTGCACTTTTTCTAAGAAATTACAAATTTCAGGTCACTTCATTCCATCCAAGTAGTTAGCTACTGCTAAACACTTCCTATCTCTATAATGTATTTCTGATAAAACATTCTCTTTCTTGTTATAGTTATGAAAGCTGTTTCATTAATTATTGCTCTGGCTGGGTTCTCTGCTCTTAAAAATGCTTACATGCACATAGGAGCATTCAAGTTCCCAACATTTTGAAACAACGGTTGAAGGATTTGCAATAAACTGACAAAACATTTTCTCCCTTCTGTTTAAGATAAATAACAGGGAATTTTTTAGTAAAATGCTTCCTTGGGTAATTACCAAACTGGTTCATTCCCAATTTGTCAGTTTTTTTTTTGATTCATGAAGGAGAACACTTACATACCTTGCTTGATACAGCTGTAATCTATAATCCAGCTTTCATCCCAAAACATTTTTTGTTTTTGGTACTGAAACCACTAAAGGAAAGAGAAGAACAAATTTATTCCTAGGAATTGCTCCTTTGAGTCCAGCAATATTGCAGCAAGGGAGAGGATACCTCATACATTGTCAAATGCAAGCAATTTCGAACAATTTAAGAAATGCTATTTGTTCAAACATTTCTACAATGCCACTCTTTCTAATGAAAGCTCATGTCTAATAACATAACTCCTTGAAGATACAGCTGGGGCAGAAAGCAAAAAAAAAAAAGAATATTATGTAGAATTAGCAGTTATTTATCTGAATCTTGTAGTAATTGCATCTATTACTTATCATATCAGGCAATTTATATACTTATTTATAGACCACCAATTTCTCAAAGAGACTTAAGGCAGTTTACCATATGAGAAAAATAGAACTAAAACTATTATCCAACAATAGGCATCATTGGCTATTTATCCAAAAGGAAGCAGTAAATAATAAATAAGACTTCTTTGACAGCCAGTTTAGTGCAGTGGTTAAAACATTAGTCTAGAAACTGGGAGACTATGAATCCTAATCTTGCGTTAGGTACAAAGCCTAGACCTTGGGCTAGTTTCGGTCAGCCCTAGGAAAGAGGTTATGGCAAACTACTTCTAAAAAAAAGAAATAAATAAAGAAAACTGCCAAGAAAAGTGCAGGGACTTATCTAGGCAAATACGATTATGAATGGAAGTTTAAAAAAAAGATCTCTTCATGTTATCCATGGAGACAGTTTTAACACAGGAATAACATGACTGCTATAATATATAATGCACTTTTCACACTTCATTATAGACCAGCATCTGCTACATGCATCAGCCTAAGCCTTTCCACCCCATTTCCTTTAAGAAGATACATATACATACACAAACATATATATCCTTTTGCTTACACACACACACACACACACACACACTAACACGGGGGGAGGGAGGGAGGGAGGGAGGGAGGGCAGAGCAGAGCAGAGCTATTTTGGTCATCAACATTACATTTTGTCAGAATTTCAGTGGAGTGGAGGAAGGGAGAATAGACAATACAATATAAAGATATGCAAAGTCTATACGAAAGAGCAGGAGATGAAGAAAGAAGAAATGATAGAAGAAACTAGATGGAATGATGAAGAGTTGAAACCCTATTTCATTATCTAAAAACATGGGGTACATTTACTCTGATTGCAATTATAATCCTGATCCAATTTGACAAGCTTGATCATTACTCCAGAGAATGTGAGGTGTCTTTTAACATATTCACCATATTGGTTGTAAAATGAATGTATGAATTCAATTTTAATTCCTTTCCATCCCACAGTGTTTCCTTGAAAAGCTGAAAAGACAGAGATCTCAGTCTTATTTTTCTTAACCCCATAATTTAATGCACATGTAATCATTTGCTATGTTGAGTCTCTGTCTATGCATCCACTGTGGAAAGACAATTTATAGTGAACAACATGGCAAAGGAATGTACCCATCTGTCAGATTCTCTAGGGAGGATCTCTGTAATTATTGGTTCCAAAAATATATCTCTGAGTATAAGGCCATCAAGGTTGCATTTCACCCAGGTACATCCATGAGCAAACAAATAGTAAAATAAATCATAATATATAATATTAAAGAGGTTAAAAACTAGAGAAGAATGAAGAAAATGGGAAGGAGAGGAGGTGAACGAAGACCGTGAATGAGAACATCTTATTTGATACGTACCAAGATTGTCAAAATGGAACCAGTGCAGACTAAACATATTGGTAGAGCAATGGCTATCTTGATTTCAATTGTCAAGGGACATTCCCCACAATCAGCTGGGCATATGGAACAGCTCTCTTCATCTTCGCAAATGTCATCCCCACAGACTGAGCACAAAGAGAAAGAATGATCAATATCAATAATGGAAGAAACAGAGGCACAATAAGCCTTAAGGGTAATTATGTAATTTAAAAGAAAATTGTTCCAAAAAGCATCCAATGCCTTTAAAAGGCAGCCATCAAATGTAGGGCAAGATTGGATCAGCAGAGATTAGCGTGAACTTGATAACTGGCCAACTAGATGTAAGTGAGACTCAAAAGGCAAAAGGTCTCTGTAGCAACTTTGGTTAAATTTGGAGCATACCTACTGCAGGGAGCACTATTGTTTGGGCCTCTAAAGCAGCCTGCATTTTTCCCACTCTGACATGGGCAATGAGAGATGTCACACCCACATGTACCAGGACAACCTGCAAAACAAAGAAGAAATATACAGCCAGTCAGCCTTTTGCACCAGAAAGACCAATCTAATCTAGAATGCTGTGCTTCCTCTGGATCAGGGGTGGGGAACGATGGCTCTTTCATGACTTGTGGTCTTGAACTCCTAGAACGGACAAGAAGCAATGGATGGAAACTAATCAAGGAGAGTAGCAACCTAGAACTAAGGAGAAATTTCCTGACAGTCAGAACAATTAATCAATGCAACGACTTGCCTCCAGAAGTTGTGAATGCTCCAACAGTGGAAGTTTTTAAGAAGAGACTGGACAACCATTTGTCTGAAATGGTATAGAGCAGTGGTGGTGAACCTATGGCACGGGTGCCAGAGATGGCACTCAGAGCCCTCTCTGTGGCACTCGTGCCGTCGCCCCAGTCCTAGGCCTTCAGCTGGATTTTATAAAACCTTTTTGCTTTAGGTCTCTGCCACCGTGTGCAAAAAAAAAAAAAGGTTCAGTCAATTTCAACTTCTCACAGGAAAAAAAAGATTTGCAAAGTTGGAATTGATTGATTGAACTTTTTAGTCCCACCCAGTCTGCCGTTACCACTGCAGCCACGCCCAGCCAATGGGCCACACCCAGCCAATGGGCCACACCCACCTGGCACTCGATGATGCATAAGTGGGTTTTGGGTTGCAGTTTGGGCACTCAGTCTCGAAAAGGTTCACCATCACTGGTATAGAGTTTTCTGCCTAAGCAGGGGTTTGGATTAGAAAACCTCCAAGTCCCTTCCAACTCTATTCTGTTAATTCCTGAGCCAGCCATGCTGGGAGTTGAAGTCCACAAGTCATAAAGGGCCATCATTTCCCTACCTCTGCTCTAGATGCTCTGGAATCTACAAGCAGGCCTCATAATATATTTTCTATTTCTCCCAGCACCTGTTATTTCATACATTGATTCATATGAATCTTGCTAAGTATTTTATTCCATTTTTATTTTGAAGATATAGATGAACAGATTCCAGGCTCTGTGTTGATCTGATGATGATCTAAATTGAGGAATCTATATTTTGTGGAATTCACATATGTAAAACTTGGTTTTCGTGAGAGTAAATATTTGAGATAATGAAATGAACTTATGTAATAAAGGTAGCACTTTCCAAGCATATTTTCGATAACATCAAAAATGGCTCTTCCACTACTTGCTCTCCACATGAAAGGGTCTAAATATTTAATTCCGAAAGTTCCGGTCATTTTCTAAAGATGCTTTTATATGAATATTGTTTTCACAAAATAAAAATAAAGAATATAAGCAGCACCAGGAGAACTGAATGATATGTCAATACAAAGAGTAAAAGGTATTTTTTAAAAAACGGGAAAATAATATAATTTTTTCAAACATAGAAATACTTTTGAAGGTTACTGCTCAAAAACATCATTCGTGGGTTATTCAATATTTTTCCTCTTTACAGACTTTTGTGGAAGATAAAAGGAATAGTAGCATAAAACATCGCTGCCCCCCAAATTCAGTGAATAAGGCAGGAATTATTCCACAATTAAAAGGTCATCTGAAAGTAGCCTAGATGTACTGACCTGACCGTTACATGTGCATGTTTTATTCTTTTTTCCCTAGTCCAAGGGCAACTTAAGGTTACTGTTTTTTAATAAATGTCCTCTGTAATACTACTACAGGCCATGCTACATTTAGGATTTTATTCTTTTATTTGCAGGAAATTACTGCTAACTGTTGCCTAAACAGGCTTTGAAATAGACGTAAGCACAGTCATTTTCTTCTTGAAGCAGTAACTTATGGAAATAATCCACTATCCAATGCAATTGCTAAGCTTCCTGAAGCTCTGCTAATGCCTACATGAATTCCTATTGAACTCCAGAAGGGAAGGAAAGCCAAATGCAAGTCAGGTCCAAAGAGAAGCAGAGCATCATCTGTGTGAATGAATGAAATTAAGGAAAGAAATCCATGTTTGTACAATATGGATGAAAAAGCCCTTTACCCAAGGCCTGGAAATTGAGAGTACAGGTAGTCCTTGATTTACAACAGTTCATTTAGTGACTGAAGTTACAACGGCATTGAAAAAAGTGACTTATGACCGTTTTTCACACTTCTGACCATTGCAGTAAACCCATGGTCAAGTGATCAGAATTCGGACGCTTGGCAACTGACTCACAGTTATGACGGTTGCAGTGTCCCGGGGTCATGTGATCCCCTTTTGCAACCTTCTGACAAGCAAAATAAATGGGGAAGCCAGATTCACTTAACAGCTGGGTTACCAACTTAACAACTGCAGTGATTCACTTAACCGCTGTGGCAAGAAAAGTTGTAAAATGGAGCAAAACTCACTTAAATGTGTCCCTTAGCCTAACAGAAATTTTGGGCTCAGTTGCAGTCATAGGTTGAGGACTATCTGTAGAGTGAAGATCAAATCTTCTCTTACCTTAGCAGTCCAGTTTGTCTGTGTCATTTTGCCTGCAGTAGACACGGTATGTGTGAATATCTGACCATCATCTGGGATCCACGGTCCACATATGCCACCTTTTGCCTTTTGTCAAATATATTAGAATTAACCTACCTTAAAGGTTTTCTAAGGAGAGCCCAACAACAGAAAAGTATTCTATATTGTATGCCACAATTAAAAATGAGAATATGTAACTCAGCCTTTTGTGAAACTTTGGCTAAGTTCCCAGGAACATAAAATGAGTTACACAATTGCAGTAACCATTTATTCTGCATTTTTCTTTGTATACCAGAATATTACTGGTGTAACTCTTACATTCAACATCATTAATTTCATTAATCTGAACAGTTTTAGGTCAATGCAGAAGAAATTGAAAGAAAGAACAGCGGGCATCGGAACTTAGAGGCTAAATTAGGGTAGCAAACAGATAGCAAAAAAGTAGAGACATTAAATTTAAGACTGCATGAATAAAAATGAATTTAAACTATGAATTATTTTTAGACAAATGAATGATCTCCAATTAACTCAGAAAAAAAGATATATATTGTTTTTGTAGCATTTAAAGCCTTCTGGCAAATCATTGTCAAAACATCACAGAGGCAGTGGAACAGAATAAAAACTTGAGGTGGCTTGCACAGTTTGTAACATTCACTCTTCTGAACCATTACACACAAAGCAATATTTCAATTAAACTGATTTAATGCGGTGTACAAGTAACTCTGTACTTGAACCTTCCATAACTCTTACTGGTATTTCTGGCGTGTAAGATATGCGGGATGAATATATATGATAACATAAGCTGAATCTTCAGAAGACTCGAGATGTAAGGAACATTCATAGGAGTCCCATTTCTATACATTGAAATAACTAATGTACTTCTAGAAAGCTCCTTCCACAACATATGATATCTGGCTAATCAATATTTTCACCAAGGGGAAACATAAGAGTACATAAAGACTCTTAATTCCTATTGCAGCATTATGCTAACAACAGGGTAGTGTTCCTGTGGTTGTCTGCAGTGAAGACATGATCAAAATATAGGCCAGGGGTAGGCAACCTTGACTCTTTTGTAGACTCGTGGACTTCAACTCCCAGAATTCCTGAGCCAGCCATGCTGGCTCAGGAATTCTGGGAGTTGAAGTCCACGAGTCACAAAAGAGCCAAGGTTGCCTACCCGATATAGGCCAATGCTGGAAGGTATGAGTAATGGGGGGGGGGTTCTTGGTGCTCTCTGAGCTTGCTTGTTTTCTTGCAGACATTTCATTACCCTAACTAGGTAACATCATCAGTGCTAATAAGGAGTGTTTCTTTGCTATCAGTTTATATTCTGGTCTCTTTCCTGACCCAACCAAAGAATCCCTAAGCCCCCCCCCCACCCACAAAGGCAGGTATACTTTGATACTTTATTGATTGATTAGTCTTAGGATCATATCAAAAATATAAAACAAATATAAAACTCAGGATATAAATCCCGGGCATATAATAGATATGCTTTTAAAAACTGAACTACTCCCTCCACTTTCTATGAATCTAAATGACAAAAGATAACGGTAAGTAGAATGGTTGGGCAGGTGCTAGCTGGATGCCAATTGTTATGCCCTATTTCTGGGTAGTACTGAGTATTAAAGAAACAGCAGCAATGTGAATATTCACATGGAAACACATGTGAATATTTTCACTGCTGCTGTTTCGGTAACATGTTTTTGTGGATTTGGGAGATGAAAATGATGGATGTGTGGAAATGCCACTTGTGTAAAATAGTGGATCAAGTTGTCCTTATTTTGTGAAAGAAGAAAGGTCTGTTCTCTTTTAAGACTCTTCTTAGATGTCAGTCTGCACTTCACTTCCCTTATCACTGCAAACTGACAGTCATTCTTACACAGCCCATGGAACAGTAATTGATGAGGCACATTACAAAGAGCAGCATAATTGTTAAAATATTCCTTTGGTTCAGTCACCATCACCAGTAATGCTCATCTATCACATGACTGCCTAATCAGAGGTTATTTTCCCCACTCGTTTTAATGGAGCTGCCTGTTCAGTGCCTTTTTAGGGGACTGTAGCATAAGGAGATTTTGCTTATAGACTTCCTACACAGAGAATTCCTTCATGCTTTTCCTTTGATGTTCAGCTCATTCTGACAACTGCTCTATAGATTTTCTTTAATTTGAAAATGCTGTTTTTGAATCAGTATTTTTCAAAGCTTCTCATTTCCCAGGAAAAATAATTAATGCTCACTATGTTGTAATCCTTGTGCAGGATGAAGAAGGTTTTAAGGTATTAATTCTAAAAATGTCTAATTTCTCCTTGCTAATTTCAGGAGTTTGTTTGGACATCTGTATATATGATATATCAAAAATGAGGACACGACTTGCAAGCTATGATTTAAAAAATACCAAGTATAAATATCTCCTACTTAACTAAGCCAAGTTATTGAAATACAAATGCATTTTATATAACAAAACCATAGCCTTTTTGGCCTTCATACTTCATTCCATCTAAGCAAGGGAATATAAAATATAGAATATCTGACCTTCAAAGCAATTTTAATAACCTAATGGCTAAGCTCACAGACATTCTTTGGATCAGCTCACAAGTCTTATAAGCACACAATAAATTCAGAAACCTTTTTTTTTTGAAAGGAAGAAACAGGGGAGAAACCCTGCATTTTTAAAAAGCATCTCCCGACATTGGAAATGAACAATGGATGCCAGCACTATGATTCCCATAGCAGCACTGTTATTTCCAAAATAGATGTATGTCATAAATTAAAAGAATACTGCTTCCCAGGCCAGCTGTTAATATCACTGGTTGAGAAGAGATTTGAACCAAAGCAAAATTTAGTGGAGGAAAAGTGCTATTAAGAAATGCCACTAGTCAAGAGTTGATTTACTATTTCTCTACTTATGGATTGCCTCAGTCATAGATAATAAAGGGGTCTATCTCCAAAGCTCTCAGTCCCTGTTATTATGTATTGGTAAAAGATGCTCAGGTTTGTGGATCAAGGTAAGGTTCATGGTTCAATTTGCTGCACAAAGTCTTAGCTTAGTCCAGATCAATGTGTTCAAAAATAAACCTGGAATTATTCTTTAAAGTAGTGCTGTAAAAATAAGATCTACCACAGGAAGGTGAGACTTCACTAGCACTAGCACAATCTGGTAGTCACACACTGTAAGCAATCAAATATTCTGACTGCTATATAATCACTTCATATACGCATACATGCATTCAGAAAAAGAACTGGGTTTTTGTATATCTGATGTTATTTTCTGGCCAGAATAAAAAATGGTTGCTATGATCATTGTCTCTCAACAAGGTCTAAGACTCCAAAAAGCCCCACGCTGGATAAGATCAACAGAGAAGACATTTCCCCTCCACTGGAAATAGATTTTAAGAGCAATAGCCCCATATGTGACAGAACACAACGATTCCCTTCTTTGAAGAATAATAACTTTTACCAAATAGAAAGGTAAAAAAAATCCATAAATATATACAGACAGTTTAATATAATAACAGTGCAAATGGAGGAACAACTGAAAAAAGAAACAAAATGCAAAGAAAACTAAAATCTGAGATCAAAATAAGATTCCATTTAGGTGTAAATAGAATTAACAATTTATAATGTATGTTGTTTGCCCAAGGAATGTAAAAGTGATAAACTACAGAACCAATAGTTGTGTAATTGAAAGCACAGGGGAAGACCTAAATCTCAGTGATTGGGTTAAAGTTTTACAATAAGTCATAACGTGGTCTTTTTTCAGTTTTGATTTATTGTTATAAGTAAACTAGTCAGCTGAGTTGTAAATCATGGCTTACGTTTCAATATAACAGTGAATTCAACCAAAAACCTGCCACCATGGCAAGAAGCAAAATCTGGTTCAACTGGATAGTGCTTTCTGAAATAAAAATATATGGTTGGCATTCACTCTGATGAACACAGAAAGCCTTTTATTCCACTGATCCTTGGAACCTATTGCTTGCATCAGTACCTAGCCACAGTCATGCCCAAATTACAAAACGTGCATCATGACATCACAACAGAAGCTTTGCCTTTTTGTACTTCTGATATTTATGCCAGCATAGAAAAGACAGAGTTGTATGTCACAATGTCACTTGCCTTCCCTTAACACTAGCAAGATACTTATGGAGTCTGTCTTTTCAGATGAAATTCCCTTAAGACACAATATAATCTACTTTGAGCTTATAAATTTGTAAATTAATATAGCAATAGCATTTAGGCTTATATGCCACTCCTTGGTGCTTTATAGTGGTTTAGAGTCAGCATATTGCCCCCCAAAATCCCATTTTACTGACCTCAGAAGGGTGGAAGACTGGATTAACCTTGAGTCGGTCAGGATTGAACTCCAGGCTGTAGGCAGAGTTTGCTTGCAATACTGCATTCTAACCATTGTGCCATCAGGGCTATGTACTTTCTACCATACACACAGTACAACTGATTTTTTTTCCCTAACTATATTTTAATAATTTTATTATTCTCACAATCTAAATCAAAATTCTGAATTCAGGAAACTGATGTTTTATTTTTCCTTGACTGTGACTATTCAAAAATGGCACTTCTACAGCACTGTCTTATTTATTTGTGTTTAATTTAATTTAACACTTGCCAGCAGTAGTCTTCTTTTATTTTTGACACATTTAATGAATAGGGAGATGTCACGATAACAAAAAAAGAGGCCTGCAAAGAATGATTATTCAAGAGCACTTGCCCATTACATTTGGCCAGGACACTTGGTCCTATTAGATATAATGAGATGATTCCCTAACATGTGGCAGGCACTGAGGGCTACATAGCTTGCTCTGCAGATGTCAAGAACATGGGTTCACCTATACCAGGGATAGGCAACCTTGGCTCTTTTATGACTGGTGGACTTCAACTCCCAGAATTCCTGAGCCAGCCATGCTGAGGGGAAAGGGAGAGGTTTCCAAGCTGAGCCATGCTGGCTCAGGAATTCTGGGAGTTGAAGTCCACGAGTCATAAAAGAGCCAAAGTTGCCTACCCCTGGGCTATACAAAGGGTAATTCTTTCCTGTTCAATAGTGTTGTTTAAAATTCAATTGGCCCAATGAATGTGGAATGAGGAAGGGGCCATGTTGTTCTACACCTCAGGTGGAAAAATGCGTTCTTGGTTCAGTCCTGTTTCTTGCTTTTATTATCCTTCTCCAAACGGCTACTGTATTTGAGATCGGGGAAAAAAATGTTTATCCAGCTGTGCAACACAAATATATTAAATAAAATTGTCATGAAATACTAACCATGAAAGCCAATGGACAGGAATGAATGTTCGCATGATGGACACAACAGTTTTCTTCGTTAGCATCTTTCCAGTTGGGAGGACATTCCTGTTCCTCACAAAACTTCTTAGCACACTTTGCATCACTTCAAAAAATAATATTAATACACTGGCAAAGATTGCATTGAAATTTATCATGCCATTACATTAACTTGTTTCAAGCAGCATACACACAACTTTGTATTAGTACAACAAAGAGTGAATATAGAAACAAACTCTTTGAAAATATTTGTGTGCTCCCTGAAGACAGGCAGTTGGTCTCTTTTTTTTTTTTACAGATTTTATGTGCATATATGCAAAAATCTGCATTATGTTTTGAAAAAAATCATGGACATTCAAACATAATCCTGTATTTAAAAGTATATTTACATTTTTTTTCAAATTTTTACAATTCACTTTCCATTTCATTTTCCCTAAAATTATTTTCATAGAAAATGTGCACAACTAAGTATGTTTATTTCTCAAATTATGCATTTCTACACTTCTGCTTTTTTTGTGTGTGTATTGGGATATATATTTCAATGTTTGAAGTACAGGTAGTTTTCGTACAACATCCACTCACTCAGTGCTCGAAATTACCACAGCACTAAATGAGTGGTACTTGCAGCCATCCAGTATCTTCATGGTGGCTTGATTCGGATGCTTGGCAACAGGCTCACAATTACAGCATTGCAGCATCCCTGCAGTCATGTGATCACCGTTTCTAACCTTCACTGCCAGCTTCTGAGAAGCAAAGTCAATGGAAAAGCCAGCAGGAGTTTGCAAATGGTGATCATGTGACCAGGGGACACTACCGATGTGTGGAAATTGCCTAATGATAGCAACTAGACCTGCTGGAACTGCCGTCATAAGTTAGTGTGGTCACATGATGTTGTGCCTTATGATTGCATTGCTTTGCGATTGAGTTCCTGGTCCCAATTAACATCAGTAAGCAAGAACTACCAGTAGGTGAAAGACTGTTGCTAAATAAATGCTTTGTGATCTTTAAATTTGCAAGGAGGTTTCACCTCGGGCCTGTCTGTATCTCTATGACCAAATATTGATTTCCTCAAGCATCACTTCCATTCTCAGTTCTTTATTCTAGTCAGCCTATACACAGCCATGCTACATTATTTGGAAATCCTTTACATCACACGGCAACACAACATCTGCCCAGTGTTCATTAATACAATTTTATCCTGGCTTCTTTGTGAGGATAAAAAGAAAGATGACACTATCTGTGTCATTTGAAAAAACAACAACACCAGACTCCTTTAAGGAATAGTAGATGCAGTTTTTGCTTACAGGAGTTCTGAAGAATTTCTAAATAATTTTCAAAATATGTAGAGCCCTAATATAGAGACAAATGTTTGACCAAACCTAAACATTACTCCTTTTTGTCAGAAAAGAGAAGTTTATATGTCAGAAGACTAAATTTACAGTTGTTTTGAGGAAATCTGTCCATAATTGAGAAAATAATTGATATTGGTTTGTTCATAATAATGAAGATTGTTTCAATTTTAAACAAATATTTGGAAAATGTTGTCTAACGAACACACCTCATAATTATATTGCCTCAACTATTCATTAAAACAATAACATACACACCCTCCACTAACTTATGTATCTCCTGAAGCAGATGCATAAATTACTTTATCTATAAATGCTAACCTGTGGGAGAAGATCCGGTTTTCCACAGCATAATGGTAGAAGTAATCAGAAGCAAAGACAGAGTAGATGACATCAAAGGATTCTCCACTTATGATCTTTTCTGGAGGCCTAAGGATCCAAGCCATCTCTAGACCTAGGAATAAAGGGTTCATCTAGGCATAGTTCAAAATTCAACATTTCAGTGTCTTTAACCCTGTGACTAAAGTAACTAATTCAAACAACTATATTGCCCATGAATAATGCCTTATCCCAGGCATGTCTAACATGTGGCCCGTTGGCTGGATGCAGCCTGTGCAGGCCATGCCAACCTGGCCCCACAAGGACAAAACAAATCTGATACATCACAACACGGCCTGCGATGCGATCAACCTGGAGACTAAAACATATGAAGAATGGCTGCGGGACTTGGGTTTGGCTAGTCTAAAGAAAAGGAGAAATAGGGGAGACATGATAGCAGTTTTCCAGTATCTGAGGGGCTGCCACAAGGCAGAGGGGACCAAGTTGCTCACCAAAGCATCAGAGGGAAGGACGAGAAACAATGGTTGGAAACTGATCAAATAGAGAAGCAACCTGGAATTAAGGAGAAACTTCCTGACAGTGAGGACAATCAACCAGTGGAACAGCTTACCCCCAGAAATTGTGGGCGTTCCATTACTGGAGATTTTTAAGACGAGACTAGACATTCACCTGTCTAAGATGGTATAGGTTCTCCTGCTTGAGCAGAGGGCTGGACTAGAAGACCTCCAAGGTCCCTTCCAGCTCTGTTCTATTCTACTGTATTTCAGGTTTGACACCCCTGCCTTATCCAAATTCTTTTGGATAGCATGTGAACAACAGGTTAACATATTTGTGTCACTGAGATGGTTTTCATTTCTGTTTTTGGTTTCTTGCATATGAGATGACATAGCTGATGGGAAAAAAAAAATCTGTACAGACTAATAGGTCCTGCTTTTAATATAAGTTTGATATTATTTTCTTAGTTGCAGTTGTCTCTGTATCGCAAGATTTTTCCATTGTGGTTTTAATTATTACACTGTTTTGTTAACATTATAGCAATAGCAATAGCACTTAGACTTATATACCTAGCTTATATAAAGTGCTTTATAACCGTCTCTAAGTGGTTTACAGAGTCAGCATATTGCCCCCACAATCTGGGTCCTTATTTTACCGACCTCGGAAGGATGGAAAGCTGAGTCAATCTTGAGCTGGAGAGAATTGAACTGCCAAACTGCAGGCAGTGGGCAGTCAGCAGAAATAGCCTGCAGTACTGCATCCTAATCACTGCACCACCACGCAGTGGATATTCACTGCAAAAATAAAACTGATTTACAAGTGGATAATTTATAAGTAGCCAAAAAAGCCCTGATCTCTCAGAAAGAAAAATATTATTATTTTGAATACCCATGCAACATTCAAGAAAGTTGAATGTGGGTTTTTGCCACAGCCCTGTCACTATAAAAGAATATACCAACTCAACAAAAATGCTGTTTCTAATTTGCGAAAGACCACAGGGAATATAATTGATTTTTTTTTAATTCCCTCAAGTCAGTCTTGACTCCTGAGGACTGCTTGGCTAGACCCTGCAGTTTTCCTGGCAAGATCTCAGAAGATATTTGCTGTTGCCTATTTCCTAAGCCTGAGGGAGAGTAACTGGCCCAAGGTCACCCCGATGACTTCTTGCCTAAGGTAGGACTAGAACTCATAGTCCTTGAGTTACGAGTGTAATGGAGTCTCCACATTCCACTCGTAACTCGAAAACTCAGAGTGAATCTCATATCTCGAATGAGATCACTCCCTTGCTCATTAAGACGCATGTGGCTCGTTAAGTGCACCTGAGGTATTTCAGGGTGAAGAAGGCCATGAGGGGGCTAATGATGGAATAGGCCCCGAAGGCCTCCCCAACCCACTAAGATACCTCATGCTTCCCCCTCCCTTCCTGCTGTGCTGGACTCACTTACCTTGAAAAAATCTGTCTTCTCTCTGCTGTGGTTTCTGCCTTTGAGGGAGAGTCGATAGAAGCTCCGGGTGCCCGTAATATCGTGCAAGTTCAGACACCGATCCTCTTTTGCACAGAATGGGAGCCTGAACTCTTGTGGTGTTTACTCCCGCCCCAAACTCCTTTCCGCCACTGCCGTAACAATTTTCACCAGGACAGAGACCTTGGGGAAACTGGAAGCTCCGTCTGCATGCAAATGCACACTTAGAAACAGAGCGAAATGCTCTGTTTCTTAAGTGCCCCACTGACAACCATGCAAAGCTTCCAGTGTCTGTCAGGTCTCCGTCCAGGTAAAAAGAGTTTGAGCGCCTATGGGGCGCTTGGAAACCAAGCATTCGCTTCATTTTCAAATGCTCCATAGATGCTGAAACGCTTTTTATCCCAACGGAGACCTGACAGAGACTGGAAGCTCTGTGTGGCTGCCAGTGAGCACTTAGAAATGGAGTAGAAGGCTCTGTTTCCCAAACGCCCCATTCCAGGCATATGGAGCTTGCAGTCTCTGTCAGGTTTCCATTTGGATAAAAAGTGTTTCACCGCCTTTTTCCAAAATATATTAGCAGAAACTAAGCACCCCTCCCCCTCCAGGCTTAAAAGCAGCCATATTTTGCAAAAGCTTGGGAGGGCACCTCACAGTCTTTCCCTGACTATCTGTGCATATACACAAATGCTTCCTCCCTCCAACAGAAGCATTCTCCATGTTTGTATTGTTTTAAAGGCATCTTTCATATTCCCCAATGATCTCATGTACTTGAGACGAATGGTAAATTATTTTTTTTTCCTTCAGAAAACCAATAACATATCAATGTCAGAGTGTGTTCTTTGAAATAGCAAAGAACCTTCATAAAGAATCTCTCAAAGTCAACTTGGCTCCCAGATGTATCCGTATATAGTTATTGAAAAACAAATGTGTGTTATTTCTACATAATGTGTTAGTAACTGACAAACATTGATGTAAGACATCTATAGGAACGGTGAACACAGTGTAAAGTTGCTCTGATTTTGACATACCTGTTTGCAAGACAAAGGTATTTCGCTAATGCAGTATTTCTTGGAATGAATGTGTCCGCTACTAGTATGGGTAGCTCCTGCTTTTTTTAATGGTACACAGAACAAGTTTCAGATAGATCCCTTTGTTTCTTCACCTTTTGTCCAATTTTCCATAATATACCTGAGTGTCGAGCAAGTATGTAATTCTCTTGTGTCATGTTATTTACCCCCTAAATATGATTTATCTAGAATTAGTTTTTCTTGCTGATGCCTGCAATCTGCAGCCAGGTAAAAAATAGAGTTGAGTGATTTCCCTAATTGTACTTGCAGGTTTTTGTTTTTGTTTTGCTTATTTCATCCTATAAAAACAAGAACGGTACCTCCACAGTCCACCATGTTATACTCATCGGGTTTCTCCAAGGGCCAGCAGTCATAATCCGTGTTATCCAGATCGTGCCACCCTTGTACTAAAAGAGCCTGCCATAAGAAACATAGAAAGATTCTTAGATATAATACAAATTCATGCTTCAATAAAATGTTTTCTTTCAGATGAGCAATAATTTCTCTTTCTTTCTTTCATTCATTCTTTTCTCTCTTTTTTCTCTTCTTTCTTTCTTTTTCTTTTTCTCATCCGATTTTGAGCCTGTTTGCCTCCTTGACATCTCTGGATGGCTCGCAGATAAAAGTAAAACAGTACACACAAAAAGTGACCCTAACCAATCAAAGGAACAAACACCCAAAGTAAATGAAGCAAAACTGAACTGAAAAGACTCAACAATCACCCAGCCAAAGGCTTGGGAAAACAACAAGGTTTTTAATAGTTTCCAAAAGTTCCTGCTCTCATATTTAGAAAATGAAGTAGATTCTAGACCAGTGGTTCTCAATGCCGCGACCCCCCCAACTGGTCGTAAGTCGAGGACTACTCAACCGGTTGTAAGTTGAGGACTACTCAACTGGTGCAGCACCGTTTGCAGAATGGGACTTTTGGCGGGCTCAGCAGGGCAGAGACAGCCTGGACAATTCCTATTGGCTTTTGAAAGCCAATATAATTAGACTCTATTCAAGAGAGTCTATTCTATTGGCTTTCAAAAGCCAGTAGAATAAAAGGGAGTAGCACAGCTAAGGAAAAGGGGGAAAAAATGGCGGACTGCGTTGTTTGGCGACCCCTGTGAAATGGTCATTCGACCCCAAATGGGGTCCCGACCCACAGGTTGAGAACCACTGTTCTAGACTAAGGAGAAGGCACAGTAAGCTGGTTAAAAAGAATATTTTTAATCTGTTGATTTAGCTCAGTTTATATCAAGGGCAAACCACACTTTTCCCTACTATTTATATATTACTATATTCATATATTAGTATTCAAGTTAACAAAGGAACTGTGAGATAAATAAGACACTTCACATATGGGAAGACTGCAGAATTTTATTTGTATATTTATTTATATACCAGCCGAGACCCTCTGGGTAGTTCACAAAGTTAAGACACAGAAACATTAACAATAAAACAAATTAACAAATGCATAAAATTTAGATAGTGAATGCTGAGTTGCCATGCTCCATTTTGAAAATACAGGTAGTCCTCAACTTACAACCACAACAGAGCCCAACATTTCTGTTGCTAAGCGAGACAATTGTTCAGTGAATTTTGCCTTATTTTACGATCTTTCTTGCCACAGTTGTTAAGTGAATGATTGCCGTTGTTAAGTGAATCTGGCTTCCTCATTGACTTCGCTTGTCAGAAGGTTGCAATAGGTGATTATGAGACCCTGGGACACTGCAACGGTCATAAATTTGAGTCAATTGCTAAGCCTCTGAATTTTGATACGTGACCATGGGGATACTGCGATGGTCGTAAGTGTGAAACATGGTCGTAAGTCACTTTTTTCAGTGCTGTTTTAATTTTGAACGGTCAGCCAATTAACTGTTGTAAGTCAAGGTCTACCTTTACTGTGTAGCTACTCTTAATGTTCTTTGTTATGGTTTCCCAAATTTCTGATTCATATCAAAACATCGAACTAGGCATAAACGATATTCCTGTCAAATATATATCGAGAATTGTCAGTGCTAGGACATTTCCATATTCTTGTTCCTGTTTCTGTATCTGTTTCCAGCTAAATGTGCTGATGTCGTGTACAAGTGAAACCTTCCAATGTATTTCTTTCCCTTCATTTCCTGACATGGGTAGAATAAGAGATAAGGAGTGGAACAGCCTAATTAATCTACAGAGGGTCTTAAACATTCATGCAAAGAATCATTAACTCTCTTTGGAAGATGGGCAGTTAGAAATGGATAGGATGCCACCTCTTTCTTAGTTCCATACACATGCATTGGCCAGCTAGGCTGCCAGATCATTTAATATCCCATTCCCTGTTTTACCTGGGAAGATCAGGCTACCTTAGATAATGTGGGATAGGCAGATTTGTTTATGAATGCTTCACTGTCAGTCCTTAGTATCTGCCTTCTGAGACTGATATTCCATTGTTTCTAATGGTAAGGTTGGCACAGAGGTTGATGGCATTTACTGTTGGCTAAGCAGATGTGGAATTATTTAATACATTCAGTTTGATGAAGGTAATGCATGAACTAATTGCAGGTTATTCCTTCCTTCCTTCCTTCCTTCCAAAGGTTTTCAGCTTTTCGTGAAACAGAATCTCAAATATTACAGCATTTCATCCAAGGCAAGTTATTTACATGAAAACAAACCCTTTTAGCTGGATTGCTGTTTTTCAACTAAGCTTTTGTTTATTCCTATCATTCCACAGCAATATGCCTGTAAAGTCATTACAAATATCTGGAAATAACACGATTCATCTTAAACATGAGGGTTTCATCACCACCATTTTACATCAGTGTCAAGTTAAAGGACATCTAATAGCAGGTTAACAGCAGTTAAAATTCTATGATTTGGTCTGTTCCTGATGTGGAAACATTGTATACAAGAGAGGAGCAAATTAGTTCTTTGCTTTTGTGGGATGAAAGAAAAACATGTTAAAATGCATGAAAAAAGGGATGGTTCTATTTAGATTATAACAACTAATATCAAAGACTCAACGGATATATGAATTATGGTTACTATATTAACAGTTGCTTTTGATTTTACTATCATGATGCCCATAGAGTCTAGACCATGTTGTACTCCATTATCTTCACTAGTTTGCTAAACATGAAGTATATTCCTTGGTTATTGTTTCACTTTTGACTGTATGTTGGCTAACACTGCTTTCGCTGCCTGCATCACTGTCATATAATCGTTTTCAAAATGGTCTAAAAGTCTCAAAGCATTTTTAGTTCTTGTTTATCCACAAGGAGGAAATTCAGCTTGTGCTCCAATTTGTGGCAGTGTGGGAGTAAATCCAATTCTTGTTTATCATCCTTACTACCTCTTACTGTTTAGCTTCTATAAATGCTTCTTTTACAACAATTTTCTAAAAGTAGTTAAATAGCATTGGTAATTTTCTCTTTGCATAAATGTTACCTCAACTGATTCAATGAGGTAATTAAATGACGTATTGCTAGAAAACATTCCTGCCAAATTGTTATCGTCAGAATTATTACTAGTAAGAATGAGGTTTTATTACAGAGGCCAATAACAGGAAGGAAGATTGCCTACCAGTAAACTAAAGACGATCTGCAGCTCAGGGTGGAGTGTTCTGGTAGCTCCCATACTCCTCGACATGCGGAGAATCAAATGCCTGTTGCTGAACGAGCCCAACTTCCCATTAGGATCTTATACTGCAGCTCAATATCCCCCTCCCCCCCTTATTTATACCCTTTGCATACAACACAATAATTATGGAAAGTATCCCAAGCACAGGACTTACAGGTAGCTGCAAGGGAACAAAGCCTTCACTCAAGGTCTCCCCCTCGTGGCTATAAAATTCTCACTTTCCACTCAGGAGTTCAAACTCCTGCAATTGTGAGCTGGCAAATTCAAACAGCTCTCCTTGCTCCTAGTCCTCCGGTTTTGGAGTTGATTTTTTTGTGTGTGTGATGTGAGCAGCCACATAAATGTGCTTACAAACAATTAATAAACTTTCCGTTATACTGAGGTTGGATATAGGTGGGAAAATGAAATGACCACTCCGTGCTATCAAGATTTCTTATATGCCAATGTTCATCAAATAACTTTTGAAGACTGCTATTTATTAGCAAAGAGGGGCATTACCCACCCAAATCCCAAGAAGTAATGATGGACTTGGCTATAAAACATCAAGTTTATGCTGTGCAGTTTCACAAGATGCCATTAGACTGATTTAGAATTTCTTTCAAAATACAAATACTCCAGACCACAAGTATAATAACAGCTTCAGATACCCGTGTCACTTTTCTTTCATAGCAAGACTTTCTTTCAATATTACCTCAAGTCTAATTTGGAATGGGAAAAAAAACATTACCAGCTATTTTTATAGCTTGTAATTAAATGTGGAATTTCATTGGGAAATGTGGAATTCTCACTTCATATGTTTTAGTCTCAGCCTATTCATATTCTGCATTCTCGCTATATTTCAGAAATTTAATCAAGATATGGCACAAATGATTCCGCCTCACAAATGGATATACGCCATAGTTTAGGAGAAATTGAGATTCGATTTGTATTATTAATCCTAGTCGGGAATCAACATCCAGTTTAATCTTGGAGCATAAGGATTCATCTGAGAAAATGGCAGAGAGAAATGGACATTGCAATTCACCAAGGTACACCAGAAATGCTCCAGCCAGATCTCTTTTCCTTCCTTGGAAAAAGTTGGGAAATTGCCTTCCTTCTACTCTAGCTCTATCATTTGAATTATCAAAAGTGAAACAGACCAGAATAGTTCTTCTTTTACTATGCAGCAATTGTATTTTTATTTCTCCATCACCTAATTTTTAACTCAATAGAAATCCTGTAACTCGTAAAACTCAAGTTATGATAAAAAGAGATGCTAAACAAATTGAAAGAGATGCTTAACAAAATTTGACAAATACATAAACAGTGCCTCTAGGATCTATGTTATGGACATGCTGTTTATTAAACAAGAGAATCAGAAACAACTAGAGAATAATTCTAAGCTTGGAGGATGTCCGAAAAAATGAGAGTTCTTTTACTCCCATCTAGTGGTTTTAGCTCCCAATAGCAAGCTATAGCTACCTATTTTATGCCTAGTATTAAAACGCTTGGTGTCTTTTGTGATATAAATATATAACAGAATAGAAAATATAGGTCCTATCAATAAGCAGTTGCCAAAAACAGGAGTGCTTGTTTCACTAGAATCTCCACCTTCGAAGTTTTGACTGGAGAAAGACATCCCCTTACATCCATATTTAAAGATAATGAAACTTAAGTCAACCTATCAATATGTCTTTCGAATTTAAATGGAACCTAAATTTTGCTGACTTAATTGAATGAGGATATTAGAAGAATTCTCAATTGGATTGTTTTTAAAAGTTTGCATCCTTAGTGGGGAATTCTCAATAGGATTAAATAAGACTCATGTAAGCCAGTTTGTCCCTTTACATATCTTCTTCCTAATATCTGCTCTACAACCAAATCACTAAGTTTGGCTATAAACCAGGAGATCATGAGTTTACGCACAAAATCAGCTTGGTGACCTTGGGCCAGTCTCTGTTGCTCAACTCTAAGAAGCAGGCAAGGGCAAACAACTTATGGAAACTTGTCAAAAAAACTGCAGGGACTTGTACAGGCAGCTATCAGGAGTCAAGATTGACTTGAAGGTTGAAGGTATATTAAGGTGACCAACTGTCCTCCTTTAGGGAGGACAGTCCTCCTTTTTTGAGTTCTGTCTTCCCTCGAAAAGTGTCCTCCTACATGTCCTCCTTTTCAATATTTAAAGACTAATCTGCAGGGCTTTTTTTTTTTCCTCATAGAACACTCAGAACGGCGTTCCGGCACCTTTTTTTGATGGTTTTTTTTCAACTTTTGCATGAGCTGTGCTACTCCCCCTATTGGCTTTCGAAAGCCAATAGGAATTGCTGCTGAACGCAATTTTATTTACAATATTTTTTCTTCAATTTATTTGTGTCCTCCTTTTCATTGTAAAAAAGTTGGTCACCTTAGGTATATGCATGCATGTACAGAGAGAGAGAGAGAGAGAGAAACACAAACACAAACACACACAGAGAGGGAAAAAAGAGCATAAGGAAAATGTGTTGGAATAGGCCTCCTGTTCCAGCAATTTGCTATTTTACATATTGAGGAGATATAACAATTGTGTAAATCTGGGCCAGTTCTTTCCAAAACTAGAATCAGGCAAGTGAGAAATAATCTTATATACTCAAATCTTATCTGAGGTTTTGTATGAAAGCTAGCCAGTTGTGAAATCTCTGTTACCATGTGTTACTTCAATGTTATCCTGAATGATTGATGACAAGAAAGAATAATATTTATTTTGTCCTTGCTTATTGACATGCTAGCCTCACAGCATGATATAGTTGCTCAATATTGCTGGCAGAGAAGCATTTTGATATATGGCTAAATCATGGCTAAATTCTGTCAGATGCCATGCAGTAAGAACATGAGATCGAGAGCCAAATCTACTTTGGGAAAGTAAGGCCTATGGTAGTCATGCTCTTTAATATAATCCTTAGTATGACCTTCAAAAGAAAAGGGGGAAAAAGCCATAGTGACTATAGCTTACATATTTATTTAACTTCATGGAACCTCTGAAAGGTATCTTGGGGACCACTAAGAGCCCCCAGACTATACTTTTCAAATCATTGCTCTAGCCTGTAATTTAAGTAAGAAGTATTAATTTGTTCGTCGTCAATACTGTTTATTGAAATACTTAATACTTTAATGTAACTATCACAATATTTTAATATAATTGTCATAATCTGCATTTTTACAGATTTCTTTTCTTTCTGGTCTCATTATGCACAATCTACTGTAAACGTGCATGTCTTTATGTACCTGCACAATAGCATAATGTTTCATTCATCCAGTAAAGGGTTCACTATTCTAAAACCAAATGACATAATAAATGGCCTAGGATGGTGGATCTTTGCCACAAGATATCTCAAGATTTGGTTTTGTTTCTACAAATTTCTGGATGTCCCAGCAACTGGTAACTTGGGAAAAAAAAAAACATGCTGCTTGAGGGCTTCTTATCTTGTACCCACTGTTAGTCATCTAAAATTAATACAGTTCAGGTCTGGTTTACACAATAAGCCTGTAAATATTCAAGAATTAAAAGCTTGTTGAATTATAACACGTGAGAAAGGAAGTAAATTATTCTTTCAACCCTCTCCTTTATAAAACAATTCTATGCACAAGAAAAGGCACTTATACAGCGTTTTCTATAAAGTTACATTGTCATGAAAGTTTCCCATATTCGGAGAATGTTACTAATAGTTGAGTGGTTGCACGTGTCATGTTGTGAGGCAAAAGTACAAAGGAGCTGAAGCTTGAGGTACGATGGTATAACCTTGCTTTCATCATTTTAATGAAAATGAGGGGTCTTGAAGACAGCTCAATATATAAAAGCCATTTTTCTAATTGTTTGAATGGCATTCATTATCCATTTTTTCAATCAGTATTATTTGTACTTTTCAAAAGCAGAGTAATAATCATTATGAATTGGATTGAATTACTTTAATGTTACTTTAAGTCAAACAAAAAATAGTTTTGTGTCCCTGCCCTGCCTCCTTCTTGTCCTGCCCTGACTATTTGTTTAGAATGTGATGCCCAGCATTCAAAGGCCAGGTTTGCTAAGAATTTGCATTTTTAAATCTTTCTCAGGTTGTACAAACCCATCTGAGGAACCGCTAAAGTTCATTAGTTTTATATTAATATATATGAAAAGGGCCTTCTAAAAGTAGGTATTTGCAAATTCCCTTTCTAGTTCTAAACTGGGTACAATTGTAATAATATTTGTTAAATAAATTATTCATTGATTAAGTGTTCATTTATAATTTTAATATCTTTTCTATACAGGACATTCATAATTTTTTAAAATAACGTGCACCGATTGCATTTTTATGTATCTTTCTTTTAATGTCTTCCATTGCAGAAAATAGGAGCAAATGATAAATCCATTCTTTTCATTGCATTCTCTTTTGTAACGTACATACAATTTCTCCATCTTTTCCAGTTGAAATCTAATATACCTGTCAAAGTTTAATCCTACATAATAATACAATAAATCTGCTTCTAACATTTGCAAATAAGTTGCCTAAACTGGAAATAAGTATTTATAATAATCGGTTTCATCGTGTGGTGCCATTTGAAGAAGAAGCTACGTACTGCAAGGGATCATTTTTCAGAAGCATACTGATTTCCACTTATTAAAATGCAGATTAAAATCTACAAAGCATAGGATTAGAGAACATCAAAAACTGTATTGCCCCAAGTTAGATAAAGCACTTTCTGATATTATGTTTCATCATTATTACTTATACAGTAGCCTTCCAAGGTTCGATATCTAGAAATTGTGAGGCCTTTAAATACTAAATATGAAGAAAAGAGATACAGCCAGGGGCATATATAACTCTTCAAAATAAACATTTAAATCGCAGAGGTTTTTTTATGGATTTGCCCCCTACCTCCATCTCTCCCCCCCACCTTATAAACACATATAAGGGATACACCAGTAGATGGCGGACTAACACAACATATAACACATACCTAGCAACTGACATTTTTACCAAATAGAAGCAAAAAGATACAGTACTTTAATCTGTATTATTTAGTTGACTTATATTTTGCCTTTTCTCCAAAGAGTTCAAGATGGTGTCCCAGTCTCTGCATCTTTATCCTTTTAAAGCATTTACCAATCAGAACAACAGACTAATTTGCCTTTGTTGATTTTAATAGTCAAGTTATGTACAATAGGTTACTCAGGTACATATTTCTTTCTTTAGATGTTTTAAAAACAGTATTATGAAATACTTTCCTATCAGTCATTTCTCAGCATAAATAATTCCTTGCCAAGATTCTTTTCTGCCTATAAAGGAATGGAACTAAAATCCCTAATTAGAAAATAATTAAGTTCACAAGTTGAACTAAATACAAAATCTGTCTCTTTTCAGCAGCATTTAAGGGACATAAATATATAAGCACATTTTCTCCAGCATTTTCTTATTTTCTTTCTTTCTTTCTTTCTTTCTTTCTTTCTTTCTTTCTTTCTTTCTTTCTTATTTATTCACTTTTGCAAACTGGATGCTACAATGTTCAAGAAAATTGAAATTCTGATTGATTGAGTTAGTTGCAAAAATGTACATAGTACATGTTAAGAGACTGACATCCACAAGAGCATGGAATTGCTTTAGTAAATGGTATTGCTTGGGTTTCTTACCTTATCTGAACGTCTTCATACTATGTCTGTTATTGGCATTTGAACCAAGGAAATTTATTTCATATATTCACATAACTGTTGAGAGAATTTAGAGCAGTTATGGTTTACCTTTATTTATTAATCAAATTTGTATGGCCACATATCTCATGAAAAATTAGCCTGGCCAGGATATAACCCACAGCCAGCATATGGACAAGATAGGACAGTATAGGTGGTACCTCGCTCAATAGTTTAAATATGAGCCAGCAGTGTGATGCAGCTGCCAAAAAAGCCAACATAGTTCTAAGCTGCATTAACAGAGGAATAGATCATGTGAAGTGTTAATGCCAATTTATATCACCTTGGTAAGGCTACACTTGGGATACTGCATCCAGTTTTGGTCATCACGATGTAAAAAAGATGTCGAGACTCTAGAAAGAGTACAGAGAAGAGCAACAAAGATGATCAGAGACTGGAGGCTAAAACATATAAGGAATGGTTGCTGGAATTGGGTATGTCTAGTTTAATGAAGAGAAGGACGAGGGGGGACATGATAGCAGTGTTCCAATATCTCAGGGGCTGCCACAAAGAAGAGGGAGTCAAGCTATTTTCCAAAGCACCTGAAGGCAGGACAAGAAGCAACGGATGGAAACTAATCAAGGAGAGATGCAACCTAGAACTAAAGATAAACTTCCTGACAGAACAATTAACCAGTGGAACAACCTGCCTCCAGAAGCGGTGAATGCTCCAACACTGGAAGTTTTTAAGAAGAGACTGGATAGCCATTCGTCTGAAACGGTATAGGGTTTCCGCCTGAGAGGGGGTTGGACTAGATGACCTCCAAAGTTCCTTCCAATTTTACTACTACTACTACTACTACTACTACTACTACTACTACTACTGCTGCTACTGCTACTATTATTATTATTATTAAATGTTGTGTAAAAGTGAACAAGACTTTTCAAAGGACTAATACTACATATAATCTTATATCAATTTTAACTATTACTAAATAATTATTAAATATGCTAATATAATAAGAATAATCAATCAGAGCAGAATTAGTTAAAGAATGTATGGTCAAATGGGCACAAAATTTTGAAGAACCAGTTCTATTAGATACTTGGGAAATTATTTGGGTGAGGAATGTTAAATTTACACAAGCCCAAAATTTAAGGGAAAATTTTTATAAAATGTTTTATAGATGGCACCTTGATCCACAAAAAATGTCTCGTATGTATCCTGACTTACAGCCTAAATGTTGGAGATGTGGATGTTTTGATGCTACTTATTATCATATTTGGTGGTCATGTAAAAATATAAAAGCTTTTTGGATTAAGATATGGTGGAATATCCAAAGAATTTTTAGAAGAAGGGTAAAATTTACCCCACAATTGTTTTTGTTAGGTATTGTTTCTGATTGTGATACTAAAGAGACTATATTGATGTTAAATTTAATTACAGCGGCAAGGTTGTTAGTAGGGCAATGTTGGAAGAAGGAATCCTTGCCTATTTTGCAAGAGTGGTTTTTTAAAGTTTCTTATTTGGCGGAAATGGCAAAGATTTCGGCTTTCTTAAAAGACCAATCGCAAGAGAAGTATTTTTTGGTATGGAAAAAATGGATAGACTTTATACAACATAAGTTGGATATAAAAAAATATTATTTAGCTTTTCAATAACTTATATTTAAAATTTAAGATATTTTATAGACTTTATAGACTTTTCTTTTTTTCTTTTTCTTTTCTCTTTTTTTTCTTTTCTTTTCTTTTTATTTCTTTTCTTTTTCTTTCTTCCTGTTTTCTTGTATTTCCTTGTATTTTTGTCTTTTTATACATATATTATTGTTAACTATTTTACAACTTGTTTAATTAATGTATTTAGATTTGTTTATGGTTTATATCTGTTTTAAGACTTTTTGAAAATTTTTTAATTAAGCCTGTATTCAGCTCTGGGAAGGTTGGGGGAGGGTAGGGGAGGGTTGGGGGGGTTCGGGGAAGGGATTTGTATTGTTTTGAAAAATCTAAAAATTTTCAATAAAAAAAGAATAATCAATCAGAATAAATAATTAATACAAGTTATTATCTAGTGTAACAAAACCAAACTTGATCATTATGGCTCATAATGTTGAGAAAAACCTCAAACCTTGGATGTGGTACAAATCTATGTGCAGAATTATAATCCATAAATGATTTCCAGATTAAATTAACTTTCATATGATACTTGTTGTTATTGTTTTTTTTAAAAAAATACAAAGTGAATTTTGCCATTGATGCATACACCCATAACTTATTTTGCCATTCTTCTACAGAAGGATTTATGTGTAGTTTTTAGTAACAAGGATAAACAGATGTTATATATAGAGCCAATTCTATATACTTCATGGAAATATGGTTAGAGAAAAACAGCTGACAGAAAACAAAACAAAAAAACCCTTAAGATCCGTCTCATTCTCTGGTGAAGTCAGCTTCCAAAATTGTTGAGCATTATGACATTGCCATCAAAAAAAATTTTTTTTTTAAAAAAATCCTTTTTTATTCCTATGCTCCTTTCTTCTATGATCTCCAACATACCTGCATACATTTGATTCCACGAGAACCCCATTCCTCTGAAACAAAGGGGGTTATACCAAAATGCAAGGTCTGACAAAACACTATGGAATAAACAAAACTTACAGAAATCAAGATTTGCGCCAAATATTTAGGTACAAGTGACTTATGTAGATATATAAAGCGTATTGATGAATGTTCCTATTTTCAAAGATCTGTCATCATTTATCACCCAGTTCAAATCAAAACAGTAAGTACAAATAACAGAAATCATCACTTCAAGAAAACAGTTTATGAAGACAGCCAAGGTCCACCATATATGATAAAATCTTCCTGAACAGGGTCATTTTTACTAGTTTGTAAAAGGCAAGCAAGTTAAGGATATCTTGATCTTCAGGAGCAGGTTATTCTATAACGTGAGGAGGGTATTAAGAAGATGTGCTCTGAACCCCACTGTTTTCCAGTTACCAGAGGTGAAAATCCTCAATAGCTCCTATTTGAAAAAATGCATAGGCCGACTCAATCTAGCTTATTTAAAATAATTTTATCTATTAAAATTGACATTTAAAATGTGTAAGGACTCCATAGATCATAATAGCAATTTAAATGCTACCCTCATGTCATTAAACCCTAGAACAGACATGTCAAACGTGCGATGTCACGTGACCTCGCGAGACATATGGGGGGAGTTTTGCCATTGCCGGCAATGGGGTGGGCACAGCTTTCAGATGATGCGTCCAGCCTGCAGGCCGGCAGTTTGACACCCCTGCCCTAGAACATTGGGTTAAAATTTACAGTGCTGTATCATACATGCTATATCAATCTAAAATCATGACAGGATCTATTCTGTACCCATTCCATGAAGCAGAAGTTTTCTGTACTGTAATTGTTGGTCACTAGGCAGTTTATAAACATGCAGCATATCCACTGTAGATTTCATGTACTGAAGTCAATAAGCCATAATAAAAACCAAGCAAAAAATATATCTTGATTACTTGATTACAGCTACAAAATACAACCGGAATAAAACGGAGATAACTCTAATATGGCTAATGTTTTGATGATGACCAAATATTGCTATGATTAACAACACCCTTATAATTTCATCAATCAACCAACTGAAAAAAAAAATAGCAGATGAATAATGCAGTTAACAATGGGGCAGCTCACTGGGATTTTCAAAGACAAGGGCGAAGGAGTAGAGTTATTCAGCATAGTATCTGGAATTTATGCTATGTTTAGCATAATGTTGTGTTTTCAAAATGAGTAGGAGATACACATCTAACATCAGGAGAAATAGGATGTGCTAGTTAGGTCATTTGTTCCAGGCAACTAATTGTATTGCAGGTTCTTAAGAAGCTAGTTATTTTTGTCTATTGTTATATCTGCAGATGTGTTCAGATTTGAAACTTTGGGGCAGAGGTGGAAGAAGAAATTAATTTCTTTACCACCAATTCCTAGGTGAGAAGAAGAGTTTGGGGCAGCCTTTTCAACCATTGGCCTCTTTTCGATTTTACAAATATATTTTACCAGCAAATGCAACTTTAATTCTTTCCAGAAAACCTCAATACTGTCCAATCCATTTTATTGTTTGCCTTTCAAGCTTTGTTTTTTCTCCTTATATTAAAAAAAAATAGGGATATTCCCTTAGTACAGTGGTTCTCAACCTTTCTAATGCCGTGACCCCATAATACAGTTCCCCATGTTGTGGTGACCCCCAAGTGGGTGTGGCCACCAATAAGAGGGAGTAGGACAGCTAGGGAAAAGGGAACAAAATGGTGGACAGCATGGTTTGGTGACCCCCATGAAATGGTCGTTCGACCCCAAATGGGGTCCCGACCCACAGGTTGAGAACCACTGCCTTAGTAGCATCATTCAAAAGAAAAAACAATAACACTTTATCTATGAAACAAAATGTACTTGACAGGGCTTGGGAGCCCTGACTGCTTGAAAAAATTGTCATAAAACAGAGAAGGAAAAGTGGGTTTCTAAATGGAAAACAGTCAAGATATCAGCTTGGAGCGTATGTTGTGTGAACTGTCAATGACAGAATTCTACATCTGTTACAGTGAGAAATATAATGATGTGGAACAAGATAACTATCTTCCCCAATAATATTGGAGATATTGTAAGAGCTTCTCTGTGTTAGTGCCTGATTTGGAATGCTCTATCCAAAATAAATAAATCTCCAAGGAACAATCCAATTACTACAATGTTAGCGCTACTCAATGATATACTGTACTTATTGTGGTAAATGTTAATACATTTGGAGATTATCTGTCTGTCTGTCTGTCTGTCTGTCTATCTATCTATCTATCTATCTATCTATCTATCTATCTATCTATCTATCTTAATTTCTAAATGTATTTATTAACGTTTACCAAAATAAGTACTGTATCTATATATACAACATGCTACATGTTGAGTCCTTGGCGCAAAGCAGACACGAGAAGCAGTTGGAGTTCTCAGTTTTCTTTATTCTGCGTTCAGCTTACAAGTAGATGGCTTCTTAGCTTCCCAAACGCTCGCAGCCTCTTATATAGGCAACTCCCAGGTAAATGTGTTACTTTTCCCGCGCCAGCACCCGCGCATGCGCACGGCGCTGGCGACAGCCTGTCTGGTCCCGGGCAGCCTTGCACCTGCCCGGGACTGCCTGCAAACGCCCGAGCCGTTTTCAAGGCTCGGGACATAACACCCCTTTCCCCCGGGCTGAAACTACTACCAACATATAATCATTTGTTCTATACAGCGTTCCGCTCCCCAGTGCTTCCACTGTTTGCTGGCTTTTGCCTTGCCAGCAATGTTATATAATCCTCTAGGTACTTAGGAGATTTCTTTGCTCTCTGTGACCTTCTCAGCTCTGGGTTACTAGCAGGAGTTCCCTGACTGGAGGGAGATGTGAGCCTGTTCTCCTTATTTTGTCTTGGTGCCTTCCAAGGGCTGTGCCCTGATGCCTGGCCTGGTTGCTCGCCCACTGGGCTCGTCAGGCCAGGGCTTCTGTCACTTTGTGACCTGGTTGACCTGCCTAGCTGTAGACCCTCAGGCCCCCTGAAGTGATAGCCACTGCTGGGCGTCTCTGTTGAACCTCCTAGGTCTGTCCAAGACCTGTCAGGAGGCTGTCCATTCCCTGAACCCCGTTCTGTGTCCGGGCTTGTGTGGGTTTCTGTACCTTCCCAAAACTCAGTTATTCCCTGATTTGGGCTGGAGGTGTTGTAGTCGGGACTTGGTTCCTCGACCACCTCCCTGTATGTTTGACCCCCTGTAGGATTTGGGGTAAGGTCAGGGCATACTGGAGTAGGCGTGGATGCCTGGTAGTTGGGTAGGCTCATAGAATTCTTGTTCGGAGCTCTCGCGGAACCCTGGAATGGGCCGTTTGTGGCTCCATCAGTGGAGATGGGCAGCAGCTCGTGCCCTTCCCTTTGCTCCAAAGGGTCCCCCTCCCCCCTGGAAAAGACCCAGGAGTCTCAGCTGGAAGATGCCGCCTAGGGCGGAGTTGGTCGATGTGCCTGCGCAGGACACGACCGTTGTCCAGAGCTACCTCGTAGGATAGAGGACCCGTGACCCTGGAGACAGAAGCGGGGACCCATGTATGACCAGGCCCGTAATTGCGAGTCCAGACCGGGGCACCCTCAAGTAGTTGTCTAGGTGCCCTAGGATGTGAGGTAGATGAAGGCAGTCTGTCCGGATGCAACCGGTCAAGTTTAGTAGTAAGTTGACGCCCCCAACGAAGTTCAGCTGGGCTTCTCCCTGTAGAAGTGGACGGTGTGGTGCGATAAGAAAGGAGAAAGTCAGCCAACCTGTGATGCCCGTCCCCGTAGGTGAGTCTTTTCAAGGCGTCCTTTGTGATGCGCACCATGCGTTCAGCCATACCGTTGGTGGACGGGTGGAAAGGCGCAGACGTGGCATGATGAATCATGTTAGCCTGTAAAAAAGCTTGGAATTCGGAGGAAGTGAATTGAGGGCCGTTGTCGGACACAATGACATCTGGCAGCCCGTGTGCAGCAAAAATCCCCCTCAGTACCTGAATAGTCTTTGCAGTGGTGGTGGATGAGACAGGTACAACCTCAAGCCATTTCGAGTGGCTGTCAACAAGGACCAAGAAGAACTGGCCCTGAAAGGGCCCAGCGTAGTCAATGTGCACCCTAGACCATGGGGACTGTGTTTCCTCCCATCTGTGCACGGGAGCTTGGGGCATCTCTGGGCGAGATCGTTGGCACAGGTGGCATGCATGCACCTTAGCCTCAATATTTTTATCTAAACCAGGCCACCATAAGTGGCTGCGTGCAAGAGCCTTCATACGAACAATGCCAGGATGACCCTCGTGGAGGGATTCCAAGACCCTAGTCCTCATTGAGGTGGGAATGACAACTCTGTTTCCCCAAAGCAAACAACCCTGAGAAAGGGACAGCTCGTTCCTTTTGGACCAGAAACTCTGAAACTCAGGACTAGGGCAGTGCTCAGGCCAACCAGACAAAACCCAGGAACGGACACGTGAAAGTGTGTGATCTGTACCTGTTTCAGCGGCAACATCCCTGGCACTAAGAGGGAGCTCGGGCAAGGCTTGGATGATAGAATGTTGACAGCTGGCACAGGGTCAGCTTCTACTACTGGCAGAGGCAATCTACTGAGGCCATCAGCATGGCCCATTTCTTTCCCAGGCTTGTGGAGTAAAGAAAAATCATATGCAGACAAAAAAATAGACCACCTAAGCATTCTAGGGGAAATGATTTGGGGAGTCTGCTTACGTGTGGTAAACAGTCCCAGCAGAGGCTTATGGTCAGTGAAGACCGTGAAATGCCTATCATATAGAAAATCATGGAATTTTTTAATTCCCGCAACAACAGCCAGAGCCTCCCTGTCTATCTGAGCGTAGTTGCGCTCGGCAGAAGACAATGTTCTTGAATAATATGCAACAGGAACCTGAGTTCCATCAGACCTGAGGTGGCTCAGGACAGCTCCAACCCCGTAAGGGGACGCATCACACGCGATGCACACAGGAAGAGACTCGTTGAAATGTGCAAGTACACTGTTAGAAGTGAGCAAGGCCTTGACTTCGTTAAAGCAGGCCTCATGCGTCTGTGACCACCGCCACACTGCTTGCTTGTCTAGTAGCCTGTGAAGAGGCTCAGCTACACTAGCTTTATGTGGAAGAAAAGAATTGTAGAAATTCAGGAGACCCAGGAAGGCCTGAAGTTCGGCCTTGGACTTTGGCCTAGGTGCTTCTAAAATGGCAGTTAGTTTGGATTCAGCAGGGTGAATTCCAGCAGCATCAATTTTGAATCCCAGAAATTCAGTAGAAGGCACCCCAATTTTGCATTTGTCTTTTTTGAGCTTGAGGCCTGTTTTCCTGAACCTTAACAGAACAGCCCTTAGCCTTTCAGCTAGAATGTGTGTGGAGTCTCCTGCAATTAAGATATCATCAAAGTAGGGGCAAACCCCCGGTATGCCCCGCAGTGTGTTTTCCATTACGCTTTGGAAAATCCCAGGAGCGACATTCACTCCAAACTGCAGCCTTTTTACCTTAAAGGCTCCCCTGTGGGTCACAATAGTCTGAGCTATAGCAGCATCATCATCAACAGGCAGCTGTTGATACGCTTGAGCTAGGTCAAGCTTTGCAAAAACGCGCCCCCCCTTGAGGGAGGCCAGAATATGACTGACCACAGGAACAGGATAGGCATGTTGCTGCAATGCCTTATTCAGAGTGCATTTGTAGTCAGCACAAATGCGAATGTCCCCATTTGCCTTTAGAGGCGTGACAATGGGGGTCTCCCAAGGACTGGAATCAACAGGTTCTAGGATTCCCTGTTGAATCAGTTTGTCTAACTCAGTGTCAATTTTACTCTTTAAAGCAAAAGGGACCCTTCTTGCTTTAATTCTAATGGGAGTGACAGTGGGGTCTAGCTTTAAGGACACAGGGGGTCCTTTGAATGTGCCCAGCTGGGGGCTGAAAACATCTGCAAATTCTTTGCAGACTTCCTGTAGGTCGAGTGTTTGTAAGCTGTTGAGTCCTGTGACGTGTATCCCCAGGGCCTCAAACCAATCGAGTCCTATGAGACTCGTTCGTTCACCCCCTACTACTAATAAGTCTAGTGGACCTTCAAAACTCTTGTATTGCACGTTAAGGGTGGCCTCCCCCTTAACACACACTCTTGAATTTTGAAAATCTGTTAACACAATGTCAGAAGGCCTTAACTTGGCCTGAGTTCCACTACCGGAACAAATCTTCCTAAATGTATGCAAGGAGATGATTGAAAGGGCAGAGCCTGTGTCTAGTTCCATAGATAATGGAACCCCTTGTAGCTTCACCTTGAGTGACAGCTTTTTCTTAATGGGCTTGTGTGTGCCTGTCCTAAGGATGCTTCTTCGCGAAGCGCAAAACCCTACCCTATTCTGGCTGGGGAATCTGGTACCTTTCAGGCGCAGTTCTTCCTGAGGTTGTACCTTTCGTCGGCCCAGACACACAGCTGCAATGTGTCCTTGTTTGCCGCATGCCTGGCAGGTAGCGGAGCGGAACTTGCAGTCGGTTCTCCTGTGGCGACCTCCACAGCCGATGCACTTGAGCAGAGCTGAAGACCTTCCCTTCTGATTTTCTTCCTTCGTGGGGTGGAGACGGTCGACTTCCTCGTCCGGATCCTCCTCGGAGTTTCTTTGGACGTCTTCCTGGTGCACGGATGCAACCTCTGGACTGTTTCTGATCGGCCGCATGTTCTTGACAGCGCCGCCTGCTTCTTCTTCTGCGGTGACTTCCCTTAAGGCATCTTGGTAGGACAATTCTTCTTTAGCGAAAAGTCTCTGTTGTAGATCTCGATGCCTTAACCCGCACACGAATCGGTCCCTCAGTCGTTCTTCGAGGTCTTTGAACTCGCAGTGCTTGGCGGCCTTCCGTAATGCGGCGATGAATTCTTTGGCCGACTCACCGGGCCGTTGATCCCTCTGCTCGAAGGTGTGGCGCCATGCGATGACGGACATTTTGGGGTGGAAGTGCTCCTTCAGTAGCTTCTTCAGATCTGCGTAGCTGACAGACTCTACTGGAACAGGTGCTACAAGGTTTTCTGCGATGTCGAAGGCGTCTTGACCGCAAACACAAAGCAGGGTGGCAGCCTTCAAGCTCTCTTCCCTCACTTGGTTTGCCTTGAAGTAGTTCTCCACCCTGGCTACGTATGACTCCCACCGCTCTGGATGTGAGACGTCGAACTCCGAAAGCCTTCCGATTTTCGCCATCTTCAGGAGACGGGTCTATCAGCCAGCCTACCCCCGAATGCGCACTGGATTGGCGGGCAGCTGCCGAGTCGACGCCGTTCCGCCGCTCAAGACTCACTTGGGTAAGCTTACACTTCTTCCTTTCCAGGCGGTGTAAGGCATCCCACCTTCGTCGCCAGTGTTGAGTCCTTGGCGCAAAGCAGACACGAGAAGCAGTTGGAGTTCTCAGTTTTCTTTATTCTGCGTTCAGCTTACAAGTAGATGGCTTCTTAGCTTCCCAAACGCTCGCAGCCTCTTATATAGGCAACTCCCAGGTAAATGTGTTACTTTTCCCGCGCCAGCACCCGTGCATGCGCACGGCGCTGACGACAGCCTGTCTGGTCCCGGGTAGCCTTGCACCTGCCCGGGACTGCCTGCAAACGCCCGAGCCGTTTGCAAGGCTCGGGACATAACACTACACAATCTCAATGTTTCTCTATACTTTTACAGAAAACGGGGGGGGGGAAGCTTTCATTAAACATTGGGGTATTTTTAAAGCCTAGCCATTTTGTTACTTCACTTACAACAGTTGGAATTTAGCTGATCATTCCCATTTTTCTCTAGGGGGAAATTACAGAAGGCACTTTAAAAACTTCTGGAAATTAAAAAAAAAAGAGGCAAATTCAGTGGACATTAAAATGCATAATGAAAGTTAATAGAGGCAGAAATTGCTCTTAAACATGTGGAGTTAATGATTTATTAGAAACTGGATGGCTGATATGCAGTGGTTTGTTTTTAAATAAGAGATTTCAGTCCAGGCAAAAAAACAAACATACTCTACATATAAAATAGAGTAAGATATTGTCCGATGGAACCAGTAGGATCCAAAGGAAACGGGATTTGACCTGAGACTTTGCTGAGGCCTTGCCCGCTGCCTGGAAACAGGGAGGCCACTGGGGTCTTGGATAAGATCACGCCTGTGAGACCTTTCTTGGCACTCCCCATAGTTTACAGAGAAAGCTCAAGAGCGCTGCTGAAAAAAGACAAGGGATAAACCTGATCAAACACGAGTCAGAGCCACTATCAAGGGCAACCTCGTGGCGGTAAGAGCAGTGAAACATCAATATATTTTTGCATCTGCAAGTGTCACTCAGCAGTCCTGTTTAGGATTACCATTCTGGATTAGGGGATTTGGAGATTTACCTTCAGGGCCACATGGAGAAACATTGTGTGCATCTGGGGAATAAAATCATTCTGATAGGTTCTCAGTTGGAGACCCAGCATATTGCAGGCCTTTTGGGGACGCCTGGGGAATGGACTCACCAGTTATGTGTGTGCACTGCTTCGGGTGCTGGTTTGCGTCTGAATCCAATTCAAAGTGCTGGTAATTACCTTTAAAGCCCCCTCATGGCTTAGGAAGGGGTAGGGAACTTTGGCTCTTTTATGACTTGTGGACTTCAATTCCCAGAATTCCTAGGTCAGCATGGCTGGTTCAGGAACTCTGGGTATTGAAGTCCACAAGTCATAATAGAGCCAAGGTTCCCTACCTCTGGCTTAGGACCTGGTTATTTGAGCAACTGTCTTGACCTAATTATATCAATTCTTTCCACCCAGTGAGGGAAGGTATGTTATCGGCCTTATTGGATAAAGAAAAAGAGCCTCCTCTGTGATTGCCCCTAGCTGGTGAAACATTTTTCCCCCTCCCCGAGATAAGGCTGGGCCCATTCTTCTGGTTTTCTGGAAGAGCATTAAGATCTGGCACTGCATGGGGATACAAGAGTGGTATGCAATCTGGGTGGTTGGTGATTTGAAGGCGTTCACTCCATCTTTTAAAACTTTGTTTTTAACTCTCTTTTTAATTATTTTTTAACTATGTCTTTTTTATATACACTTTTAGGGTTCCAACCTGTAAAGTACCCAGAGTCTCTTGGATAGTGAGATGGATGGTGTATATATCTGATAAATAAAATACAGCAAAATAGAAAGTAAAATAAAGTAAAATATTAAAATAAAATAAAATAGAATCAGAGTAGAATATTAAAATAAAATAAAATAGAATCAGACAGGAAAATAGAAGTGGAAAAATAGAAATTTACTGTTTTAATTAATTCATAATTAGTTAGTTCAAAATGACATGTCCATCCTTAGAGAGTAACGAAAAGGCACAAAGTTACATTCTGTAATTTGTCATGGAATATGTCTTTCTGTAAAACTGTTTAGTTATTTCATGATTTTAGTTAAATATTTAGCAAATGTGGCTAAAGCAAGGTTGTTGTTTTTTTTAAATTACTTGGGGCTGGGATTTTTGAAAGACATCATGCACATTTTTTGTAGTATCAAATTCAGGGTAATCAATCCCAAACACAACAGTGAAAAGTAGTGCATGATAAAAATATCTACTGAGTAAAGTTCACAATAGTATTTACATTATCTCCCCACTCCCCTCCTTCCCTCATTTATCTGGCGCCATTGATTAGCTATCTTGTAATAGCTGGCTGTATTTTTCCAGACTGATAAAACCCATAAAACCCAGATCTACTGTAGTATAAAACTAAGTTATAAACCTTTCTCTCAAAATTAACTCATTAAACTATGGAATGGTAGTGTAATGAAGGTATTTTGTAAAATACTCTTCAAGTTAACTCCTACAGGTCCCCATGTAAAAATGTGGACAAATTGGCTCATTTTGAAGTCTTATAGTACATATAAACTCTGCATTATTCCATAGCTGTAAATGCTCCATTCCTGATATATGATTAAGATGAAAATCTTAATAATGCATTATACACAGCCTGCTATTCTTTTCTATATTTATGGAAGCCAACGGTGTACTCTCTTATTGCCTGATTAGCTTACACTGTTCGTGATATGGTTTGCATTTGTGCTTGTGTTTGTGTATGTATTATTTATTGATATGTTTCACAGGTTTTGTAACCTGCCCCAATATGTAGGATCTAGTTTAGTTTCTCAAACTTGACAACTTTAAGATGTGTGGAATTTAACTCCCAAAACTGGAATGGGAGTTGAAGTCCTCATACCTTAAAGTTCTAGTCAGCTTTAAAAAAACAATACAAACTAAAACAAATGAAAGGCAATTAATAGAAATCCACAGATTGCCAGATGAAGCATTCAAATCTGGTTAAAAGCATAGAGTTTCAACAGCTTTATGAAATACCAGGAGAGAAGGGACTGCTTGAAACTCCAGTGACAAGAAGTTTCAAAGTACAGGGCTGTAACAGAGAAGGCCTGCTGTCTGTTCATCTCTTCCTTACTTAACAGACTGGGAACTCTAAATAGGCCTTCTAATAGTATTGGCCAGAAGGTTAGCTAGGTCCAGGAACTTGTTGTGAAGAAGCTAATGGAATCGAGAAAAGATAGAACTCTTATTTCTGTACAAAAGCAGAAGACATCTCTGAGTTTCACACCCAAGGTAAAAGAGTCCCTGCGGATTTTACTCTGCTAGTCGATGCCAATTATAGAGGGTGGAGCTCATCTCTGTTTCAAGGCCGTTGAGCCAACACTGTCTGAAGACATTTCTGCAATCATATGGCTAGCATAATGTCAAACCTTTCCACCGAAATGGTACCTATTTGTCTACTCGCATTTGCATGCTTTCAAACTTCTAGGTTGGCAGGAGCTGAGGCAAGGATGGGAGCTCACTTCGTCGCATGGCATTTGGGCTGCCAGCTTTCTAGCTGACAAGCCTAGCATCTTAACCACTGAGCCACCGCACTGTCCTCACAACCAAGGAGTGCACCAGAAATCAGGCAGAAGTTATTTTTATACAATTTACCACAGGAAACAAAAGTAAGAGAATTGCTGATGGGTTACAAAGTTACATGACAGTCGCATATGTGCTATGGGACAGTATATAAGCCTAAATGTAATTCCTAATAGCAATAGTATTATTGCTCGCAGCTATGTCACTATAGTATTAATATCTATATCAGTTATAAATGTATCTGGATCAGTATAAATGTCTGGTGTTCTGGATAATGCTTTCTAAATGGAAGAGACAGATAATAAAAAAAAATGTAGTCCCTAGCAAATCTTGCATTAAATGTTCATGCCAGGAAAAATATAATAAAAGCAAATATAGATTCTATTAATTTTCATGAGTTCTAGAGCTTGTAGGACGCTGCTGCTTCATGGGAATAATTTTTAATTAAAGACAAGCATTTTACATAGCATAATATAGTTGCTGTTGTTTCTTTTTAATTATATAAGATACTAAAACATCTTCATCTCTGGAAACATTTCTAAATGGATTTTGTAATGAAAAATACCAGGCTTCAAAATTGCACACAAGGAGCCTAGTTTAATAAATGTTGGAACAATTCAACATTTCTAAGTGTGCTTTCTTTAGAAAATGAGACTATTATCTTCTGAGTCAAGTTTTTCTTAAGGCCAAATAAAAATGTCTGTTACAAAAGGGCACATTTGAGGGGTTAAAATTCTATTCCAAAAGGACACATCTGAGGGGTTAATTTTAATGTCTGATCTTAATTTCATTTTGGTTTTAAATAAAAGTCTAGACAGAATAAATTGAGCAAATGTTTGGCAATAATGAGACACAGTTAAGCAGAATGGAAGAAAAAGGCTTTGTTCTTCTCAAATACGTCCTGTTCAGAAAGGGATGAAAGCCTGATCCTGTCCCATTAAATTTGGAATATTTGCTGTAGAAAGTGTCTCCTTTTTTCAGTAAATTAAAATACCACATGTGAGTTGAAGCTCCTGTGTCTCCTTCTAGTGGCCATCTGGATTTTTGTAGTCCAGACTTTTGTAGTCGTAACTAAATTAACGGCACATTCATTCGTTGATTTGCAATGGTTTTAGCTGATGGGTTTTCTTAAGGTGGCAATTGTTTGCGCATCCTCATAGAAGGAAGTTCTTTTGAAATTGAGAAAACATGCTCAGGATGGCTACAGGATTTACAGGTGAAGAAACATGCAGTTTCCAGCCTTTAGGCTGTAATTCTGAATGCTTATTTGGAAGTAATCCCATCAGATTCCACTAGATTTGTTTCTGAAACAAAAGATTTGCACTTAGAACTTAAAACTAGACAACCCATGACCCCGTCAATAGCTTCAGAACTATTTCCTTACCAGATTCCTCAATGCCTTCAATAATGACAGAATTTCTAATGTGTTACTTTCACTGGAAAATTTCTTAAAAACTCAGGGGGGGGGACATTTGTAGGTGTGTCTTCCTTGAAAGTAGCCCATGTTGAACTGCATAGCACAGTCAAACAACAGGGGAAAACCACAGTAAATATTTTATGACAGTTTGTACTATGTCATGAAACTTTTTATAAATTTTACATATAAAATGTTTTATAAAATTTGCCAAGGTTCAGTTCCATGGGAGTTAGATTTTGGATGCATTCTGTAGGCTAGCCCATCTGAGGTACCTTGGTTCAAAAATGATTGCCCTTGGTTCAAAAATTGTTGCCCTCCTATTAAAGACCCAAGTGTTTTAGTACCGTATTTTCCGGCGTATAAGGCGACCCTGCGTATAAGATGACCCCCGACTTCTGCGCCAAGTTGCATGCCTAGAAAGTCATCTTATATGCTGGAAACTACTATTATTTCTGGCGTATAAGATGACTCGGCGTATAAGACGACCCCCGACTTTGGCACCGATTTTAACGCTTTTGAAAGTCGTCTTATACGCCGGAAAGTACGGTAGTATATAAATGTAAAGACCTCTAAAACGACTGACTTTTTCACATTCACAATCCTTGGATAATTAAACCCCAAACTTTCAAAGAAAGTTCATATTATTTAGTCACAAATTCCTGGAATATGATTTTTTTTCTGGGATCCAACCAAAACACTTTTTCCTATTCTTTTATACTGATCTATATAAGATTATTCTCAGAACACAAGGCAGACAGCTCTGATTTCCCACAGGACTGTGGGGCAGGTTAAAACCCCAATAAATTATGGTCTTTGAGAAGGTTCCTGCAAGAATAAAACTTGTTCAGTAATCTTCTGAGAAGTTTATTGGAGGAAAGAAAGAGGATGAGCTGTTTCAGACAGCTACACCATGCTTAACGAGCACTCAGAGTAACACAACTCCCCCTTTTTTTACATAATTCTCCAACAAAGGGAATATGAGACAGTGTAGGTATAAACATACACAAACATTTGCTCAATTGCCAACTTCCTCATTTTGTCAATCTAGGTTTCCTATTCCAGTTAAATCCATCCTGGAGCTTTTTACTCCCTGATAATATAATACCCTTGCATATAGGACAAACAAATAAATACCATACTAATTGAGTCTGTAATTGTTGATTAAAACTAAATGGACCCATTCGTGAATTCCATTGACCTCCCCTATATGCATATACAGATAGATCTCAATTTATAACAGTTCCTTTAGTGACCATTCAAAGTTACACAGTACTGGAAAAAGTGACTTTTTTGTACTTGCGACCATTGCAGCATCCTCATGGTCACGTGAGCAAAATTCAGATGCTTGTCAACTGACTCATATTTGTGACAGTTGCAGTGTCCCAGGGTCATGTGATTCCCCCTTTGTTACTTCCTGGCAGGCAAAGTCATTGGGGAGTCAGATTCACTTAACAAGCATGTTATTAATGTAACAAATCCAATGCTTCACTTAACAAATATGGCAAGAAAAGCCATAAAATTTTGGGGTCAATTGTGGCCGTACGTCAAGGACTATCTGTACATACATTAACTGGTCTTTCGCAAATGGACTAGCTATTCTCCACCACACACACACATGTTCCTAGGACACATACATTTACACATATCCCCCCCCCCTCTTTTTTCAGCAGAAATAGCAAAGAAAAGTAAGAAAAATACAGAGTGGAGATGGAGTAGAGCAGGGGGTCTTCAAACATGGCCCTTTTATGACTTGTGGACTTCAACTCCCAGAATTCCTCAGCCAGGCACGCTGGCTGAGGAATTCTGGGAGTTGAACTCCACAAGTCATAAAAAGGCCATGTTTGAAAACCCCATGAGTAGAGGAAGGAAAAGGAAGAGAGGAAAACAAAATAGAATGGAGGGGAAGAATCAGTTTAGAAGCTTTTCTACCACCTGATATAATACATAAAATATTGTTCAGCACCTCACAATGCAACTCCAATCCAAAGAAAACAATATGAGGATTACTTTTCTTTACTAAGCATTTGTTATTTCAATAGTAGTTTAAGTTCTCTGCTTTATTAAAAAAAATACTTGCTTTATGGACCGAGCATGTGACAATCATTTTTATTTCACCATGGCATCTCCATGCGTATGTATCATACTTCTGAGTAAATTAATGGTGCTGCTATATGAATCAGCGTGCCCATGACAAATTATTTTTGCATTACATTGGTTGATCATCCAATTTCTCCTCTTTGTTTCTGTGTCTGTGTATATGAACCCTTCACCATAAATAGCATTTATCTTCCTGTAGTTACAAATTATACAGATCTGTTGTCCCATTTAATGAAAAACAGACCAATACAACGGAGAGTTATCTACTTCACTCTCCACATTTTCTACTTCTTTCAACAAAGTTTATTACTTTTTTTGTGGCAGAAATACAGATACCCTAAACAGAATCTAAGATGACGCAAAGGAGGGGAAAAAAAAAGAATCTAAAATACAATCCTGTTTTATCATCTTGCTTGTAAATGAATAGTTAGTTAATATAATTAGTTGGGCAGAGTAGTTATTTATTTATTTATCAAATGTATATCTTGCCTTTTATTCAGAAGGCCAGTAACCTACATAGCATTCTCTCCTCTTAGTTTTCTCCACAACCACAATCCTGTGAAGTCAGATGGGCTGAGTTAGAACGACTGGCTCAAACCTACCTATTGAGCTTCTATTTCTGGGAGGAAGTTCATAATTCCCTGGGGCAAATCCAGCACCTTAACCACCACACCATATTGGCTCTCCAATTATATAATTGATGGGGTAATCGTGGGCTAATTGCTAACTAGGACATAAAATGGGAGACATTTTATTTTTTTACTCCAATGTGAAGTCTCTTCCAAGTTAATTTTCCAGCTTTATTTACGTGCTAGAATAATATCAGAATTTCACAAGGGGAATCTAAGATTCTGCAGGTCCTTAAGACTCTAGTAATCTCATTCACATTGGCAGATCAACAATCATAGTAAGAAGACCCATCATTTAAAGAAAACTTTCATCATTAGTCTCTCATTGTAATCAGGAGAGAATTACTCCATATGTTTTAGAACCATTGTGTATATCACTAAAATATTCAGAAATCTTTAAACAATTATATATGGAGCCTTGAATAAAGACAAAGTTTATTTTTGTCAATTGGAAAAAGCTAGCTAGTTTCTACACATTTGAGTGAGATGCTCAACATAATTTTCAATGGAGTTGGTGGCAAAATTCTTTTACATCAACAGTCATGACCAAAAGCCTTGGACAGCTAAGTCTTGGCCAGCTAGAGTCACTATTTCTTCTGCTATTGAAAAAAAAAAGAAAACTAATTTTCTGAGGCCATTGGGCAAGAAAATAGTTGACTCAACATGCTCTCTCAAAAAGACTGTGATCATAGGTTTTTGTTCTGTGTTTGTATTTAGAGAGGTATGAGGGTTCCTATTCTATAGAATTTAATTGTTCACAATGTTACTTTATAAATATATGTTTTTGTGCCATTGCTTTATACCAGGGGCTCAGGAATTCTGGGAGTTGAAGTCCACGACTCATAAAAGAGCCAAGGTTGCCTACCCCTGCTTTATACTCTTGAGGAAGCAGATATGTACTGGGGAGAGATATTAATGGTGTAGCAGTAAAGTGCTGAAAGACAATGTCATGTGTATATAGATTACCCTTTACTTCACTATCATGGCTACTGGCCAAGTGTGATAGAAAAAAACCACTATCCCAAGTTTTGACTGACATCCCAACAGAATCTCTACATGAAATGGAAGAGTACCATTGTGACTTTCACATAAGGATCAAAATGCCTTGGATGAGCCCTTTTTTAAGGTACAGTAATATATTACGATGACCTACCACAAAAACTGTGTGGAAACGAAATATGTACAACAAATTTTCTCATTTCATCTATTCCTCAATATTATAAAGCATGGAGTAACTGACTAAGAGAATAGCAAATGTTTTGATACACATTTCTGGAAAGGAATGTATATATTCTATTCTATTCTATTCTATTCACAGATGTTTGGATGCCTGGTATAAACATACAGTTTAAAACCATGGTTGTGTTCCATATCCATTTCACCACATACAAATGTAAGTATTGTACCATGTGAGCTTCCTTGCATTTCATATTAGCACACTATTTCACTAAAATGTTAAAGCTGTATAAATATGGGTCAGTCAAGGCAAGTGAGACATATTCCAAGCATTTTAAAGAAAACTAAATGCAGATTGCAATTAAATAAGAAAGCTTTATTTATTTCTATTTATTTTAGAGCATTAAAACTATTCCAAACATCACTACTAAAATCTGAGATACTGTTTAAGTTGGCATCACTAATTGCAAGGCTGATATTTAAAAACAAAGAATTGGAAGTGCAAACACACTCAATTAATGTCAAAAAGAGCCGTGACCATTTCTTCCCCATTCGCTTGGATGTGTCTTAGTCTTTTACATAGTAAATAAGATCAAATCATTATATTAAATGTTCATAAAGTTCATAAATAGCATTCATAAGGAACTTATAAACAAATTGGCATTGATTTTAGAAAAAATCTTATTTAATCATTTCATTTTAATTGGTTTCATCTTTATTAAATTGAACCTGTGGTTATGCTGACTTGACAGCATGAAATGTGCAGGTGTTCAGGAAATCAAACAATTTGCAGTTCAGCTTATTTGAAAGAAGGGAAAGTTATCAGTTGGTCTGGGAGTAATTAAACATGAGGAATGGATAGGAATCTAATGGGTTGTAAAAATAAGAAACTGAACTTTGAGGTGGCAGGTATTTTCTTTGACATTGTGACATTTTATTCATCTCTTAAAGTTATTACTATAGTTCATAACATTCATGCAATTCATCAGAATCTGATGGAAAAGCCAAGGCATTTTCTGATTTATAAGGAATCAGTGAGGTATCTATATCCTGACAGAAACATATAATAATAAAAAAAGCAGGACAAAAAGATTCCAGAAAAGATAAAGTTGTACAGTACCACAAGAACATAGAAAAATCTCTAACCAAGACAAATAGATATAACAAATTTATAAAAAGGCAGGCTGCTTGTTCATCAAATTTATGAAATTGACATTTAAGTGAATAATATATAGACAATAATATGTGTTGTGCTGTGCTTCTTGAAAGTCATTCATTGGCAGATTCATGCTCCCCCCTTACCACTGCTGCAGCCGCTGCCAGTCCACAGAGTCATAAAGATTGGGGATTGCTGACCTATATAACTTAGGATGCACTGCTCACAAATAAGTTCATAATAGCAGTGGGATGTTATCTTTTGAGTCTGTTCTACTTAGTTCAAAGGAGGGTGCTGTAGAAAATGAGATAATCTTTTCTACTTTTCTATTTTTTCCTCTCTTAGTTTTCTTCATGACATATGCTATCTTTTAATCTATTTACATAGTGGGCCAGATTCTAATGTTTGGCAGAAGATGGAACGTGAACGCTGAGATTTTGTAAAATTTAAATATGCCAGAGAAACCATAAAGATAAGGTGACCAACCGTCCTCCTTTAGGGAAGACAGTCCTCCTTTTATGAGTTCTGTCCTCCCTCTAAAAGTGTCCTCCTACATGTCCTCCTTTTCGATATTTGAAGACTAATCTGCAGGGCTTTTTTTTTCTCATAGAATGCTCAGAATGGTGTTCCGGCACCTTTTTTTGATGGTTTCTTTTTCAACTTTTGCATGAGCTGTGCTACTCCTATTGGCTTTTGAAAGCCAATAGGAATTGCTGCTGAGCACACCAAAACACCTGGCCGGCAAACTTTGTACATGTAAGTTGTCTGCAGCGAAGGCGAATTGGCAGGAACTTTGCACCCCTCCCTGCTACCCAACTACACCATCTCCTAGTTAGTCCAGAAGATACCTGGAGGAGACTGGAGCGGCGACGCCACAGTAACTTTCTCTTGATCTTTGGCCCTGCTAGGGCAATAATGGCTGTGGGCACAAGAGGCAGGGGCGGCGGGGCTGCTGCAGGCGAGGGTGTGAGGGGCGGCGGTGGCTGGCTACCCTCCGTGCTGTGGGAGTCGCGAGGCCTGCTCTACATGGAATTGCGCAGGGTGGGTGGTGGTGCTGGCGGGGCGGCTGCAGGTAGGATGTGTCAACAGTGGGTTGCCCCCCGGGGCAGGAGCCAGCGCAGCTGGTGCTTTGGGAGCCGCAGGGCAGTGGGTGGTGGTGGGGCAGCTGCGGGCGGGGCCCCGGCATGTAAGCATAATTACAATATAAAATGTTATTGTTACAAATGTTTTTATTATGCATTTATCATATTATAGTGTATTCTGTATTATTGTTGCAATGAATAAAATGTTTCTTTTATTTATGATATTTTTTTCTTCAATTTATTTGTATCCTCCTTTTCATTGTAAAAAGTTGGTCACCTTAATAAAGAGATTGGCGAATCTATCCCTTTGTCCCTCTGTCTTCATGTGCTATGAAATAAGGGGAACCAATAAGAAATTGTGATCATAATGCTATTACATCTATTATATATGTGGATGTGAATGTACCAGCGGGGTCCAATTAGAAAAATAAATGCATATATCTGAAGGCTAAAACACACATTTTATTAGCTGTAATTAGCATTCGTAAATACGCGTCTTGTCTCTCAGATATTCTTTCTATCTTAATTGTAGCTCTGGAAATTGATTTCCATCCATTGTAAATACATATACGGACATATAAATACAGCAATTTTAAGACCATTAAGTAGATCTGATAAGCAGAACACTGAAGCTATAATAAAATGGTTGATCTCTGATGTAGAGAGATGATCGCTTTTAATATTTTTTAATTTATTCTTACCATATACTAGATTCCAACACAAAACCATAAGCAATGCAAAGAGAATGAACACACCAAGAAGTACAGTGTTAAATCAGGAGTCTTCAAACCTGGCCCTTTTATGACTTGTGGACTTCAACTCCCAGAATTCCTCAGCAAGGCATGCTGGCTGAGGAATTCTGGGAGTCGAAGTCCAGAAGTCATAAAAGGGCCAAGTTTGAAGACCCCTGGGTTAGATGAATCCTTATTCCTTTCTCATGTATCCCTCAAGAACAGCACTCTCATAACAGACATAGTGAACTTCAATTTCAACCCTTCACTCTGATTTGCAAGAAAGTAACATACATGTAAAGACAAGATAGCAAGATAATAGCCAAAATGTTGCTAAAAAAAAAAAAAACAGCAACACAATTCAACAGCTTATATTCAGTACTGCACAGCATTCTCAGGACATATCAGCAGTGAGAAATCATTTAAAATTCTGATGAACAAGTCCATTTTTGTACTGATCGCTATAAGTTGATCTATATAGACTATTTTGATGTTCAATGCTCTGAGTTTTGGGGCTGCCTTTATATTACCAGGTATGCATCCCCATAGTTGCTGCAGACACATCATAAGACAGTCATTACAAGTGCACTATTTTCCTTACGTATTATTCAGCATTTCCAAAATAAGACTGAAGATTTATAGAAGAATAGGACTCTAGAAATGCAAACAAGAGACGACAGAATAGTCAGCCACGACTTGGCAAATCCAAGTTTGAAGTTTTGAAGAAATATTGTACCTGCAAAAAATGCAACTATTTTTGTTCTGAACATTGTAAACATTACGATACTTCATAGGTCCAAGAAATGTGCCTAGCCCCTCATTCATCTTCCAGTTTGCAGTTTTCTCATTCTTTTCATCTTTAACCCAATAACCAACATTTTGTCTTGGTGTATTAAGAATAGCTATTCTACTCTATCTAGGCAATATACGCATATATAATAGATAATGTTCATGGAGAGTTGTGTTTTTTTAATTTTTGCAAACTAGATAAAAATATGCAATGCAGTATACAGTAGTATGAATTTCTGGCTGTTCTTTTTACATACATGTAACTTACAGATATAAATATTTGGAAATTGATACCTGGCTTTCAAATGCTGCAGCAAGCAACAGTAAATATTTCTTTTTCAGAAGATAAGACTAGAAGAGTATTGACAGCTCCACCACTGTTTAGCCCTAACCTCACTGCATGTATGCATAGGATAAACAGTCACATCAATACCTGACTGTTTTTAAAGCAAACCTTTGCAGCTGTGCTTGAAACCCCAGAAAGTTATTTAGGGTACAGAAGGAGATTCTTTTGACAGATACTTTCAGTTCAATTCACAAGTCTGAAAGTTTTCTAGTCTTACAAGGACAGATGGAAGGAAGTCTCCTTCTGATTCCAGCATGAGACACCCATTTTAACAGCTGAATGACAACGATTCAATTATTGGAGTTTTGCTTCTGTAACTCTGTATATAAAAAGTTTAAGCAGAATTTTTATCTATGCAAAATCACGTGAAGTATTAGTACTGCTTTATAAAACCTTAATAAGACCACACCTAGAGTATTGCATCCAGTTTTGGTCACCACATTACAGAAGAGACATTGAGGCTTTGGAAAAAGGGCAGAGAAGAGCAACTAAAATGATTAAAGGCCTGGAGACTAAAACATATGAAGAACAGTTGCAGAAACTGAGTATGGCTAGTCTAGAGAAAAGAAGGACTAGGGGTGACATGATAACAATATTCCCGTATTTGAGGGGCTGCCCCAGAGAAGAGTGGGCTTCCAAAGCACCAGAGGGCAGAACAAGAAACAATGGATGGAAACTAATCAAGGACAGAAGCAACCAGGAATTAAAGAGAAACTTCCTTAACAGTGTGAACAATTAAACCAGTGGAATAGCTTGCCTTCAGAAGTTGTGGGTGCTTCATCACTGGAGGTTTTTAAGAGGAGGCAGCCACTTGTCTGAAATGGTATAGGTCTCCTGCTTGAGCAGGGAGTCAGACTAGAAGACCTCCAAGGTCCCTTCCAACTCTATTTTGAATTAAAAGGTTAGCCTTTGGTAGGGAAATGATACTTCTAGTCTCATTTTAAATAGCACTTAGACTTATATACTGCTTTACAGTGCTGTAAAGCCCTCTCTAAGCAGTTTACAGAGTCAACATATTGCCCCCAACAATCTGGGTCCTCAGTTTACCAACCTGGAAAGGAGGGGAGGCTCAGTCAACCTTGAGCTGGTAGGAATCGAACTGCCAACTGCAGGCAGCCAGCAGGCAGCAGAAGTAGCCTGCAGTACTGCATTCTAACCACTGTGCCATCATGGTTCAGCGGAGAAAACATTTTATTCAGCAAAATATCCACGTTCTATTTTTTTTTAAAAAAAAACCTTCCCTCCCTTCCCCTCCCCCCCCCAAAAATCACAAGTTAAATAGTTTTTTGCCTTCTGCAACAATGACCTTGTGGACAGGAGACCATGCTATATTTGTGAATAATCTACCTTCCACTTATCATAAGAATCCAGGGAGACTCCGAATTCAGTCACTTGTGGATTGTAGCAGGCTTCTGTATTACTTTTTATGCTTAAAAAATAAATGAAAATTTATAGACAAGATAAGCAAAATGCCTGAACGTACTTATTTTCTTCCTTATTTATTCAATTCTTGTAAACAAAAGGATATGTGTGATGGGAAAAGAAAAGTAGCAATTTTCCAAAAGTTGTTATGGAAGGATACCTATTGCTCCAGCATTAAACCACTGAGATTTTCCTGAGAACCAAACATACTCTGGAAGTTTAGAGTAAATATTGCAAACCAGTCTGAATGGAGAACATGAATGATGAGAGTCTTTAGTCTTTGGCGCTCCACTGCCATTCTGATTCAGATGAGAATCTTTATATTTACCATTTATATCACTAGAACAGACCCATGGGCCACATCTGGCCCTTCATCTGTCTTATCTGGCCCATGGTGGCAATGGTCTTGGAGGTTAGTATGTGGGGAGGCTTCGACAGAGGGCAGGGCAATTTCTGAGGGTGGCTGGGCAGCGGCCTGGCAGAGGCCAGGGTGGCTTCTCCCCAACACTCCCAATTTCTCCTTTGGCCCCCTGGGAAATTTAATTGCCCACCCTGCACTAGAACGTAATTCTTGAAACAAAGTTTTAATTGCTTAAGGGCAAGCCCAAAGTAAAACATTGTCTGTGTTTTTAAAATGGTGTGCAGTTTGAACCACAATCACATAAATAAAAAGCTATGATTTTTTTCTGATGCGCTCATAATGCTAATCGCTGAGGATACCTAATTATGTGAACACTAGCTTTGATTGAAGACGTTGAAGGACTTCGCTTGCAATTGCTTCCTGTATTGTTAAGTTCATGCCTTTCTTTTTGTGATTTTTTTCCCACCTACTTCTGGAAAATAACTGTGAAGGGGATGGATAAGGAGATAGGGAACCATATCTTTATTAGAAAAATAACAAGAGTGAAAATTCACTCCCTAATTTCTTTGACAAGCAGTTGAATGAATAGAACAATGCTAATAAGAAATGTACTAGAACAGGGGTGGGGAACCTTGGCTCTTTTATGACTTTTGGACTTCAACTCCCAGAATTCCTGAGCCAGCCATTCTGGCTCAGGAATTCTGGGAGTTGAAGTCCACAAGTCATAAAACAGCCAAGATTCCCCACCCCTGTACTAGAATAAGCACTTGCAACTACTTCATATATATTCTTTAACAGCTATCATATACAGAATTGATATCTTAATTGTACTCTCTGCCATGAGCTTAAATTATTTTCCAGATTTGTAACAGATAAGCAAAGATCCCATCAGTATATATGTGAAGTGGGGATTAGGTGGGTGTAGCCAATTATACCATTTTATACTTACTGAAATTGAACCACATTTTCCATTTGGTTGACTATTCATCTTGTTTAAAGAGATAATGCTGAAGCTCTTCACAATAACTTTTAAATTTCACAATCATGAAGAGTTTTATCATCCACAAAGTTGGTCAGCTCATTATGTAACCCTGAAGTCAAGATAATTTTAAAACTACTGACTGGCTGATCCTTTGTGGAACTCTATTTCTCAGTATATCCATTGATATAAATTGTTCCCCCCCTATTTTTGACCTTCTGATTTTAACCAGTCACCATCCATAAAAGGTCAGTTCTCTTATTCTATAATTACTAAGTTTACTCACAAGAGCCTTTGAATAGGATTTTTAAAAATATAAATAGACAATATTGAAAGAGTCATCTCCCTCCACATGCTTATTTTTCTGCAATAAACTTTGTTCTTTCATATGTTCAATAATTTTTCTTTGATTACCATTTCCCTCAATTTGCTTAGAAGAGCATTAAACTGACTGATTTTTAATTTGTTCAAACTCTTCTGGATTCCTTTTTTTTAAAAAAAACGATGCCACAATGACTATTTTCCCATTCTCTAGAACTTGCATATTTTTATTAGGATGTCAACAATTTGATATGTGAATTCTTTTAAAACACTTCAACATACTATCAGAACCTGGTAATTAGTTACTGCAGAGTCATTCAATATGGTTTATAATGTCTTGTTACATCAACTCACTTTAATTGTTTGGACTACCTCCCTTAGAAATTCAGTCATATATTCAGGTCATATATCTTCTGTAGTACAGAACAACACAAAAAATCATTCAGTTTCCATTTAATCTTCATATCCAACTTGGCTCTTTTTTTATTATTGTCTGATAGCCTACATACTTTCCTGGCTGATTTCCTATTATGAATATTTTAATGAAATTCTCATTGTAACCCTTAGGCTATTTTGTTTGTCATAAAAATTATTTCTACTTATTACTACTTTACACTTTTTTCTGCTGGAGTTTGGATTCTTTTTTTAATGATTGTTTCCCAAAGGAAGCCTTTCTATCTTTTACAGCAGTGTTTCCCAAACATGACAATTTTAAGGCATGAGGACTTCAACTCCCAGAATTCCACAGCCAGCAACGCTGGCTGTGGAATTCTGGGAGTTGAAGTCCACATGCCTTAAAATTGTCAAGTTTGGGAAACACTGTTTTACAGCTTTCTGATTACTACTGGATCACTAGGCCAACTCCTGATGTTTCCTTTCAATCTTTTTTTTTTAAAAATTATTTATTCTTTTTTCACTATACAACAAAAAAAATGAAAAAATACATTTTTTTTCCTTTAACAGAACTGTGTTATACCTCTCATATATATTATTTACAATTTATTTACATCAGTATTCATACCTTTTTCTTTCTCTGTTCTAGCCAATTATAACATTTGTTCCATATTTCATAAAATTCTGTTGCCTCCTTGTCTTTTAATTCTAGCATAAGTTTATTCATTTCCGCGCATTCTAGAATTTTGTATATAATCATATCGTTTGTAGGTATGTTTTCATCCTTCCAACATTGGGCATATACTATGCGGGCTGGTATTAATATATGTATAATGATGTATTGGAGTTGTTTTTCCATCTTTAAATTTATTATACCCAAAGAAATAGTTCCGGTTTGAATTCAATTTGCACCTTAGTTATCTCCTGTATCCAGTTCCTTATCCATTCCCAATAGGTCTTTGCTTTAGGGCACAGACACCACATGTGATAAAATGTTCCTTCCTTATTTTTATATTTCCAATATTCCGGATTCATATTTTTGTACATTTTGGCCAATCTCGCCGGTGCTAAATGCCATCTATAGAACATTTTGTATTGATTTTCCCTATATGCAGTTGACAGTGTCAGTTTGCAATTTATGTTCCATAATCTTTCCCATTCTTCCAGTTTTATATTTCGACCCACATTTCGTGCCCATGCTATCATTGGCCCTTTCACTATTTCTTCCTCCAAATCTACCTCTAATAAATATTTATAAGTTTTTGTTAAAACATTTCCTTCCTTACCTGTTAAAATTTTATCCAATTGATGTAGGGTCTGGCTCAATCTTTTTTTTTACACACCTTCTATTTTTTTCCCTTTTCTAGAGAAATTTAGCTATGTTGGAACCGGCTGCTAATTTTCCAGATATTCGCTATTTTCAACTACAAGAATTTTATCTTTAAAATGTGGATTTTGACCCTCGTAATAGTTTGGGTAATGTCCTCAAATATATAGCCTATTGTGCAAAACAATACAGGAAATGAAGTATTTGATACTTGGGATATGCATTACAATGGGAGAGAGCCAATTTGAGGCACTGGCTTGGCAGCATTGGTGGGATTCAAAATGTGAACAACCAGTTCTCTGTGTGAATGCTGCTTCCGGAAGTCCATTCTGGGCCTGAGCAACAAAAAAAATTAGCTACCAGTTCTGCCGAAGTGGTGCAAACTGGCTGAATGCCACCACTGATTGGCAGACTTGTAAAGTTCTAGTAGTGCCTATAAGTTCTAGTCCAGCTGGATGACTTCTTGAGTAACTCTCTTTCAGTCCTAAGAAGCAGGCAGTAGTAAAAACCTTCCCAAGAACATTATAGGGATTTGTCCAGGCAGTGCCAAGATTCAAGAATGAGTGGAGGGCCCAAAAAAGGAGGAAGAGGTAAGCCCATTCACATGGTGTAATACTTAAGCTATAGGGCTAGGAGTAGGGACACCCAACTTGTAGTTTATTCTCAGTCACAAAACTCATTGAGTGATCGCTTCACTCATTCTCTCTCAGCCCAATGGACCTCACAACAGGGTTCTTGCTGTAGGGACAAATAAGAGGAGAGAACATTATTGTATGCCACCATAAATCTAAACACTAATCAGCCTGTCTATCTCTCTGCTCTGGAAAAGTGCAACTTTTCATTATCTCTCAGGAAAATACATTTCTACAACCTAGTTTAAGAGAGAAAGCAGAGAGAAAGCAATACTGTACAAAATGTTAGACTAAAGTTCAGACAACCATTCTGTCTGAGGGGCTATCTTTACTTGGTCTCCTTGGCAAATGCTTCTGGTTTATTCAAACTAAAAGCAGTCAAAATGGTATGTGTGTAGGTGTCTGAAATAAAATATGTAGACTGGAAGTCATCAGTGAGAGAATACAAAGAACTAACCTTCCGCAAACCCATGTGTGGAAAACCTGAAGAACTGAAATCTTCCACAATAAGGCACAATCTCTAACATTAAAAGATGCTGAACCGTTTGATCTTTAATCTTTATTTTAAACAGGAAGAGAGAAACTGACAATGGCAATTACCTGCCTCCAATGCGCTGATATTACACATGGCTACAAGATTGCTATCCAAAATTTATTACTTTGTGCTTGATGGAAATATGGTACACAGAAGCTTTTTAAAAAATATTTTATTGCAGTCAGCATTCCCGAGTACTTTTAACAACTGTTTGTTTCCACTTTGTACAGCATATATTTTTGTTCTCCTCTCCAGATATTGAAGATACAACTGGTAAGTAAAATTATAGCTTCTCTTTGACCCTGATTTGCATAAAACTCAATCATACTCCAAGGAAGAGGTTTTGAAAAACATGCAAAGAAACATAACACCCTTCCTGCAAAATTCCTAAATCCTTTTTTTGCCGGGGGTGGGGAGGGGAGGGCTCTTAAAAACATTGCCAGACGAAAACACAACAAGAGCTAGATGTTGCATGGCATTTAACATTTGCAAAGCAGCACCTGGTTTCTATTTGAAAAATGACATGAAAAGTTCCAACTCTCTGCTCCACATTTAATGAAAGCCATGTGGCTGTAAATCAGAGCTGGGGCCTGCTCCCCTCTAAATATCCCTAATTAAACTGAGGAAACCACTCCATCCACCTCTTCCTTGAAAGTAATCATGCTAATGAAAAATTGGCATGAAATGAGGACAAGATGCCCCCCCTCCCCAATCATTTGCCTTCAGATAAAGTGGAATTTCACCCTCACACATACACACAGCCACAGGACCCTCATCACACACACACCCCTCAAGAGTTTTTAAAATTGTGTAGTGTGTGGAAAAGAATTGTTTTCCTGTCAGCATATAGATTCTGTACCAGAATTGCTTTTAAAAGCAAAATTTGACAGGGCTGGGAGATGAAATATCGAAGGGAAAACATTTGGTTCAGGCCAGAGAAATTCCCTCAGGAGAAGATGGAGAACCGGCCCATCCCTCATGATATATTTCTTTTCATTGAAACAAGAACTTTGGAAAAGCGAGACTTCTGATCAGAAGGACCACTACATTTTGCATGAAGTGAAATTTCAAAGGCAAAATATAGGTTGCAGGAGAAATGTAAAAAAAAAAAAAAAAAAGGGGGGGGGGGAGAAAACCAACCCTAGTTAATGAAGCAAACATGTGGCCCCCACAGGGATAATCCTTGGAGTTATCTGATATTCAGGTCTCCATCTTTAAAGGTGGAGAGAAAAATTTACCCTTCGGGTGAGAATCTGACCTCAGAAGCCCCCTGCCAGGCTTCACAGAAACCTCCAAGGTTTGTAGCTGATATTATTTACTTTCTTTCCAATGATTTGTTAAAAGCAGGGGCAAGGACCTCTATCCATGGGGGAAGGAATGAAACTCACTTCTGCCTTAACTGTACCAGTCCGATGGACTGATTAATATGAAGATTCAACATAACCCATTGAGAGTAGGTTTATTCAGGGTAAGCATGATAGGGATTACAACCAGCTGATTTTTACTTTACTGAAAAGCTACACTGACAGAATCTTGCAAGCCCTATAGCAGTGATGGCAAATCTTTTAGAGACCGAGTGCCCAAAAACTGGCCCCGCCCCCGCTCCACCCCCTGCCCTGCTCCCGCTCCCCCCATCCCCCACCCCACCTGCCTGCAGGGCTACTCACTGCCTCCAGGGCCTGCCACAGATTGTCCAGGCAGCCCAGCAGTGCTATGGCGGCCACACCCTCTGCCCACACCCTGCAGCATCAACTGTGCACGATGGGGTGTGAGGGCAGAGTCTTGTCTATGCTGCCTGGCTGCCATGTCCTTGGCTGTGCTGCTCCACGTGGGCCATGCTCGGGGTGACTCTCCTTCAGGAGGGCTGCTGGAGAGGAGGGGGTCGTGGGGGGGAGGTAAGGCTGGGGCAACATCATGTGTGCCCACAGAGAGGGCTCCGAGTGCCGCCTCTGGCACCCATGCCATAGATTAGCCACCACTGCCCTATAGTACAATTCTCACTATTCCCCCCTACACACACACATCTCCTATACAACACAAGAAACTAGGGAGGGTCTGAGCCTCTTACCCCACCGCTATAGGCTATGTTATCTCTCATCTGACCATTCCCTTGGTAGCATCTCTTAGGCCAGCCTCCCAAAGTTTTCCTCATGCTCTATTACAGGTAGTCCTTGACTTACAAGAGTTCATTTAGTTCAAAGTTATGACAGCACTGAAAAAAGTGACATGACGGTTTTTGACACCTAGGACCGGTGCAGCATCCCCAGAGGCAGGGGTCTGCAACCTTGACAATTTTAAGACTTGTGGACTTCAGCTCCCAGAATTCCTCATTCTGGGAGCTGAAGTCCACAATCCTTAAAGTTGTCAAGGTTGCAGACCCCTGCCCAGGGGCATGTGACAAAAATTCTGACACTTGGCAACTGACTCATATTTATGATGGCTGCAGTATCCCAGGGTCATGGGATCACCTTTTGCCATCTTCTTACAAGAAGGGTCAATGGGGAAGCCAGATTCGCTTAACAACTGTATTACTAGCTTAACAATTGCAGTAATTCACTTAACAACTGTGGCAAGAAAGGTCACAAAATGGGGCAAAATTCACTTAACAAATGTTTCACTTAGCCACAGAAATTTTGGGCTCAGTTTTGGTCGTAGGTTTTTCCTGTTTCTCCTAAACAGGAAAAAATAAATAAAAAAATTTCTCTATTGCTAATTAAGCTATTGCCAGATAAATGTAATGAGAGATGGTCTCTCTTTTCCAAGGGCTTATTTCAAACTATCTCAGAAAATAAAATGAATTATGATTTTTTTTTCAATGAAAGTTTTTTATTTTTTCCATATAAACATTATAAAAAAACAGTATACAATACAATTTTAAGATAAAATAAACATTATTACGACCTGCGCACTCCCCCCAGGCCGCGTCCACCCTCTCTTGAAACATTCCCTACTTCCCTCCTCTTTCTCACCTCCCATCCTACTCTCTTCCCCTCCCCCTCTCCTCTCACTACCCTACTTCCTCTCTACACTTGCCCACCTCTCATCCCTATCAAACCCATGAACGCAGCATAAGGGGAGTGCCCAGGCCGCACCCCTATAAGCAACCATTATGATTCAACATTATTGGCCACCCGGCAGATGAGGGAAATGTCAGTTTCTCCCCTTAATAACCAAATTACTTTTAAAACTTTGTCATTACAAATTGGAAGGAAAAATGAGAAGGGCAAGTATCACTTCATCTCAGTCCTAGTTTTGATTAAATGGACCAAAATGTAGAGATTTACCTTTCTAAGATAATATTGTCCATAATAACATTACAGCGCTTGGCGTCTAATGGCAAATTTTGAGATTTCCAAGCACTTCCATAACTATGAAATCAGTAATTTTACAATAACTTGAAAGGCCACTATTAGTTCTCTATCAGTAATATCCTCCAGGGGGAAGGATAGGCCAAAACAGGAAAGATGGCAAATGCAGTATCAAAATCCAAGGCCCACCCCTTTCTTTTATGCTCATACTAAAAGTGTGCATATACTATCCTATTTTGACTTTCCTCTCCCATCTGTAGACAGTACTGATTCCTTTCACAAATGGAAAAGAATATAAAGGCTGACTTAAGGTACTTTACTTTATTTAATATGAGGTAGTTCATTGTTTAAGCAATGGGACCCAATCATTGTGGTGCAGGTAGTCTAAGTGAGAAATTTATTGAGTGAGTTTTGTCCTATTCTACAACTTTTCCTGCCACATTTGTTAAGGGAATCACTGCAATTGTTAAATTATTAACATGGTTGTTAAGTGAATCTGATTTTTCCCATTGACTTTGCTTGTCAGAAGGTTGCAAAAGCTGATCACATGACCCCAGGACAGTGCAACCATCATAAATGTGAGTCAGTTGTTAAGCATCCGAATGTAAATCATGTGACCATGGGAATGCTGCAACGGTCATAAGTGTGAAAAATGGTCATAGGTCACTTTTTTCAGTGCCGTTGTAACTTTGAACGGTCACTAAGTGAACTGTTGTAAATGGACCACTGCCTGTATTGTGTTTGTAGGAACTGGACCCCCAACCACATTAAGTTGTAGTATAAATTACTGGGGAGGGGACAGAGTGAATAACACGTAGTACAAACACTGCCGTTTTACTCTATTAAGCCTGGTTTAGAATATTGTGTGAAATCAGCCAGTTGCCTAAAGGTAGAATGATTTTGCAAGTCAACTGAAACTGTACACCAGCTTTCAGGTTCCTAGCACAGGGACTTGCACTATACCAGTTTTAAATTTGTAAAATGGGAAGGATCATGGCTTTTGCAGTACAGTGTGCTGGAAAAAAATTGAGCAGGCTAAAAACCATCAAGGAGCGGGCATTAAAAGCACTATCTAAAACAATTAAAAAACTAATCTCTCACTAAAGGCCTTGAACACCTCATTAACTTGCATGCTGTTAATCAGACTCTCTCCACCTGGTCTCCTATAATGAGAGTTTGTTTTGGGAAGGATTAGGCACTCCGGAGCTATTTCCCTGGGTATCCCAGAGTGATCAAAAGAAGAGGTAGGTTTCCCTCCTGCCCGAGTCATCTTAAACAGAAAAATAAACTGTCTCTTAAGGAGCATTTCTAGTCAAGGAACCATTTGGTGATGGCTTGTGTTAGCAAATGATCTAACCAGCCAATTCTAAACTTAAACTCCAGATAGTTATTCGGGGCCTGTTGTGTTCATTTTAACACGATTCCCCCGAGCAAACAATGCTGATTGCCATATGTTGATATTTGATAAATGACAGAGTGAAATCTTGACTGCTTACACGTCAAACTTTTTTAGGGATTAACATAGGCATTTTCTTCTTTCTTCTCTGCTGAATAGAAAAGCATGCATTAAGCAATTTTTATTTCTTCTTTTACAGTAATATGCTTGTACTGAATACTGTGCCATAGTTTTCTTGGCACAAATATCTATCATTTCATTTTTGCTTTCATTATTATATAAAGAGACACGCTCCTGAGCAAGATTGTATGTAGCCTCTAGCACAGCAATTTCAATCAAAACTATTAAATGCTAATTATCTTCAAAATAATGTTATCATTACACCTCACCATTTAATGCAAAAAACACACACACACACACACAGGGGATAATGCATCATCAAGCTTGTGTCATCCTTTAGCAACCACATAGAGCAGTGGTCTTCAAACTTGGCCCTTGTGTGCCTGGCTGAGGAATTCTGGGAGTTGAAATCCACCAGTCATAAAAGGGCCAAGTTTGAAGACCCCTGACATAGAGAGATTTTTCTCCAGGACGATTGTCTCCAACTTGGTTCTTCTGGTCTTTCAATAATACATCTATTGCATAATGTATCCAAAGCATGATAATTTCAGCCTGGTCCTTTATGCCTCAAGTGAAAATTCTCAGGTGATTTGTTCAATGATTCATTTGTTTTCTTAGCTATCCCTTGTATTCTCAGGAGTCTTTTCCAATACCAGTGCTCAAAAGCATCCATACTCTGTCTACGCTCCTTCTCCAAAGTCCAACAATTTCACCATGTTCCATTTGGACTATGGCTTTCTGATTTGGGTATAGGTTTCTCATGTGGAGAACGAGCTGTTTGAAATTCCTATTTTAAGAAGCACATTTTACAAGTTGACATGATCAACACCATCAAAGACCTCCCTATAATCAATGAAATACCTGTTGAACTTCTTGTGGAGATTTCTGTAGCTTCCTCAACAATCCAGCATGCGTTGGTAATATTACCTCATGTTCCTTGGCCTTTTTAAAAACCAGGTTGAATGTAGGGCATATTCTATTACGTGGAGAGGTCTAATCTCTGCAAGCACAAACATCCATATACCCAGATATATACACACCATAAACAAAACAAGCACAAGCATTTAATCTGTCCTTGCTTCCTTTTTTCTACAAATGGTTAATTACGCAACCTTTAAAAATATCTGATAAAATCAATGCAGAGAATAACAATTAATTTCAATGTGTGCCAGGCAATGAAATGTTCATTTGGTGCTTTTCATAGAGTTGGCAACTGTTACTGCTGGCTCCACACAGACAAAAAATTCCAGCCATTTACCTGTGGTAAATAATGTGCTCAGCTGCTGTTTGTAAGCTAGTTTTCTTTGATGGGCAAACCTGCACTCCAGCGAACATTAACCTACTGCATGTATTGAAAGTCTTTGCAACGTGAAGCTTTGCTGGCCTTGCCAGTTCCAGCACTCCTGGCAGAGGAACAAAAGAAAAAGTAAAAAAAAAAATGTCTGCTTTGTTGGCATTTCCCCGCCCCACCTTTCTTCAATTACTTCATCCAAATCGTTTAGAAGAGGTTAAAAATCCAGAAGGCTAGCAGGCAACTTTACACTCAAATGCAAGTTCTTGGAAAGTGCAGGGCACTCAGCAAAGCTGGCTGTGATCCAGCAGGGAACTCACAAAGCTGCTAGTGTTTTCCCTTCCAGGGAAGCTGAAAAGTTGCTTCTGAATGCATGGCTTTTCCCTTCATCTCTTTTGATGGCATGAAGCTGACATTTATAAACTTCAGCTACGGTTGCTGCTCACCACAGCATATCGGATCAGGAGAAATAATGGCAACTGCCATCCTATTTCTTTTTCCACACAAGAGAATAGGAACCCCCCTATTCTGATTTTTTTTTCAGCTATTAAAATGCAGTTTATCATGGGAAATAATTCCTCCACACAAGATAAAGTTGGGGCGGAGATCCTGGCAACTGTGGCAACATATGATGCTCCAAAAACCTCTGGTGGAGGCTCTAACACTAGAGGTTTTTAAGAAGAGATTGGACAACCATTTGTTTGGAATGGTACATAGGATTTCCTGCCTGAGAAGGAGGTTGGACGAGAAGATCTCCAAGGTCCCTTCCAACTCTTGTTATTCTGTTATATTCTGATAATGGCATTTAATGGCAAAATATTATAAAGTGCAATGCAATGTTTCATAACAAAACCACATCACTATATCGTATGGAAATTATAGTCTAGTTTCAGGTATTGTGAATGGCTAGGCTTGACAAAATATGTGGGATTTTTTTTCCTTTTTCCTTTTTCAGTGATGGGGAATGAATATACACTGTTAACTGCAACCTGCTACTTCTCTGTTACTTTAGTCCAGGGGTCTTCAAACATGGCCCTTTTATGACTTGTGGACTTCAACTCCCAGAATTCCTCAGTCAGGCATGCTGGCTAAGGAATTCTGGGAGTAGAGGTCCACAAGCCACAAAAGGGCCAAGTTTGAAGACCCCTGCTTTAGTCAATGCTGAAGAAAACAGCCTAGTTGATTGAAAGTGAGTAGCAAAGACAAAATCTGAGTGCATTTGTAAAAAATAAGAAAGCTAGAAGTCTTTGAGAAGAAACCAGTACTGTTTTTCAAACTATCCCAGTTTGATGATACATTTATAGTAAATACAGATTTAATAGGACTGCACATCCTTTAAGAATGATTGAGAAGAAACACTTCAAACATTACTCAAGCACAAACACAGCACTATTCATTGAAGTAGCCAGATCTTTTTCAGCTTGTTGAAATGTGAGCCTGAAAAAAAAATGTGCTGCTCGAATTTAAATTAATTTAAACAAGTGGATTCCTTAAAGCAGCACCAACTTTTTTTCAGAGTTGCATGAAAAAGATGGGCTGCTTTAACGAAGCCAGAAAAATGCTATGCTTTGTAAGACCCAAAATACTCTCTCAGAAATTTTTTGAAGAGTGAAGGATCCTAACACTTACAATGTCTGCTTAAGTCTGCCTGGTTCAATATATGTCTAATGCAGGGGTAGGCAACCCAAAACACTTAAAGAGCCACTTGGACCCGTTTCCCACCAAAAACAAAACACTGGGAGCCGCAAAACCATTTTGATATCTAAAATGAAGATAACACTGCATATATCCTTTTTTACCTTTATTATAGGTGTGTATGTGTTTGTGTGTATGTATATATGTGTGTGTGTGTGTGTATATATATGTATATGTATATGTATGTATGTGTATATATGTGTATATGTATATGTATGTATGTGTATATATATATATACACACACACACACACACACACACGTAAAAAAAGGATATATGCAGTGTTATCTTCATTTTAGATGACAAAAGGGTCTCTCTCTCTCTCTCTATCTGTCCTTGGTCTGCCACTCCTCTTCCCCCGCTCTCTTTCTTTCTCTCTCTTTCCTCTCTCTCTCTCTCTCTCCCCTCTCTCTTTCTCTCTCTCTCTTTCTCCCCCCCCCTCCTATCTGCTGCTCACCTGACAAGCTTCAGGCTGTTGTCTAACAAGATCAGGGGTAGGCACCCTCGTCTCTTTTATGACTCATGGACTTCAACTCCCAGAATTCCTGAGTCAGCCTTGCTGGGCTAGCTAGCTCTCTCCTGCCCTTCCTGCTTCCTGCTTCCTGCAGAGACGCAGCAAAGGGAGGAGCTCCGCCCAGTAAGCTTTTCAGCTCCTTGGAGAACATTGTGAGTGCACTCTCTTTTACACACACACACACAGCCACACACAGCCACACACACACACACACACACACACACACACACACACACACACAACCACACAGAGAGAGAGAGAGAGAGAGAGAGAGAGAGAGAGAGAGAGAGAGAGAAGCAGGGAAGCGCAATTCCTCTCTCTGTCTCTGTCTCTCTCTCTGCAAAGGCAGAGGAGGTTGGGAGCCGCAGGGGAAGGCTCAAAGAGCCGCATGCGGCTCCGGAGCCACAGGTTGCCGACCTGTGGTCTAATGTAATGGAATTTTGTTGAATTTTTTTCTGCCAATTCTGTCTCACTCTTGGTGCTGAACTAAACTGTATTTGCGTGTATGTTTCATGCATGTCTGTAGACTATTTCACAATTTCAGCTCTGCAGGTGCAGCTCTTTCAGCTGAGTTTTACATACTTTTCAAAAAATTGTATCATGGGCAGATGATACCAGAAGAGAAAATACGCCTAGAGATAACAAGAGTGATAATTTATTCCATAAAATTTTTGCATGCAGTGAAATAGCTGGAAAGTGCTGGGAGATGTAACAGAGTACATATCTGAAATCACTTTTCCATTTACATTCTGCTGTAACCCAAAAAGCATAAACGTGTGCTGCTTCAAGGGGATCAAGAATAATAAGCAATGAAACTTATTGGCATAACCCAACATGATAAAGGAATGGTAGGCAAGTTGCCTGACCATAGGTCATTTATTTGTAATAGCATAACAAAAGAGGTTTTGGAGTTTTATACATTACTTCTGGGGATGGTCTGTCTAACAGTCAATATTTTAGGCCAGAATAACATCCCACTCAGCCAAAGTACTCATTGGGTGACCTTGCTAAATTAGGTTAAACAACTGAAGAACTTTGCAAGCCATTGTAAATTCCTTGAAAGAAGGGTGCAAATTTAAAATGAATTAGCTAAAATTTGAAACTTCAGGCTAGTGGTAGTCATTACTAATAGCCTGTCATCTTCTGAGGATAGATTTGCAATATAATTTCATATTTTCCTCTGGATGTCCCAAAGGTGCCTTTTCACAAGGCAACTGGGCTTTCTTTTTTTTCTTTGAAGAGGTTTTGCTTCTCATCCAAGATACTTCTTCAGCTCTGACTGGATGGTGGGGAATGGAAGGATTTATATTCCTTGCAGATTTATATTCCATTCTTTTAGAGAGTCGTTGATGCCACCCGGAGGTTTTATCTGTGTCGTCGAGGATACCTGAGTAGTGCAAATGGAACTGTTAAATCAGTTTAAGATGAATCATCAAATTGATGGTACATCTAGTACAGACAAACAAACTGCTATATGAATGGCAGAGAAACAGAGGTTGGAAATCTGGAGGTCCCAAATCTACTGTCCCAGAAGTATTCTGGGACTTCACGCCCTGCCTCCATCTCCAGCTATGGGATAGCAGCAGGACTATTCCTGTGCCACCACAAACCTTCCAGGGCCTACTTTACATGGCATCTGCCTCCTAACCCTGATGCCTAAGAGAGAGAGAGCTCTCGCATTCTGTGCTGTTTTATTGACGATGATTAGGTCAAAATAAAGGTAAAAGTAAAGGTTTATTCTGATGGTGCTCATCTCTGTTTTCTAGCCGAAGGAGCCAGCATGTAGCCAGCATGACTATATATCAAGGCGCATGGAAGTTTGTGGTATCCATTTATCTACTTGCATTTACATTTTTTTTGAACTGCTAGGTTGGCAGGAGCTGGGGCAAGAACGAGAGCTCACCCCGACTTGTGGTACTTGGGTCTCAAACTGCCATCCTTCTGGTTAACAAGCCCAGCGTCTTAACTGCTAGACTAAGTTCAAAAAAATTAAATAGCTAGTGTTATATTACTCCCTAGAGACACAATAAAACAGAGGATTAAGTTTTTCTTGGGACATAGGCCAATCTCAATAAGTAGAATCAAATGTTATTTTCAAACATGCAAAAGATCTGGGTTTCACCTTAAATATTAAAATGCAAATATTCAGTATGGAAGAAGATCACAATATAGAACAGACATGTCAAACTTGTGACGTCACATGACATCGTGCAACATATCGGGATGGTTTTGCTGTTGCCGGCAATGGGGTGGCCGCAGCTTCCGGATGATGCGTCCGGCCCGCGGGCCGGCAGTTTGACACCCCTGGTATAGAACATCTTGCTCATTGAGAGAAAAAGAGAGAGAGGGAGGGAGGGAGAGGAGAGAGAGAGGATACTGTAAATACTGTATAAAGTATAAATATAAAGCTCTAAGTATACGCCCTGTACATCTTGTTTTCTTCAGAGACATAGATATGAAGGAATATGAACATTTCATCTTAATGGACTGTCCTTTTGATTAATAATAGCCTCAAAAAACACATGCTGCAAATTACCTAACAAACTTACCCATATTCCTCCTACTTTATGCATTCTTTGTATCTTCTACTAGATTGTACATTGTCTTTCTATTTATCTGATAGAAAATGATAGAATATAAATATTCAATTATTATTTGCAAAGAAGATTGCTACAGGGAAATAATGTTATCCTTTAGTCTTATTTTCTTGTTACAGTTAGGTAAAACCATTATATTCATTTCTATAATTGTTGCAGATGTAGGTAGGAAGTTGTAATAATTTACTGAATGGGAAAAATAAAACAAAATCTTTGTATGCAAGTTACCTACATCATTTTTTCCATAATCAGAATGTAAGATTTAATGCAGGGGTGTCAAATTGCTGGCCCACAGGTCGGACGCATCATACCGAAACCGCGCCCACCATGTTGCTGGCAATGGCAAAAAAGTCGTGATACATCATGACACGTCACGTGACATTGCAAGTTTGACACCCCTGATTTAATGAAAAGAAGTCCAGTGGAAGCTGCGCCCACCCCATTGCTGGCAATGGCAAAACTGTCCCGATACATTGCGCGACGTCACGTGACATCGCGAGTTTGACATGTCTGATCTGTCACCTTCTCTCTAGCTTACCCTACTTGGAAAACATAGTCAGATTGTGATAATTAAGCAGTTATGGAGCATTTTAGAGGAAGCATATTCTCTGTTGGCTTCTCAGGCCTGGGCATGGCATAGAGATGACATTGGTCACTCTTGTAGACTGGAGAAGAGAAACATTGTTCTGCAGTGGTTCTATTCCTTCTTTAGTGGGCAATTGTAGTTAGCCATTTTGGAATGGATGATAGTTGCCCTTGTGCAATTTTGTAGGGTTCAGTTCTCTCTTCCTTGCTCTTTTACATTATCAGCATACTGATTATATTCAATTGTACAGTACATCACCATCCTGAGCCAGGCAAGAGTGACCATCAATGCCTTATCTCAGTGTCTGGAGACTATTAGGGTTTTATTGTTGAGTTTTATAGCTTACTCTAGGATTTAAAAGCTTCAAATAAAAAAAGTAAATTCTATACACAATTATCTAGGGCGAAGGTTTTTTTGTAAACACTTTTGGAAGTATTTACTTTGCAATCATAGGCTGAAGTCAGTTTTGCAACTAAATCTTGCATACTTCACACACAGACTTTACCTCCTCCTTCTCTCAGACAGCCACGAGTACAAGTTTGTTAAGGTTGCCATCAGTGGTGGGATTCAAATATGTGAACAACTGGTTCTCTGTGTGGATGCCACTTCCAGAAGTCCATTCTGGGCTTGGGCAACAAAAAATTAGCTACCTGTTCTGCCGAAGTGGTGCGAACTGGCTGAATCCCACCACTGGTTGCCATTTAGAACCATTCCCTTCTTATCCAGTTCTTACTTAGTCTTCATAGTTAGCAACTTACTTTAGAGAAAAAGCTCAGTTCAAACTGAATGCCTAAAAGAATTTTCTAGGAATAGTCTACAACAGGCATGTCAAGCTCGTGATGTTACGTGATGTTGCACGACGTATCAGAACTTTTTCCCCATTGCCGGCCATGGGGTGGGCGCGGTTTCCTCATGACGCATCTGGCCTACGGGCCGCAGTTTGACACCCCTGGTCTAGAATAACTAGTTCAAGTTGGAGAAAGAGCCAGCTAAAGTTAAACTTTTAATACAACTTAACCTCCCTCTTAAGACATTATAATATGCCCAATAAAACAACCATTCACTGTTTGAGCTGTTCAATCAATAATTAAAATAGTCCAGTTATTTCTCAGAACCAAAGAAAACAAGAGTGATTAAAAATCTTTGCTGGCATAAGCCAAGAGTTTTGTTATTCCTTCAAACCTGGCTCCCAATTAAGCTTCAACTTGAAAACTCTGCCATCCATCAGGTTTATGCCTTCCCAATAAAAATATAGAGGAGCAGTTGTGTATTCTGCATGACCTTGAAATCCCCTTCCTGTACAGCAATAGAGTGGAAGGTTTTAAAACAAGGGACTGATTGTCCTTCTTCACTAGATGAATCTTACCCAGTAGAATGCTTAAGCTATGCTTCTTTTCATAAAGTATTTTTACAACGTTCAAAGCTACCTCTTGCCTAATTAAAACAATTGGAAAACAGACTAGTCACAAAAATGAAGTTTGCCTCAGTTTTCAATGGAAAGAAAACAACACATTCCGCTTCATTGTGGAAGCATTGTTTGTTTGTTGCATGTCAGTGGAAGGACTGGGAACTGCATCATTCTTCAGGAACTGCAGAATTTCATAGCAGGGAAGTAACCAAGGATTTTCTATCAGAAGCCCAAAATAAATGCAGTACATCTCAGAAAGCAACAAGATCTTTAAAAAGGCTCTTCCTGGCAACTTTAATGTCAGTTGCGGTCATCTGGATACTGTGGCTGTTCCTTGGGCGTTGCTTTGTTTCTGTTGTTCTTTCTGATGGGTTTTTTTTTTCTTTCAATGTTGTGGGTTATCTTTTTAAAAACTATGTAAACCATTTAGAACCTTGTTAGAATGATCAGCATCCAAACTACAGCAAAATAAAATAAAAAAACAATGAATAATGTCCAGACAGCTTTACATTGAGATAGGACCTGACTCTTTGAAGGAAGCATGTAGGCCTTTAAAAGTAAAAACATCTTAACTTCTGCCCAGAAAATGATAGACAATCACTGTGCCTTTTCATAATAATGCATTGAGTGACAGCTTGCTTGCTCTATTTAAGCACCAACTAAAGCATGGATCATTGTTGCTAAATCCAAATGCCCATGGATGATCACACTTTATGGCTCAGTATAGCTGCATTAATCCATTGGTTGTCCCTAACATTATCTGGGAACCTAGAAGCAGATGTCAAGTCAAGCAGCATCTGTAAATCACAAATCTGCTATTTTGAAATAGTGCAGCCCCATCCAAAACAGGATGAATCCAAAACCTAAGGTTTTTTTTTAAAATGTCCAACGGCAGTTTAACCTTTGGATTTAGCTTCAGCTTGACTCTCACCACCACTCATCCAATAATGGCAAGTAACACTAGAGATGGGTTCAGATTTGCCTGGAACAGAAACTGATTTTAGCAGAAACAAAACCCAGAACATTTTGGTTGCTCTCCCCCCACCAAGTACACATTATAAGCATTCATTATTGCAAGAAAACTCTTCAGTCTTGATTTTCTCTCCACTGTTGCCTGCCCCAGCCAGAAATACTCCTTCCCTGTACAGCCACATATTTTATTTGATATTCAGACTGAAATGCACAATTTCCATTTCAGATACAGGTAAATCAACATCAATGCACCAAGGGTGGTGCCTCCTTCATAGCAGACCTGGCATTGTTCAAGGAAGTTGCAGCGATACAAGAACAAGGAGTTCTATTGCATCACCAGGCAGATGGAATAGGCTTCCCTAGATGTTTTGTTTTTTTTTCCCTTCCATTCATTTGGATCCAATGTTTGGAGACTACCTGGACAAGTCTCTCCAGGTTTTTTTTGGTGAGGTTTTTCAGAAGTGACTTGCCATTGCCTTCTTCCTAGGACTGAGAGAAAGTGACTGGTACAAGATCATTCAGCTGTCTTTGTGACTAAGGCAGTGTATCTCAACCTTGACAATTTTAAGGCATGTGGACTTCAACTCCCAGAATTCCACAGCCAGCATTGCTGGCTGTGGAATTCTGGGAGTTGAAGTCTACATGCCTTAAAATTGTCAAGGTTGAGAAACACTGGACTAAGGCAAGACTAAACTTACAGTCTGCCGTCTTCCAGCCTAATGCCTTAACCACTACACCAAACTGCCTTTCCCCCCCCCCCAAACTGCCAGATATAAAATTGAATTAAAGTTAGTATCAGGATAATTTTGATCTATAGGATTTTCTGGAGTTTGCTCTCTATTTAGCACAGCACTTTAAAATAGTTTCCTGGGCAAGAGTTTGAAAAATGGAAAGAAACCATATCTAGACTCTAAATTTGTCAGATTTCAAACACACAATTTGAACATTTCATGCTTGTGCAACTTTTCCCATGAGAGAAATCAACTTCTGCCAAATTATAAGCTCTGTCAAAGCAGGACACTTGGAACATTTAACTTGACCGTATGTATGAATTCACTACAGCCATCTACTTATTCTCCTACTGTAGACAATTTTTTTTCACAAACATGTTATTGGCAAAGCAAAAATCTATTCAATTAGCCAAAGTGTCTCTACCCTGTCTGAGTTTGGTAAACACACTATGACTTCCTTATTCTCTGGCACTTAGCCAGTAGTGGGATTCAAATATGTGAACAACCGGTTCTCTGTGTAGATGCCACTTCCGGAAGTCCATTCTGGGCCTGGGCAACAAAAAAATTAGCTACCAGTTCTGCCGAAGTGGTGCGAACTGGCTGAATCCCACCACTGCACTCAGCCTTCATCAAGTCTTTCTGAGATTTGTATTTCCCACAATCTTTGAGTTGCTTTGTGTGTTTCATTGCTATTACAGAAGGCAGGTAATCTAGATGGCCACCACAAAATTGTACATTGGCTCCCGGCTGGCCTGGGCCAGGGCCAAAGCAGTAGGGGCCGTTCCCTCACTGTTTCCAGCATGGCTTTGTGGGCCACATGAAACCACTTCACGGGCCGCATCCGGCCCTCGGGCCTTGTGTTTGACATGTGTGCTTTAAAGAAATCTCACTATTCTCAATGTTGTGTTTCTCTTTTCTACCACACTGTTCCAAGGGTTCTCCATTTCTGCTCTTGCGTATTTTTTCGCTTGCTAGAATTAATTTCAGAATACATACATCCTATACATTTTGCATGTACATGTACACACATACACATATTATTTCTTACGGATTAATTATGCACACAAGTATATATCCATCTATCCATCCACACACCTATCAAGAGACAGATGTGTCCAGAGTTCATCAATCTATTAAGAACGAATAAGTATTTACATGGTCTTTGGGAGAGAATAAGCAGAGAAAAGAAAATAATTGCAAAGGGTGGTAAGTAGTTTGAAAATAAAAAACAAAAAAGGATATCACAAATCCACTGGCATTATTAATACTATCCCCGAAAATTGGAGAAGTGTGGCTAAGAAGTACTTAAGTATCTTTAATTCTGACCTCATTGTTTTCATTTTAATATGGGTCTTTAATATGAGAGTTGAAAAGAGAATCTTGTGTAAAATTCAAACCCTTGCGTTCTTTTTCTGCTCAGGATTTTTCATACTTGTGCATTCTGTACTGAGCTATCAGAGGCACAAAATGAATGTAAAGTCTTGGTTGCAATCAAGTGCAACAGAATTGAAAAACATATATTTTCTATCCTTTTGGTGATCAATGTCTATCCTAGCGTTCCTTCCATCACCCTTGTTTTCCATCTCATAGACATCTGTCCGCCCGCTGGCTCACCTCACCTATGAGCTTTCCTCTTTTTCCCCCTCTTTCAGATGATCTCATTTTTGGAATGTGTCAACTTGCAACATTTTGTTCCAGAAACAATGAGCTTCATGGAGTTTACTTTTCTTTGGGAGATCACAGTTCTCCTTCAGTTAACAACTTATTACTTTCTTATTAATGCTAAATGGAAGAATCATACTGGCAGCATATATATAGTGCTATCATCATCCTAGCCTTGTGTTTTCAGGATATGTTAGCACTATAACTCTAACTAGGATGAGAATTCTGACAATTGTAGTTTCTCCAAACCCATTTAAACTGTGGTGCCATTTGATCTGTCCCTGGTGGCACAGGGGTTAGAGTGTAGTATTGCAGGCTAACTCTGCCCACAGCCAAGAGTTTGATCCTGACCAACATAAGATTGACTCAGCCTTCCATCCTTCCAAGGTGGGTAAAATGAGGACCCAGATTGTTGGGGGCCATACGCTGACTCTGTAAACTGCTTTGAGAGGGCTGTAAAGCACTATGAAGCAGTATATAAGTCTAATTGCTATTGCTATTTGGGGAACATCAACCTTAGTTCTAGCTTTATTCTCTCCTTAATTTCCATTCATTGTTTCTTCTCTTGCCTTTTTGTGCTTTGAAAATAGTTTAACCTCCTCATCTTTGTAGGAGCCCCTCAATTATTGGAACACCACTGTCATGTCACCCCTAATCCTTCTTTTCATAAGACTAGATGTAGCCAATTCCTGTAACCATTCTTCATGTTTTAGCCTCCACCCCTCTACTCTTTTTTGTTGTTCTTCTCTGCACTCTTTCCAGAGTCTCAACATCTTTTTTATATTGTGCTGACCAGTACTGGATGCAATATTCAAGTGTGGTCTTGCTAAGGTTTGTAAAGTGGTACTAGAACTTCATGTGATTTTGATTCTATCGCTCTATTAATGCAGTCTAGGATTGCATTGGCTTTTTTGGTTATTGTTGCACACTGTTGGCTCATGTTTAAGTGATTGTCCACTAGGACTCCAAGATCCCTCTCATAGTTACTGGCATTAAGCCAAGTTTCCCCTAGGTTGTACCTATACAGTTGTTGTTTTTTTCTTTCCTAAGTGTAAAACCTTACTTTTATCTATTTGATTTTCACTTTGTTAGATAGGGTCCAGTGTTCAAATCTATCAAGATTATTTTGGATCTTGAGCTTGTCTTCTGGGGTGTTGGCTATTTCTACCAGCTTAATGTTGTCTGTGAGCTTCAACTCTCAGGATTCCCCAGCCGGTATGGGGAAATCTTAAAGTTGCCAAGGTTGGACACCCCTGTTATTCCTTAGTCATGTTATACTTTATTTGATCTGTAGGAAGAGCTAACTGGCATGAATAAGGCCATTAGGGTGGAACTAATTACCTTGGCTCACTGCTAAGGTGACCAATGAAAAGGAGGACACAAATAAATTGAAGAAAAAAATATTGTAAATAAAAGAAACATTTTATTCATTGCAACAATAATACAGAAAACTTGCATGTGCAAAGTTTGCCAGCTGGGTTTTTGGCGCGCTCAGCAGCAATTCCTATTGGTTTTCAAAAGCCAATAGTGGGAGTAGCACAGCTCATGCAAAAGTTGAAAAAAAAAACATCAAAAAAAAGGTGCCAGAATGCCGTTCTGAGTGTTCTATGAGGAAAAAAAAGCCCTGCAGATTAGTCTTCAAATATTGAAAAGGAGGACATGAAGGAGGACACTTTTTGAGGGAGGACAGAACTTACAAAAGGAGGACTGTCTTCCCTAAAGGAGGACGGTTGGTCACCTTATTACTGCTTATGTGTTAAAATATCATTTTAAAAATGCTTGAATATAGCTAAGGTGTCGATGTAATCTATATTTATGGAGCTCCCTTCTTTAGCCTCAGAGACTCCAAAAACTGAATTTTCCACCTCATTTCAGTAGCAATTTGTTGAGAAGCAATTTCCTAATTTTTGGTATGCATGTGGGGAGGGGGAGGAAACAAAACTTTAAAAAGCTGTATAAATCCCTGTTTAAGTGTCAGGCTCTTGACATCTGCGCCAAAAGTCATTCTTTTCCCATCATAATGATTCACCCCCACCCACCCACCCAAAAATACCCATTATCTTCATTTCTTAAATGGTAACGGTAACCTTTGCTGCTGTGTTACTGGAAAATTATGAGTGAAATGTAATCTAAAATGCAAGTTTACTATCTGAAACTTACATTATCAACTGTTATCCATCAGCTCTTCCTGTATGTACCTGACCTGGTCTGGCCTTTCTCTTAGACGTATCACAATGTCTAACTCATACTTCATTCTTGGTTTATTCTTTTAGATGTAAGGCATGAGCCTTCTGTTTTCAGCATTGATGAACAGGCCTCTCAATATTATTAGATCCCTATTACAAACAGTGTAGTGTTGTACAGCCTGCCAGTGGTTTCTACCAAAGTTTCTGTATAAAACAAATTCTTACCCATGGTTCAACCTCAGTCTGAAAGGACTTCTGAAATGTAGTACACTACTATATGATACATTCATAACATATTGCTTCAAAATAATTAAACATGTTTCATTCTTTATAAATGTATTCTAATATTTATCACTAGTCCAGGAACAGCCTGCACTGGAATAGAGCTCTGCTAATGTGGACTTTGGGAACTTATGGCAAGCTGCTCTTTGACAGCAGGGACCCAGAGGCATCCCCCTCCATACAAGAAGGTCAGGCCATGCTAATGTGACATTTCGCTAAAAGTCCTGCTGGGTGACATTTTGTTGAAAGAGAGTCACAGGAAGAGGGCAATTTAAATGGTCCTATGGAAATGAACCTTGCAAATCCAAAAATGTATGCCTTTTACATTTCATTTAAATGAATAATTTCCTTTCTTTGGCTAGATAGGTTGGAGGTAAGCTTCAGTCCTGGACATTAAATTACTTTCAGATTATTTCACAATGTATTTTTTTTTCCTGGGCAAGAAGATCTGAGCAATAAAAGATTCTAATTAAACCTTATTTTTAAGTTGAGCTTTTATCCCTAAGTGAATGCTTTCCATCTTCAGAGCATAGAATATCATCCCTGCTCTGAGGTAAACATCGTATCCAACATGACATGAGAGAGCTCACAGTAGCCAAGGAGATCATGAACACCTGAGCACATATGGATTCCAGAGGTTGACACAGAGGTTGACATCCAGCAATAACCTGTAACTTTCTATCATTAGCCCTTCTGTAAGATCCAGGAATCCAGGAAGGCCTGCACTAATTGGCTCCTGTAGCTCCGAATCGCACAGTCTGGAACCTTAGGTTGATAGGTAGAATTCATGGTAATTTTTTTAAAAAATGTTCTTAGATAGGCATAAAACCCTTCTAAATATACATTTTCCATAATTATATACAGTACAAATATCTGCATATTTCCAATAGTATTGCCTTGTGGTGAGATGAGGGAAGGCAAACAAATAAAATAAATGAATGAATAACTGAATGAATGAATTGTTGCAATGTTTGCTTTTTATCCAGTGCGATTTCAATACGCACATAAAAATATACAAAAATATGAAAATCATTAGTAAAATGAGCATAGCAAGAAAAATATACAGAAATGCTTTCAAAAGGACATTGCTGAAAATGACTATTGCTGCAGATAAATTGATGTGGAAATGAAATGGTGTGAAAGATGGAAAAGCAAAAAAATAAATACAGTCTGGTTAGAGATATTCAGCCTTTCCTAATTCACTATCATACAAAATATTCTAGAATATAAATGGCTTCTATTCTAAGCAATTTTCATGGGCTGTTTAAATTTAAGTTTACTGTCTAAACTATAAAAAAACTGAATTATTGTCCCTCTCAAAAATCTCATTTCAGGTTGAAATTCTTTCTTCTTGGAACTTAAGAAAATGGCTTCAAAACGTCTGCCTCCCGCCCCTAAGGTTCCTATTTCTTCTCCAATGCCTCAGCCTGCATCTCAGAAACCAAAATCACCTCCACCTTCTCCTCCTCCTCCTGCAATTTCTCTTAATGATTTACAAGATGCTTTAAAACAGCATGCCTTGGATATTAAGGAGGAGGTAAAAGATCTTATAATTGCAGAGAGGGCTAATACAGAAGAATTATTGGAGAAAAAGAATAAACAAGTAAGAGACCATATCCTTCTGGCCTTTCAGGGCCTAGCCCTGCACATAGAAAGGATTGATGACCAGATGGAAAAGATTACTGAAAATGCATCAAGGATGGAATTTAGAATGCAGGAGGTAGAGAACAAGATAGAAATTACACAGGATGAACAAATCATTTCACAATATAGGGAGATGGAACACGCATTGCGTATCAGAGGCCTGAGGGAGAACCCTCAGGAAGACTTAAAGATGCTTATTGTGAAAGATATTGCTCCTAATATTGGTTGGCGGCCTGAAATAATTGAGAATGAGATAGAAAAAATTTTTAGAGTTAATTCACGGGTTGCTAGACAGAGAAATCTACCAAGAGATGTGGTTATTTATTTTTCTAGAAGATCTATCCGTAATGAAATTATACAGGCTTTTTACAAACAAAAGTTTCAAATTGCTGATCAAGACGTGATAATTTTAAAAGAGATACCTCCAAAAATTTTAAGAGCCAGAAAAGATTTTACTTTCTTGTCTGATGAGTTGAAACATCGTCAAATTCAGTTCAGATGGGAGATTCCAAGAGGAATAATAGTAAATTATGAAGGGATACGTCACAGATTAACTACTGTTTCCAAAGCAAGAGATTTTTATCAGTCTATCTTAAAAGCAAGATTGTCACCACCTCCACAAATAAGGATGACGGAAGAGTCTCTTATGGCAGGAGCCTCATCAATGATGGTTATGGAACAAGCTGCACCGAATTCTGACATAAAAGAGCAAAGGATGACACGAGCTGCCCATAAACGTAAAGAAAAAGAGCAGTTGCAGAAGAGTGGTGAAAGTTTGGTTGTTACAGAGCCTGTGGGAGGGGCAAGACCAAAAAGATCTTCGACAGCAGATCTGCAGGCCATGCTCCAGAGGCTCCAGGCCGGTGGAGATGGTCAGGTTCCTGACCTGGAATGTTAATGGCTTAAACGTGCCCCAGAAACGAAGAAAGATTTTCCATTATTTGAAACAACATAATAATGATTTGATATGTTTGCAGGAGACTCATATAACTTTAAAGGATTCTAAATTTTTGATGAATTCCCGTCTGGGCACACATTTTACTGCTCCAGCCCCTGGGAAAAAAGGGGGAGTGGTAATTTATGTGAAGAAAACTTTTTCAGCTAAACTAATTGAGGCTGATTCTGAAGGAAGATATCTTTTTGTGGAATTATTATTACAAGGCCGAAAGGTTCTTATTGTTGGACTATATGCTCCCAATCAACAACAGAAACAATTTTATAAGTTGCTGCATGGCAAGATATCTCAGTTGGATTATAAATCGGTAATTTTGATGGGTGACTGGAATGGGGTTTTAGACCCAACTATAGACAAAAGAAGTTCCTCTAAAACTTTTATTCAAACTAAATTACCTATGACTTTCTTTGATTTGAAGGAAGAATTGGAGCTTATTGATATTTGGCGAGAAAGGAATACAAGTGATAGAGACTTTACCTTTTATTCTGATAGACACCAGTCATTTTCAAGGATTGATTTTTTTTTGATTACTAGTGACTTCCTCCCTAGAGTGAGGAAGGTGAAAATTTTTCCTAGAACATTGTCAGATCATAGTCCGGTGTGGATGGAGTTATATTCGGAAGACGGGAATAGAAGATCCTGGAGATTGAATGAGAACTTATTTAATCGGGAGGAGTTCGTACAAAAGTGTAAAGAACATTTAAAGGACTTTTTTACTATAAATATGAATAAGGGAACATCGATGTCTATGGTGTGGGACGCTAGTAAAGCATATATGAGGGGAATTTTGATTCAATTGAATAAAGTTTTTAGGGAAAAAGGGTCACAAAGACGTAGAGAAATAGAAGAAGAGATCAAATCAAAAGAACAAGAGTTGGTTCTTAACCCTACTGATAATAATTTAAAGGTATCTATAAAGATGCTTAAGGAACAATTTAACATGTTGATGGCAGATCAGGTGGCTACCAATCTGTCGTATATGAGACATAATACTTTTTGCAATGCGAATAAGCCTGGGAGGTGGTTGGCTTATCAGTTACGAAAGAAACAGAAAGCTAGAATTATAGAGAAAGTAAAATATAAAGGTACTGAGGTTTTTCAGCAAGATTTGATTAAAAAAAGCTTTTTGGACTTTTACACAAAATTATATTCAAGTGATAATATAAGGGGTTTGGATATAGATAAATATTTACAATCAGTACATTTTCCTAGACTTTCAGAGGAACAACAAAATGGGATGAATAGTTTAATTACTGTGGAGGAAATTGGCTTAGCTATTAAGCAGTTAAAGGTTGGAAAGTCTCCTGGAACAGATGGACTGACTTCTAGGTATTATAAGATTTTATCTGAAGAAATGATAGAGCCACTAAAGGAACTCTTTAATAGTATTTTGTTGGGTATGCAAGTTCCTCCTTCTTGGAAAAGAGCTTTTATATCACTGATTCCGAAGGAAGATCAGGATCTTACAGAGCCTAAGAATTATAGGCCAATTTCATTATTGAATGTTGATTATAAGATCTTTACAAAAATTTTGGCAAATAGATTAATGCAGGTTATGAAAGACTTGATTCATAGTGATCAAGCAGGATTTATAACAGGGAGATATATGAAACATAATGTTAGACAAATTATTAACTTAATTGAGTACTTGGATAAGAATAATCAGATTCCTGTGGCTTTTATCTTTTTGGACGCTGAAAAAGCTTTTGATCAATTGGACTGGCAATTTTTATTTTCTTTGGTAGAGAAAATGAATTTTGGGGATAATTTTTTACATGCACTTAAAGCTATATATCAGCAGCAATCTGCACAAATTGTTGTAAATGGGGGATTGACTGAGAATTTCAATATTCAAAAAGGGACAAGACAAGGATGTCCATTATCCCCATTGTTATTTGTTTTAACATTGGAAATTTTATTGATTCAGATTCGGGAATCGAAGTTAGTTAAGGGTGTAAAGATAAGGAAGAATGAGTATAAATTGCGGGCATTTGCGGATGATTTGGTTTTAATTTTGGAACAGCCGAATCAGGCGATTGATGGTTTATTAGAACTTATAACACAGTATGGGAATGTTTCTGGTTTTAAAGTTAATAATTATAAGACTAAGATATTATCTAAGAATATGTCAGTTAAAGAAAGGGAAAGTTTGATTAAAGCCACAGGTTTTCAGATGGTAAAAAAGGTTAAATACTTGGGAGTATATCTAACTGCTTCAAATGGAAAATTGTACAAGAACAATTATGAACCACTATGGGCAAAAGTCCAAAAGGATTTAATAGATTGGAAAAAATTGCAATTGTCATTGTTGGGGAGAATTTCAGCTGTAAAAATGAATGTTCTACCAAAGTTTCTTTTTTTGTTTCAGATGATACCTATTCTTAAAAAAGAGGCAAATTTGGAGGAATGGCAAAAGGGTATCAATAATTTTATATGGGCCGGGAAGAAACCAAGGGTTAAATTTAAGATATTACAGGATGCTCGAGAAAGAGGGGGACTTAAGGCACCCAATTTGAAATTATATTATGATGCAGCCGCCCTAACTTGGTTAAGTGATTGGCTTAATTTAACAAATATGGATATTCTTTTTTTGGAAGGTTGGGATTTAATATATGGTTGGCATGCATATTTAATTTTTAATAAGAAAGTTGATCGGACTTTTAAATCACATATTTTGAGGAATGCCTTACTTCGTGTTTGGAAGAAGTATTATTATAGATTAAATTATAAAATACCTATCTGGGGGATTCCCAGACATGCAATTGAGGGAACCTCTAAGGGGACAAATTTTGATAAAATTTCATATAAAGAATTGTTAATTTGTTCTGGTTCGAATTGGCATTTGAAATCCCTAGATGTATTAAGGCAGCAAAATATTCTACAGTCATGGTTTCAATATTTACAAATAATGGATAGATGGACTGTAGACAAGAAAGAGGGAATAACACTAGAAGATAGACAATTGGTTATTCAGATTAAAAACCAAGGTCCGGCTCATATAAAAAGAATATATAATGTTTTATTAGAGTTAGATTCGGAAACAGAATTGGTTAAAGATTGTATGATTAAATGGGCTCAGAATATACAGGAGCCGATCTCATTGGATTTATGGGAGATAATTTGGATAAGAAATGTTAAATTTACACAAGCTCAAAATTTGAGAGAAAATTTTTATAAAATGTTTTATAGATGGCATTTAGATCCTAAAAAATTATCTTGTATGTATTCCAACATACAGCCCAAATGTTGGAGATGTGGCAATAATGATGCGACATACTTTCATATTTGGTGGAATTGTAAAAAAGTAAAGGCTTTTTGGATTATGATTTGGTGGAACATTCAAAAGATTTTTAGAAAGAAGATAAAGTTTACTCCTCAACTATTTTTACTTGGTATTTTTGTTGACTTAAATGAAAAAGAAACTACTTTGATGTTGAATTTATTAACTGCAGCAAGGTTACTAGTAGGTCTATATTGGAAGAAAGATTCTTTGCCTACTTTAGAAGAATGGATATTTAAAGTATCTAGTTTTGCAGAAATGGCAAAAATTTCTGCTTATTTAAAGGATCATACACAAGAAAGATATATTACTGTATGGGGAAGGTGGATAGATTATATTCAGAAAAAATATGGAATTAAAAAGTTTTATTTATTTTATGAATGAATATCAAATATTATAGAGAATTGTTTTATAAGTTATGGAGTTAAAGGTTAATTATGATATTTTTTTTTCTTTCTCTTTTTTTTTCTTTTTTTTTAATTATTATAATTTTCTTTTTCTTTTTTTTTCTTAACCCTGTATTCTGCTCTGGGAAGTGAAGGGAGGGGGGGTGGGGGTGGGAGGGAGGGTAAGGGGGGGGTTCTCTATTTTAAAATTTTATTGTATTTTTATAAATGATTGTATGTTTTAAAAAATAAAAAATTTTCAATAAAAAAAATCTCATTTCAGGTTGAAATTATCAGCAAGCTTCTGCAGATATGATCAATGGAAATTATAAATGAACATTGGATTACAGCCTAACTATACAAATAATTATTATTTTCTCCCCCAAGGATTACATCCATATATGAGTAATATAGTATGAACAGCATTTTTCTATGAATTGAGTTAGACCTCAAAATAAGTGGAGGGGAAGGAATCTGACACTGTTTTTGTATACACTATAATCTCAAACATTCCCTCATTTTTATTAGCGAGAAACCTAGCACATCCCGAATTATTTGTTTTTATTGCGTTTTAAGTGATCTGTATTTCATTCTGTATTGATATACTGCCCAAGAGTAGGAGAAAGATATAAGACACTATCCAGTAAGACCACAGGCCTTTAAAAAGAGGGGGAGGAGAACAGGAAGCCACCAAGTCTACACACTGGGTCCAATTTACTCAACAGGGGGAAAAAAAATTATAGGAAGGGTTAGTTAAGGAGGAGAGGAAATGAGAACCACCATTGTCAATCTTAGATAGAAAGCAGACTGGGCCAGTCTGTCTATTACCTCAACGGCTGGAGAGAGTAGCCATTTCCTCTTTGTCAAAAATGTTATCACATTCTTCTTATTAGAAGCCTATGACACTGTTGAGTATCTTTAAGTACTCAAAAAGTAGGTTCTTTTACCAAGTTACTGATCAATCCTAATTACTCATTCACAAGCTAGTCCTGGAATGAAGGACAATAGAGATTGCAGTTTTATAGCAATATACTACAATTCACTGAGAATTGCTATATAAACTTTAGTGGACATAGTCACACTACCACCTCTACATTAATTGTGATTGGTATGAGAAGCAACTTAAAGGAGACTGAAAATGAATGCTGTGATGTAGGACAATGATGAGGGCAGATAATCACATCAGTGACAATGGCAAAAGTATAATTTCCTACTGAGTGTGAGAAGGTATGGCATTTATGAAGAAAAGTCATGGGGAGAAAATATAAAACAATTGACAATACAATGCTGGATTATGAGGCCTTCAAATTTCCTTCTGAGGAAATGCTGAGGATTTTTCAGATTACTAATGGAGTTTAGGTCATAGCTAGATTAAAATCTTCTTTATGTTGATTGTCCTCATGTGGAATCTATACCCTGGTCAGGAAGTCGCAGTATGAACAGAGTGAGGAAGATCGATTCCAGGTTGGTAATGATTGATGCAAGGCTGTATACTTCCTTATTTATTCAAACTATTTTCTGAATATCTATTAAGAGAATAAGAATTGGAGAAGATGAGTGTGGCCTTAAAACAGAATGAAGATATGTCAAGAATTTATGTTATGCTGATGATACTATTCTGATAACTGAACATGCAAATTAGCTGCAAGGAGCACAATGAAAAAAATAGAACAACTTTAGAACAGACAGTGAAGATATTGAAGTGGTGGATAGTTCCTGCCTTTTAGGACTATCAACTGTATAGGAATCAAGAAAATGCTGCAGCTCAGCACTTGGAAGAAAACAAATGAAGGTTTGAGAAAGATGTCAGATGTCATGATTCTTCTGTACTTACAAAGATCAGAATTGTGCAAGCAGTGCTGCTCTCTTATTCCTCAATTTTTATCTAGAGAACAGAATAGATGCTACTATGCAAATATTGGCCTGTGCATAAAGGGTTACAAGGTGAAGCTATTAGCACATCAAAACAAAGGTTCCCAGCTGTCAGAACAATAAACTTCTGTTTAAGTGAAGATAAAAGTTGAGCATGATTCCTCATACAACAAAAGCAGGAAACTTGTCCACTTGTTTTTTTCCTCGTTTTCCAATAGAGTAGAGTAGAGTAGAGTAGAGTAGAGTAGAGTAGAGTAGAGTAGAGTAGAGTAACCCCCAAAAATTATCATAGCTGGAGAAACATTTGGATGATATTTACTACCTTTTCTTGGCATTAAGGAAAAATAAGACTATGACCTTATTAGGAGGTGGCCAAGTCAGAACCAGATGTCCCAAAAGAAGAAAAGTGATTAAAAACTGTTTTCTTATGAGATAGGAGATAAATTAAGAAGGGTGTCATTGTAAAGTCAGTGATAAGTGGAGCAAATGAAAGTAAGTTTGAATTATTTAAGTATTATGAAGAAATCACAAATTGAGTGATGGAGGTAAGGTGGCAGGAACGTCTTACAAACCATAGCCTTCCTAGTTCCTGATAGCTGTTAATAGTAATATTTACTACAAAGGAATTTATTATGTGAAAATTCTTTTAGCTTCTATTCTATGGCCCACATAAATGTTTTATGACAAGGCAAGACAAGTTGCTTGTCTCCCCATTTTGTACCTTCTCTGCTGAGTCCAAGAGATTGCAAAAACTCCAACTTTAGAAAGTCCCCCCAAAATGATGCAGTCTGGAGGATAGCCAAGCCTGCTCTAGAAATATTCTTACCCTGGGCCTCCATGGCCATTTTAAATTTGGCTACACCATGACCTGTCTGTCTTGGGTGGCCCTGAACAGCTTAGCTCATATAGCTTCTTTGAGCTGAGCAAGCCCCTAGACCACAACAAGGCAAAGGCCAATGAAGGGGATTATTTATACGGAGTTACAATAAGTTACATACAGGTTACAGTGGCAATTGGAATTGCTATCACTAAACGATGCAATCGTAAAGCATGATGTCATGTGACTGTGTCACTTAGTTATGACAGTCCCAGTTGCTGTCATTAAGTGAGGAACATGCAGGTCATTAATGAAGCACTTCATGTGACTGCTACTTCCGATTTCACTCTGACCTTGCTTGTGGGAAGCTGGCAGAGAACATCTGAGTTCACAATCACATGAGGAGGTTGCAACCAGTCACAACTTTGAGGACTGGTCATAAGTCCCTCTTGTTCAGAGCCATTGCAAGTTTGAATGGTCACTGAACTATTTATAATGAAACTAACTATATAAGTACCATTTCATTAAAATTATGCACCTTGAATCTTAAGGGTGTTAAATATTGGAATATAAATAATTACAAACTAAAAGAAAAAGTCTTTAAAATACTTAAGTTTGATTGGATTCTGCCACATTTCAATTGCATCAGTTCTGATAATGGGCAATTCATTTTATGATGAGTATCTATTTTATATTTATCATTTTACACTGCATGCAGCTCAATAACCTCAAACATATTCTTTTCTTTTCCTTTACTTGATTTATTTTCTGATGAGCTGAACTACAGGTATTGGGTGTCACGCTTGCCGAGTAGTTTTAGCCATATGGAATTTCTATTTGACTTTGTAATTCTGTATGTAAATGCAATCATTTTCCGTTCATCTGGTTATTTTTGTTTCTGTTTTTATATCTGCTATATTGCTGTAACATTATCGTGGCTGGCTTTGGGCCAAGAAAACCAGCGATCAAATAACTTGTTTAAAATGACTAACTGAACAGTCTACAACTTCTGAGTTAGTCTCTCTCTTCCAAACAAAATAAAGATTCCAATAATTGCAGCCAATTGAGAACCTCCAACATTTAAAGAGCAGCATGTCATATGACACCACGGGGGAAATGAAAACAGAATGTTTCTTTTTTCAAAAACCAGAACGGCAAGATGGACACTCTGTGATCCAGATGTTCTTACTCCCTCTCTCCTATTGGGGATATAAATATTACAAGTCTTTTGCAGACGTAAAAGAGAAAAGGTATCCCCCAGATATGCAGCTGTAACAAATAATAATCTGGAGAAGGGATGGAAAATGAAAGCAGAGAGAAGACAAATTGTCTGAATCCAAAGAATTTTGTGTTCAGAGTTTTTTTTTTTTTTGTCTTCTTTGCCAATTTACATTTCATAACATGGTGAGTTAGACAAGATTATAAACTAACCTAATGAAATGTTACTTAAACTTCTTCTGAAAAAATAGAACACAAAGCTTGTCCATCTAATTCTCTGCGTGCAGGACAAGCCTGAATCTCTCATTGTTCTCTTGTCAGAATAGACACTTTCTTTTCCTCAGATCCAATTCCTGATATACACAGACCTCGCACTTTCATGAACACAGGCACATTCTTACATCTATATATGTTTTGCTTCAATGCCATCTGACATTACGCTAGCAAATATACCCTTCACATCAAAAACAACCTATCATAATTTCCATCATTTTATAACATGTGGGAATTAAATATGTATGGTAAGTGAACTGTTGCGGGTATTAATTGAAGGAAGGAGTGACACATGGTTTATTCTTTCTTTTTTTTTTTTAGAATCTGAGTAAACTCATTATGTAGTTTTATAGTGACTAATCATACCTACCCTGAACTATAAACTAAACAAATAGGCTGAGTTTACACAATACACCAAGTAATAAGAAAACCTAACCTGGTGGGGGTTTTTTTGTATAAATTTTATTAGTTTTTATAGGGTTAGGAATGAGGTGGGATCAGGATTGGGATTTGGGTTCGGGTTAGGATTAGGGTTGATATTGGGGTTAGGGTTTTTCCAAATTACATTCTCAATATTTAGCAAACAGCACAATGTTTGGGTTCATGTGTTTAACAAGAATAATAGATAATAGTTCATTATCATAAACAATTTATTAATTAATCACTCAATAGTCTTCTTCTTACTAATATATATATAAAGTTACATATCTCATTCCTTTCTCTGTAATTCATGTTTCTTGCCATTGATAGAAATTATCCCACGTTCTAAAATACACTGAGTCTTCTCTTTTATCTTTAAAATCAATCTGTCCATTTCTACACAATTTTCTTAATTAATACTTCTTCAGTTGGTAAATTTTCATTTTTCCAATGTTGGGCAAATATACTGCTCACAAAAATAAAGGGAACACAAACGTATAGGATCCTATACGTTTGTTTTCCCTTTATTTTTTTGAGCAGTATACAATTCTTGCTGCAGTTAGTACGTGTAAAATTAAATAACTACAATCTTTCTCATAATTTGCTCCTATTATTCCTAACAAAAATAATTCTGGCTTAAAGTCTATTTGTTTTTTAATCATTTTCTCCAACCAAGAAAACCTAACCTGGTTTAACACTCATCAAATTTGACATATCTGCAAATGTGCTAGGACTTTCTCTAACGTGATAAAGCACAGCCAATCACTAATTATGGAACTCACCTACGGTAGTTTGGAATTAGCAAATATTCTTTCTATGCAGTAAATTTAAATGTGTTTTCCATGGCAAATACATTTAAGTATAGAGAGCACAGAATACATGACTTGAAAGATATATGTTAGGAGACACACATTGCATGCCAATGTATGCTTTGTAGTACATATGTATATGTCTGCTGGGGATACAAAATATTATAATAAAAGAAGGAATCAAAGAAAGAAGGAATCAAATCCAATCTTTATTATGTCTGTAGACCATCATGAAGAAAGAAAGAAACAGCTTCTTAATACACCAAGTCCAACTTTATGATCATATATCACACCTCCCTACAGTAAATTAATTACATATACAAGATCAGGAAGCCACAATCCAGTTTGAACATAGCAAAATAGACTGTTTGTAAAGATATGGCTGTGTACTCTTCCTTTATTTATTCATTTTATATACTGTGTATATATTGAGGGAAGCTGGATTGGAGGAAGATGAATTCGATTTTACAATTTAAGAAGTATCAAAAATTATGCTGATGACCTAACTCTGATAGCTAAAAAGGCAAAAGAAAAATGGATTAAGATTAAATTAAAAGGGGGAAAATGGAAGTAAGATTAAAAACATTGAGATTAAGGTTAAATACAAAGAGGACTGACAGCAGTCAGCCTTAGAACTAACAGTGAAGATATTAAAGTGATGGCATTTTTTTCATTTTAGGATTATTAATGATAAAGAATTCAGTAGTCAAGAAATATGTCAGAGACCAGTCCTCGATAATGTAGCCATGAAGGCTTTGGAAAATCTGTTCAGATAACAGCATGCATCTGTTCCTATAAAGATTGGCATCGTGTAGACCAGGGGTAGGCAACCTTGACTCTTTTATGACTCGTGGACTTCAACTCCCAGAATTCCTGAACCAGCCATGCTGACTCAGGAATTCTGGGAGTTGAAGTCCACAAGTCATAAAAGAGCCAAGGTTGCCTACCCCTGATGTAGACAACAGTTTTCCTTGTGAACTCTATGGAAGTGAAAATTGGAATTTGGAGAAGTGGGATAGAAACAGCGGTGATGCTTTTCAGTTTGATATTGGAGAAGACTCCTGAGAATATCATGGATAATCAATACTACCAATCCTAGGAATTTGTGAGTTCAAGCTTCTATGGAATCACTTCTTAGAGCTTGCAACAACAGTGTGAACCAGAACAAAGGCAACATTGCACGGTTGAGATAATGTGAAATTACAATGTTTATGAAAAAAATGTTTTCATAAATCCTAATATCGTAGGTCCTAATATATATTCTTTTATATCTGTTTATGTAAGTCGCCTTGAGTCGCCACGTGCGAGTAGGCAGCAATACAAATTTCCTAAATAAATAAAAATAAATAAATATCTAATAGCCGGGGGGTGACGCAACTCAAAGTATATTCTAAATCTAAAATGAAACTAGTATTCATATTACATGCTGTGTTTACAGTACAGAATGCCAATAATGTATAGAATTCAGACTCAGGTACTACAGACTCAGCAGAGAAGGATATAATAAACAGAAGAGAAGTATGGTAATGGAATTAAAGGAAAACATACTATAAGTTGTAGAGAAGCGATGAGTGGAAAGCACTATCCAGCTGCCTCTTTCTTCCTGACACAGGAAAGAAAACAGGACTGAAACTCTCAGATCATAGACAGAGGAGAAAAGAATATTACACAAAGACTAGACTTCAGGCACTGCAATTTAAGCAACTGACAGAAAGGGAATGGGTCGTTCTCTAAAAGGAAATGAGTAACTTTAAAGCAGGAAAATAAATCCCCGTAAATTTTGTTTCAGGACAAGTCTACACAGGAAGCTCCTGGTTTGTTACACTACCTCAGTGTTTCCCAAACTTGACAATTTTAAGGCATGAGGACTTCAACTCCCAGAATTCCACAGCCAACAACGCGTTGCTGGCTGTGGAATTCTGGGAGTTGAAGTCCTCATGCCTTAAAATTGTCAAGTTTGGGAAAAACTGCGCTACCTTAAGACTAAAAGTACAGAAGATATGCCTAAGACACTGATGGGCTTACTGAAAATAACAAAATGGGATTCAGTCCTGACTGTTCCATCTATTACAATCAAGAAAAAGAAATTCTACAGAAGAGATGGAAAGTAAAGCAACTTCTGGAAGCAAAGATACAATCCCAGCACAAACTAGTATATTAAAAGATAGATGGATTCAAACAGAATGAATGGAATGTGGGTATAGAGAAAAAGGATGTGGAAGAATGACATCATAAAGTGCCACAGAAGTGTATGGAGCTCAGTCAACTGATTAGTGAAAATCAGAAGTCTCCAACTTACGGCCACAACTGGGATCAGAATTTTCATTGCTAAGCAAGGACGTCAAATGAGCCATGCCCGATTTTACAACTTTTACTGCCTTTCATGCTCCAGTTAAGCAAATAACTTCAGTTGTTAAGTGAACTGTGTGGTCGTTAAGCAAATCCAGCTTCTTCCATTGGCTTTGCTTGTCAGAAACTGGCTGGGAAAGTTGTCAATGGTGATCATGTGATCCCAGGACGTTGCAACCATTATAAATACATGCCAATTTCCAAGCACCCAAATTTTGATCATGCGACTATAGGGTTACTGTTTAGGGTCATAAGTATGAGGACAGGTCATAAGTCTCTTTCCTCAGGGCCACTGTTTCTTTGAACGGTCGTTAAACAAATGGTTGTAAGCTGAGGACTTCCTGTATGGAAAGAATACTTTAATGGAATGATTAAATGAGAGAAACTGTGGTTCAGAAAAAAAATGATTGCTACAGAATTCACAATAATAAAAGTATTCTGTATATTCTCTCTCTATAGACACACATATATACACATACAAATAAACAACTGCAATAAAGAGACAAACTATTAAAAAAAATCACATTTATTTATTCAATTTCTATAGCCGCCCAGCTCAAACAGGTGACTACGGATGACAATCTTAAACCAATGAAAAACAATTACAATACACAGTAATACAATTTAAATATACAATTACTGTATACTTTATGTCGACATCTGAATATGATCCTATTTAACAAGATAAATAGATCGATGGATAAGATTTAAAATGATTAACATATTTAAAATGATATTAAAAAATCTACAAAATCATTTGTAAGGGTTCATTATTGAGATCTAGCAAAAATGGTACCAATAATTACAACTGATTTTATTGTTGTACATATTGTTTTATTTTTGATTGTAAGCTAGTTTTAAGATGAGCAGATGCACAAATGTTTTAAAATTAAATAAAAAAAATCATATCCTTCCCTGCTTTCATATCCATGTTTTATAAAGGGAGGAATACTGTCTCAAAACACGTGAGAGCTATTATTTAATTGGCTGTAAATGAAGAAATGCTATTGTCCCTTAAAGATGAAGATATAGATGAAGTAATGTTTATAATGTCCTACTAACTTTGAAATAATTCAGAAGTGTAAAATATAGATAGACCTTGTTTAGTAAGGTAAATCTAATCTTGAAGAATTCTAAATTTCTAAATCATTCATAATTACATATTTTAAAACAGTTGTAAGAATTTGTTTTTTAAAGTTACATGAATGTAATAATTCTCACAATAATAATTTTCACTCTATGTAACAATAGATATAATCAATAAAGAACAGAAGCACTATAAATGAGGCGATTCCTCCCAAGAGTAGAAGCTGAATACTACACAAATGAATAAATAAATAAATGTCACAAAGACTGATTTTTTTTTTCTTGTTTGAATACTTGAATGATCTAAAGAATTCCGTCTAGAGCCTTTTTCTATTGAGCCATTTGTAATTGCTACCTGTGGGAAAACCCAGACCAAGATAACAAGACAAAACTCCTTTTTTTTTTCCCCTCCCAGGGCCCATCAATTTTAACTTTCCACTGAAAACAGGAGCAAACCCTTTCAGAAAAATGAAGTTATTCTCTCAGAGTTCTAACTTCCAATCCTCTTATCTTCCAAGCATCCCCACCATAAAAATGATCAAATATTATTAAATAGAAACAAAGCAAAAAGAAAACCCAACCCCTTGACCCAAACTTGAAAAGCAAATACAAATTGCCTTTTGTCTAATAGAATGGGTTATAGTTACATATTGCATGCAAACTGTCATCTTGGGAACACATGCCATTTGTTGTTGAATTAAAAAAAATAGAGTAATAGCACTCTCTGAGTACTCTCCATATTTTTGTAAACAAATCAATATACTTATTTTCTAAATATATCTTCCATGCTTTTGAACCAACGCACAAAACTAAAAATATTTTTAAATATACTAAAACAACTGGTAAGAGTCACAACAATAGAAACAAAAATAGAATGATAATCAAGTTGTGTTTGAATGCATTGGAATGATAAATTAACCTACTGCAATAGATAGGCTGATTGTAATGTGATTGTTATTTTTTTTTTAATCTATCCAGGATTACAACAAGTGTATTATGTTTGGGTTACATGAAAATAATAAAAAGGGAATGACTCCATATAATTCCATATAATGACTCTACAAAGATACTGTGAAAGGTGGAAAATTATTCTTACACATTTCCTGGCAAATTTTGCCAAGTGCAATAGGTAGCAAAGCAATGGGGACAGTCTATGTTTTTGTTATAAGAAATATCCCCCCCCAAAAAATCCAATTCCCCCAAAAAGGTGAAGAACTCTGCTCCAAAGAGATATCTAATAAAATGGTCTCTTTATCATCTCCCTAACTTTTTTCAAATTCCATTGCCTGCAGTGTGGAGGAAAGTTTCAAAAGGCAATTCAGCCATAGCTTTATAAACTTTATAAACTTTATAACTTTATGCATAACTTTAATCTAGTTCTGTCACTTTTCATAATAAAGATTTTCTTACCACATACCTCTCATTGTTTCTCTTCTTAAGGAAAGAAGTGACGTGCTCTGGCAGTATCTTTTTGTTGTTGTTGTTGCATCCCTGTGGATATTGTGTTCATTCTATCCACAATTTCTGAGGGAAACAGGCTTAGGTAGTCCACAGCTGTATTAGTGTTGATCACTGGAGGCTTTTAAGAAGAGACTGGACAGCCACTTGTTTGAAATGGTATAGGGCAGGGGTAGGCATGGCTGGCTCAGGAATTCTGGGAGTTGAAGTCCATGAGTCATAAAAGAACCAAGGTTTCCTACCCCTGGTATAGGGTCTTCTGCATGAGCAGGGGGTTGGACTAGAATGGGGTCCCCAACCCCGGTCCATGGATCAGCACTAGTCCGCGGCATGCCAAAAACTGCGCCACTCAAACAAGTGAAGCCCCATCTGCAGGATGGTGGCAGCACATGAAACCACACCCCTTCCTATCCACGGAAAAACCTCTCTCCACAGAACCAGTCCCTGGTGTCCAAAAGGTTGGGGGGCCAATCAGTGGTGGGATTCAAATATGTGAACAATCAGTTCTCTGAGTGAATGCCACTTCCAGAAGTCCACTCTGGGCTTGGGCAACAAAAAAGTAGCTACCGGTTCTGCTGAAGTGCTGTGAACTGGCTAAATCCCATCACTGGGGCCACTGAACTAGAAGACTGCCAAGGTCTCTTCCAGCTCTGTTCTATTCTAATATTTTCTCACTTATCCTGCTATTGTCTAAGGCAGTGTTTCTCAATCTCAGGAATTTTAAGATATACGGAAAGCTGGGAATTTGGGGAGTTGGGGGCCACACATCATAGTAGTTGAAAAATTATCTGTTAGGTTTTATCACTCTAGAGGGATTTGTTAAATAATTCAAAGATGGTGTAAATTAGGCCAATACTAACTATGAAAAATAACTTGTGTGATAAAACTGCACTTAATAAACCAGGTATAAACAGCAGAAAATGAACTCCATGCCAATTAGGAGAAGTCTTGAACTAAAGTTCTATGGTGAAAACTTCCTTTTTTGAATTGCCTCGTTTTACTATCAGAAACCATGATGTAACCCTATTTCCTTATTCTTGAGTAGAAAAGCATAAGTTACTCTAGCTTAGGGGTCCTTCACTTAGCTTGCATGCAAGCAAGGCACAACATGTAATCAAATGCTAATGGTTTGCAATTGCTGGATAAAATTCTGGCTGTTTTCTTCCTGCTGTCTGGGAAATTGGGTGCCTCCTGGGCAACAGAGAAATTCTTGGAAATTATTATTCCTCGTTCAGAAGTCAGGTGACTGCATTGAGTAGCAATAAAGGCAGGATGGGATCGATTACAGGGATGGCAAATTCTGAGCTGGTATAGTTTTCTGCCAACTCAAGATTGGGTGGAAAAGACTTAAATTCAGCAGAAGGAGAAAGGTCCTCTGTCACTGAAAATATTATGAACTGTTAAGTCACCCTTTGGCCCAAGGAAACAATAATCTTAGTTTTCGTCATTTAAAAAATGAGAGTAGATTAGAATCATTGCCTTCTCTATGAAATCGTGGCTGGTTACAACTGGACCAGGAAGTTGGAATTCTTCCCCAGGTTGCTCATTAGCTTTCTCTGCACTGTGATTAACAACAACAACAACAACTGAAATCAGCAAATATTCAGGCAGGTGAGCTGGACTGAGGGGGATGCTATTTCTTTCTTTTTTTTTTTTTATTGAAAATTTTTAACATTTTACAAAATAAATCCCCTCCCCAAACCCGCCCACCCACCCATACCCTCCCCCAGCCCCAAACCTCCCTAACCCTCCCCTGAACCTCCCAGAGTTGATTACAGGCTTATCCAAAATATTTCAAAAGAAAAAAAAGAAAAAAAACTTAAAACACATATAAAACTTAAAACACCTATAAATCCTAAACAATCCTAAATACCTTAAATTAAATGAATTATTTCTAGAAAATAATAATAGACACATTATAATATACTCTAAAAATCTTCTAATCTTACTTATAATATTATCCATCCTTCTACATAAATTTCTTCCAAGACCAATTTTAAACACTACTTTCTTTAAACATCTATAACTACAATATAAAGTCTAGCATAAATCATAAACAAATCTAAATACATTTAGTTAAACAAGTTATAGTCCCTCCAAAACACAAATTTAAACAATCAGAACTTGAAACATTAGAACAAACAAATTATAATCAATCAAAAACACAAATCTAAACATTACTTAAAACTTTAAACATTAAAAACCCCACCCAAACACTAAACACATTGTAATATACTCCAATCCTTCTAATATCATAAATATTATTATCATTTTCATAAACTCCCCCAAAACACAAATTTATACATTACTTAAAACTTAAAGAAGGAAAAAAGGAAACAAGACACCTTTATACTCATTTAAATCTTATCAGATTCCATCCAAAGTAGACAGTTTATAACAAATTCCACCCACAAAAAACACTATAACAAATTCCATCCACCATAAACACAATAGATATTCAAATCTTCATCAATAACAAGTTGCAACCACAAAAAACCCAGTCCTTATCAATCTCAATTGTCCATTTTCATTCTCCATTCATTATCATACTGATATTATTATCGTCAGCCTCGATTGTCCATTTTCGTTATAAAGCTTAAAACAAATGCTTTAGGATCTGTCCTCAAAAGCTGCTCCAAATTTTCTGAGTCTCCCAATGACTCAGAAGCCAGTACATGTGGGGATTCCTTAAGCTCCTTATTCTGTTGGTCTTTTTCTTTACAATTATATGTTGCACAGATTTTCCTCTGCCCCTTCTTCTCAACTTGTTGACGCCCCTCAGGCTGAAATTTCCCCTTTTTCATCTCAAGTGACCCTTCCATCCTTGAAGATTGCTCCAAAGGATTTATGGGTCTTGCTTCTCCCACAGAATCAGCAATCACTAGGTGTGAAATTTCATTACTCTTCTTCAGTTGCTGCTTTTCTTTACAGTTTTGTGCTACACAGGTTGTCTCCTGCTCCTCAATCTGAACATGTTGAGATCTCTTAAACAGGGGTTGCCCAATTTTAGAGTCTTCAAACTGTAATTCTACATCCATTTCTTCCAAAGTCTTGAACTTAATAGATGGAGATGAACATACCCCCAATACTGAAGTATAAAAATCTTTTGCTTGAGAAACAGTATTAAGTCTATAACATATTCCCAGGTAATTCACCACCATTCCAATCGGAACATCCCATCTAAACGAAATTCGTCTCATTTTAAGTTCATTTGCTAAAAAGGCAAACTCCTTTCTTCTTCTTAAAATTTTAGATGGGATCTCCTTTAAAATTATAACATCTTGTGAAGCAATTTGAAATCTCTTCTTATAAAAAGCTTGTATAATTTCATTGCGTAAAGATTTCTTCCCAAAGTAAATTACCACATCTCTTGGCAAATTCTTTTGTACTGCCACCGCAGAATTAACTCTAAATAGTTTTTCAATTTCACTAAGTATTCCTTCTTTTTCTTTATTCAAAATTACGGCAAAGTCCTTTGCAACCATCTCTTTCAGATCTTCTTGCAAGGACTCTTCCAAGCCCCTAATTCTTAAGGCGTATTCCATTTGACCATATTGAAGCATAAGAATCTCATTTTCCATTTCTTTTTCCATACTTTCAATTTTCCCCTCCATTAATTCCACTTTTTCAGCTACTTCTTCCACATGGGAATTCAACTTTTCAAGAACAGAAGCAACTCCTTTTAGAGCCAAAACTATGTCTTGCCTCAAAATCTTATTATTTTCTTCCAAAATCTTTTTCATTTCTGCCCTAATTTGAGTTGTAAAATTTTCCATCATTTGTTGCATATCCTTCACAGTTGTTGGCTGAGCCACAGAAGATTTAGGAACTGTGAAATTCACTGGACGCTTTGGAGCCATCTTAAAAAAAAACTTTACTCCTTCTTAAAAATTACAAAAATTCCTTCAAAAGAAAATCATAACTCCCTCAAAGAAAAATCTTTAAAATAATAAGAAAAATAAAAGAATAAAAAAAAGGGAGTTAGAAAAGAAGAAAAAAAAATAAAAAAAAATTAAGATATACAAAATGAAAAAAAAAAAAAAGAAAAAGGGGAAGGAAAAAACCAGAATGCCTGCCCTTTAAAAATACAAGAGACAAAACCACAAATCAAACCAAAACAAAAAGTTAAAGTATACACTCCAATCATTAAAGTAGGAAAAAAAAGGGGGGGGGGAACCAAAATGCCTGCCTTTTAAAAATAATGCCTGCCCTTTACAAAAAGCAAAACAAAAAATACAAAAGACAAAGCAACAAATGAAACCAAAACAATAATAATACTTCTAAAATCCATCATTAAAAAGAAAAAAAAAGGAGAAAGTAAAAAAAAAGCCGATCGCCACTCTAGCTTCCCAAAAAAACGCTAGAAGATCTCCCGATCGCCATTTGCTTTCTCTTTCAACAGAAAAGCAAATAGTAGAAAAAAAGGACTATAAACAAAACAATAAACCTTTGGATTTAAAATAAAATCAAAGAAGGCGAAAAATAAATCAATAAAAGAAATTAGAATATACACTCCAATCGTTAAAGTAAAAAAAAGAAGGGGGGGGGGAACCAAAATGCCTGCCTTTTAAAAATACAAAAGGCAAAAACAAAAAATCAGACCAGAACAATAATGTTTAGAAAATTAAACAACAAAAATTCCTTAAAAAGAAGAAAGAAAAAAGAGAGAAGGTAAAAAAGCCGATCGCCATTCTAACTTTCCGAAAAAAAAACGCTAGAAAGTCTGCCGATCGCCATTTTACTTTCCCTTTCAGCAAAAAGCAAAAAATAAAAAGAAAGACTATAACAAAAGAATAAACCTTTAAATTTAAAATACCTATAAAGTCAAGGAAAGCAAAAAAATAAATCCTCTAAACAACTCTGTCCGCTTCTTAAAAAAAACTCACTAGATCATTTTAAACGCGGAGGTGGCTGCGAGGGCTTGTTTTGTCCCAAGGACAAAAGCAGCTGGGAAGCGGAGACAGTCTGAACTCCGTGGGAGCACTCTATCACCCCCAAAAAAGGAAAATTGGGGGTACATAAGAGGCTCTACCACTATTCAGACTACCCTCTGCCCCCCCCTTTGCCCGGGAGGGGGATTTTGAACCGCTGAACAGCTGATGTCTGCTGTTCATAGCGGTTCATTACACTTACCCAGGAGGACGGCTAGAAAGTAGCCGCCATCGCCCAACGCAGATCCACCGGAAGTCCTCGATGCTATTTCTTTTTACAGCCACTCTGAACCCTGTGTTATGGTAGAAAAGCAAGAAACAGGAAGAAAACTCTCCTTATAATACAGTTCCATGATTGGAAACATCTTGATTTGATTGCTTTGCAAGGCATATTACTCTGCTGCATAGAAACAGGAACATCTAGGACAGAGACCCGTTTGGTTGTGAGCCCAAATGTCATCAAAGGGATAAATTACACAAGGGAGGCTTTAGAAGTGCAAAGGTTTACAAAACCTGTCACTCTTAAAAGGGTTGAGGACTCCATAGTCTAGGGGTCACTTCCTTTTCTCACACAGTGTAAATGATATGTGGGATTCACCTAGAGCAGGGGTGTCCAACCTTGGCAATATGTGGACTTCAACTCCCAGAATTCCCTAGTCAGCATGGCTGCCTGTAGAATTCTGGGAGTTGAAGTCCACAAGTCTTAAAGTTGTCAAGGTTCAACACCCCTGACCTAGAGAGACAGGAGGAAAGCCACAGATAACCCCTCATGCAAAAGGTACCTCAGCCCACAAAAGGAGAGGAGATGTGAGAAGCCTTTCAGAAGGGACTCTCTCTCTCTCTAGTTTTCTGGAGAGTAAAAGAAAGTGAGGGGAGAAATACTTTCAGGCTCGCAAGATTCTGTTACTGGAATCTTACAATAAAAATTGTGTTATTATTATTATTCTCCCTATTTCAAATGGCTAATACTTTCCATTACAAACTTGACAAGCCTCCCTTTCCTTTATAATCACTAGCTCCCTATAAGCAGCTCTTTATAGGGCCTCTTCGGGATAGTAAAAAACTACTCTGCCCCAACAGTGAATGCAAAAACAGCCCACAGTACCTCAGTAATCTGGTGGTTTCCTACTGCTCCCTCCTACTCCAGTTATACTTTTCTTTTTAAGCCTCTTCAGGCTGCTGGTGTGCAGTTCCTTTTTCCATCTATTCCCTGGCACCAGGCCTCGTTTTTGTATTCACGGGGGGGGGAGGGGGGAACAGTTCAGAAAGTCCTAAGCTAGGCCTTATTGTCAAATTTCACAAGAAAAACCGTACTACCAAGCCTTGAACACAGGTAGTCAGTCATCTGTTAACAACTGCCTCATTTAGCAACTGCTTGCAGCTACAACAATAATGAAACAGTAACTACCGGTATGACCAATCCTCATCTTTATGATCTTTGCAGGTCTGTAAAGCAAAGGTAAGATCATAACCACAGTCACGGTTACACTTAGCAACTGCTTTGCTTAACAACCAAGTTGCTGGTCCCAGTTGTGGTTGTTAAACAGGGACCACATGTATATAGGAGGCAGTCAGTGTTCCTTTTCTTTTATGCAGGCTCAACTCTTTGGAAATACTTTTATTGTGGTTTTAAGCCACTGAACCTGTCTGAGTGATTTTTCTTGGACTTGATGAAGTGTAAGAGGAATTTTCGCAATAAATAGATGAGGGCATTATATATTTCCATAGCTCCTCTTAGGAAAGGTAGTGTCTATGTGTCTTTTGAATTGTACTCCTGATGTTGCTAGGGCTTTTCAATCAGTTTTGCTCAGGTCCCTGAACATGTGAAGTTTAGAAGTAGGAGAAACCTGATTCTTGTGCATATGAATGTAATGGCCCACAAACACAACATAACTGCTCTTCCAGACAGCAAATGTCACTGGATGTGTTTGATTTGTAGCTGTCAATTATCTCAAAATGCATATGGAGAATAACTATTCCTGATTATCTTTGTTAATATCTTTTTTATAATATTGGTCTATTTGAATTTGTAAGAGGGAAAAAACATTAATTTATGGGTTCATTTTTATTATTCAAAATGGGTTTGTCCTCCTGTTAAAATCACATTCATTACTCAGTTCTGTCTTTCTCAATAATCACCCTGTAGTTGCTCTGGGACTTGTGCTTCAGAATTCCAAGAATTTTGCTCCCAAAATATCAGGGAGAGGCAAACGAGTCATCAGGATGAGAAAGCTCACACAATTCTTTTCAATAACTCCTGTTTGCTTCTATTGCCCATTGCTTTCAGTGAAGGAATCAAGTATGCTACCAAGACAACATGCAACAAGAAGGCCAGATCTGTAAACTTTGTAACATTAAGCCCACGGTATTAAATTTTCAAGAGATTTAAATAGAATTGTTGTATTTGATATAATTCATTGTCAGTTTAAAGACCCAGTGGCTATTTTCTATTATAAAGGATATTCCATTGAGAACATCTCTGAATCAGTAAAGAAGAAGCAATATGAATGGCTAGTCCTTTAATTACTTATTTGGAACTATGGTCATTTTATTTCAGCAGAAATGAAAAAAATGAATTCAATCATCTATACTTGATTCATTTGTTCCAGAATGAATGCATATCTCAAGTCAATTTACTAATTCACCCTACTTTTGCAGCCAAAATAGATCAAATTATTATTCTATGTTGAATGCTGACAGCTTCAATTCTGTATCTTCTTCCTTTTCCTACATTAATTTGGGTCACACAAAATGTGCATGTCTACTGTTGAGTCCTTGGCGGGAAGCAGACACGAGAAGCAGTTGAAGTTCTCAGTTTCCTTTATTCAGCGTTCAGCTTACAAGTAGATGGCTTCAGCAGCTCCCCAAACCTCCCAGCTTCTTATATAGACGCTTCCCGGGTAAATGTGTTACTTTTCCCGCGCCAGCACCCGCGCATGCGCACGGCGCTGGCGACAGCCTGTCTGGTCCCGGGCAGCTTTGCACCTGCCCGGGACTGCCTGCAAACGCCCGAGCCGTTTGCAAGGCTCGGGACATAACACCCCTTTCCCCCGGGCTAAAACTACTACCAACATATAATCATTTATTTTATGCAGTGTTCTGCTTCTCAGTGCTCCTATCGTTACCTGGCTTTTGTTTAGCCAGCAATGTTATGTAATCCTCTAAGTATTTAGGAGACTTCTTTGCTCTCTGTGACCTTCTCAGCTCTGGGTTACTAGCATGAGTTCCCTGACTGGAGGGAGATGTGAGCCTGTTCTCCTTATTTTGCCTTGGTGCCTTCCAAGGACTGTGCCCCGCTGCCTGGCCTGCTTGCTCGCCCACCGGGCTCGTCAGGCCAGGGCTTCTGTCACTTTGTGACCTGGTTGACCTGCCTAGCTGTAGACCCTCGGGCCCCTTGAAGTGATAGCCACTGCTGGGCGTCTCTGTTGAACCTCCTAGGTCCGTCCAAGACCTGTCAGGAGGCTGACCATTCCCTGAACCCCGTTCTGTGTCCGGGCTTGTGTGGGTTCCTGTACTTTCCCAAAACTCAGTTACTCCCTGATTTGGGCTAGAGGTGTTGTAGTCGGGACTTGGTTCCTCGACCACCTCCCTGTATGTTTGACCCCCTGTAGAATTTGGGGTAAGGTCAGGCCAACCTTGGGGATTGTGTGCCAGCTCTCTTGCGGGGAATGATTTGTTGGGATGCCCCCGGGTATCCTCCGTGACTGGAGTGCTGTGTGATGTGTGTGGAAGGTGAGTATGCCCCCGGGGTGACTCCCTGGCTGGAGTAGGCGTGAGTGCCTGTTGTGTGGGTAAGCTCCATGAATTCCTTTTCGGAGCAATTGCGGAACCCTGGGATGGGCCGTTTGTGGCTCCATCAGTGGAGATGGGCAGCAGCTCGTGCCCTTCCCTTTGCTCCAAAGGGTCCCCCTCCCCCCCTGGAAAAGACCCAGGAGTCTCATCTGAAAAGTCCCGCCTAGGGCGGAGTTGGTCGATGTGCCGACGCAGGACACGACCGTTGTCCAGGGCAACCTCGTAGGAGAGAGGACCTGTGACCCTGGAAATAGAAGCGGGGACCCAGGTATGACCAGGCCCGTAATTGCGAGCCCAAACCGGGGCACCCACAAGTAGTTGTCTAGGTGCCCTAGGATGTGAGGTAGATGAAGGCAGTCTGTCCGGATGCAACCGGTCAAGTTTAGTAGTAAGTTGACGCCCCCAGCGAAGTTCAGCTGGGCTTCTCCCTGTAGAAGTGGACGGTGTGGTGCGATAAGAAAGGAGAAAGTCAGCCAACCTGTGATGCCAGTCCCCGTAGGTGAGTCTTTTCAAGGCGTCCTTTGTGATGCGCACCATACGTTCAGCCATACCGTTGGTGGACGGGTGGAAGGGTGCAGACGTGGCATGACGAATCATGTTAGCCTGTAAGAAAGCTTGGAATTCGGAGGAAGTGAATTGAGGGCCGTTGTCAGACACGATGACATCTGGAAGCCCGTGTGCAGCAAAAATCCCCCTCAGTACCTGAATAGTCTTTGCAGGGTGGTGGAAGAGACAGGTACAACCTCAAGCCATTTTGAATGGCTGTCAACAAGGACCAAGAAGAACTGGCCCTGAAAGGGCCCAGCGTAGTCAATGTGCACCCTAGACCATGGGGACTGCGTTTCCTCCCATTTATGCACGGGAGCTTGGGGCATCTCTGGGCGAGATCGTTGGCACAGGTGGCATGCATGCACCTGAGCCTCAATATCCTTATCTAAAACAGGCCACCACAAGTGGCTGCGTGCAAGAGCCTTCATATGAACAATGCCAGGATGACCCTCGTGGAGGGATTCTAAGACCCTAGTCCTCATTGAGGAGGGAATGACAACTCTGTTTCCCCAAAGCAGACAACCCTGAGAAAGGGACAACTCGTTTCTTTTGGACCAGAAACTCTGAAACTCAGGACTAGGGCAGTGCTCAGGCCAACCGGACAAAACCCAGGAACGGACACGTGAAAGTGTGTGATCTGTACCTGTTTCAGCGGCAACATCCCTGGCACAAAGAGGGAGCTCGGGCAAGGCTTGGATTGATAGAATGTTGACAGCTGGCGCAGGGTCAGCTTCTACTACTGGCAGAGGCAATCTACTGAGGCCATCAGCATGGCCCATTTCTTTCCCAGGCTTGTGGAGTAAAGAAAAATCATATGCAGACAGAAAAATAGACCACCTAAGCATTCTAGGGGAAATGATTTGGGGAGTCTGCTTACGTGTGGTAAACAGTCCCAGCAGAGGCTTATGGTCAGTAAAGACCGTGAAATGCCTGCCATAGAGAAAATCGTGGAATTTTTTAATTCCAGCGACAACAGCCAGAGCCTCCCTGTCTATCTGAGCGTAGTTGCGCTCGGCAGAAGACAATGTTCTTGAATAATATGCAACAGGAACCTGAGTTCCATCAGACCTGAGGTGGCTCAGGACAGCTCCAACCCCGTAAGGGGACGCATCACACGCGATGCACACAGGAAGAGACTCGTTGAAATGTGCAAGTACACTGTTAGAAGTGAGCAAGGCCTTGACTTCGTTAAAGCAGGCCTCATGCGTCTGTGACCACCGCCACACTGCTTGCTTGTCTAGTAGCCTGTGAAGAGGCTCAGCTACACTAGCTTTATGTGGAAGAAAAGAATTGTAGAAATTCAGGAGACCCAGGAAGGCCTGAAGTTCGGCCTTGGACTTTGGCCTAGGTGCTTCTAAAATGGCAGTTAGTTTGGATTCAGCAGGGTGAATTCCAGCAGCATCAATTTTGAATCCCAGAAATTCAGTAGAAGGCACCCCAATTTTGCATTTGTCTTTTTTGAGCCTGAGGCCTGTTTTCCTGAACCTTAACAGAACAGCCCTTAGCCTTTCAGCTAGAATGTGTGTGGAGTCTCCTGCAATTAAGATATCATCAAAGTAGGGGCAAACCCCCGGTATGCCCCGCAGTGTGTTTTCCATTACGCTTTGGAAAATCCCAGGAGCGACATTCACTCCAAACTGCAGCCTTTTTACCTTAAAGGCTCCCCTGTGGGTCACAATAGTCTGAGCTATAGCAGCATCATCATCAACAGGCAGCTGTTGATACGCTTGAGCTAGGTCAAGCTTTGCAAAAACGCGCCCCCCCTTGAGGGAGGCCAGAATATGACTGACCACAGGAACAGGATAGGCATGTTGCTGCAATGCCTTATTCAGAGTGCATTTGTAGTCAGCACAAATGCGAATGTCCCCATTTGCCTTTAGAGGCGTGACAATGGGGGTCTCCCAAGGACTGGAATCAACAGGTTCTAGGATTCCCTGTTGAATCAGTTTGTCTAACTCAGTGTCAATTTTACTCTTTAAAGCAAAAGGGACCCTTCTTGCTTTAATTCTAATGGGAGTGACAGTGGGGTCTAGCTTTAAGGACACAGGGGGTCCTTTGAATGTGCCCAGCTGGGGGCTGAAAACATCTGCAAATTCTTTGCAGACTTCCTGTAGGTCGAGTGTTTGCAAACTGTTGAGTCCTGTGACGTGTATCCCCAGGGCCTCAAACCAATCGAGTCCTATGAGACTCGTTCGTTCACCCCCTACTACTAATAAGTCTAGTGGACCTTCAAAACTCTTGTATTGCACGTTAAGGGTGGCCTCCCCCTTAACACACACTCTTGAATTTTGAAAATCTGTTAACACAATGTCAGAAGGCCTTAACTTGGCCTGAGTTCCACTACCGGAACAAATCTTCCTAAATGTATGCAAGGAGATAATTGAAAAGGCAGACCCTGTGTCTAGTTCCATAGATAATGGAACCCCTTATAGCTTCACCTTGAGTGACAGCTTTTTCTTAATTGGCTTGTGTGTGCCTGTCCTAAGGATGCTTCTTCGCGAAGCGCAAAACCCTACCCTATTCTGGCTGGGGAATCTGGTACCTTTCAGGCGCGGTTCTTCCTGAGGTTGTACCTTTCGTCGGCCCAGACATACAGCTGCAATGTGTCCTTGTTTGCCGCATGCCCGGCAGGTAGCGGAGCGGAACTTGCAGTCGGTTCTCCTGTGGCGACCTCCACAGCCGATGCACTTGAGCGGAGCTGAAGAGCTTCCCTTCTGTTTTTCTTCCATCGTGGGGTGGAGACGGTCGACTTCCTCGTCCGGATCCTCCTCGGAGTTCCTTTGGGCGTCTTCCTGGTGCACGGATGCAACCTCTGGACTGTTTCTGATCGGCCGCATGTTCTTGATAGCGCCGCCTGCTGCTTCTTCTGCGGTGACTTCCCTTAAGGCATCTTGGTAGGACAGTTCTTCTTTAGCGAAAAGTCTCTGTTGTAGATCTCGATGCCTTAACCCGCACACGAATCGGTCCCTCAGTCGTTCTTCGAGGTCTTTGAACTCGCAGTGCTTGGCGGCCTTCCGTAATGCGGCGATGAATTCTTTGGCCGACTCGCCGGGCCGTTGATCCCTCTGCTCGAAGGTGTGGCGCCATGCGATGACGGACATCTTGGGGTGGAAGTGCTCTTTCAGTAGCTTCTTCAGATCTGCGTAGCTGACAGACTCTACTGGAACAGGTGCTGCAAGGTTTTCTGCGATGTTGAAGGCGTCTTGACCGCAAACACAAAGCAGGGTGGCAGCCTTCAAGCTATCTTCCCTCACTTGGTTTGCCTTGAAGTAGTTCTCCATCCTGGATACATAGGACTCCCACCGCTCTGGATGTGAGACGTCGAATTCCGAAAGCCTTCCGATTTTCGCCATCTTCAAATCTTCAGGAGACGGGTCTATCAGCCAGCCTACCCCCGAATGCGCACCGGATTGGCGGGCAGCTGCCGAGTCGACGCCGTTCCTTTCCGCCGCTCAGGACTCCTTGGGTAAGCTTACACTTCTTCCTTTCCAGGTAGTGCAAGGCATCCCACCTTCGTCGCCAGTGTTGAGTCCTTGGCGGGAAGCAGACACGAGAAGCAGTTGAAGTTCTCAGTTTCCTTTATTCAGCGTTCAGCTTACAAGTAGATGGCTTCAGCAGCTCCCCAAACCTCCCAGCTTCTTATATAGACGCTTCCCGGGTAAATGTGTTACTTTTCCCGCGCCAGCACCCGCGCATGCGCATGGCGCTGGCGACAGCCTGTCTGGTCCCGGGCAGCTTTGCACCTGCCCGGGACTGCCTGCAAACGCCCGAGCCGTTTGCAAGGCTCGGGACATAACATCTACCATAAGAAAAAAATTGTTTTCCAAATAGGACTTTGTTGGGGTGGAGAATTGTTGCTAGTTTTTTCCTGTTAAAATAATGAAAGGCACAATCACATGCCACAATGCATACCCCAAATCCAACAACATATCCTTTACTGACTTATGTTGGAAATATGAACAATATGAGGGGACATTTTATCTTGTTCAATGGATATGTAAAAAAAAACCCCAAATTTTGGACACAAATACATGCATTAATTCAGAAGATTTTAAAGACTGAAGTACAATTGAAATCAGAGGCTCTTCTTTTGGGACTAATGGACAGGCAGAAAAATGTCATGAACATTGTCTTTTTATAATTATAATATGTTCAAAAGTGGAAAGGGTCAACACTACCCACAATGCAGAAATGGTTGGTGAAGATGATAGAACTTGCAGAGATAACTAAATTAACTTCTTTAATTAGAAAAAAAGACAATAACTACATTTATGACTGATTGGAAAGTCAGACTTTTTGCATGAAACAGAAAAAAATGCATTAATGAATTCTGGTTTTTATGATTAGAAAAAAAATAGATAATAAAACAAAATAAGCTTTTCTGTTTATAACCATAGAATAAGAGGTAACTTTGTGATCATGCTTGCATTTTCTGCAAAGAAAATCAGAAACAGCCTTGATTTCTTTTTACCTTTTTTTCTGCACCTTTGACTTTTTCTTTGTTTATATTAGTTTTCGTTCACTTGCATCTTCTCTTTAAAACCTTTAATAATATTTATATAATATTATTTATTCACAAAGGGAATACTCACAAATAGTTGGACTCCACCTCCTTGGTGGTGGCTCTGAAAAGCTGCCAAGTCAATTAGGAGGTCAGCAATACAATTGTTGAAGAGAAAATGCTGGTTTCAGACAGGTCATCACTAGGGATGCTGGGGTTTTAATGAGTTGTTCATTTACAATGTTGGGGACAGGAGTAAGAATAATCTTGCCAGGAACAGGGCAAACTCTCTTCATCGCAGGGTTTAATTAAGGAGATGGAATTTTGGATTTTGTCAGCCAAACCTTGTGTAATTCCATCTGGTCTGAACTCAACAGGACAGGAAGCTTTGACAGGGCACTTGGGGCCTACATCTGGAAACAACATGTTTCAAACGTTTTTTATAAACCTCCACTTGGGGGGTTGGGGGAAGAAAGGGGGGAAAAGTAACATGAAAAATAGATAAAGCAACTGAAATGTCCAGAGGGAAAGCAACTCACCAAACAACAAACATTTCTTTAAAAGAAGCAGTTTGGAAGTGCATAATTAGCAGCCCTAGGTAGTTTGTCTTAGGAAACAGAAAGCATGAGACTGGAGTTTTTATTTTTGCAGTAATTCTGAAAAGGTTCAGACTGGCTCTTGTCACAGTTGGGAACAAGCCAATTCTTTATTCATTCTTATTCACTCTGTTAGGGAAGAAAAGGCAGGCAGGCAGGCAGACAAGCAAGCATTTTGGATCATTAAAAGCTGGCTTAGTCCCACAGGACTTTTGTGAACTGCGATCTCCATACTGTTTTCGGTACCAATACAGAGTCCTTTGTTGAGTTTAGGATCCACTCCACTCTAAATCCTTAGAAATTTATTCTTCAAAATTTGTACTATGAACTCCTTTATTCATACACTTTTCAATACTGATTTGATTCACAACTGACTTCTCTTATCATTAGGTAAATCAACAAGAATCTGATTAATGAATCAATAAAAATATTTTTTACAATTAGAGGAGAGGAGCAAATTTTATCTGGTGAACATTTTCTCATCTTTTAATCCAATGTTTTAATACAATCAACATTTATTTTTAAAATATATTTCCAGCATATAATGCAATCTGTAGTTTGTTTTTTTCCCAAGAGTGGTAACTCAGTTAATTTGGGGCTGCGTACAAATAACCTATTAAAAAGCCTCATTGTTCCTTTTTCTTTCTTGCCTATGTTAACAGTTGTGAAAGATTAGCATTTTTATTTCCTTAATTTTGGAAGATCAGATCACAAAAGAAATGATGCAACGGGCCATTCTCAAAAGAAGTTTCTTACTTAGACTTCTCTGTTGTTAAGCTTTTGATCACAGGCTGGTATTTAGCTCGAGATCCTACACATTTTATATTTAAAATACTACTTATTTATTGTACTTTTGTACTAAAGCTACTTTACTGTACTACTCATTTAGTTACAGTATTACAGTAATGTTTTCACTGTGTTTTTCATGCATACAGTTTTGGAGGAGTATTGTATTTTCCGGCATATAAGGCAACTGGGCGTATAAGACGACCCCCGACTTCGGCACCGATTTCCATGCTTTAAAAAGTCATCTTATACGCTGAAAAATACGGTAAATCAGGAATATTTAATTTTAATAATCCAGTATGTGCATACTGCCACTAAGATAATGCTGTCAAAGTAAGAGCAAAGATATAGACACTCTTGAATGTAGATGCTTTATAACAGTGGTTCTCAACCTGTGGGTCGGGACCCCATTTGGGGTCGAACGACCATTTCATGGGGGTCGCCAAACAATGCAGTCCACCATTTTTTTCCCCTTTTCCTTAGCTGTGCTACTCCCTTTTATTCTATTGGCTTTTGAAAGCCAATAGAATAAACTCTCTTGAATAGAGTCTAATTTTATTGGCTTTCAAAAGCCAATAGGAATTGTCCAGGCTGTCTCTGTCATGCTGAGCCCGCCAAAAGTCCCATTCTACAAACGGTGCTGCACCAGTTGAGTAGTCCTCGACTTACAACCGGTTGAGTAGTCCTCGACTTACGACCGGTTGGGGTGACGGCATTAAACAGGTTGAGAACCACTGCTTTATAAGATAATTTCAGAAGCTGATAGCATACCCAGTTGTATTCAGAAGTAAATAGCACGTAGTTTTTGGTTTTGAATAGTTTATTACTGTCTTACTCATTATTATATCACCTGCTTCTGTGTACTTTACTAATGGCCTCATACAGTCGTGTCTAGTGCAAGTAAGCAAGTAATAAGTGTTGTAGTAATGGCAACCAACATTTTATGACACAAATGGAACTTTAATAGGTTGCATTCAAGAGCAACCAAACTTTAGTTGGTTTTACAATGTGAAGCCATATGGCATTCATCATTTTGTTCCCTTCCCTTCCCTCCTTTGACCTGTTACAGACCTTCAAAAGAGGCCAGGGTTAGGTTTCTGTCTGTTGTCAATTACCAGCACTAAACAGATATTGTTGCTTGGGCCCCTTAGGAGGTGGTCTTTCTCCAATAAAACTCTAAGAGCATTGACAAAAACTGTTTCACCATATGCCTGTTTCAGCCACACCTCATTTGAATGTATAAGGGTTGACTGATTATCCCTGCACCATCATACAACCAGCTCCACAGGTTGTAAGAGAAAGCACATTATAAGAGAGATTTGTAATGCATGCAGTTTCAACACACTAATGACAGAGATAGTTTTGAAGGAGAGATTGTTCTAAAATAGTTGCCAAACTTGTACATATATACTCCAAGCATGGGGGGGAAAGTAGTTCAAAACACCAGTTCAAATGTATTGGTAATTTGTATTCTTTGCCTTTAGACTCCAACTGGGAAAATCCAGAGAACCCCAATTTAAATTCCTGGAAAATAATCCTGCCCCTCCCAAAAATGTTCAGGACGACGAGCTTCACTGAATCGCACCAGCATGTCTCACTCAACCAGGCAGGGAAAACATGATACAGACCCTGTCAGTCAAATATTTTTGACTGGTGGGAGTCTAAGAAGAGAGCCTTCTCTGTTGTCAGTCTCGCTTTGTGGAACATGCTGCTCCCATTGGTGGCCTTCTGCAAAGGCATCAAAACATGGCTCTGCAGCCTTGCATGAGGGGTACAGAGAACCACACAATTGTGGGGCTGGCTAGTCCCTTGAGAACCCTCCCATGCCTGTAATAGTCAAACATTAAATGACCATTTTAGGATTTTCCCTCTTTTGATGTCTAATTGTCATTATTCTATAATTTTAAAAAAAATTAACCCTAATTTAATTTTTAATTTTAATGTTAATTTTTCTACATTGTTTACTTATTGGTTATTTATTTATATTGTACTTCACCCAGACTCCTTTTTTGAAGGAGAGGGGTGGGTGGATAGATAGATAGATAGATAGATAGATAGATAGATAGATAGATAGATAGATAGATAGATGAGAGAGAGAGAGAGAGAGAGAGAGAGAGAGAGAGAGAGAGATCCCCCACATAGACACCCACAACATACCTTGCTCTTATGTTTCCCTAACACATACTATTAGCATACCAAAAACATGGGACTGTACAGGCTGCCTCTTAATAGCTTAAATGAAAGAAGTGCAATAGCATAAATTATGACATCAGACACTAATAACATTCCATGTCAAATATTCAATGATAATGCCAAGTGGAAAATCTTGAGATCAAATATCATATCTGATAAAGTATTCAACCAAGAATGTATCTCATATGTATTCAATAACAATGCTGGCAGAAGATAATTTGGAGGAGCAAACAGATTTCATCAGTTTCTAAGCAATCCAGACACCATCCTTGCTTGTTGGAAATGCAGCTTCATTAAGTAAGAGGCATAAACCTCGTCCTACACTCGCAGCTAGTGAAATGGGGAATTCTACTCACAGCTTCCTACTTAGATTTCAGTAAGGCATTTGATAAAGTAGACCACAACCTACTCCTTGGTAAACTAGAAAAAGGTGGAATAGACAACATCGCCACCAGATGGATCTGTAGGTGGCTGACAAACTGTACTGAATGAGTAGTCCTCAATGGCACTACATCCACATGGAGAGAAGTAAGCAGTGGGGTACTAATGTGGAATAAGAGTACTACAAAGTTCCGTCCTAGGCCCAGTACTCTTCGATATCTTCATAAATGATTTAGATGAGGAAATTGAAGGGGAACTCATCAAATTTGACACCAAACTGACAGGAGACAAACTCAGGATCCAAAAATATCTAGACAAACTTGAACAATGGGCCCTACCCAACAAAATGAGTTTCAATGTGGAGAAAAAAGTTTTACATTTAGGCAGGAAAAACCAAAGGTACAAGTACAGATTGGGTGAGACCTGGCTTAAAAACAGTAACTGTGAGAAGGACCTTGGAGTCCTAGTGGACAATCACTTGACTATGAGCCACCAGTGTGCAGCAGCAACCAAAAAAGCTAATACAATCCTGGGTTGTATAAACAGAGGCATAGAATCAAGATCACACGAAGTGTGAGTTGTTGTTGTTGTTAATTGCGAAGTTGTGTCCAACCCATCGCGACCCCATGGACAACGTTCCTCCAGGTCTTCCTATCCTCTACCATCTTTTGGAGTCCATTTAAGTTCTTGCCTACTGCTTCAGTGACTCCATCCAGCCACCTTATTCTCTGTCGTCCCGTTCTTCTATTGCCCTCAATCTTTCCCAGCATTAGGCCCTTCTCCAGTGAGTCCTTCCTTTTCATTAGGTGGCCAAAATATTTGAGTTTCAGCTTCAGGATCTGGCTTTCTAAGACCACACCTGGAATATTGCAGCCAATTTTGGTCACAATATCACAAAAAAGATGTTGAGAGTTTGGAAAAAATTCAGAGAAGAGCAACTAAGATGATCAAAGGCCTGGAGACTAAAACATACAAACGGCTGTGGGACTTGGGTTTGGCTAGTCTAAAGAAAAGAAGAAATAGGGGAGACATGATAGCAGTGTTCCAGTATCTGAGGGGCTGCCAGAAGGAAGAGGGGGTCACATTGTTCATCAAAGCACCAGAGGGAAGGACAGGAAACAATGGTTGGAAACTGATCAAAGAGAGAAGCGACCTGGAATTAAGGAGAAACTTCCTGACAGTGAGGACAATCAACCAGTGGAACAGCTTGCCTCCAGAAATTGTGGGCACTCTATCACTGGATATTTTTAAGAAGAGACTAGAAATCACCTGTCTGAGATGGTATAGGGTCTCCTGCTTGATGTGGGGGCTGTACTAGAAGACCTCTAAGGTCCCTTCCAGCTCTATTCTACTCTACTCTACTCTACTCTACTCTACTCTACTCTACTCTACTCTACTCTACTCTACTCTACTCTACTCTACTCTATTCTTTCAAACACTTGTCCATTTGTTCATTAACTCCCAGATTACTGGATGCTTGCACTCTCTCTGTTATGCTGTTCTGGAGAAAAGATATACTAAATCTGTCAAGTTCAATTTTGTTCATATTCAAATGTCTCCATTCATTTCTAGCTGATTTGCATATTAAATATGTACATATATTTATATGCATTTTCCCTTAATTTATTCATTTTTGGAATGTCATTTTACCTAAATTAATCAGATTTCTGTATGTAAAATATATTACATTTTTAAAAAACTCTTGAGGATTTGAACTACATCACAGAATCCTAAAAACTATTTTATCAACATGTAAATACATTCAAATTCACATGTACTGCAGAGTCAAGATGTGATTTTGGCAGTATATAATCAAAGAAATAAAATACAATATTTCAATAGGTTCACACTGAAATTGGTTCATATTGTAATGCAAACTGAATTAATTCTAGAGAGAGAAATACAATTTTTATTTTTGTCTAAATATTATGACTGTTAATAAAAATGGATACCTTTGACTTACATGCAAACCCATTAAAATACTTGCAATTTACTGTCTTGTTTGGTTTCCTATAATTTCTGGTCATTTAATATATTCCTGTAGCATTTAACCAGTCTCATCTAAACATCTAGCCTCTTATTACTTCTTCTTCATATCAGTTCAGACATTTCTTATATAGTGGCAGTAACAAATCCCAGTCTCATTTCTGTCCAATTAGATTAAGTGAACATGTTAGATAATCATAAGAGAATATGCTTATGATCAATATAAAGGTCTCAAGGAAATAAACACATAGTATGCATTTTTTACCCAGGCATTTGTTTCTATATTTTTCCCTCTTTTTCTTTTTTTAATTATCCATTTTCTTTGATTTTAAGTTTCCCCAATGAACAATATGTTTCCAATGAACTAGCTTGATTGCTCTTTTCCAAAGAATTTTTTGTCTATTGCCAGAGATATCTCAGTAATTAATTCAATATACATTTTTTCCAACAAAGTAGTAGATTTCCCACATTTATTCAATTGTTTTAACATTGAAGAGATATGCCATATTCCATTCTTTACCTGAATCAAAATATGGATTATTTGCTAAACTGGTTCAGTCTATCAACAAAGCAGGATACAGGTCAATATTCCTATTTTATAGGCAGACTAAGTCCAAGAATGTCTGAAACCTATGTTTATAATTCTAGATTTCTGTTACAATAGTGCTATAAATGGCTATCCTTAATGAAAAATTAGTCCCTATTCCAGTAAATGGTGGGTTATTATTATTATTTTCTGTTGAAGGCTGTAAACAGGAATAAATTCTCTGTCAGACTTCTCCCAGCTGGCTAGGAAAGAAGCTGAAAGGATACTAATATTCTGACAACTAGATTTATTGTACCAAATTAATGAAGCCATTATAAAAATTCCAGTAAGTGCTGTCTATCAAATATAAGCTTTAATATAATAAAATCAAGGATCACATTTTTGCACCTTTCTCCCACAAAATGATGTAATGGTAGCCATGCTTTTTTTTGGGGGGGAGACAATTTTTCCCTTTGTCAATTTAATTATGGACTAATCTGATATCATGCTGCTTTCCTGTAACCATAAGAGAATTTGTTCTCACATAACTTTGCTGGGGGTCCTTTCTCTTCTGTAATGCTCACTTTCACACATGGAGGTTACTTTCTTGTCCAGAGATCTGCTAGCTAATAGTTGTCTGCTGCTGTTTTCTAAAACCCTGGAACCATTTGATGCTGGATTTGTAAACTGGCAAGCTGCTTATTAGGTCCAAACTAGATAAGCTGACATAATTGCCTACCCATTTTTTTGCTCCACTCAAATAAGTTTTTTTTTAAAAAAAAAATCTGCTTTACATACAAAAGAAAAGCAAGAATAATATGAAAAACGGACTCTCCTTCCTGATTTTAATCATCCCAGATCCCCTACCTCAAGGGTCCCCAACCCCTGGTCTGTGGATCGGCACTGATCCATGGCATGCCAGAAACCGGTCCACGCAAACAAGCGAAGCCCATCCACAGGATACAGGTAGCATACAAAACTACGCCCTCTCCAGTCTGCGGAAAAGACTCTCTTTGTGGAACCGGTTCCTGGTGCCAAAAAGATTGGGGAGGGGGTTACTATTCTAGCTTCAAAAATTAGGCTAGGTAAAACATGTTTTAAATGATAAACTGTTCAGGATAACATGAAGGAAACAAGCCTCTTCCTTTCTTGTGTACCTCTTTCCTTATATTAAATGGAGTGCCCTCCTCATTTTGGTTCATCTATGGCTGCCATCAAGACTCCTATAGCCATGGTGGCGAACCTATAGCACACGTGCCACAGGTGGCACGCAGAGCCCTCTCTGTGGGTACGCGCGCTGTCGCCCCAGTCCTAGGCCTTCAGCTGGGTTTTATAAACCTTTTCACTTTAGGCCTCCCCCACCATGTGCAAAAAAAAAAAGGTTCAATCAATCAATCAATTTCAACTTCTCACGGGGAAAAGAAAAAAATTTGCAAAGTTGGAATTGATTGATTGAACTTTTTAGTCCCACCCAGTCTGCCGTTACCACCACAGCCATGCCCACCCAACAGGCCACACCCACCCAATTGGCCACACCCACCCAGCACCCGATGATACATAAGTGGGTTTGGGGTTGCAGTTTGGGCACTCAGTCTCTAAAAGGTTCGCCATCACTGTCCTATAGTATTAAAAGGACCACTAAGGTACTTCATACCTGTAACAAAAACGGTCATTCTATATTCCTTCAGAAAACAGAGATAACAATATGCTCTTGACCTAGGGCAGTGCTTCTCAATTATTTTCTGTCATGCCCCCCTAGGAAGAAGAAAACATTTCGCGCCCCCCGCGCGACTGTAAATAGTATCATTTGTCTATAAAATTGTTATAAATACACCTCTGCATAACACTGTATCCTTATTAACGTATCTGAGAATAAAAAAAGAAAGAATGTGGATCAATTTACAACAAAGAATAGCTTTATTAACTGTAGCAGAAAAGATTTAAAGGAGCACAATATTAAAAAAAAACTTTAACCTGCAAAACAAAAATATATAAAATAATTTGAGCTGATTTTTTTAATCAGAGGTGATGTCTGGATTAATGGCTACAATGAGCACGTTTTTCAATGCATAGCTTTTCGAAGCGGGGTTTGAAGCAGGACACAGCAACTCTCAGCTCCTTCTCAATGTGTAGCCGAGACCTGTATTTGCTTTTCAGAGCAGCAACAGCAGAAAAGCCTTTGGAAGACTTTCTTTTATCTCCTTCTCTCCTTCTCTCTCCGCCTGTCTTCTCATCCCTGTTAAAAAAATTTTTTCTGTACAGAGGACCGATTTCCGGGTCTAAAAGTCACATGGGCGGGTTTGGCCAATCAGGATAGAGCATCATGTCTATCCAATCGGGTCCTTTGCATGTGTCACGTGCGTTGGCGGTCATGTTGTCCTCCACGTCGGACTGCTACTGGGGCTGCGCTGGGACAATCTTCAGTGTTCGCGCCGCGCTGCTCCCTCTCTTCAGCTCTAGAGTTGCTAGGCAACCAATGCCGTGTGGGACGCCGCTTGCGAGTGAGTCGGATGATCCGATCTAGAAATCCAATATGACAGTATTTGCCGAGGTCAAACGAGCCCTCCTTTACGGAGCCTCGTGGCCCCCCTGGGGGGCGCGCCCCACTATTTGAGAAGCACTGACCTAGGGGCAGGAGGATATTCAAGAACCACAAACCACTCTAAAATAAAGAACTGCAATAAATTGTAGCTCCCCCCCCATACACACACACATCCTAAATTCTTACATTTTACCACTTCAAAAAAGCAAAAATAAAAATGTTTGTGACTTTTTATTTTAAAAATAGAATATCTTGCATTTTCTCAAATCCTTTGGCTCTTGGGTCTTTACAGACGTTTTGCTTTTATTATTATTATTATTCGGTCAAAAGGTTGTATTTTAAAACCACATTTAAATAAAACTCTACATACACAAGCAAGACTTTGGAGTAAAGCCATTGCTTAGAAAGAAAAAACTTCCTTGTTTTATTCTGTATTACAGTGGTATACCAGAATCCAGTAACCTAACCCAAGGCACCATGCAGTGTTAAGTCATAGTCCCACCAGTTATTCAACCATCAAATTAATACAGTCATCTGTCTAGTAAAGTGTATACTTGTAACCTGATAAATATTATTGGAGATTGAACAACGACAGTTCAACATGTAAAAATGGGTGTGGGAGATATTTCAACCTTGATTTAAAAAATGATCGATTGAAACAATGAGCATAGATTACAAACTCCTACTCATAGCCACCCTAAGATGCCCCTCCCAGAATATTTGGCTTTTTGACAATTGCCTGCTAGGAAGGGTGGCACCACTGAGTCTCCTGCTGTCCAACACTCCCTACATTGTTCAATGGTGATTGACAAGTTCCAGTGTACCTCCCAACATTTATCAGGGTAGTTCTTTAAAGCAAGAAGGATTAGGCCAGCCTTCAAATTTCCTGGTGTCACAAAATAAGGTGCCTGGGGCTGGTTGCCAGATTTTGTAGTTGCAGCTAATTTATCTCGAGAAATGTGGCATATGGTACTGCAGCTTTCCTCTCAATGACTCCTAATCCAGACCCAAGGTAGAATTCAAGCCAGAGAAGCAGGCATTGCACTTTTATGTCCATTATTTCTACCTGCTTCCAGAGAAAGAAAAATGACCGAGTTTAGAAAACTATATGTAATACAGAGTATATTTACACTTTTCATTTACACAATTAGGATAGGTTCCTATGTGTGTAAAGCAGAGGAGAAAGTGTGCATAGGTTCAACTGTAGAAGCAGTTTAGTTCCACCGTATCAACTGAGCTGAAGTATATTTTGTAAGTTGTCCATTAGCTTCTAGGCTTATCCATTCTCTCAAATATCTTATATGAACTTTGAACAGGTAGTTCTCAACTTACGACCACAAACTGGGACCTGAATTTCCATTGCTAATCAAAGGATGTTGGCTAAGCGAGTCACGGCCCATTTTACAACCATTTTTGCTGCAAATTAAGTAAAAATCACTCTGGTTAAGTGAAACATATGGTCATTAAGCGAATCTGGCTTTCTCCATCAATTTTGCTTGTCAGAAGCCAGCTGGGAAAGTTTGCAGATGGCAATCCCCTGTCTCAAGGATGCTGCAGCTTTGGAAATACATGCCTGAATTTTGACCTCATGACCATGGGGATGCTGCAATTGTTGTAAATGTGAGGACCACTGTAACTTTGAACTGTCGTTAAATGAATTGTTGTAAGTTGAAGATTACCTCTATGCAGGATATTCAGAATTCCTTTCTGAGTCAGTATGATACGTGTGATATTGATATGTGTAGAAATTCAGAAAAACCTCCCTTTGATCTTTTGTTCACCTTCATTCTTAAGAAAACCTACCATTCAGTGTCTACCTTGTGTCTATATCTGAGGCACTCTGTGTTTTTTCTCCAAGAAGCACATTAGAAAGACGTTGACCATTATTGCCTAATGAATTTTCTGAGATTAAACCTAATAATGATTATTATTAGGTATGCCTTTTGACTGAGAACAGCCTGCTCATGTTAAGCAAAATGGAACAATGCTTATTAGATGCTATGCTTCCTTTCAACATATCCTTTATTTTTTCTTTCAAAGGCCTACCCAAAGAGAATTTACTCAGTTTTCTGATAAAAATAATGATCTTTTTCTGAACTGTTAATGTAGCACAATATCGTGGATGTGGCAGTAAGCAGGATCCTGGTTTATTTGTCGAGAGGAAAAGCTACATGGCTTTAAAAGAGGGATGGATAAGGGAATCTTTTGGGGTCTCTGCCAGGCCACCTAGCAAGGATGCATAAAAAAAGGTGAGGATTCTGCTGGAGTGACAGTTGAAATGCTCACTAACTGAAACAGTCCTGGAACATTAGAAGTGTGTGTCTCTCTCTCTATATATATATATTGCTTGATTGCTCTTCTCTGATTTCCTTCTCTAAAATGTCTACTGATTCTTCCTGGCCAGGTATGCCCAGATGTAGCGGAAATGGTTTTGTTGGTGGTAATTTGTTTACTTACTGATTTTAAAGCTGAATGGTACATTTTTCTCTGTTGTGGCTCATTGAGTTCACTTCCTCCTAGATTAAAACTCCTTGTTTTTAAAATAACTGTGGGAGATTTGACTATCAGATATCCCCATTTCCTTAAGACGTTTCCGGGGTTTTCTTCCAAGTTTTATTTTGTGAATAAAATTATTGGGAATTTAAAGAATTCTGGTTCCTCTCTTCCTTGCCCTGATAAATTCTGTTGCCTTTCATTGCAACCATTTCAGCTTTTTTTTTTTTTAAAAAAAGGTTTCAATAACATACAGAAATCTAAGTATGTAAAAGAAATGTAAAGAATAATTAAGCTGCATAAACATATGAGTAATGAAAAGAAAGCTTTACTGAATGCTATTTTGTGGCTATTTCTTCATCTGTTTTTTCTCTCTCTGATTTCTTGCCCCCCCCCATTCAAGGTGTTTAATTAGTTTTTCTTTGTAGACGTAGAAGTCTTAATGGAGGGAGGGACTTTAGAGTTTAATTGAATGGAACAGTTATAGGAATATTTATACCTATATTTATATATTTATTTATACCTTTATGTATTATACATACATAAAGTACCTTTCTTACTATACATATATTATTAAAAATAAAAAAAAGTAGCCAGGTAATTACTAAAAGGCTGAAGTTAAACATGTGTCACTGAAGAAATAAAAGAAATGCATTACATCACACAGAATGAATGAAACCAATTTTCATAATCGCATGTAAATTGATATACATGCAAATTCAGAAATAACATAATCATGTTCAGAAATAAGATGTCTGTGATCATTTGACCCTTATGCTTAGGGTCCTGCCCAAAATACTAACAACTTTTAATGGGCAACTTCAAGGCCCTTAGCTGAAAAAGTAATTCATTTAAAAAAAACACATGCCTTGGTCACTCTTGTTGGACTACTGAAAATGCTCTATGCGGAGCTGCCCTTGAAAACTATTAGGAAGTTACAACTGTTTCAGAAGGTGGCAGTATGCACAGTTTTGGGTGCCCCAAGTCCTCCCCTGTTATATACCTCCACTGAATAAGCTGCAGAGGCTCCCAGTTTTCTTGCAAGTGCAGTACAAGGTGCTGGTTATTACCTTTAAAGCCTTACATGCAGTGGTGGGATTCAAATATGTGAACAACCAGTTCTCTGCGTGGATGCCACTTCCAGAAGTCCGTTCTGGGCCTGGGCAACAAAAAATTAACTACCGGTTCTGCCAAACTGGTGTGAACTGGCTGAATCCCACCACTGTTTACATGTCTTGGGTTATCCACAGGGATGCTTCTCCCCAAGTTCTCTCAGATGATTGGCTAGAGTAGGCATACTCCGGGTCTCTTCTGTTCAATGTTGTCATACAGTGGGACCTAGTTGAAGCATCAGGCTAGAAACTGGGAGACTATAAGTTCTAGTCCCACCTTAGGAAGAAAACCAGCTGGCTGACCTTGGGCCAGGACTATATCTCAGCCCTAGGAAGAAAGCAGTGGCAAAATACTTCTGAAATCTTGCCATGAATGCTGCAAGGATTTGACCAGGCAGTCGCCAGTAGTCAACACTGACTTGTTGACCTTCTCCATCCCCCAAGAAAAAAAGTGGGACCTAGGAAGCATGTCTTTTCTATGATAGTCCCTATCCTCTTGAATGCCCTTGCTCTTGAAATGTGGCAGGCCCAAACTCTCTTAACCTTCCAGAAGGCTATCATGGGCTGTATCTTTTCCCTAGCATTGGAACAGGGCAAAATTACATCAAAGGAGATGGGTGGTGGCACTAGGTTTTTGTTTCTGCTTTTATTCCTTCTTTGTTTGCTTTTATTTTATGATATTTGGTTTTATATAACTCTTGTGAGCCACCCAGAGTTGGGTTTTTAAGATGAGCAGCCTTAGAATTCAAATATAAATAAAATAGCCTTTGTAAAGTAGGAAATATGACGGATCTCATTGAAAAATCATTCCATGTATTTATTTGTATTTATTCATCGTATTCATATAGTCATATGATTATGGATACTAAATTGTCTCTTTTCTCTTTTCCTGATCCAGTATCACTAAACGAGTAGATCTCTGGGAAAACTGCTACAAAGGAGTTGCATCAAACAACAAAGTCACCTGATATGTCTCTAGATTGTATCTGCCCTCTCTGTTCCAGAGCTTTTGACACTATGCTGTATATAAGCCCTTGTTTGCACAGCTTCTGCTTTTCTTGTACACAGGACCTGTTGGAAAGCAAGGCAAAATGTCCTTCCTGTAAGCAGCCTTTCCATTCGGTTTCTCATCCTCTGAAAGAGCTCCCATCCGGAAAGAGTTCCAAAGAAAAGTTCTCTTTCTCACCTTCCAGAAAGAACCCCAAAGAATATGGTCTCTTGTATTCCAAAAAGAACTTGGACAAATATTCATCTTTACCTTCTAGAAGTCAATCTGAAGATCACATCACTTTGTCTTGTGAAGAATATCGTCCCTCCAAACTTCATTTTGAGAGACACTGTAAAATTTCTCCTTTTAGGTTGCCATCAAAAGACAATCTACCCCCTTGTGAATTCACAAATTTTCAACCCCCTGGTGAATGTCGCCATATGAGGGTTTTAGGAAAGAAGCCAAAGTCAGATCACGTGTCCATACAAATAGAAGAGCCTGAAGCTGCATTCAGATCCATTGAAAACTCCCTGAAGACTGGTGACAATAATCTGGAGAACCTTCGCTCTAGAATAGCAGCTATCAATTTGTCTATGTCAGGCTTTCTAGAAGCTACATTTATGCTTATTACTTCTGGGGCAATGTTATTCATATGTATTTATATCTATTTAAAGTTAGTTCTTTTACATAAATAATAAAAGTCAGATTTGTTTGTGAAAATACTAGCCTCTGGCTGATAGAGAAAGAATACTTCCCGAGTCATCTCGTTCTGATATAGCTCAGGATCACAATGCTTTGAGATACTCTTTTTTTTTTCAGATGTGTTACACAAAATGACATATATAATATTTGCCACCAATCAGTTCTCTGTAACTTTCCATGGGAAACTCTTCTCCCAATCTACCCATCTGAAAAAGTTCAAGAGATATCTTGCCCAAACTTTTTCCAGGGGGAGAAATCAGGTGAGACAAGGAAAGAAGAAATTCTGTATTTGGATCACAGCTATTGAAAACCTTTGTTTTATATCTACTAATCTTTCCCTCTAGTCTCGGGACATATAATATGGCCTCCAATTATAATAATAAATTATAGGCAGATTTGCATAGAAGATGGCAGTCTTTCTGGCTGCAAATTGTTTAGGGTTTTCTTGGTAAAACAAGCATCATGAAATCGCTTGCAAATAAACTTGAATAATGTAGAATGGTTCCAGCTTAAAGTAATCATTTGAAAAAGGTGGAACTGGGTTTCACAGGAGAACTAACAAGGAAACTTTCTCTGTATCCCGTTCCTGGCAAAGATAAATAAAGTTATTGTTTTCAAACCTAGTTTAAACTCAAACTGAAAATGATCCAAATAAACAGCTTAATCTAAACCTTGTGCTAAATTTCAATTTTTCTCAATATGTGGACCTTCTGAATAGTTATGAGTAGGCTTGTACTCATACATAAATACAAAATACTTCATATGGAAGTTTTTTTAATTACTAACATCTTAAATATTTAATAAAAAACAAAGAAGTTATAGTTAAGTATTTGATATGTTTTCCATTTCATCTCTACATGTCCATTTAACAAAACTGGGTCTGTGGAAGGAAGGAAGACTTGTGAATCAAACCGTAGAATTCTGTGAAAGAAAGGAAAAACCAGGTTCAGAGAAGGGGTTAAATTCTTAACACTGATAAGCCCTGCATTGGCCAGCAAGAGATTTAAGGTCACTACATTTGTCCAAAGAACTCAGCTGATAGCAAGCAATCTGTCAACTTTAAAAGATGCTGGACATTCTTTTGCTGGGGCTGAAATGTCACGTGTTTAAGACTGCAATTCTATGCCTGTCTCACTGTGGGACATCTTGACCCTAAGGTGCACTGCATAGTTTTAGATTCTCAAGAAGCAAAACAGCTGCTACCTTTTGTTCTTTTAATAATTTCCATTCAAGGTGAGTGTTTTAACTTTTCCCTGTTAACACAATTTTATACAGGATTATGAAGTCATAGGCAACAACTCAGCGCTGGGTTAGTATATATACCAAATATATCGGGAAGGAAAGAAACTAAAGCACAGCTAACTTTAATGTGTTGTAGTTTTCTTACCTAAGAATATCTGTAGCTTCTACCCGTTGCAGCTGTTAGAAGGCTGAGATGGTCATCTTGCTACATGTTCTTCAGCTGCTCATGTCAAATAGCCAACAAATCATTGGGCTCAATATACATCAGTATCATTTTAGGGCAAATAAAGGTGTTTTTTTTCCCAGTTATCATAATGGCTTATTGATCATGATTCTAGTGATATTACAGAATGCCAGACTAAAGAAGTTGAAAATGCTTTCTCAGTCTCCCACAACTTTGTTAATTAAATTCAATCAAATGTACATGAGTTTTTCTAATTTGATTGAGATGTCAGTGGGGAAACAACTGGGCCTTTTTGTTTTCAAAGTATAATTATTTTTACTGTAATCATTTTGGCTCCTCTTTCATATACATCTCATTTAAGAGAGAAATGATATGTGAACCTGGCTCTTCTCCCATTAGAAAACAGGAAAATGGTTTCACATCTTGTTTATTTAGCAAATGGTAAAAATGTTAAAAAGCAGATCATAATTACATACTCAATGGGCAAACACAAGACTATTTGCTCTATTTACAAATTCAAAGCTAGACTATTTATACAGTCAATACATGATGGAGTTGCATACGGAAAGTCCCTGATTTGCGTTCAGAGGGCAGGGTACCACAATATGTTGCACTGCCTGTTTTGGAGCACCACAGCTACATTCCAAAGAGGAGAGCTCTCTCCATTTATGGAGTAGACTAGACATGTTGAGTCCTAATCCTATTGAGGATTGACCAGGTCTTTAGGGGTAGATTGAATCCTTTTGGTTAGCTGTAAAGCAGTGAATGTTATGACACTCTGAAAGAAGAGCAATAGAGGTCCGTTCTTGCATCCAGGCCTAAAGCAGACTGAAGTTGTTATCTAGCAAGCTGCCCTATTACTGTCTGGTATGAAGCTTCTTGTTTATAGCCTCAGTAATATCTGCACTGATTGGCAGGTTTCACATTCACTCATTAACACAGATCCAAACCATCTTCCCTAATGGCAATTTGATAAAGGAATGGGGAACCCAACCTTCTAGAACAGGGGTGTCAAACTCGCAACATCATGTGATGTGTTGCAACATATCGCGACTTTTTTGCCATTGCTGGCAATGGGGTGGGCGCGGTTTCACTATGATGCCTCCAGCCTGCAGGTTGGCAGTTTGACACCCCTGTACTAGAAAGTTTATTTGCTAATTTTTCCTACTTTAACCTTCAACATAAATTACGGTAGGACTTAGTTTGCTATAGAAGCAGCAAATTCATGCCCTGTTTCTTTCTGTGATAAAGCCAACAGAATTTTGCCTTTGCGATCACAAGATTCTTTATTCCCAATGAAAATGGCAGAAAGAAACAAAGAGAAAGAAAGAAATAGAAAGAAAAAAGAGAAAGAAAGAAAGAAAGAAAGAAAGAAAGAAAGAAAGAAAGAAAGAAAGAAAGAAAGAAAGAAAGAAAGAAACATATTTCCCCATTACAATTCCCTAGATCAGGCATGTCAAACTGGTGATGTCACACAACGTATTGCGACTTTTTCCCCATTGCCAGCAATGGGGTGGACGCAGTTTCAGCATGATGCATCCAGCCCATGGGCCGGCTATTTGACATGCCTGCCCTAGATGAATTGCTGGTTACATCTAGCTCAAAGCTTTAGAGTAGATTCTAATTATAGGCTGTTCTCTCAACATGATTTTAGGATTAGGTTTGATTGGGAATGAATTTGACAAGTGAAAGTCACTCCCATTATTGTAATAAGTTCATCTCCTGATGAGATTTGGATTAGCTCTGGCAGACATACCCTGCAGGATTAGGATGACATATACATTCCAAGGGATTCCTAAATGCTCTGCAGTTTTTTTTTTTTTTTGGAGATGGATAGTGCTTCTGTTGAAATTCCAGTTTCATTCTGGAATGGCAAGATGAGAAGGGCCATTAACATTGCTACTGCTGATCTTCTTACAGGGAGCACCGAAAATTCTCAAATTCTGTGAGGAAATCTGGACAATGATGTAGGCTGATAGGCTTATTTAGGCTGATAGACTTAGTGAACACGATTGAATGAAAAAAATGCATACCTACAACTACTATATCCCGTTCAGTCACCCAAGCAAAATCATTTGTCATGATCACCTCTTTAGTGAATCAGCCAGAGCATTTTTCCTTATAGGCCTGCATTTTGTAAAAAAAAAAAAAAAAGTAACAGCTTTAAGAGTTACATGAACCTCTTTAATGAACCAATTCCTTAACATAGAGGCATTTTTCTTCATATTCACATAAAAGCCAGAAAAAAGAGGGGCTATTTTAATGGGTAGCAGAGATATGCTACGCTTGTGCAAAGTTTTAACATTTCTTCTGAATAACTTTTGGAGAAGGCATAACACAAATGTTTTGCTCATCATACATATGTAGGAACAAATATCCTAATTTGTTCAGGACCAAAATCTAAAATATGAAACTCTCATTTTGATAGCAGTGGTGAATTTGTTCCCTTCCCTCAGACCCTTCTTATTGCATCCATATTGCATATACTAGCTGAAAACAGAAGAATGTTGAGCCAACTGAAAACCTTCATTTGTCCCCTGCCTTTGTACTTTGTTAAGCAAGACAAACTTTGCTGGCCCCTATAGCCACCTATAGTGTAGATCAGGGAGAATATCCCATGTTGGCTGGGGAATTCTGGGAGTTGAAGTCCACAAGTCTTAAAATTGCCAAGGTTGAACATCCCTGATATGGATGGTAGTTTCGTGGTTATAGATGGGCATTCAAATACAGCTATATACATATGTTAAGAAGAGTCACTTCTTCCAACACTTCATCAGTTCCCAAGAATCATTGAGAAGAATGGAAATAATCTTCTTCTCCTTCCCATCAATTATCTTCCATGGTAACTGGGGATGAAGTTGATCTGCTCTGACTAATGCACATCTGTCTCCTCTCATTGTGTCTCAGGGAATCAAGGTTGAAAGAGATTGATCACCTAAATTCTCAGTATGTTGACAGAGGAATCAGTGCAGGGACAAACAATGGTGAAAGTGAGTCTTCTTAAAAGATCCCTCTCTTGATGTCAATCTATTACCATTGCTTAGCATCCATGTCTTCTATCGTGCCCTTGATCTATGCACACGTTTCTGATGTTTCTACTGACTCCTGTTATTTCTAGGTACTTGATGATCCAATCACATGGCAGGGAGATGAATGCCTTCTTGTAATCAATCTATGCTATATTCATATTGTTATTTCTTCCCTTGCAGTTTTCTAGAATCATCTTGTCAATTAGGAGTGGATCTTTTCTTCCTGTTTGAGCAATTTTTTTCTGCTTTGATGGAAAGAGCTTGTTTTCAATTGGATGCTATTAGACAGCATCAGCTACCACACCAGTCAGCAATTTGACAGTTGTTGGTTATTAGGGAATTGGCCTGTAGTTGCCAGATGCTGCCTCTTTTGCTGGACCTGTTAGTCTTCATGAGTTTTCAATACTTTCTTTTCACAACATGTGTCTGCGACAATGATTTTCAGCATGATTAATTGCAAACAACGTTCACAATATCCTTTGCAATAAGTGACAGTTGGATCTTCCTGATTGGGTCCTAGTTGTTTCTCGGTACAAACCAGGACAACATTTTGGCTGTTGCACTGCTTGCTTATGCTGTCATGGTCCTTTTGAAATAAAGATATGGCAATTGCGCACACCTGTAGAAGTCAGTTCAACAGAACAACTGTACAAATGCTCTTAACGCAGAGGAAGAGAATCTTAGTCTCATTGTTGGTCTTCCTATGCAGTACTACAGCCATACACTGATGCAATTTTGCAGAGAAATTTAAGAAATGTGAGATTGCTAAGATCGAATTCTTGAACTGGTGAGACAGAAAACTCTGCCCCCATACATCAGCTTCATTTTACAGAACTCATCCTTCAAGTCTGGCCTTCTTCCAACTTTTTATATAGTCAGGCAATTCTACCTCATCTCAAATTCAAGAAGTAAAATGGCCAACTGGATCATTCAGGAATTAGATATTTCATGTTACAGATTCCAAAAAAGGAGCAGCCAGATATTCAAGGAGAGAACTCATTTATAAAGTCTCCTGGGTTCCTGAGAAAGCATATTGCTTTCAGGGATGGTGAACAATACAGCCTTAACACTAACAGAAGACAAACAATCAAATGGTAACTACGTAACTATTGTTACAGAAAATAGGAAAAATCCTCAGAGAAAGGGCCCTATTGTATTTTTACAGTATTTAAAAGTATTTGATTTAGCCCATCTTATAGGAGTTCATACCTAGCACTGCCTCCTAATTTTCCTCACTATGACAACCCTGCATATTACTAAATTGGCCCAAGTCATGCAGACAACTTCCATGGCTGAGGGCGTGGACTTAAATCTGGATCTCCCTACTTCTAGTCTAACACCACTATACTTAATGGCTCTCAGTTCCCATTAATATCTTTATGCATTCAATTAGTATGCCCAAAACAGGGATCAAGTCATTTTGATACTCAAATGTTAAATCTGTCTGGTAGAATACAGTATGTCCCTGGTATTTGGAAAATTTGTCAAAATGGACAGGAGAAGTTATCCTGCTTTGCTAAACAGCAGATCAGTATTTTAAGGTCCCAGATATGTAGTGCAGGTATACTATTGGAAATGCAAGGACTTTGTTTATTTCCTCATTTTAAGGAATGTCTTGGTTCCTCTGACTTTTTTTAAACATCTCCAAATTTAGAAAATGGAGTATAACTCTAATTACTTTCCCATTTCTACACTCATCCCACTGAGATACTCAGTATGTTCAGCCAAGGATCCCCCCCCCCAACTAAGAGAAACAGTAACTGTGGTTGGCCCTGGTCTAGCCTTATGACCTACAGCACTACTCCTACATGAAGTCAATGTTTTAAATTATTTTTAAGCAAATCACAAATATCCAGTGTGGATCAGTTACTGAGCCAAGAAAGATTAATCAACAGCATTTCCTTAATCATTTAAGTATAGGGCAGCTCCCATAGAGCTAGCTCCTATATTACTTTAGGAAAATCTATATGGACACTTTTCTGACTTTGAGGCATCTGAATCTATAGTGCAAGCTTTTTCCAAGCTCATTTCCTTCCATGTGCTACCGCATACACTATTTCTATGTTTACAGATTTAGGCAAGTAGCTGATTTTGTGACTTTATAAAATAAAATATAAATAAAATGAACTCCCACACACGCACCCAAAATCAATGTATGGACATGATGATAGCAAAAATGCTTAGTAACAATATAAACATAGCGAATAATGCTGTTGTAAACTAGATTTCTCTATATTTCTTCAGACCCCAATTGCTTTGTCTGAGCAAATTTCTGAACTCTGCATAAAATTTCTTGCTTAAGGGAGTACCATGATGGGTACATACATATATATCTTGATGTCATATAAGATAGAACTTGTAGCAATCCAAAATCATGGTTTGTTATCTAGTTGAGTTTGGTGTGTGAAAATCATTGGTTAAGTTGTTCACACTGTATGTGTGTTCCTGTGACATACAAAGAGACAGGCTTTGATTATGTGCTGAGTCACTATTCTGACTTTTCTGACCTTACCCAGTTGTAGGATTCGTTGTCTAGTTAAAATGAAATTACAAGCCAAAACTTCCAAGAGAAAACAATGATAATTTATTTTTACCCCTTTGCAAAGGGGGTGCTCCTTGTGCATGCAAGCACACAGTGGACACACCCCAAATCTGCAATATTCATTCTTTATATTCTCCATTGCCGTTACAAATTTACCTCCCACCTCTTCTTCATTTGGTTAGTAATTACACTGTAATCATGTCATCACAACCTATCCAAAGCTCCTAAAGTGAATACATTATCTCCCTCCCCCCAGATTACATCTCCCACTACTCAAATTTTATCACCCCCTTCTCTTATTTACCAATTACCTTTTATGGTTGTTAGTTCCTAGGAGTTGTCTCTAAAGTTGCTATCATATCAGTAGATTCTGGTTAGGACGGGTTTTCAGCGTAGCAGAGACTTTCCTAGATACAATGCTCAAGCTTCAAGCTAGGCTCATGAGATTAAAATACATACAATGTATTTGCTTCACAGGCTAGCATGTCTTCTCACAGTTCTGCAAAAACAATAAACTCTTTTTCCCATACCCCCTCCCCTGCATACTGTATATATAACTGTATACTGTCATATAACCCAATGAAGAATTATGTTCTATTTATCCCTTTTTGATGCCCATAATTGTGACATACAGATGAACATTTCTCTCAAATATATATAAAGGTAGTCCTTGACCTATGACTATTTGTTTAATGACAGTTTGAAGTTCAGAGGGCTTCAGAAAAAGTGACTTTTGATCCGTCCTCAAAGTTATGACCATCACCCCCTGCAGTCATGCAATTGCAATTTGCCACCTTCCCAGCCAGCTTCCAGCAAGCAAAGTCGATTAGGGAAGCTGGGTTCTGTTGATGATGTCATGATTCACTTAATGGCCACAGTAAATTGGTCATAAAATCAAAATCATTCACATGATGACTCATGAGCACATTGCTTAGCAACCAAAATTCCAGTCCCAAATTAAGTACTATCTGCATTTAGTTCAATAGCACTCTAGCTATCAAATTTACATCAATGGGTTTAGGACTGTAGTTATATTATATCAATGGCCACTAACTTTAGAATTGCAACTAATGAAACCTTTAAAATTGTTTTAGTTATCTGTGCAGCTTATCAGCAATCCTAAAATGAATATATAAGGGGAAAATACTCAAAGCACTTACATTTCCCCCATCCACGCTCAAGATGAACCTAGAACTTATTCTTCTCATGTCTTCAGTTCTCTTAGCTTCCCAATAGTCTAACCCTTAATTATCAAGAAATGCCAACTCGGAGGAAATCGTTTATATTATTTATTTATTTAAATTCTATGCCCCCCCCCCCGTCTCATTATCATCTCATTTGGGCAGCTTACAGTGGTATAAATAATGATATAAAATAATGAAAACGTCAAAAGATTAAAACATTGGGCAGCAAAGTTAAAACATTAAGTTAACAACACAGTGAATAAAAGAACCAGTTTGGGCAAGGGGTGAAGGTGAGATCTGCTATTAGTCACCTCCCAAATGAGATGCCGCATGGAAGCCATAAACCAGTTGGCAGAGCCAGGTCTTCAGACCCTTTCGGAAGGGCGGGGGGGGGGGGAGATCTTACTTCAAGGGGCATGATGTTCAAAAGAGCAGGAGCGTGCCCCTTCCACCAGACTGAGTGGGGCAGGCCAATCCCATCAAGGTGAAACAGTTCCTCAGGTAACCTGGACTCATGCCATAAAGGGCTTTAAAGGTTATGACCAACACCTTGAATTGGACCTGGAAGCAAAACAGCAACTGATGCTGTTTTGTGCAGCAGGAGTGTAACATGTGCCACCCTCGCGGCACTTAAAACTGTTGACACTGCTGCATTTTGTGCCAGTTTTAGCTTCTGAATACTTTTATAGACATTTTTTTCCCGTCAATATTGCATCCCAGAACAAATGTATTTCTCAGTGGTTTCAATTTAAGGAATATTTGGTGCAGTTTCCTGAATTTGTGATATTTGGGTAATGAGAAAAGTCTCTAATTCAACCCCCTGCCCAAGGCAGGGGTCCTTATATCATCTCAGACAAATGATTGCCCAATCTTTTCTTGAAAACCTCCAGCAACAAAGCACCCACCAATTCAGGAGGCAATCTGTTCCGCTTGCTTAATAGTTCTCACTGTCAAGAAATTCCTCCTTATTTCCAGCTCTGATGAGCTTCCACCCATTGCTTCTTGCCCTGCCTCAGGTGCTGTGGAGAATCAGTCAACGCCCTCTTCCCTGTGGCAGCCCTTAAAATATGGGAAGATTGCTGTCAGGGTCAATCTGAGAGGATTGATTGGCTGACATTTTTTTTTTTTTTTATGTAGAGGGATTGGCCAGAAAAGCCAATTGCTGATTGGCTGTTGATCCTTTGAGTATGCTTTGGACTTGAAAACATTTAATCACTTCCATGCATGTAGCATCCCAGTGTCCATAAATGTCAAAACAGATAAATCCTGCTGGCTTTAAAGTTCGGTAAGAAGAGCTGGAGAATGTAAAGGCTGATTGCCTGAAAGCATCTTGGCTGTCTGCTTGCTCCCCTGACATCCATTTTTGTGTTTACAGTCATTGTTTTTGGAACAACATAAATCGTAGTTGTTTCTTCCCATAGAGATTATGTTTGTGACAATTGCCCTTAGACTGATCATTCCAGAAGAAATAAATGCATGTGCTTGCTTGCTCTTTCCTTTTTTTTAATTTCATAACAAATAATGCCATCTGCAGTCATTTGAAGGGCAGATGTCTAGAAAGAAGCCTGTGAAAATTGAGTAGCCCAAGGGTACCTGTCAAAAAATAATTTACAGTCTGTTTGAACTTTGCAGAAACAGGTAATCTGCATTGGGTATACAGCTGAAACCGAGTCTTAAAACGGATAACTTATGAGCCAACCTATTTCTGATGATGCTAAAGAAAAAGAGTTATTTCTTAGCCCTGTCTCAAAAGATTTGAATGGATCTACCCATGAGACAAGTGCCAGGCTTCCTGACAAAATCTTAGTAGAAACTCCCACACAATTCATTTCGGCTTCTAAAATTAGAAGCTCTCAAACAAATAACATGGCACTAGGATGATGCCATGTAAAACAATTGATTGGCTTCTGCTAGGATGAAATTGAAAATTTTCTGCTAGACCAAAGGCAATTATACCCACGAGTCAAAGATTTGCCTCTTCTGAACAGTCCTTGATCGTTTATATAACTGACATCTCTGTTTTGGGAATGGCTGGCTTCTAGCTTCTTTTCCATACCAGGAACATAAACTCCAACATTAACTCTTGAGGAAAAATATTGAAGGACAAAATCAATGGCACAACCAGATATCTCATAATACTTACTGGCAGGGATACAGACATATGAAGAAAAAAGCAAGGAATATGAAACTCATTCTGCCATATAATGAAGGGGTCCCCAACCTGTGGGTCACAGCCCACCAGCAGGCCATGGCCTCTTGGCCACAGGCCAGGGCACACACATGTGTGCCTGCACTCACCCTCCACACTCAGACTAGCACCATTGCGAGTGTCCCTCGGCACTAGCACCGTCCTAAGCATCCTGCTGGAACTAGTGCCACCCATTTGTGGTGCTTATGCTTGTGAGGCCCCATTTCCGCATGCACATCGCTCGTGCATGTGCACATAACAATGCCTACCTCCCTTTCTGGCTGCCAAACCAAAAAGATTGGGGACCTCTGATATAATGCATGCCTATAAAATTGTTTTAATTTGCAGTGCAAAAAAATGGAAGGTTTTACTGCATCCCATCTACTAAAACTGGGGAAAAAAAAACAAGCAGACTTCATTTTGCATGTGAGCCAAGTCTCTGCACTTTTTATTCAAGCTTGAAGACATAGTTTCCTATGTAAGAAGCAATTCAGGGCCTTTTTTGTGGTTGCCCAGAATTCATCTGCCCTAAGTCTATTAGAAATTAGTGTAATGCTTGTTTATTTGCCAGGATATGAGCCAAATTTTTCCCCTTTGGCATGTTTCTTTATCTACCAAGGAATTGTGTTGGCATAATGTTTTAAATTTTTTTCTTTCTTGTTGCACTTTGATGTAGAATCAGACCTTTAGGCCTCTATCTTTGACCATCATTTTTTATTTCTACCCCTTTTTATTCCTGTCAGCTATCTCGAAAACCTACCTTCCTCACACTCCAGGCTTAACTTCAGCACCTAATTTACCTCTTGTAGGTCCTACTATGTTTTGTTTTTTACTTGTGCTAGGACCAGGCTATGTATCTCAAACTTTGGCCCGCTTTGGTGGCTGAACATGAGGGAACTCTAGGAGGAAGAAATAAAAATGACCTTGCCGTGTAAGCAGTATAACGTCACCTTCTACTGTTCTGTCTTAGAAAGAGAGATTTAGGTCACCTCACTGAACCGTGAGTATCAATGTCAATGCGCAGGCTGACTCTTAATTTGAGGGCATGCCTGAATGAAATCCACTGGATATATATACTCCAAATCATAATTAGCATCCCAAGTACTTTTGTCTGTGTGTTTTTTTTTAAAAAAAACTCTCATGAAAATAGAGAAAGCATATGCATACAAGGAGGTTATTCTGAGTTCCTTCTTTGTATTGGCACTGTGGGGCTCCAGGTTGGTGTCTACCCTACAGCCTTAAAACTAACTGTCACTCTATTCATTCTATAAAACTTAGGAGGGGAAATTAAAAGTACACAGGTTAGGTTACAACAACAATTGAACTTTTACATTTTGTTAAAAACAAAATCAACAGCTCCGTTAAGGGAAGCAGATGGTTATGTTTAGTCTGAGGATCATATGATGTATTCCAGAATTTTCATCTTTCACATTCCCAGTTTATGCAAAGGGAATGAATGAGAGAGAAAAAAGAAGTGTGTGTGTGTGTGTGTGTGTGTGTGTGTGTGTGTGTGTGTGTGTGGTTTCCCAGGTAAGCTGAATTCTTGCCCTTTTGGTTTAGCAGAGTCTGATATTCGGTAATGTACTTTCACACATACAGTAAATGTAGTTTTCTCTTGGCTGCTACAGGCCTGCAAAACTGCCAGAACGGCAACCTTAGCATAAGGACTGAGGAAAGGATTTTATTCATCACTTGAAAATGCTGTTTAAATTTGGCAGCTTGAATTTTGGCCAGGAGACGGCTGTTTCTTTCTACCAGGTGGTGGATTATAAATCCTATTTGTAGCTGATGTTCAACTCCAAGTCAGTCTTGCTTCCTACAGTTTTTGCCATTACACTTCCCTTTTGTGCAATCTTAAGGTATGCACCTCCCCTAAAAATCCAAACTCCAAACCACCAATACGAACACAAAAGACCAAAATGAGTACAAGTGAACAATAAAAATAATACAATAAGACTTTGGGAAACCCTGCCCTAAAGGGTATTATCAATTGACTGTCTTCAAGCTCTGGAAGATCTTGTAGAGATGTAAATCGCTCTTATATTACTATCGGATAATAATAATAATAATAATAATAATAATAATAATAATAATAATAATAAAGTTGGAAGGTACCTTGGAGGTCATCTAGTCCAACCCCCTGCTCAGGCAGGAAACCTTATACCATTTCGGACAAATGGCTGTCCAGTCTCTTCTTAAAAACTTCCAGTGTTGGAGCATTCACCGCTTCTGGAGGCAAGTTATTCCACTGGTTAATTGTTCTAGGTAGGTATAGATTCAGAGAGACAGAGACAGATAGATGGATGATAGATAAGATAGATACAGATAGATAAGGTGATAGATAAGATAGATAGAGATAAATAAGATGATAGATAAGAGATAGACAGACAGACAGACAGACAGACAGACATGTGACTGTATGTATATATATGGAGAGGGGGGGGGCACTAGTGTTGGGATTCAGCCAGTTTGCACCAGTTTGGCAGAACCGGTAGCTAATTTCTTGTTACCCAGGCCCAGAATGGACTTCCGGAAGCAGCATCCACACAGAGAACCGGTTGTTCACATATTTGAATCCCACCACTGGAAAGCACCCCTGGGTACAGTAAGTGCAGAATTTGGGACTAGGTACTATATTACTAATGTAATATCCAGAATGAACAAGCATATGGCTATGCAATCAAGGATTGAAAAAGCCAAGAGACTGAAGATGAATGCTGACACACATTCTGTAAATTAGAAAATTAAAAATTTCCCACTCTAAAAGTTAAGGCAGTTCTCTACTCTGTATAAGAGATCCAAAACCATAAATGATGAACTACAATATTGTCTCCTCAGGCTAGCTAATACACACCCACATACCTGGAAAGCACCAGATAGATAATACTGTTAGAAATAGATATTACCTGATCATAATTTAAAGCAGAGGTCCCCAACCTTTTGGGCACTAGGGATCAATTCTGTGGAGGTTTTTCCGCGGACTGGAAACTGTGTGGCATCCCATGGATGGGTCTTTGCTTCTTTGTGCAGACCAGTTGTGGGCATGCCATAGCCCGGTACTGATCCACAAACTGGGGGTTGGGGACCCCTGATTTAAAGGAAGGGTAAGTACTAAACAAGCTAACTGAGAAACGTATTTTACTGTGTTCCCTGCAATAATATTTTATAGATAACAAGCATGTACAATACAAGAATAGAGACACAAACTGAGCTTTAAAAAAAACAATACAGAGAGAGGTGTGGGAATGATGTTGCAGCAAAACTGACTTGAAGGAGCAGAGACGATGCATCTTTTGAGAAAGTTCACTATGAACCCTGGTTCCACAGAAGGCTGCACCGATGGAATCCCACAGCAGCTGCTAGAATTTGCTCCCGTGCCAAGACATTAGAGGCTTAAGCCATTTGTCTTTGTGGGTTGCTTCACTCACTTCAAAGTAAAGCAACCTTAGGAGGCAATGCAAGAAAGAGAATCCTTTCATTAAAAAAGGAAAAACAAAACTGGGGAAGGGTGCAGAAGGGGAAAAGAACAGAGAACAAAGGGAATAAAGCAAATAGCAGGCATTTCTAGACACAAGATATACAGAGCCCAAAGGAGCACCTATCCCGTACTCAGGCAAAATAAAGAAAAAAAGTTCTATTTTACCCAAATTAATGGCTGGCATGATATCAGGCATTACTTTTTTTTAAATAATTCCCAGATGAATAACACAGGGATCAAGTTGAAAGGGACTGTGTGGGTAAACAGAAACAGAAAAGCCCAGTTCTACAAAGAGGAGGAAGAAAAATCAGACAAATAGAACTTTAAAACAAATTTAAAGGAAACCACCCATTGACCTCTGGAAGCTCTGAGTGTACTCTGTAATTATGCCCTCCTCCACCAGCTTCACATAACTACAATTCAAGGATCATGCTTTTTTTTTAAAGTTTTTCTGAACAAATATTGCACTCACTATTGTATGTATGTAGGAGGTTATTATTTACTTCTTTAGAATTTAAATATACTTGGCAGTAACAAATATTCTAGCAGTAACAAAAATGACGATTGCAAGTCAGGACATCGAGAAACTAGACAGTCAGTCTACAGCTCCAGTATCCAAATAAAAGTCCAGGATCTTTTTCATTTCTGAAAAGCTTACTGTTTATTGAATAGATGGCCTGGTGAAGATGAGGTCAAACTAACTCTAAAATCCTAAGGCATCGGACCATAGCATAAAACAATGACTTTCCTAGCCACACCACCTCAGATGTCCATGTAGCTCATGTAAACCTGTTCTCTTTGTTGTGGGACCCATCTGCTATCTTCTTCACACCTGCTAAAATGTCCTTGAAAGGTTTCCATACTGCTGACTCTCAGCAAGCTTCCATAGAACTGGTGAGGTTTCATTTCTCTAACTAACCCATTTGAAAGCAACACCTCTCTCCCTTACTCTAATGGCAAGATGAAAACAGAGAGGCACATAGCTGTCAAATTTCCACTCTTGACATAGACTTGTTATTTGATCAAATTCATCCGGTGCTTATATTGTACCAAAGAATAAGTCCAATTCTATTCAAATTAGGGTATTTCTTCCACAATGTATAACCATCCATGTTTAGTTACAAACTCAGATGATTCCTTCCTGTTCTTCTGGGTGTTTGGAACAAACTTTACACTTAAGAAAAAAAGAGGTTAAATGTAAGAATTAGAAACATGCTGCTGATGACATTTTGTCTATCTTTGGAGTCTTCCTTAAAATGTTTATAACAGTAACACATGTTATTTAATCAACACACTGTGTCCTTTACAGTATCATAATATCTAGCTGGGGCCTAAGAATAATCTGAAAAACATTTATAAATAAACCTAAAATTTCCATTTGCCTTAGATTCCTAGTTGTTAAATGTTGATGTAGCCTACACGAAGGAGCTATAATAGCTCAACGTATTTAGCAGCTGTGAGGTTATTTCTCAACAACTGTGCTGAAAACATTAGCTCAAAGGGGACAATATTTTAAAAATTAAAATCCATCACTGATTCGGTTCTGAGTGGAAATGCACAAAGGAGTCTAACAACTTCACAAAGCCACAAATGCTAGTGTTAAGCAAAATTCATTTTGGTGTGCCTTTCTCTAATCCAGTGTTTCCCAAACTTGACAATTTTAAGGCATGTGGACTTCAACTCCCAGAATTCCACAGCCAGCGTTGCTGGCTGTGGAATTCTGGGAATTGAAGTCCTCATGCCTTAAAATTGTCAAGTTTGGGAAACACTGCTCTAATCCAAATTAGAAAATGGCCTTCGTAGAAAAAAGCTGCCTCCAAACAGATACCTGCGTAAAAGAGACTACTTTATGTATTGATTTTTTTTAAAATTCTGTAACCATCCATCTTGTACCAAATTCTGGGTGATTCCCAATCAAGAACTAAAGCAATATAAAAAACAGGCAAAAATTATCAAAAATTATAAACATTTAAAACAAAAAAAAATGGTGCCAAGTCAAGCTTCTGAATATAGCCAGTCCATCCTATCCCAGATGATGGTAGGAATTAATGAAAGATGAGATATGATTGGGCTTCATGAAAAGCAATTTGTGTCTTACATTGAGCTTATATAGAATAGCTCACAATAGATACTTGAAAAGAAAAATAATGACCAAAGATAAAAGAATAAAAAGTGATCATTTATTACTAATTCAGAATTTCTTCATTTGCTTCACATGAAAATCTTTAATTTTGCCTCATTGTTGCCTTACATTTTTTTTTTCGAAATATCTTAACTGAATAAATCAATAAATAAACCATGCTAGCTGCTTCAAAAAGCCAATAAAATGGAAAGTACTAATAACAAGCTTCGGTTGCTGAGTGGAGGCTTCCTGGACTGAACCAATGCCTCTCTGGATGAGATGGCTTGGATGCAAATAGTGATCACAAAAGGCTACTTTAAAATCTAATAGAGATGGCATCCTATCCAACAGATCTTAAGGAACTGAAATGTGAGGTTTCAATGGAAAACAACCATTATAAAGTCCGTGGAGTATACTAGTTAAAGTGTTGAACAAGTATGCTAGTTAAAGTGTTGAACAAGGATCGGAAACACTTGGTGCAAACTTCACACCCTGCTATGGAAACTTTGTCTCAGTTTAACCTTCCTGACAGGATTGTTGTGAGAATAAGTTGAAGTGAGATCCACCTGTGAGCTTCTGAAGACATAGAGCAGACATGTCAAACTTGCGACGTATCAGAGCTTTTTCCCCATTGGCGGCAATGGGGTGGGCGCAGTTTCCTCATGATGCATCCGGCCTGCAGGCCGGCAGTTTGACACCCTTGAAATAGAGGGACAAAAATTTAAGGAACTAACAAACAATTAAACAGTCAGGATCTAGGAAATGACAATTCAGTTAGCTAAACCTCTTGTAAGTTTGTTGGTGGAAAAGTGAAAGTTTAGAACAGTCAACAGAGTTTCTAATGACATCAGTCCTGCCTCATTCATTTTAGAGCAGGCATGTCAAATTCGCGAGGTCACGTGACATCGCACAACGTATTGCTACTTTTTCCAGATTGCTGGCAATGGGGTGAGCATGGTTTCATCGTGACACCGACAGTTTGACATTTCTGTTTTAGAGAGTTTAGGGCAGAGGTCCTCAACCTTGGCAACTTTAAGACTTGTGGATTTCAACTCCCAGACACTGAACTGGAGCAATGTTTGGACTTTTAAGAAGCTTTTTTAACAGGATAAAAGGAGTGATCCTTTTATTGTTGGAGTGAGCAACATGCAGACCTCCAGATATTGTTGAATTACAATTTCCTCAATATTGGCCAGACTCACATCTGGAGGGCCATGCAGTTCAACCCTTTCTTAATAGTAATAGATTAAGGAAGCAGAGCATAAAGTATTTTTCTCAATGGAGAACTGTAAATTATGGCATCTTCCTAATACATTTTTGTGTATGATGTATAATTAGAGTGTGCAGTTTTCCTAATGGCACTTCTATTTTGTTGGTCACAAAGCATGTAACATTTTGGAATTTCCAGTATCAGAACTATTCAAATTGGGATTTTGATTAACCTGTCCTTCCATATATTAACCGATATAATATAATATGATACCATAGTATACTACAGGGACATTATGCCTCAGTTATTGGAGAACATTTTCATGTTAATGTTATTGCATGCATGCCCATCCTATAGCTTATCATACGATAATCCTCTCATGGCTTCTCTAGGAAACAAATCTTTGGTCTGATCCAACCTGTTTCAGCTTATGTTTTTTAAAAGGCCAAGCAATATAAATGTAATTATTGTAGCTGTTGACCATAATTTGAGAAGTTAACAACTTGATCTTGGCATATGTACATTATATAAAAATGTTATCTTAAAAATGTCAACCAGAATATTTTTAAAGGAAAAATATAACTTGTTGATTAAACTTCTGGCTTTCCTATCAGTAATGCAAATTTGATTTATTTAGCTACCAAACAATGAAGAAATGCCCATTGCAACAGAATTTTGTTTTTCATTGCCAAAATAATGAATTTTACCTTATTGCAAATCCTTTGATGTGAATGAACTGCATGGAACACCAACAAGCATTGGTATTATAATGATCCTCTTTTCAAAATGCAAGAGTTAGTGGGATGAGACTTTAATTAATTAATGTCAGGGGCTTTCAAACTTGGCCCTTTTATGACTTGTGGACTTCAACTCCCAGAATTCCTCAGCTAAGTAAGCTAGCTGAGGAATTCTGGGAGTTGAAGTCCACAAGTCATAAAAGGCCCAAGTTTGAAGACCCCTAATTAATGTACACCCTGAAATGCAAACTTGGACCTCAAGCCAATTCATTTGGTTTTTTAATTGGCATGTGATATCAAGACAACTTTCAATGAGTGGGTGGGAAATTGTTTTTCTGCTGTGTCTTGGAGATTTTGGAAACTTTTTATATCACTCTTCATGGTATCCTCCATCACTTTGAGCTTTAGAAATGTGTTTTTGAAGTGGGTGCCACTTTTTCTTGCATCAGGTGTGGGAGGAGACTACACTCAATACTTAAACTATTAGCTGGAGATTATCCCTGTACAAACTCTCAGGAGCTATGGCTGACAGCATTGGTGATCATGTTCAGCAATTCTCCTTGCCAACCATTTTCAAGAAAATAATTGACTGTTGGCTAAATTTGATAATGGGCTGGTGGCTGTGTGGTCAACCAGACGTGAGGAATTCTGGGAAATGAATGGGAGGGAGAGTAGATAAAGGAAATAAGTGAGTCTGTGGGCAGTTTATCTCTGCCCCTATACCAAGAAGGAGTGTTTCAGATGTTTCAAAGAGACAGTGCCTTAGTGAACTTACTAAAATAAGATTTGGCCATTTGTCTTGCAATTTACCAGATTCCTCTAGATTAGCATTAAAGATTTACTGAAATCTTTGTGGTTCTTGTTTGAGAACTAGCCCAGCTTATTGAGGCTTAACATCAGATGTGTGATACCAGAATTACATTATCTATGTTTATTACATTCTAGGCATAATTTCAAGTGTTGATTTTAACCTGTAAAGCCTGGTAGAAGTGGTTGGAGCATAAGCACAGCTCTTGAAGATGGGGCTCTTCAATAATGAAGGAAGTCAAGTTAACCCCACTGCCCATTGCCTCAGTTCCAGGCAATGGGAGAAAGGAAACAGGAAACTTACACTTTTGCAGCATCCCCATGATCGTCTGATCAAAATTCAGATGCTTAGCAACTGGTTCACACATCTCAAATTCCTGATGTAGGACAATTCCTGCATCTCAACACAGGAGAAGGACACATAAATCCCTTTTCATTGGATGGAATAGAAGCATAGTCCATTATCAAAACCTCTTTTTGTGTGTTCTTCAGAATTTCTCAAACTCATTTAAGATCTTCCCTGACCTTTCATTATGCGTTAGCCAGGGACAGCCAAGGGATACTTGGAATCTGACTCTCCCCCACCCCCATTAAGGAGGTTTTGTAAAGTGTTATCACAGCTCTTTTATAGCTTTCATCCAAATTCCTCAGATGTTTTGCTTAAGAAACTCACAAGTTTGCCTTGACTTGCCGCAACCTTCCCAAATCTGGAGGTGCTGTCCTGATGCACTGAACTACCGTTTACGTTGTTCCCAATCAACATGGGATAAAAGAGGTCAGGAAAGGCTGCTTTACAGGATACAATGGCAAGTCTGCTTTCAACTAGTATTGGAAGATGGTGGTTTTTTTTAACATTTACAGCTGCCGCCGCCTTGCTTATTATTTCATGCTTGCTACATTCCACTTCCAGCACTGAACAGGGATTGCAATGCTCTTTTTGTGTAGGGTAATAGGGACCAGCTGTTTCCATGGAAAAACACATATACACCCTATGGCAGGAAACTTGTCCAATAGGGTAATTTTATTGATGTGTCACTGAACAAAAGACACACCCACATTCTCCTCCCACCAAAAGCATCTGTTTCTTGTTGTTTGTACAATGCATTAAGGAAAGAACATAAGAGGAGCCCAAAGACTCGTCTGGCCCCATTCATTCTCTTTTCCTTTCCAGAGCAGGCAACCAGAAGTTTAGAAGAAATTGAGCAACAGGAAAAATATCTGTCTGAACATTTTTCTCTTTATATTACATATTCTTTTAAAACAGTCAACTCCCGGATTTGGAAGATGAGATCAAATTAAAAGAAAAAATTTTGATTTCAAATCCTACAGATGAAAAGGTTAAAGAATCTATAAAATTGCTTAAATCACAATTTAACTGCAACTAACTTACTGTATATGAGACAAAATACATTTTGTAATGCTAATAAACCAGGGAGATGGTTGGCTTACCAACTCAGAAAGCAACAGAGACAGAGAATTATAGATAAAGTAAATCATAATGGTAAATTGGTATATCAGAAGGAGTTGATTAAGAAATCTTTTTTAGATTATTATCAAAAATTATATAAGAGTACTAAAATACAGGTCTCAGATATAGATAATTATTTAAATGAAGCCAACTTCCCTAAATTAACAGAAGATCAGAAACAAGAAATTAATAGTCCAATTACTAGTGAGGAAATTGAGACAGTGATTAAAGAACTAAAATTAGGTAAAGCACCGGGTACGGATGGTTTGACATCTATTTATTATAAAACTTTGGTACAAGAGATGATTCAACCTTTAAGACAGCTTTTTAATAATATATTACAGGGTTTAGAGATTCCCCCATCATGGGGCAGAGCCTTTATATCTTTAATTCCAAAAGAAGATCAAGATCTTACTCTACCAAAGAATTATAGACCTATATCTCTTTTAAATGTAGATTATAAGATTTTTGCAAAAATATTAGCTAATAGGCTTATGAGGGTTTTATGTCAGATTATACATAAGGATCAAACGGGTTTTATAACTGGAAGATATATGAAGAATAATGTCAGACAAATTATTAACTTATTAGAATATCTAGATAAAAATAATCAAGTCTCTGCAGGATTGATATTTCTAGATGCTGAGAAAGCTTTTGACCAATTGAATTGGCAATTTATGTTAAGACTAATCGATAAAATGAACTTTGGAGAAAAAATTTCACAAGCTCTTGGTGCTATTTATCAAAAACAAACGGCACAACTTATAGTTAATGGGGGCTTGTCAGAGGTTTTTACAATAGAAAAGGGGACTAGACAGGGATGTCCATTGTCACCTTTGCTGTTTGTTTTAACTTTGGAAATATTGTTGATTAAAATTCGAGAATCACAGCAAATAAAAGGAATAGAAGTTAACAAAAAAGAATACAAACTAAGAGCTTTTGCAGATGACTTGGTGGTTACCCTGTCCCAACCTACTCACTCCGTAATAGAGTTATTACAATTGATATATCAATATGGACGGGTTTCGGGTTTTAAAATTAATAACAATAAGACTAAAATACTACCCAAAAATATGACTAATATGGATAAGCAGACTTTGGTTAATCTGACAGATTTTGAGGTTGTTGATAAGGTAAAATATTTGGGGGTTACTTTATCTGTCTCTAATGTAAAATTGTATAAAAATAATTATGAAAGGTTGTGGGTCAGGATACAAAGAGACTTGAAAAATTGGGAGAAGTTGCAATTATCTCTTTTGGGAAGAATTGCGGCGATTAAAATGAATGTCCTGCATAAATTCCTTTTCTTATTTCAAATGATACCTATCTTAAAGAATGAGGTCAATTTAAATGAATGGCAGAAAGGTATCAATAAATTTATCTGGGCGGGGAAAAAACCAAGAGTAAAGCTTAAAATTATACAAGATATTCATGAGAGAGGTGGACTCAAGGTACCGAATTTGAAATTGTATTATGATGCTGTGGCCTTAACATTAATTAGTGATTGGGTTAATTTAACAAATGTAGAAATACTCCTCTTGGAGGGTTGGGATTTACTTTTTGGATGGCATGCCTATTTAATTTTTAATAAAAAAGTTGACCAGGTTTTTAAATCTCATATTATAAGGATTTCTCTACTTCGGGTTTGGAGGAAATACTTCAGAAGTGATTCTAAAATACCATTATGGGCTATATCTTGGCATGTGATAGAGGGGATAAGGAGAGGAGTTAAGATGGATAGTGTTTCTTATTCACAATTGCTTAGATGGGATGGAAAAATTTGGCAGTTAAAATCTTTGGAAGATTTAGCACAAGAAAATATTATATATTCATGGTTTCAGTACAGACAAATAGCGGACAGATGGAAGATAGATCGTAATGTGGGCTTGCTTAGAGAAGATGAAAATTTTGCTAAACAAGTAAAAGATCAAAGACGAACTCATATTAAGAGAATTTATGGGTTGCTAGTAGAATTGGACTCAGAACCAGAATTAATTAAAGAATGTATGATTAAATGGGCACAAAATTTTGGTGAACCAGTTCTACTAGATACCTGGGAAATCATCTGGGTGAGAAATGTTAAATTTACACAAGCCCAGAACTTAAGGGAGAATTTTTATAAAATGTTTTATAGATGGCACCTTGATCCACAAAAAATGTCTCGTATGTATCCCGACTTACAGCCCAAATGTTGGAGATGTGATTGTTTGGATGCTACTTATTACCATATTTGGTGGTCGTGTAAAAATATAAAAGCCTTTTGGATTAAGATATGGTGGAATATTCAAAGAATTTTTAGAAAGAGGGTAAAATTTACCCCACAATTGTTTTTGCTAGGTATTGTTACCGATTGTGATACTAAGGAGGTTATATTGATGTTAAATTTAATTACAGCCGCAAGGTTGTTAGTAGGGCAATATTGGAAGAAGGAATCTTTGCCTACTTTGCAAGAGTGGTTTTTTAAAGTATCCTATCTGGCGGAAATGGCAAAGATTTCGGCTTTTTTAAAGGATCAATCGCAAGAGAAGTTTTTTGTGGTATGGGAAAAATGGATAGATTTTATACAACATAAGTTGGATATAAAAAAATATTACTTAGTTTATCAATAATTTATATACAAATTTTAATATTTTATAGATTGTATTATTTTTTATTTTTCTTTATATGTTTTATTATTATTTTACTTTCTTATATTTCTTTTCTTCTTTCTTTCTCTTTATTCTTCCTTTTTTAGGTATTTTAGGTATTTTCTTTTTTTTTCTTTAATATTTATCTCTTTTATATATTTTATATATTTTATATATATATATATATATATATATATATATATATATATATATATATATTATTGTTAATTATTCTATTAGTAGTTTAAGTAATGTATTTAGACTTATCTATGGTTTATATATATATATTTTTTAAGAATTCAAGAAAATTTAATTAAGCCTATATTCAGCTCTGGGAAAGTTGAGGGAGGGAGTGGGAGGGTTGGGGTGGGTTGGGGAGGGTTGTTTTTTCTTATTTTGTAAAATTTTAAAAATTTTACATAAAAAAAAAAAACAGTCAACTCCCCAGTCTTTTTGGAGTTGGGTGACTTCAAAAGCCAAATAAAGTTTTATACCTTCTAGTATAGGACAGTGATGGCGAAACTTTTAGAGACCCAGTGCCCAAATTGCAACCCAAAACCCACTTATTTATCACAGGGTGCTGGGTGGGCATGGCCATGGTGGTCATGGCAGACTGGGTGGGCGGGGCCAGGGTGGCAGGGGCCAGTCCCTCGCCATCTCGGGGGCATGGCATATGTGCCCATAGAGAGGGCTCTGAGTGCCACCTCTGGCACGCGTGCCATAGGTTCGCCACCACTGGTATAGGAGGTCATATGTATTATTATAACCAATAAAACTTCAGGAAGGAGTTGGACAGAAGGCCCCCCCAAAAAAGTCACTGACAATGATCAGGAGACCAGAAGCTAACTCCTATTTGAGGAACAGGGTACATTGTCCAGCTTTGAGAAGAAAATACTAAGGAGGAATTTGATAGTACTGGGGCTTCATGCAGAATGCTGTTTTCTGCATGAAACCCTGCATCAAGCCCTTTTGCATTTTTTTTTAAAAAAAATCTTTGGAAGGTTAAAGAGCAAAGCACATGCCATAAACCTTGCAAGGCACCTATTTCACCCCTTCAAACCCTTGGAGCATCCCCTGAATGAGTCTTGGCCTTGCTTCCTTTTGAACTGTGTCTACCAACCTGTACAAAACCTTACGCGGCTTTCAGGCTTCCAATCTCTCCATTACATCCCTCTCAACAGAACCGTTACTGTCCTTTTCATTAACTCCCTCTAAAACTAGACTGGGTCAAGTGAAGTTTTGGGGTCTGGGGCTCTCAGCCTAATTTCCATATTCCTTGACAAGCAAACCCACCCACCAATTATTTATTCCCAACCGTTTGCTGTGGATGAAGAGGAATAGAGGGGGAGTGTGGGAAAAAGAGTCTTGGCAGAAAGAGAGAAGGTATCACAAAAAGAACCTATCATTGCCCAATAGATTATTCTTAATCATAGTCAAGCTAGTCCATTATTTACAACCATTACAATTTATTGAATTACAACCATTAATTTAGTGACCATTCAAAGTTATGATGGCACTGGAAAGAGGGACTCGTGACTGGTTTCCACATGGCCATTGCAGCATCCCCAGGGTCTTTAGACTTAGATACTCTCATGTTGTGTAGCATATTGGGCAGGAAGGGATCTCCAGAATTTTCGGTCTTGGGCATGTACTTCAGTGTCTTCCCATGTGGTGTTTAGGGTCTTTAAGTCTTCCAGGAATGTTCTTCATCATGTATTTCAAGGATTTCCTCTTGGCCATTTGGCATGAAGAGTGTCCTTCTCATTGCCATCTTGGGGATTCGATTGTTCTCCATTCGGAGAATATGACCCGCAAGTTGGAGTCTTTTGTGTGGGACAATGCTATGTAGATTGCAGAAACTCTTTTGGAGCACTTCTTCATTAGTATTATGGTCAAAATAGCAAATCTTTCAGTGAAGGCATCATTATTGGAAGATCATCCCAATGGCCACACTTTTCAAAATTCAGACGCTAGGCAACTGGCATGTATTTATGATGGCTGCAGTCGTTTGGAATTCAAACATATCCTGACCAGCTAATCTTTGAGATGAATAGGCATACAAGGCTGCTTGAATAAAAACAACCAACAACAATATATTTTATTTACATTTCCTTTTTCTAAATTGCCCATCTCCCTTAGAGAGGGGCTCTGGGCAGTGTACAGTATATAAACAATACATAAATAACGTATGAAATTGACTGTAGGAGATGAACAGGCTGAGCCCAAGGGAGAAATCAAACAGGTCATCCATTAGTCATGATTCCCTTCATGTCCACAATAGATCTAAGTGCCGCCCACTTTGAATTCCTTTGACTCTTATCTACCGCCAATTTGCTTTGACCCTTCGTGGTTCAGATTCTTGTAGAGAGCTTAAGCTTGCAATAAATCTTTATACTGTTTGAATTGCCTGGATTTTCTGATTTCCCTGGGGCTTAACATTGACATTAAAATATTAAATTATTTTAAGATTAACTTTCTTAAAATTCTAACATTATAAAATTTCAAAAAGGTTAAAAAAAAATCCCAGATGGGCATTTAGCATTAGTTAATACAGGTGGTGAGGGTGGGAGTTCTCATGAGGCCAGCCAGCTACACAGTTGCGGGGTCCTCTACCCCCCCCCTAACAAGGCTGTAAAGTCAAGTTTTTGACCCCCTTGCAGAAGGTCAGGAAAATGGTTGCAAATCTTCATTTTGTCTCTGCCTAAGAAAAGAAAAAGAAGTAACATCGGTTGTTCCTTCTGACCCCCAATGTGAGCAGAAACTAGGCTCATATATCTGGGCTGAGCAGCAGAATCCCTTTCATGTCCTTTCGCAGAACAAAACCTCCTGCATTGCATTAACTGACATACTAGGCGACAAGCACTGATGAGAGCTGTAGTAAGCAGCAGAAGAGAATCCCTCTCTGTAGCAGATCCTCCCATTGCAAAATGCAGGGCAGTCTTCCACCATGCGATGCACTCTTCCCCTGTATGCATATCAGCTGTGAATTAACAGCTGACAGACATGTATAGAGGAAGATTTTCCACTGGCACTTTCCAACTAATGGTGAGCTTTTCAAGTTACATTTGGTTGAAAGTTTAGTGCTTTTCAAAGGACTGTTAAACCCGTGTGCAAAAATAGTGGCAAAATTGCGCCATGAACTTTCTCTTCTGTAGCAACATCACACAGCCTGCCTATCCCTTAATTGTTGGTATGGTTTATCCCTCTTTTAAAATTAGTGGGATATAATAACCGAATAACACAATAACAGAGTTGAAAGAGACCTTGGAGGTCTTCTAGTCTCACCCCTGCTTGAGCAGGAGACCCTATACCATACATGTCAAACACAAGGCCCAGGGGCCGGATGCGGCCCGCAAAGTGGTTTCATGTGGTTCGCGAAGCCATCCTGGAAACAGGGAGGGAACAGCCCCTGCTGCCTTGGCCCTGGCCCAGGCCAGCCAGGAGCCAATGTACAATTTTGTGGTGGCCATCTATGCTGAAACACATTCAGTCTTAGCTCCACACGGCCATCCAGAAACAGCGAGGAACCAGACAAGTGGCTGTCCAGTCCAGCCCCCGCAACTTCTGAAGGCAAGCCATTCCACTGGTTAATTGTTCTCACTGTTGTAGGTTGCTTCTCTCCTTGATTAGTTCCCATCCACTGTTTCTTGTCTTGCCTTTTGGTGCTTTGAAAGTTAGGTTGGCCCTCTCTTCTTTATGGCAACCTCCCAAATCCTGGAACACTGCTATCATGTCACCCCTAGTCCTTCTTTTCACTAGACTAGACATACCCAATGCCTACAACTATTTTAGCCTCCAGGCCTCTAATCATCTTTGTTGCGCTTTTCTGCACTCTGTCTATAGGAGACTCTAGTGGAGAACCTGACTTTCCTGCTACCCCAAACCAAATAGTTATGGAGGACAATATCCAGGAACCTGAATAGAAGAGAAATACTTGAACTGCCCAAAACGTCCAATAGAAAGTTGGCTAATAGGAGGTAAGCCAATCCCACCTGCTTTGAATCACCATGCTACTGATTGAATGGTATCATGTTGTATTTGTGAAAGAAAAAGGAAAGAGGAAAAATACAATTTTAACTCTGGAACAGATACGGATAACTTAACTCTCTCAAGTAATGGTTGGGAATCAGAGGCAATATGGCAGGGATACAACAGAAACAAGGACTGTTAGTTTGTGTATATGTTGTGATTAGATTGTGCCTTTTGTCGCAGCTTAGGGTCATTGGCCATGTGGAGGTAGTAATCTTACAACAGTTACCCAATCTTACAATATTGCTAAATTTATATATTACATAATGACATAATCTGGTTTATTTGCTTTGGGCTTAATGGGAACATTTGTGAACCATTCATAGTGGTTTGTAACCATAGTTTGTGACTTTAAGGTTAATTTGAGGACTATTTTGAGTTCCAGAATTATCTTTATTGCAAGTTATATTACTAGTGCCATTTTGCCTTTGTAAGCTCTTTGGAGAAGCATTCCAAGATTGGCTTAAGAAGCAAGAAAGACAATAAGTTATGGCCTATTTTTTCAATAGCTAATCAGATTCTTGGAAAACTACCACAATGAGGTCAAATTATCTATCTGTGTGTCTGTCTTTCTCCAGAGACACCCCAATTTAATTGATAATAGGGCAGGTCCAAATCCTGGTTAGCTCCTATAAAACTACTATGTTTTTTTCTGAAAAACATCACTGTTTAAAAGAAAATTATAAGGCTGAATTTTGACTTGTCAATCATACAGCCCAGTAATTAAGCCAGAAAAAAAATGACTTAATTATCCTGTCCGTACATTACATTTTTCATTCTCTGCCTCACTAATGAATGGCCTTTTTTGCTTATGGTTATGTAACATTAGAAAAAAGATTCTAGGAACTTGTTACAGGAAGTGCACTTCTATTTATCTTGCTCCTTTTCTTGAAAGCTCTTATTGCCATAACAGAAGAATATGTTTTAATAAACACTTATCCTGAGAACAAGTGGAAGAGAAAAAAAAAACAGGCATAAAAGAGGAACAAGTCCAAACTAATTTGATTATTAATTCATTGCAGTGCAGAATTGCAAATTATGCACTTAGCCCACATTCCATTTCAGATATGCCCTAATATAAATCTTCCATTTTGTAATACATTTCCGCCTTCCAGAAGTATCATATTTCCTTCCTTAAATGAGCATGCAATCTTTATCCCCTTCTTCCTCATGCTAGGTGTGAAAATATTATGGTACTAAACTTCTTTCTGAGAGATGATATCTATCTGCTCCTTGACCCAATACCTGGAGAAAAAAGTAGCTCAAGAAGAAGAACCATCTGTTTCAAAGCCTGGTCTTCATTCATCTATGGCTTCTTTAAATTCCAGGATTTGGATGTGTGTCTTTTATCTTCTGGCATTGCTGCCTTTCACAAAATAATGTAGACCAGACATGTCAAACTCACGATGTCACATGACGTTGCGCGACGTATCGGAGCTTTTCCCCCATTGCCGGCAATGGGTGGGCGCAGTTTCCTGGTGATGCGTCCGGCCCGCAGGCTGGCACTTTAACACCCCTATGTAGACTATGATGAGGTAGTACAAAAGTGAGATTTTTAAAAAAAAATAATAATGTGAGCTTGGTACTTATTATACAATAATGTAATACCCTACGTTATCTTGGTATTGCAGTTGTTGAGAATTCTAGACACCACATCCAGTAGACATCAAGTTGTGAAAGCTGCCATGAGTCATTCTGGAGTTCCAGCAAGACGACAGGAGGATGAGATCATACTGCTGACTTCCCATGATACTATATGAACCATCAAAACCAGTTCCTCATATTAGCAGCTGAATGGCCACAGATTAATAATTAGTAGATTAGACTAAATAGAGTGGAATAGAATAGAATAGAATAGAATAGAATAGAATAGAATAGAATAGAATAGAATAGAATAGAATAGAATAGAATAGAATAGAAGCTGGAAGGGACCTTGGAAGTCTTCTAATCCAATCCCCTGCTCAGGCAGGAAACCCTATACCAATTCAGACAAATTGTTGTCCAATCTCTTCTTAAAAACTTCCAGTGTTGGAGCATTCACAACTTCTGGAGGCAGGTTGTTCCACTGATTAATTGTTCTAACTGTCAGGAAATTTCTCCTTAGTTCTAGGTTGCTTCTCTCCTTGATTAGTTTCCATCTGTTGCTTCTTGTCCTGCCTTCAGGTGCTTTGGAGAATTAGCTTGACTCCCTCTTCTTTGTGGCAACCTCTGAGATATTGGAACACTGCTATCATGACACTCTAGTCCTTCTTTTCATTAAACTAGACATACCCAGTTCCAGCAACTGTTCTTTATGAGTATTAGCCTCCAGTCCCCTGATCATCTTTGTTGCTCTTCTCTGCATTCTTTCTAGAGACTCGACATCTTTTTTACATCGTGGTGACCAAAACTGGATGAAGTATTCCAAGTGTGGCCTTACCAAGGCATTATAATGTGGTGTTAACACTTCAATTAATTAACAACAATTAATTAATTAATAGATTAGACTAGTGATTAAGGCACCAGCTAGAAAACCAAACCCCATGAGTTTTAGTCCTGCCTTAGCCATGAAAGTCATCTGGGTGATCTTGGGCCAGTCACTCTCCCTCAACCCTTCGCAGGATTGTTGTTGTAGGAGAAAAGAGGAGGAGGAAGATGTGTTGCATATGTTCACTGCCTTGAGTTATCCGTAAAAATAATAAAGGCGGAATTGAAATAAATAAATAAAATGCCTTTTGAAAAATATTACATTTAGGTGTTTAGGTATTGTTGCCCAGTAAGATAGGTGATGATTTTGCAACCATGCTGTATTCCAACACCACTTGAGGGACTGAACAGTGAAGGAAAAACTAGTTACATCTCACAAACTAGAAATACTCTCTAAGGAAGTGTACCCTAATGTTGTAACCTCAGGGACAGCATCTGCAGAATATTAGGCATAACGTTGCCTCTGAATTGTTTACCTCTGTGCTTTCATGTTGCAAAATGTCTTCTAAGGAGCAAATTGCCCTAGAACAGTGTTTTTCAACTTCAGCAACTTAAAGATGTATGGACTTCAGCACCCAATATTCTCTAGTTGGCATGTGAGTTGAATCTTACTGAAACACACAAGGAGAGAGAGAGAGAGAGAGAGAGAGAGAGAGAGAGAGAGAGAGAGAGAGAGAGAGAGAGAGAGAGAGAGAGAGAGAGAGAGAGAGAGAGAACTTATAAGACAAACTTTATTAAGGCAGCCAAAATCTGAACTCTTTTCTTTTGTTGTACTGCAACAACAAAATCACTTCTCTCTGCCAACAGTTCCATTTTACAGCCCCTCACATGCAAATTGAAGACACTTGACAACCATCCTATCTTCTGCACCCACAGCACTGAGAATAAGAAACAAATAATCATGAGAAACAAACAAACAAAGGGCTTACAACTTCTCCATTCATATTCATACTTCATATGTTCTATATAGGGGAGAGGGGGCATGAGGGGGAGAGGAGAGAATGAGAGTCATTCCTGCCAATTGCAAATTCATCTTCTTCCTTGAAAGTCATGCTAGGCAACTGGAATTGAGGGGACAAGAGACTGAGTGAGGCAAGAATTTCTGTAAATGGGGAAGCTGACCTGCTTACAAGTTTAAAACAGTTTACTTTTCCTGAGAACTCACATGTTCCGCAGTAAAAAGAAACTTTGTATTTGAACGCTGATGTCATCATGGGAATGGTGAGGTCAAGCGTTAGTTTTGAACTGGGACTGAGTTCCTATGTGGAAGTACCCAAAGATTGCAACCATATGCACATTTAGAGCAAGACCTCCTGGAATTTACTTTATTCCAAAGTTCATAGATTAATAGACATCATTGCTTTGGAGAAATGTGAACTGGGAGCCTGAAAGCTCACATCTGTTCTTGAGAAGTCTTGAATTCACAATGTGGCTTTAATAATAATACCTCTCTGATCTTCAGGCCCTCTTTCCACAATATACAAATAATAGTGCCATACGTTCAAGTGCTTTTCTCTGAATTTCTGAAATAAAGAAAACTCCTTGGACCTGCCAAACACTAATATGTGTACATATTATATTAACTAATTCCATACCCTTTTTAAACGCTGGGTAGCAAAAGTTAAAACATGGCTGATATCAGTTGGGTGATATTACTATTAATTATGGTGAATGTCAGCAGAGGGGAAAAAAAAAGAAATAACTTTAGCATAAACTGCTGAAGATAATTTTACAGCCATCCATCTGTAAGCCTTAGAACAGGGGTTCTCAACCTTGGCAACTTTAAGACTTGTGGACTTCAACTCCTAGAATTCCTCAGCCAGAGTTGAAGTCCACAAGTCTTAAAGTTGCCAAGGTTGAGAACCCCTGCCTTAGAATGATAATCCACAGAACATTTTCTCTGGTGTCCCCTGTCCTTTTTAAAGGTTCTTTATCTGAAAAAAAAATATCAGGAAGCAGTCATGCTGTAAACGAAAGACTGAGCTTCCTTCACCATTTGCATTTCCAAGAATCTCCCTGGTCATTCTTAAGCATGCTTAAAGACTATACAGTAGATGTGTGTTTGTGTGTGTTTCCAGAAACAGAATCAGAATGGAGCTAGAAGGGACCTTGGAGGTCTTTTCAAGCAGGAGATCTTATAATATTATTTCAGATAAGTGACTGTCCAGTCTTTTCTTAAAAACCTCCAGTGATGAAGTATCCACAACTTCTGAAGGCAAGCCGTTCCACCAGTTAATTGTGCTGATTATTAGGAAGTTTCTCCTTAACTCCAGGTTGCTTCTCTCCTTGATTAGTTTCCATCCGTTGTTTCTTGTCTTGCCTTCTGATGCTTTGGAAAACAAACTGACTCCCTCATCTCTCAAATATTGGAATACTGCTATCATGTCCCCCCAGTCCTTTTCTCTAGACTAGCCATACCCAAATGCAGCTGTTCTTCATATGTTTTAGTTTGTGTTGCAATCCAGTATTTTCTTTAGAAATGTAACTGTAAAAGGTAAATTGGGGACCACCCTTTCCAGTCTGTCTTCACCAAAACTCTTGTGACTGAGTAAATCTCTCCAGGAGATACTGGGAACGAATGCTCACAACATGTTAATGTTCCCAGTGTACCAGCAATCCCAAAAGATTGGGGAGAAACAAAACAATCTGAGAAAGGAAGGAAGGAAGGAAGGAAGGAAGGAAGGAAGGAAGGAAGGAAGGAAGGAAGGAAGGAAAGAAATTTGATCCAGTCCCTAAAAATGGCTAAGGAAAGGCAAGATTAAGCCTCCAGCTATTCTAAATTAGATCAGAAATTAATTTTGGAGTCCAAACACAGCTTACAAGTGACTGACTGTTCCTCTACTTCAGGGGTGTCAAACACAATTTCATTGAGGGCCGCATCAGCATTGTGGTTGCCCTCGGCGGGGGGGGGGGCTGGGTGTGTGTGGCCAGGGTGGGTGTGGCCTACTGGGTGGGTGTGGATGAGTGGGTGTGGCCTGCTGGGTGGGCATGGCCAGCTCTGTTTGCATCAATGGTGCCTGGGCAGGAGTGGGACAGATCTGAGGGTCTCTGGCAGAAGGGGGTGTTACCAGGGCAAGTGCCAAGGCATGGTCCACTGGAGGAGCCTCACTGTTCCTCTCAGGCCATGTGGGGGGCCTGGATGGTGGTGTGGGCTGCCCGGATCCCTGGGCAGCAGAGGTCAAATGCCCAGCCTGGCCCTCAAGCACCCATGGCACCAAGCCCAGCCCCACTTCCCCAAGGGGGCGCCCAGTTGCATTTACCTCCTCCTTAAGGCTGCTGCTGCTCTCCTTAGCCAGGTTGTTCATGATGGGTACGAGGGCAAAGTCAGAGGGAGGCCCATTCCCTCTCCATGGGAGGAGACCCAGCTTTGTATCCAAAGCTTCCTTAGCAATAGGATGGGAGACCCCCGGGATAGGCCAGGAGGAGGGGGCAAGGGGATGGTGAAAGGGCAGCAGGACAGGACTAAGGCAGGACTTCCCTCAGACTCTCTCTCTCCTTCTTTCCTTCCTTCCTTCCTTAGTACAGAGTGGTGGGAAAATATTTGAGATGACAGAGGGAGAAAAACAGGCAAGAAACACAGCTGGAGAGATTTCACCCTTTGTGAGGAATGAAGAAAGGCACCATCGTCTGGAAGTGGCCAGCACATGGCCCTCACCTACTTCACATATCTGGCTTGGTGGTCTCTGGGGGAGGGGATGCCATGAGCAGCGTGAGAGACAATGTTACTTGTGCAATGCCACCCAGCCCCCAGCCTGCCCAGTTTCGGCAGGCAGCAGGGCGCTTTCCTCACAGTGCCGAGAGGTTGAGCCGGGCGGTGCGAAGCTCACCAGCTTTGCACCTTGCTGCCTGCTGAAATTGAGCAGGCTGTGGGCTAGGCAGCATTGCACTTCTCATCAGATTTGCGCCATCTGGCTCAGCCTCTGGTGCTGTGAGGAGAGCGCCCCGCTGCCTGCCGAAACCCATGCCCCGGATCCCATCAAGCTGGATATGTGAAGTAGACGAGGGCCATTTGCTGGCCACTTCCAGGCGATGGTGCATTTCTTCATTCCTCACAAAGGGTGACACCTCCCCAACATGCACCCAGGGGGCGGGGCCGACGCAGCAGGGGCTGGTTCCTCACTGTTTCCAGATGGCCTTGTGGAGCTAAGACTGAATGCATTTCAGCATAGATGGCCACCACAAAATTGTACATTGGCTCATGGCCGGCCTTAGGCCAGGGCCAAGGCAGTGGGGCCCGTTCCCTCACTGTTTCCAGGATGGCTTCACGGGCCACATGAAACTACTTCATGCGCCGCATCCGGCCCCTGGGCCTTTTGTTTGACATGTCTGCTCTACTTTATAGTTCTTTTCCTCCATCCCCAATTATTTGTACTCTATTTACAACCACAAGTGAGCCCAAAATTTCTATTGCTAAGCAAGTCACTTCTTAAATACGTTTTGACCCATTTTATGACTTTTCTTGCCACAGTTGTTAAGCGAACCACTGCAGTTGTTAAGTTAGTAACACACCTGTTAAGTGAACCTGGCTTCCCCACTGACTTTGCTTGTCAGAAGGTCACAAAAGGTGATCACATGACCCCAAGACACTGCAACCTTCATAAATACATGTCTGTTACCAAGGTTCCAAATTGGGCTCATGTGACCATGGGGATGCTGTGAAGGCCATACATGTGAAAAATGTTCATAAGTAGCGTTTTTCCATGCCCTTGTAACTTTGGATGGTCACTAAGCAAATAGTTGGAATCCAGGGACTACCTGTATATGGTTGGTACCAGGAGAGTTGAGGTTTTTTTGCTTTTGGAATAATCCCTCCTTTGTGAAAATATTTTGACCTGCAGTAGTCAGGTTTCAAGGCCAAAGATTTGTTCTTGTTCTGGCATTTCTGCTGATAGAATATTTTCTAGGTCAGAGATGCCTTGCTAATACCAATAAGAAAGGAAATTAATGCAAAAGCTCTGATGGTTGGTTCAGATGTGGTCATCAGCCACAGAGATGACGACACATTTTCTGTTTAAAGAAATGCAGGTTAGCTCAGTTAAGATCCACTGAAGGGAGAATGAGGAAGCTACTTATCCAAACTTTTCAAAACGTCTATCTTTGAGGCTTTAAAGCTGCAACATCCTCCATTTTCCACAAAGAGGTCTTCCTTCAGGAACATGCCCTCTCACAATGGAATTATATCCCACTGAAGGATCATTTAATAAGGATCATTTTTAGTAAGAAATATATATATATATATATATCTTGGAGGGATGGCATGATGGTTCAGCGGTTAAGACACTGGGCTTGTCAGCTGGAATGTTGGCAGGCAGCCCAGGTTCAAGACCCAAGACCCATGTGACGGGGTGAGCTCCTGCCCTTGCCCCAACTCCTGCCAGCCTAGCAGTTTGGAAGAATGCAACTGCAAGTAGATAAATAAGTACCACTTCAGTGGGAAGATAACAGCATTCTGTGACGCCATGCTGGCCACGTGACCGCAGAAATGCCTTTAGACAATGCTGGCTCAGTGGCCTTGAAACAGAGATGAACACCGCCTCCTATAGCCAGCAATCATTAGTGGAACAAAATCCAATGGGACTCCTTTACCTTATTTTTATATATCAGAGAATCCCTAATCAGCTCTATAATCTAGAGGTTACTATAGTTGCATATTATGAAATTATGGTGGTGCAGTGGTTAGCTCTATCATCTATAGGTTACTATAGTTGCATATTATGCATATTATGGTGGTGCAGTGGTTAGAATGCAGCATGGCAGGTTAATTCTGCCAACTGCTGGCAGTTCGATTTTCACCAGCTTGAGATTGGCTCAGCCTTCAATCTTTCCAAGTTCGTGAAATGGGGACTGAGATTGTTGGAAGCAATATGCTGACTCTGTAAACAGCTTAGAGAAGGCTGTAATGCACTATAAAGTGGTATATAAGTCTAAGTGCTATTGATATTGATATTGCTACACTGCAGGGCCACCCAGACCAAAAGTCTTGGGGTTTGTGCCACTCAGGACCATACAGCAAAGGTAGTTACAGAGGATCTCCCAGGGCATTTCCAGAAACCTATCTGTCCTTCTTCCAGTCTTGTTTTCACTATTTTCAAATGTTGATATTGGGATGCTTTAAAAGCAGAAATGTTTAGATGTTTGGAAGTCCTACAGAGAACTGTCCACCAACCAGGGTCTCCTTGCCAGTCAGTGCCATATCCCATGTCCTCAGGGCTGAGCCTAAACATGCATTAATTTCCTCTAGCTGCAAAAATAATTGCCAACCTTTCCTATTGTTTCTGTCCTTGCCATGGTGGCAAAGCTCCATTACTTTTCAGTGGCAGAGTGAGCTAAGAATCCTTTAATAAAAGCACAAAACACCCCTTTCAGCGTAAGACAATGTTTTATTTTATTCCCGAGTGGCATTTGCTGTCTTGAAACATTTCCCTATGAAAAGATACAACACTGCTGGCATAGAGACATGTAAAAACTGTTCACAACTGCAGTGACATCACACAATCAATGAGGACACAACTTAGGAGAATGTCTTATTGTCTAGTCTCCCTTCTTCCTGTTTCCCTTTTTTTATTGCTTTCTTTTACAATTACAAAAGTATTTTTGCTTTGGTTTTACTCCCTGAAGACCTTCTGAAGAAATAAATAAATCTACATCCTAAATGAAATCAATAGTTTACATATTTTTCAGATTTGCCAAGTAACCATTCAGAAATGCAGAGATGCCCTAAAACCAGTGGTGGGATTCAAATACCTGAACAACTGGTTCTCTGCATGGACGCCACTTCTAGAAGTCCGTTCTGAGCCTCGGAGGCCTGGGGGAGGCCTCCCAGGCCAAGAATGGTCTTCCGGAAGTGGTGTCCATGCACTTCCGACAGTCCGTTCTGGGCCTTGTGAAAAGGGCTAGGGCATCAGCCGGTTCGCCGAAGTCAACAAAAAATTAGCTACCAGTTCTACTGAATTGGTGCGAACCGGCTAAATCCCATCACTGCCTATAACCTCTCACTCAGGCCATCTCTGAACTCAGGACTAGCACTCTTTTGAATGAAGGCTATATTCGTGTTCAGTAATAGCCTGACTATCGCAGGTATGGAGGAGCACTTGATGTAGCAGAAGAGAAAGCCCTATCACTTCTCACAATCCTTCCACCAAGGTGGGATCCTGGACCTTTGTGTATCCAGGAGCTTTATATACATGGGAATAGCGCTTCCAGAAGAACTCACTGTTTTCATTTTTAAACTATCATTCTGATGATCTACTAAACCTGTTTTTAAGCAATCAGTTTAACCGATCAGATATTAGGTGTAGAGATACATTTGTGGATACCAAATGGTTGGTCTCTCCTGCAGCCCCGGACAAAATGGCTGAGGAGCAGCAACTGGAGGCTACTTCCCTGAAGACAGAATGGGAAGCGGCTCCATGGAGGAGGGGGAAATAAAGAAAGAGGCTATAGTTTGGAAAGTGCCATTTGTTTTGTGAAAAATGGCAAGCAACCTTTTTTCCTTTGCTAGCATGTCATCTGCTAAGATCTGATTAAGGAGCTCTTAGATTGTTTGCTAAAGTCATGGCTATAGTGGCTGGAAGTCCACAGCCTAGTTTCTATAGGGTTGCACTAACTACTCTAGCTACTAGCTAAGACTCTTTGGGAATAGAGGGTAAGATTCTCTTCGGCCATCAGTATGCATGGCATGATCCCCTCAGATCATTCCCTCTCCTTCTCTCTACTTGGCAGTGCTTGGCCCTTCTCAGAGACTCTCACTGCTGCTGAGGCCCTGTTGAAGTAACGTTGACATAAGAGGAGATAATCACTGTGACACCAGCCTTTGAGGTCGCCAGAGGACAAAGCTGCCATTTGTTGGGTTTTGCACATTGTGAGTCTTTATTCCTCAGCTCGGTGGTGGCTTGTAAAACCCACAGATAATTGCACAGCCGGAGCATGAACAACAAGCAAATGAAAGCAATTTTTGTTTTCTTGCGTTGGTAAACTGATAATATGGATGGCAATTTGTTGGCTTAGAGACCAAAATGATCTAAATTAGCTTATAAAATCAGTGCAGCTTTAGTGACTCTGAACCAAAGAAAAGAAGAGCGTTTCTAGGTGAGTGCTAATAAATCAGGCAGGAGGCATATATTTCAATATGTAGTAGAGTTGCAACTCCTGGTATAAGTATAATTAGACAATATATATTATTTTTATTATAATAGAAAATCATTTCTATAATAGATAGATAGATAGATAGATAGATAGATAGATAGATAGATAGATAGATAGATAGATAGATAGATAGATAGATAGATATCCCCCACAGACACCCACAACATATCTTGCTCTTATGTTGCCCTAACACATACTATTAGCATACCAAAAACATGGGACTGTACAGGCTGCCTCTTAATAGCTTAAATGAAAGAAGTGCAAAAGCATAAATTATGACATCAGACACTAATAACATTCCATGTCAACTATTCAATGATAATGCCAAGTGGAAAACCTTGAGATCAAATATCATATGTGATAAAGTATTCAGTCAAGATTCAAATGCTCAGAATGTATCTCATATGTATTCAATAACAATGCTGGCAGAAGATAATTTGGAGGAGCAAACAGATTTTATCAGTTTCTAAGCAATCCAGACACCATCCTTGCTGTGGAAACGCAGCTTCATTAAGTACATGGCATGAAAATTGGGCACTGCATGGCACATACATGGGGTGATGCTAGCGCCCACACAGCAAAACCGGCACGGTGCTAACAAGTGTCACATGGGCGCTAGCACCGCCCCGTTTGCATTGTGTGTGCTTGCAGCCCTGTTTGTGTGCGCGCACATAAAATGCTTCTCTCCCTCTTTCTCTCTGGTCTGCCAACCAAGAAAGGTTGGAGACCTCTGCCTTATAGTGACTACTCAATAGACAAAATAATGGAAGTGAAGAGGGCGGGAGGATGGCACAATATATACTGACAAATAGGAATGGATGACTGTTTTATTTGGCTCATTTTTTTTTCAAAATGGTGTATTATCAAACATTTTCCTAAGTGCAACAAGATGTTGATAGGATGGCTGGCTGGCTGGCTGGCTGGCTGGCTGGCTGGCTGGACGGACGGATGGATGGATGGATGGATGGATAAAGCAATATAAATTAATTGGATAAAGCAATACAAATTAATGGTCCAGACTGAGAACTTTGAAACCTGACTTTCAGCAGAAACATCTGAGCTTGAATTTTGGTGTAAGTTTGTGCCAACTTTGTGTTGTGAACTGGAGCTGTCATTTCTTCTTTCAGTCAGGCAGTTCATATTCAATTTCTTTCAGAGATAGCAGGCAAGAAAATATAGTCCTCTCTGTGTTAGAAATAAGTGCAGAAGCTGGCTGGTGCAGATGGAGTCTGGTAAATGCCCATTCTGGATCTATTCATGATAAATAGGCGTTTAAATATCTAACAATAACATTTTTTTTTGTTTCTGTGACATAGTAGAACTCAGAGCATCAAGACATTAGGACAGTCTGATATAAAACATTTTTAGAAAGGTTCTCACAGTTTCAGATTTTTCTGGGTAAATCTATTCAATCCTGTTTTAAACCAAAGACGTTCTGCTTGGTCAATGACTTTATTCTAGGAAATTGATATTTTGATTGGCCGGCTGACTGGCCGGACTTATAGAGATTTCCATTTGTTTCCAGAATCAGAATCAGAGCTGGAAGGGACCTTGGAGGTCTTCTAGTCCAGCCCCCTGCTCAAGCAGGAGATCCTATATCACTTCAGACAAGTGACTGTCCAGTCTTTTCTTAAAAACCTCCAGTGACCAAGTACCCACAACTTCTGAAGACAAGCTGTTCCACCAGTTAATTGTTCTCACTATTAGGAAGTTTCTCCTTAACTCCAGGTTGCTTCTCTCTTTGATTAGTTTCCATCCGTTGTTTCTTGTCTTGCCTTTTGGTGCTTTGGAAAATAAATTGACCCCATCCTCTTTGTGGCAGCCTCTCAAATACTGGAATACTGCTATCATGTTACCCCAGTTCTTTTCTCTAAACTAGCCAAAGCCAAATCCTGCAACCGTTCTTCATATGTTTTAGTCTCCAGGCCTTTAATCATCTTAGTTGCTCTTCTTTGTACTTTTTCCAAAGTCTCAATATCTTTTTTGTAATGATGTGAGCAAAACTGGATGCAGTATTCCAAATGTGGTCTTACTAAGGTTTTGTAAAACGGTACTAATGTGTCACGTGATTTTGATTCTATGCCTCTGTTTATACAACCAAGGATTGTATTAGCTTTTTTGGCTGATGCCGCACCCTGCTGACTCATGTTTAAGAGATCGTCCACTAGGACTCCAAGGTCCTTTTCATAGTTACTGTTTTTGAACCAGATACAGTTCAAAATGCTGGTAGCAAGCTTTAAAGCTGTTTAGACCCGAATCACTTTTGAAGGATCACATTGTACCATATCAATGTTTCTATAGATTGAAATCATCCTTGAAGGCCTCTTTGTATATAAATAGACTCTGTGGTGGTATTTCCAATAGCTGCCTCTTGCTTTGGAATTCAAATTTACCTCAGAGTAACTAACGCTTAACTTCCTCACTGGGAATCTTCCATAAGTTGTGAAGAACATTATTTTTATAAAGGGCTTTTTTTTACAGTTCTTATTAAACTGCTGTTTCAATATTTTTTGATATTTTGATTCCTGCTGTGTTTCTCTGTTGCTGTTTTTATATTTTTAAATCTTTCTTCTGAGCCTTCTAGAAATCTATGAATAAAATCTTAAATATTTAAACAGAATAATAAATGAATTCAATAAAAATCACATTATCACATTATAGCTGTATGTATATGTATATATATATATATATATATATATATATATATATATATATATATATATATATATATATATATCAATGATGCAATCTTCGATCTCCGGGAAGAGTATACTCCAGTTATTTATTGTTAAAACAACATTTAAAACAATAAAAACAGTTATATACAAGATTAAAACAACTTAGCTTTCGCTGGTCCTCTGCCAGCGTCCTCAGAGTGGGGCTTAGGGGGTGGGAAGTTCTTTTTATCCCCTTGCTGATCCAATTGCCTACTCATTGCCCTCGTGACAGGGCCACTCTTCCTGATTGCCTGTGACTGCCTTAATTGTTCCGCCCTCTCTTTTTTGCACTCTAACATTGTATTTTTCTGCTCCGTCATCCTTGTGCTGTCTCCCCCTCCCTGCGCTGTTATCATTAACACACTCCTCAATCCCTCCTCTCTGCCCAATGCAATATGCCTCCTCCGATTCGGCAATACACGAGTCCTGTTGGGCTGCTGGTCCGCCTGCATATTAAGTATAAAACGTTAAAAGTTTTAAAAAATTAGCAACCTAGCTTTCGTTGGCTCCTGCCAGGATAGTGTAGGGGGTGAGGGCTCTGAACTCATGGAAAATCCCAAGGAAGAGAGAAGAGGGAAATGACTTCGTGGTGGGGATGACATCTCAAGTTGGAATAAGATTGAAGATCCTCCTAGACCACGGATATGGATGAGTGGAGAGTCGGAAGTTTGTTTTAACTTTGATGAGGGATGCGTGATACAAGTAGATGAGTCACTCAATTATGCAGCAATCACAACTAATGCTATGATTGGCCGACCTGGGCCCATTACGCGGTCCAGAAGCCGAGCGAGGCATTAACTCACATATAAATGTTTACTCCCATTGATTTATGTATGCCCTGATGAAGTTGGCAGGAGCCAACGAAAGCTAGGTTGCTAATTTTTTAAAACTTTTAATGTTTTATACTTAAAACTTTTGTTTTATATTAAAACTTTTAATGTTTTAACTTTTCCTGGTGATCAAATTTTATTCACAATAGATAGATAGATAGATAGATAGATAGATAGATAGATAGATAGATAGATAGATATAGATATAGATATAGATATAGATATAGATGATATAGATATAGATATAGATATAGATGTAGGTCTTTGGTTGTTCGGGTTTTCTCCCACGTAAAATTGGAAGTGTCTTGGCGACATTTCGACGAAGTCCCATTCGTCATCTTCAGGCTGGTGTTTTCAGCTTCGTGCTTCGAGCAGCAATGTGTGGTCTTAGCTGTTTCTTCCTTTTAACTGCCAGTTGGGGGTATGAACTGATTGGGTGGGAGCTTGGCTGTGTTCTGATTGAGTGGAGGTGTGTTCTGATTGGTTAGGGGCTTGGCTGTGCTCTGATTGGCTGGGGGGTTGGCTGTGCTCTGATTGGCTGGGGGGTTGGCTGTGCTCTGATTGGCTGGGGGAGTGTTCTGTTTGGTTGTGCTCAGGTTAGTCTGAGTTGCAGAGGGGTTTAAGATTTTGGGCTGCCTTGCTATTTTTTGGCTTCGCATTCGTGGTCGTGCCTCCTCTTCATGGAGGGTGTCAGTTTGCTTCATGTATGGATTGGAGGGGTTTAAAGTGGCTAATGATGCAGCTGTGGTCTGGCTTCTGGTTTGTGGTCGTGCCTCGTCATCGGTGTGGCTTTGGGTTTGTTTTTTGCGTGGATGTGTGGTGGTGACATCCTGTGTGTTTTTTGTGAGTGTGGGTCTGGTATCATTTTTTGTGTTAGGGAGTCGTTTGTCAATAAGGGCGGGTTTCCAAATGGCTGGTAGGTGGGAGGTATCATCTCGCTTGTTCATGCTGTGTGGGCGTTTTTCTATCTCAATGGCTTCTCTGATTATTCTGTTATTAAAATGTTCACTTTTAATAGCCTGAAGATGACGAATGGGACTTCGTCGAAACGTCGCCAAGACACTTCCAATTTTACGCGGGAGAAAACCCGAACAACCAAAGACCTACATACAAACACCCGCGAAAACCTCAGAAAACAAACATAGATATAGATATATACACTCACTGACTGTGAAATGATATAGTAATATTTTGATTCCTCATTTGGATTTTTGTAGATATCTAAACTAGAAAGAAAATGTATAGTTTGTAGCATCATTATGCGATATCTTAAGCATTATTACTGAATGCTGTACAAGGATATATGAGTACTTCATCTTCTAAAATCAGTTACCAAAGTTAATTACATAATCTTGTATTAAAACATATCTTATATTGGTTTTGTCTCCTAAGAGTACCTAGTTGTTCTCTTGAACAAATTTGTCTTGCTATAAAGCTACCAGAAAGATCAACTAACTGGTCAAATCTCAGATTTATTTGTTTGTCTGTTTATTAATTTATAATACATTTTCACAGCTATCATATTTGACAATATAAAATGCAGATATCCTCTAGCACTTTCACTGTCTTGCCTTTATATCTCCCTCTAATAATTGTGTTAGAAAAAGAGATGGAATTGTATATAATCAAAGTGTGAATCTAATGTCACACTTTGGATTATCCTGATAGCAATCTATTAGCCTGGAAGCTATTATTGTAGAAAGCTTGGCTATCAATGGCTATTAGTGATGATGGCTACATATTATCTCCTCTGTCAGATGTTCTTTCCTTTCAGTTTTTGCAGTAATCCAAGTAATTAGGTGCTGTTGCCTTTGGGTTTCTTTCAAAATTGTTGCTACTGTCCTTTGTTCTCACCTCTAAAGGGTCAAGGAGACTTCTCTGGCACTGGGTGCAAGGGAACATATGTGTCATTCGTAGACGGTTGCATAGCTGTTGCATTCATACATTTGTGAATTTTCTGGCTAGGGCCACTCAAACAGCAAAGCACAGAGCAGGAAGTTGGGTCAACCAATCAGCATATAGGATGTGCATCTCCACACAACGCACAGTCGGAATTTGGGAGGTGTTTCTATCAGCTTGTCTGAGGCCATCTGCAACATATGCTTACCCATCAACCCCTTTGCAACGTAGGTATGCAGTGATGGCTATTGGCATTTGTGCACAACTCTGTATCTGCCTTTGGTCTTGCCTGGAATATCCAGGAGTGGTAATTTAGGTAGGCCCAAGGTTGATTTAGCCTGGCTGCTGTGCTGTTATTGTATCTGAGCCTTAACAGAAATGAAGACCTTGTTTAGACTATTAACATCATATGACTCTACACCTCCAGACATCAATCAGCCTGGATTTTGCTTATTCTAACCCATTTGAGCCCGTCCGTCAGGGAACAGAGACCCTGATTTATTTTCATTTATGTCAAATATGTAAACTGAAGAGATGTCACTTGATATATAAATGTAAAACGTTTCTTCTCAACATTTGTATTTGGTAGATAACACTTGTTCCAGAGGCTCAAGCATTATATAGGCTTGATATAAATAAGCCTCAGTGCCAAATGACACGTTTAAGAAGTTCAGAATGAGAACATGGTAATTCAGTTTCTGTAGGATTTATTTACAATAAGGTTGTCCCTTGGCAAGGCTGGCCCAGATTATATAAGAATTATGATCCTGTTTGCTTGAACATATTTATTTTCAATATACTCAACATTTTTTTTAAAGTACATCCTGTCTTTTACAATAATTTTTCCCTCCAGGCTCATAAAACTTTTGGCAGTTTACAATAAGATTAAAAATAAAGAAATCAATCAACAAGCCCAAAATCAGTGATACGTGGCAACCCACCCAGCTTTCATCTCCTGAGTCTTCTCTTTCTATTTTTCTTTCAACACTAATGTTGTTTGTTACTACATATGAAAGCAGGAGCATTAATGAAAGGTTGTGCAAAATGTTTCAGCTTGCGACATCCTAAGTGTGAAATGGCTGCTTGGAGTGTTTTAAGTCCCAAAGAAACATCAATTAGGATAAAGCAGCTTTTCATATTCCTAAGAGGCTAATTTATCAGGATGAGCAAGGTTCTATTCTCAATGTCTCCACTGCATAAAGCAGGGCTGGGGAATTATGGCCTTTTTATAACTTGTGGACTTCAACTCTCAGAATTCCTGAGCCAGTCGTGCAAGAAATGCATATAGAAATGCAAGTTAAAACATAATAATGACAAAATGATTTTTTTTCTTCAAAGTTTACTTTCCATCCGAGATTTTATAATAATAGTAAAGTTGGAAGGGACCTTGGAGGTCATCTAGTCCAACCCCCTGCTTAGGCAGGAAACCCTATACCATTTCAGACAAATGGCTGTCCAGTCTCTTCTTGAAAACTTCCAGTGTTGGAGCATTCACTGCTTCTGGAGGCAGGTTGTTCCATTGGTTAATTGTTCTAACTGTCAGGAAGTTTCTCCTTAGTTCTAGGTTGCTTCTTTCCTTGATTAGTTTCCACCTGTTGCTTTTTGTCCTGCCTTCAGGTGCTTTGGAAAATAGCTTGACTCCCTCTTCTTTGTGGCAAACCCTGAGATATTGGAACACAGCTATCATGTCCCCCCTCGTCCTTCTCTTCACTAAACTAGACATACCCAATTCCAGTAGCTAAGGTGACCAACCGTCCTCCTTTTGGGAGGACAGTCCTCCTTTTTTGAGTTCTGTCCTCCCTCTAAAAGTGTCCTCCTAAATGTCCTCCTTTTCCATATACCGTCCTCCTTTTGGGAGGACAGTCCTCCTTTTGTGAGTTCTGTCCTCCCTCGAAAAGTGTCCTCCTAAATGTCCGCTTTTTCTATATTTGAAGACTAATCTGGGCTTTTTTTTCCTCATAGAACGCTCAGAAGGCGTTCTGGGACCTTTTTTTGATGGTTTTTTTCAACTTTTGCATGAGCTGTGCTACTCCCCCTATTGGCTTTCGAAAGCCAATAGGAATTGCTGCTGAGCGCACCAAAACACCCGGGCTGCAAACTTTGCAAGTGTAAGTTGCAGGAACTTTGCACCCCTCACTGCTACCCAACTACACCATCTCTTACTTAGTTCCGAAGATAGCTGGAGGAGACTGGAGCGGTAAGTTTCTCTTGATCTTCCCTGTTCGGTTCTACATGGGGATGCACAGGGTAGGCGGTGGTGCTGGGGGGGGCTGCAGGGCCAGAGCCAGCGCGGCTGGTGCTTTGCCTTTGCAAGCCATGGGGCCAGCTCTATGGGGATGCGCAGGGTGGGTGGTGGTGCTGGGGGGCGGCTGCAGGTCCAGAGCCAGCTTGGCTGGTGCTTTGCGAGCCGCGGGGCCGGCTCTCCACAGCAGGGCAGCGGTGCTGGCGGGGCGGCTGTGGGCGGGGGCGCGGCGGGCAGTTGACCTTCCATGGGCTGCGCCAGCTGGTGGTCTACGCAGTGCTGACCTGCGCTGTCACCACCTCACCCTGCGCACCTACGTGGCCATCCTGGAGTGCCTGGCTCACAACACCTGCCTCCGCCGCCCACCCCCGCGCAGTCCAGCCGTGTAGAGTGGGCCCCGTGTCTCCCATGTTACTTTTGCATCTACTTTTTTCAATCCATTTTCTTTCTGTCATTAATTCTCCAAGAATAAGAAATGTAAGTTGTAAGCTCTTCATAGCACAGTTCTATATCATTGTTAAAATACACTGGGCAGTTATGGACATATTCATTCATATTCATAAATAGATTGAATTGTAACACTTTCCCCCTCACTTAAGTCTCTTCTCTTGTGTGTATACTTTGAACATAGCCAGGCCATTTTTTATCAGCAGTTGTAAAGAAATAGAAACAAAATGTTTAACTTGTGTATTAATAACAATTTCTTTGCAATTCATTATCTTGTCAGTAACATGATTCCATCAATTGAACACATATATGTTGAAGGCAGCATATCCACTTATATTAGACATCTATTATCTCCCACTGCTAGTCCTTCCAAAACGAACTCAATATATGTCATACTATATATGCAAAAGTTGTCTCCTCTTCTATTAAAGTGCAACACATTATTTCCCAAGTAGACAAAAAAAATAATATTACATCTTTACTATACTCACCTGCAGTATATAAATATGGGGGAGCTATCTCACAATTTTTCACCCCTATGGCAGTCTACTATGCTGTCTTCATGATTAATTTGATAAAACAGAACTTAAGTGTTCTAAGTTCATCGTGAACTAAGTCTGATGAAAATAACTATTTTGGCAGAGATGAATTAATAGCATGCATTTTGGATTATAGGAGCATCTCATTCACTTGAACCAATGTGATCATATCTTTAAAATGGTATGTACAAGCCATCAACAATGTGGTTGCTAATATAGGTAGGTCCAGTGTATGAGCTGTTTGTATTTAAGGAGATGCTCACAACAAATTCTAGTTTATTTGGTGAATGCTTGAAAGATGCATTACTTCATGTAAGCCAAAAACATGAAAAAAACTAAAGGCAATTATGAATTAAACTTGGCTCAAATCTTTAAGATGCAACATTAGTAAGAATGTCCCAAGGGTGAAATTACAAACCATCTGCAATAAATTCACTGTTCTTATTCTGGCAGGAACTTGCTGTAAAATTCAATATGAAGGATATTTCTTGTTCAGATATTTCCAATATATTGTTAGAAGATGATACATTGACAAAAAATATTCATTCAATGGAAAAGTACTCATTTAAATAATTAATAGGCATGTAAGCATAATTACAATATAAAATGTTATTGTTACAAATGGTTTTTATTATGCATTTATCATATTATTAGTGTATTCTGTATTATTGTTGCAATAAATACAATGTTTCTTTTATTTACAATATTTTTTTCTTCAATTTATTTGTGTCCTTCTTTTCGTTGTAAAAAAGTTGGTCACCTACAGTAGCCATTCCTTATATGTTTTAGCTTCCAGTCCCCTAATCATCTTTGTTGCTCTTCTCTGTACTTTTTCTAGAGTTTCAGCATCTTTTTTGCGGTGACCAAAACTGGATGCAGTATTCCAAGTGTGGCCTTACCAAGACATTGTAAAGTGGTATTAACACTTCACGTGATCTTGATTCTATCCCTCTGTTAATGCAGCCTAGCACTGTGTTGGCCTTTTTGGCAGCTGCAGCACACTGCTGGCTCATATTTAGGTGATTGTCCACTAGGACTCCGAGGTCCCTCTCACAGTTACTGTTATTGAGCAAGGTACCCCCTATACTATACCTGTGCATTTGGTTTTTCTTGCCTAAATGTAGAACCTTGCTTTTTTCACCACTGAATTTCATGGTGAAATTTCATACCATAATATGTTGTGAAGGATTTATACATCAGTTAATCATGAATATTATCTTCTATGTCAGACTGTACATTTCTGTCCTGCATGATAGGTTTTGAAGAAATTTGACATGGAAAGACACACATCGACAAAGGAAGAGAGAAAGAGGAAAAAGTCTGGAGCAATGGCTGCCTTCCATTACACTGACCCTGTATCGGTCTTAAGAGGAAACTGGGCTGTCCATGATCACAGTGCAAAGACTATAAAGATAGGTTAAATGGGTCTTTTTCGTGCAATTCCCACCAGGGTCAAAAGGTGATAGTTCAATTCTGCCAAACATGACTCCAAAGCAGTGAGACTAAATTGACAGAGGACAGGACACTCCAAAGGAATTTTGGCTGCTAAGGTATTTGGAAATAGCTAACAAGAGGATGTTTCTTCTTGTGCCCATGTCTAAACTCCATCAAATATTCTGGAATATGGTTTTATCTGGAATATGTTATTTCAAAGGCAAAAAATGAAAATACGTTTCTAATTGAACTTTCTCATGTGTTCATAATCAGAATGGGCATGCCTGTATTGTGCATAGCCCAATTTCCACTACTAGATGTTAACTTTCGAAATCACACATAGGCATTGGACAATGTTGCTTCAAATCAACCAGCCCTCAAAGGCTAGCATTTTATGTCCACTTGCCTGCAGAGGCCTTTGAAATCTCACATGTTGGGCATAAAGATATTCTCCCCATTGTAATATCCAGAGATACGCTGCCTTGATCTGTTTAGCTATCATGGCTAAAATCCATTGATAAACACACAGTAAATTTCTTTAAACTTTTCAAAAAGTTTAGACTTCTGCTTCAGAACAGGGAATTTTAATGGCAGATTGACAGATCGAGAGGAAAAGAACATAGAAGTAGTTTTTTTGGGGGGGGAGTTAAGAATTATCAGAATATAATCATATTATAGTACATACAGTATGTGGACCAAGCAAAGCTGTTTGTGGTAAGCTGAATGTGCTGAGGTCAAATAATTCTGATTTGGAAGGCTGTTTTGACAATTCTACTGTTGGAGCTCCTAATGTTCCAATAAGCAACCTAGAACTAAGGAGAAACTTTCTGACAGAACAATTAACCAGTGGAACAACCTGCCTCCAGAAATGGTGAATGCTCCAACACTGGAAGTTTGTAAGAAGAGACTGGACAGCCATTTGTCCGAAATGGTATAGGGATTCCTGCCTGAGCAGGGGGTTGGACTAGATGACCTCCAAGGTCTCTTCCAATTTTATTATTTATTTATTTATTTATTTATTTATTATTATAGCAAAAACTTTTGCAGGCTTATTCCATAATCTCTGTATTTCAGTTGTTAAGTTCTCATATTTTATAATCTTTCCCAGTTTCTTTTTAGCTAGTCTCCTATCATGTAGCCACATCTATTAGTAAAACTTAGTTTACTAAGAAAATAAAAGCCAGTTTGGTCTAGCAATTAAGATACCGGGCTAGAAGCCAGGAGATTGTGAGTTCCTGCCTTAGCCCTGAAAGCCAGCTGGTTATGAAGCCACTCTCTCTCTCAGCCCAGCCTACCTCATAGGTTTGTTGTTGTGGGGAAACTAAGAGGAGGAAGGAGTATGCGAAATGAAAATAAATAAATAATTTTTTCCAAGTACATAAATTACTGTAATATTGTGTTCTAAAAGTTGGTTGAATTCATTATAACTATCACTGGCGGTGCCGTGGTTAGAATGTAATATTGCAGACAACCTCTGTCCACAGCCTGGAGTTCGATCCTGATGGGGCTCAAAGTTGACTCAGCTGTCCATCCTTCCAAGGTCAATAAAATGAGAAGCCAGATTGTTGGGGGCAATATGCATTACATTGTAAACCATGCAAAGAGTGCTGGGAAGCACTATGGAGTGGTATGTGAGTTCTATGCTATTGCTACTTTTACTATAACAGCCATAGCAACAAAATCTTGCAACTCTGAATGTGCTTTGTCCATTTTCAAGAGAGTGGCCGGCATTAGAAGCATTATAGTGGTGCTGGCCGTAACCTGCCAGAAAACACAATGTGGTCTGAGACTCTAGCTAGTGTTCCTGCCTCCTTCAGCCTATACAAGCTACTTATTCTTCCAGAGCTGAGTTTTTCTGATACAGACCAGTGTTTTGTTTTCAAACACTACATAACATTCCAGAGCAGGGCTTTGCTACTAGGGAACAGGATTTGTTTTCCAAAATTGTATATTGCTCCAGAGAAAGGCTTTTCTGAACACAGCAAAGTCCATATTATTAAAACCTTATTGGTGCCCTCTTGCTAAATAAACTTCCCAGCCAAAATATTGTGAGACTGTGCTGAGTTCCTCATATTCTGCAGATGGCAGGGGGGGGGGTTATAAACCCTTGCAGAAAAGTAAATGTGTGTGATTTTTGTGAAACCTACTGTATGCCTGTAACTTTTCAATGAGAGGAAATCATGGTCTAAAGGGACATAAAGAACAGGGTAGCACAACTTTTTAAGCATCACCTCTCCCCAAGTGGACCAATTCACACAAAGTAGTAATCGGTGAAACAAACATAGAAATAGACTTTCAGCTTTTAGTGCAACATAATCCATCCTTTATATTGAATAAAACTTTTATTTACAATGAATGGCAGTATACATTATCTCACGCTTATTATTTAGATGTATTTCTTGGTTTGGCCCAAGGGGAATTCTGCTGCCACCATAGCTAACACAGCCTTAGTCTCAGTAATGCTTCACTCAGTTGGATTTTTCCCTTTAGGATTTGTATGCTAGAGCGGAAAGGGAAAAAATAGTCATAAATAATAATTAAATAGTCCATGCCAAGCAGTACTCTAAATCATTCTGATTTATATATGATATGTTCGTATTTTGTCATGATGGCAAGCATGGAAATGGCCAAAGAGTAGACAGCAACATTGGATCAGCTGCCTTCACTTTTTTTTAACCTTCTTCAATGAGAATTTCCTTCGCTTTTTATTTTGATCGCAAGAATGCATAGGGCAATGATGGCGAACCTTTTAGAGACTGAGTGCCCAAAAACTGCCCCGCCCCCACCCACTCTGCCCCCTGCTCCATCCCTGCCCCACCTGCCTGCCTGCAGGGCCACCCACCGCCTCCATGGCCTGTCTCAGCAGATTGCCCAGACACCCCTACAGCACCAGGGCAGCCGCTCCCTCCACCCGCACCCCGCAGCATTATCTGCACACAACAGGGCATGAGGGCGGAGTCTTGTCTCTGCTGCCTAGATGCCATGTCCTTGGTTGCGCTGTTCTGCATGAGCTGTGCCCGGGGGCAACTCTCCTCTGGGGGGCTGCTGGTGAGAAGGGGGCCATGGGGGGAGGCAGGGCTGGGGTGATGGCACACGTGCCCATAGAGAGGACTCTGAGTGCCACCTCTGACACGCATGCCATAGGTTCGCCACCACTGGCATAGGGTCTAGAAAGACAAACTGGTTCTGGAATTTGAGGAGATTTGCCAAACCTGAAAGCAAAGCTGCCATTGCCATAGGAAAGCATACCAATTCTCTAGAGCAGGGATGTCAAACTGCCGGACCCGCAAGCCAGATGCGTCATGCTGAAACCGCGCCCACCCCATTGGCGGCAATGGGAAAAAAATCACGATACATCGCAACATGTCATGTGACATTGCGAGTTTGACACCCCTGCTCTAGAGCTTTGGGACAAAAATGGAACATTTCTTTTTCAGTGCAGAATGTAACAAGGAAAGATATAATGTCAAAGTTGCATTAATTCTCATCCTGGTCATACCAAAAGATGCTTTTTCAGGAGGCAACTGGACTGTCTCGTTTTTGTTTTTTTGAAGATGTTTCGCTTCTCATCCAAGAAGCTTCTTCAGCTCTGACTGGATGGTGGGGAATGGAAGGATTTATATTCTTCTTCAAAGAAAAACAAGAAAGTCCAGTTGCCTCCTGAAAAAAGCACCTTTGGGACAATCATGATCTGGATAACTGAGAATCTCATAGACTCTCCACCTGGTTCTTCCCAGTTGTATAAAAGTGTCATAATTCTATTTCCTGTAGAATTTTGGAAGTAATCTGTTTGGTATTTGGATGAATTCCAGAGCCTTGCAATTTAATACCCTGTCAGGATATCTAAATTCAGTTTTAAAAGATCACCAAAAGAAACATCTGGTAATAAGCAAAGTACCATACCATGTTTTACTGTGATATAGTACTTTATTACTGATAGTTAAAGTAGATAAGTCATTATTTAGATATTGTTGGAAAGATAATAAACAGGTTGGATCATTTTTCCCCCATATTTGATGACAATGCTTTAAAAACCAACAATCCTGGAAAGCTGCAATAGAATGGAAAAAATGATATTTTCTTATTAAATATTATCAAATCTCATATTCCCATAAAGTACAACAAACTGACATTGAATATTGAAACAGCTGCTAGGACACTCTCTGTTTCTTGCTGGAAAGTATTATAATTCTGTAGAAGAGGAGCAAATTAAGTTGTAGGAATATTCATTGATGTAAAAAATATTGAATTTGAAAACAAATCAGATATAAAATTCAGTTCAATACAGAAACTATTGGATGATAAGTCTACATATGTTCTTCCATTATATCTGATTATTCTGTTTCAGTTATAGGTTCTATATTGTATCAAAATGTCTAATAATGAAACCACTGACCTCAATCAGTGAAGCTGGTGTTATAGAATAGAATATAAATTTTAAATCGCCATGGAAAGCTGTCATAATGTTTGCAATCCAGCTTTGAGACAGAAAAGAAAGAAATAAGTTTGGCAGACACTGAAGGCTGCTGCAGTGGAGAACTTTTGTGAGACACACCGAGATGTGAATAGGTCCAGCAAAAATAAAAGAGAACAGACAGAGGAAATGAATATTAAGCACCATACCCTTTCACTCCCATCTACTTCTGACATCTAGCTTCTGACAGATTATTCCTCTCCCAGAGAGAAGTTATCTTTTAAAAGAAAAAGAAAAAATCTCACCCCTTTTTTAAAGTTGAAGTAGGGTTATACTACTAAAATAACCACATTATCTGTCTTCTTTCTGACATTTTAAAACTACAGTCTTTTAAAGAATACTAAGTGATGCCAGTTAATAAAGTAGGAAGTAATGATGACAATCTGAGATCTCCAAGGGACTTTTGTTCCTCCAGAAATTACTATGTGTAATGTTTAATGCAGTGGTTCTCAACCTTTTTAATGCCGCGACCCCCAACCGGTCGTAAGTCGAGGACTACTCAACCGGTCGTAAGTCGAGGACTACTCAACTGGTGCAGCACCGTTTGCAGAATGGGACTTTTGGCGGGCTCAGCAGGGCAGAGACAGCCTGGACAATTCCTATTGGCTTTTGAAAGCCAATAGAATTAGACTCTATTCAAGAGAGTCTATTCTATTGACTTTCCAAAGCCAATAGAATAAAAGGGAGTAGCACAGCTAAGGAAAAGGGGAAAAAATGGTGGACTGTGTTGTTTGGCGACCCCCGTGAAATGGTCGTTCGACCCCAGATGGGGTCCCGATCCACAGGTTGAGAACCACTGGTTTAATGTGACACAAGGTAAAAATCTCTATGGCCCCTTCTATTATTTATATTAGCAGAATGTCACACTTGGCCACAGGAGCAAAAGAAGAAATTCCAGAAGTCAGGAAGTAGGATGTAATGAAGGCCTTGAAACTCCAGAAGTAAAAGTGTTTCCGTGTCCTTCCTCAGCCCTATGGCCCTATGAGGAAAGCCACGTAGATTATATTTGTTCATTGATATAATTTAAACATAAATTAAATTGAAGCCAATATAGTTTTCGTTTTAATTCCCACTGTTTTGTCCTGATCCTGTCTTTGTGTACTTGCGTGTGTGAAGTATAACTATCAATCTGTCGCTCAAAGGTTAAGACATGAGTGTCTACAGCATTAGTTCTCAACCTGTGGGTCGGGACCCCATTTGGGGTCGAACGACCATTTCACGGGGGTCGCCAAACAACGCAGTCCGCCATTTTTTCCCCCTTTTCCTTAGCTGTGCTACTCCTTTTATTCTATTGGCTTTTGAAAGCCAATAGAATAGACTCTCTTGAATAGAGTCTAATTCTATTGGCTTTCAAAAGCCAATAGGAATTATCCAGGCTGTCTCTGCCCTGCTGAGCCCACCAAAAGTCCCATTCTGCAAACGGTGCTGCACCAGTTGAGTAGTCCTCGACTTACGACCAGTTGAGTAGTCCTCGACTTATGACCGGTTGGGGGTCGTGGCATTAAAAAGATTGAGACCACTGGTCTACAGAGTGTGGTTAAAAGGTCAAGAGGGTAGTTACAAAGGTGTAATCAAAGTTCTGCTGATTTTTAATATATATTGCACACACAACATGCATTAAAAAGGTGGAGTTTTCATTGTACTGTCATGATCACCATCTTGAGGATTTTTTTTTTAAATCACACTCTGCAGATAGACCTGGGCAAAGAGAAGCCTTTCTTCCATCAAACTGAGCAAGCTTCTAAGATCACCTTGAGATGCTTCCCAGAGCTCAGGAATGACAATCCAGCCAAACACATCATAGGTGAAGAAGAGGTTCATTGTGCCCATGGTACCACAGGGGGTTTGACCAGAGCACGATCAAAAGAGACAGGGATGAAGGGAGAAAACAAGGACAATGAGGCTTCACTGAGAGAGAAGCAATTGAAAGAACTTGCAACACAAAGTAAAAATCAACTGAGGTTTATGGTTAGTTTTGCTGACCTCATGGAAGAGAATAATATCTCCCCAGTAAAGATAAGACTGGGAGGACTGAACTGAACGCTGCAGAGAACAAGACGTTCTTAAGAACTTTAAGGAACGGAGTCACTTTGCTTTGAAGGAAAAAGCTGCAATACAGAAGCAACACAGCAAAGCCTTAAAAAGTCAGAAAGGAAAGTTGCAGTGAGCTCTTCCTACAGATTGAAAGGCCAAGAGATAGAGCGTTGCACTTTCAATCCATCCCTACAAAAGCTGAAGCCTGTATCTACCAAATACTTCCACCCAACACAAAATGAAAAAACACTGCCCCCCCCCCAAAAAATCAAACACAATGGTGTGAGCTGCACCAGGGAAATTGTTGAAGGACAGGAGAACAATTAAAACAAACAAAAAAAAAGATAAAATCCCCAGTTTCCTTGGCAGGGACAAAATTTATGTCAGTGGCAGAAATTATCAGAAAACATCTGTTCTAATGATAGCTTATCATCCTGGATGCTGCCCTTATGAAAGATATTATGGGTTATTGAGGACAGGTTTTTTTTGTCTTTTATCTGTACTTCCCCCCCCCCCCCGTTGGTTTATTATTGAATTTCTACCCTGCCTTTGTTGGTTCATCTCAATTCTAAGGGAATTTGTAGTTCCAAGGGAAATTAACAGCACTGAATAGAAAATATCACAAAATTAATACAATGAAAACTCATGATTAAAAACCGTAACTAAAAAGGCGAACAGAAACTTGGATATATAATATTTTAATGTTGCATTAGTGCAGGGGTTCTCAGCTTTGACAACTTTTAAGACTTGTGGACTTCAGCTCCCAGAATTCTGGGAGTTGAAGTCCACAAGTCTTAAAGTTGCCAAGGTTGAGAACCCCTGCGATTAGTGGCTATGGTATTAACCAAAATGATAGCATGGGATCTCAGAGACACTGTTTAAGGAGAAGCCCTTCCCTATATGATGTTTTCCAGCAGCACCCATTATTTCAGGCCATTGGGGATGATAGCCATTGTAGTCTAACACTTCTAGAAGATAAAGCTGCTCAAGGGTCAAAAATCTGGTTTGCTTATTGTTATCAGGAAAAAAAACCTTGAAACAGTAAAACAAACCAGGATTACACTATCATGTCATTACTAAACAGATGGGATCATTTGTATTTATAAAGGAGAATATTTGTATCTTAGGATTGAAATCCTTGGTGTTCTCTGAGCTTGCTTATTTTCTTGCAGACGTTTCATTATCCAAACTAAGTAACATCATCAGTGCTGGGTAATGAAACATCTGTTAAAAAAAAAAAAAAAACAAGCTCAGAGAGCACCAAGGACCCCCTCATTTGTATCTGCATATATTTTCAGGGATGAGTAGCTGCTTGGTACCCATCATACCATGATGACTATTATCCTGAAAGTATGCAAAAATGAATATAATTTACTTTTCTGAGTGCCTTATCTCCAGGCCTTGCTTGCAGGTTTTCTGCAGCATGATTGACTAGATCACGGTTCCCCAAGTGGCCGATATCGACTCCCAAAGATGGAGGGCATTATCCAAGAGGTCAGTGTTGTTATTATTATTTGTAGAACCGTTAGCTAAAGTAGCATATATTAAATTATGTTGATATAGTAATTGTTTGAAGGTTGATGAACAATCTGAAACTTTATGAAGGGGTCAATAAACCAAGGAGTTTGGGGATCTTTAATCCTGCATGGGAGTTTTGATGTGATTTTATCTTAGAAACATGAATTTATAACATGACAAATCTTGTGTTTTGCCAATATACCTTAAAAATTATAATAGATGCTCCAATTATCCAATTATTATTCATTCATTCGTTCGTTCATTCATTCATTTAGTTTCTATAGCTGCCCATGTCATAAATGATTCTGGATGGCTTATTTCTATATTACTATAATCAACTATTTTAATACAGGCTGCCTAGTTATTGCGACGTTCTACCCACAGCTGTAACACATGATAATCATGTATTATGCAATACATAAGAATTATATAATGCATAATACATGATTTTCTAGAATACACTTCAAGAATTATCTCTCCATAGTCCCCTGCTTGAAAAGTGGGAGAGAAATATTGGCATGCAGTGCTCACTGTTAGTACAGCTGAGTTAAAGCAGCTGTGAGCTGCATGAGAATTAACCCAGCCCACAGCCTAGAGCTGGCAAGGTGCAATACAGCATTGAGCAGAATAAACAACAGGGCTGAGATACGTAAATAGCTCCTGATGTTCAATCTAGCCCAGCCCCAAAGGCCATTAAACAAGCCTTTGGCTTGTTCATTTTTATTTGTTTTTAGAGGAATAATGAATTTTCCATCTGTATTCGGTGCATTGTTGTCTAGCAACTCCAGAACTGACTGTTTTGATCTGCTCACCTTTCAAAGTTGGTTAAAGGCCTGGGAAAGGGAGAGGGCTGTAGGGAGAGGAATCCTTCAGGGAATCAAAAGAAAATCCACACTTCCAGACAAAATTTAACATAAAGAAAGTGTTTCAGAAGCCTGATATAGACATTCCCTCTTCTTACATTGCATCTAAAAATGTTAGCAAAGCCAAAAGAGATTGGGGATTTATAAGATCAGTACTAATTATTACTTTAATCAGGTTTTTAACCTCTGCAAAAATTTCCAGATGGTTTATTATAAAATAAAATTTATAAAATGAACCATCCATGGTACAGAATTCTCTATCTTTGAGAACCAGGAGAGGTGACCTAACAAGGTGTGGGTATTACTGAAATATTTGCCAGTCTGCTTTTAAATAAATAATTCTCAATATGATACAACTGTTCTTATATGCTGAAATTTTGGCAAGCTGAATCCTCACTTTCAAAGCAGCCATTTTATTTCAATTCTGTGGAGTCACAGGAGGATAACCTGACCTGGACCAGACTAGTAATTAGATTACTTAATTATCCCACTATTCACATCATTCCAGGATATGAATCTAAAATTAGCAAGGACTGAGCTTGGGATTGGGATAAATTTTTCCCATTTGTAGAAGTTGTCTTAGGTTTAGATAAACAAAGTCATAGAAAGGGGTCCCTTTTGTTTTCAAATCACAAAAGTCACATGAGGACTGCTAGCACTTCAGCAACCTTCAACCACACTTCCTAATCCACAACGCCACCCAACAAATCATGGAACACTGTGTAGTTCTGCAGAGTATATTTGCTATGACATTCTGACTCAGTAATTGCATCTGAAGGTTGCAGAAGACCTTATGCAATCAAAAGCTTTGAGGTCCCGTGCAAAAAGACACATATCTTTGGCTAGTAATACGAGCTGTCAACTTCCCTCCACTTCAAAGCTTCCAGATCTGATTAGTACTGTACTTAGATGGGAAATTGTGGGAAATCCCAAGCCTACAGTCTCCAGTAGAAAGGGAAATGAAAAAGGATTCAGAAAAGGACAATGGCAAGGCACTTTGAGGTGCTGCCAAGAAAAGCCACTAGGTAACAAGTACTCTCATTCTATTAAAATGTGCATCCAGACACAAAATGTGCCAGGCTCTAGAGGGCAGAGGGAATGGCCTTTTGAAGGACAGAAGGCACAGCCGCTACCAAGACAATCATCAGAAGTGAGGTTTGAGCCTGAGCCAAGAAAACAACTTGAGAAAAACTCACACAAAGATAAAGGGAGGGAGGAGGGAAGCACATTCAGACTTGCAAGATTCTGTTACCATAGATATCACAATAAAATCCCGGCCTATATAAAACTCCCTTTTTGTGACCCTATAATCTCTTAATTTGGGGTGCAGTCAGGACGACTGAATGGAGCTGAGCGTTTACTGGCTGAGTGCCCTTCCTGATGCTATGTGGAGTTCACAGCAGATACTTTTTCTTTGCATCCTAGGAGAGAAACATCTGCCACTACCTAGGATTGAACTCTCAACCTTCCGAGTGGGAGCCAAGCATCTTCACCACTAGGCCACCACACTGGTCTTAGTTCCTATTTACATTTATATGGTATTGGTTTGTTAGTCTGGCCTGTTTTATAGGACTGAGACATGGTAAGAAAAAAATGAATGGTTGAAAAATTCAAATAATTCAAACATTGCATTATAGTAGTTAATGTAAAAAATGACCGATAGCATTGAATAGTTAGGTAAAATATCAAGGCTTCTAGTGATCAGCTAGCTACATATTAATAATCCGTATGTCTGTGAATATAGTAGCATTTGATGCATTAGCTCCTTATAGTAGAGGCCCCCAACCTTTTGGGCATCAGGCACCAGTTCTGTGGAGAAAGGTTTTTGCATGGACCGGAGAACACGTGGTTTTGTGTGCTGCCTGCATCCCATGGATGGGGCTTTGCTTGTTTGTGCGGACTGATTGCTGGCATGCCGTGGCCCGATACCGGTCCACGGACTGGAGGTTGGGGACCCCTGCCCTATACATTGTGACCTAGTAGAATTATTCCAGCTCTGGAAATAAATTTAATAAATAATAACAATAACATTAATGATAACAATAATAGTAACAATAACAATAATAAAGTTGGAAGGGATTTATCCTCTGCCTCTCTGCTTGAGGTCTAATTTATAGGTATGTGCATAAAAATAACTCAAGTTTAAACTGGCACCATTCTTATTGCTACAAATTTTAGATGCTTTTGAATGCCCGTGAGATACCGTTTGTTTTAAATAGCATGCTGTACCTATCAGAAATTTAAAAACACCCTGCTGCAACCTTTGACCGCCTGCATATCTTGATCATTCCTCAAATCAAGAAACTCTTTGTTCATTTGTTACAGGCCCGATTTGGTTTTCTTGGAGTTGAAGGTTACCTCATTCCTGAAAATCACCAAGGGATTTTCTTTTAAAACTCTTGTGGTGAATAAATTTTCCAGGTAACAGAAACAATTCTACGGGACAAAAGAAAAAAAAAATACAAGAACCCATTGTTTTTCCAAAGTATTCAAGCAGGGTTGTTGTTTTTCTGAACTAAATTTTTAACTTCTTATTTTTATTCTCTAGGTCAGTGATGGCGAACCTTTTAGAGACCGAGTACCCAAACTGCAACCCAAAACCCACTTATGTATCGTCAGGTGCCGGGTGGGCATGGCCCATTGGGTGGGTGTGGCCCATTGGATGGCTGTAGCCCATTGGGTGAGCGTGGCTGCAGTGATAACAGCAGACTGGGTGGGACTAAAAAGTTCAATCAATTCCAACTTTGCAAGATTTTTTTTTTCTGCGAGAAGTTGAAATTGATTGATTGATTGATTGATTGATTGATAGAACCTTTTTTTTTTGCACATGGTGGTGGAGGCCTAAAGTAAAAAGGTTTTATAAAACCCAGCTGAAGGCCTAGGATTGGGGCGATGGCATGCATGCCCACAGAGAGGGCTCTGAGTGCCACCTCTGGCACATGTGCCATAGGTTCGCCACCTCTGCTCTAGGTAATAGCACGGTGGATTCTTTTCAGGCACATGTCTCTGTAAAGCATGTTTTTCAATCAGCAAAAACCAAGTGGTAAAGTAGTTCCAAACTTGCTCTTGTGACTTTCTAACTTTTCAGGCAGCAAACCTTTGTTTTAGAGGTAGAATTTGTCTTGGAAATCCCCAATATGAAATAAAGTTAAAACATACTCTAATTTTTTTTATTTACGCTGATCTGTTGTGCTGCAAGTAAGTGTGTGGTACAGAATTAGAAGCCTGTATGTTTTTTTTTTATAGAAACTGCAGCAATCATGTGATTCCCCCCCCCCAATAGATGCAGGGGGATTTTTGCCAGTTGTAATGGCATTGTAGGAATTGTGTTGTCCTTGGTGCTCTCTGAGCTTGGTTGTTTTCTTGCCGTTATCATCTCTAACACTGATGATGTTACCTAGTTTGGGTAATAAAACATCTGCAAGAAAACAAGCAAGCATAGAGAGCACCAAAGATCCTTCATTTCAACCCTGAGCTACAAAGATTCTCCTTTGTTGGTAGTGCAGGAATTCTTATTTGTGTAATGATGATGATGAATTGAGATGAAATTACAGATGAATTGAAGGTGGGATAATGAGTTTACTTCATTACTAGTGAAGGGCAGAGAACATTTCTAGGAAGAATTTCTGACAGGAAGAGGATATGTTTAATATTTGCCAGTCCCCCAATTTCTCCTGAAAGTATATACATGCAACAAACTGGGGTTGTTTTCCTATTAAGGTTATTTCCATTTTAGAGGCCCTCTGAGAGAAAACAGGATGAAAATGCTCATTTCAGTTTTGCTAAGTCTCAGATTGTCAATGCACTGTCTTGACAACTCAGTTCTGACATCATCACGTTTGCTTTTCATGCTTTTAACATCCCACAAACCAATGGTATTTATATATTTGTAGTGTGTAACTTTCCCAATGCCTCTGGCCACATCAGCAGTGAACATCCTTTTGGTTTTAACCTGGACATGTCATAAAAAATCAGCGGTACTCAACTATGCCCTCTGCTCTTCCTCAGCTGCTTATTGAGCATTTTTCAGTGTCAAATTAATACAGATATTGCTTTGAATGTCCATTGGGTCTTCTTGGAAAATATAGAATGAGTTGCCATTTTCCTCTCTAATGAATGGCATTCACTAGATCAACCCATCATGCTTGACCTTTCCAATAGCATACATCCTAGCTCAGTGATGGCAGACCTATGGCACGTGTGCCAGAGGTGGCATTCAGAGCCCTCTCTGTGGGCACGCGTGCTGTCGCCCCAGTCCTAGTGGGTTTTATAAACCTTTTTGCTTTAGGCCTCCGCTGCCGTGTGCAAAAAAAAAAAAAAAGGTTCAATCAATCAATCAATCAATCAATTTCAACTTATCGCAGGAAAAAAAAGATCTTGCAAAGTTGGAATTGATTGAACTTTTTAGTCCCACCCAGTCTGCCGTTACCACTGCAGCCATGCTCACCCAATGGACCGCACCCACCTAATGGGCCATGCCCGCCTGGCACCTGACAATACATAAGTGGGTTTTGGGTTGCAGTTTGGACACTCAGTCTCTAAAAGGTTCGCCATCACTGTCCTAGCTTCATTGGGAAGTGCTACAGAAGAGGTCCCCAACCTTTTGGGCACCAGGGACTGGTTCCATGGAGAGAGGTTTTTCCATGGACTGGAGGGTGCGTGGTTTTGTGTGCTGTCTGCATCCCACCGATGGGTCTTTGCTTGTTTGTGTGGACCAATTGCTGGCATGCCATGGATCGGTACTGGTCCATGGACCAGGGGTTGGGGACCCCTGTGCTACAGTACAATGAAGGAATTCACAGTACTGTCCTCCAATAGAATAATATAGCAAACATTAGATTAGGAAATTATGTTTATTTATAATATGCAACTCTAAATGAACTTGAAAACACTCTCTCTTTCTCTCTGTCTCTCCCTCTCTCTCTCTCTGTTTTTTTTCATATGCACCTAAGCATAGCATCAACATGCCATGACAAAATCTTTTTTTTTCTGACACATCACCAAAATGTTGCCTTCATCTCATTCCTAGTCCATAAATGAGACAATTCTAAGTAATCTTTAGCTATACCACTTTTCAAGTAATGCCTTTTCTTGTTATTTTCTTGCATCCAAAGGCATCCTCTAGCCATGCAAATTCTATTAGGTTATCATCCATAACTTTGAAGCAAAACCAAGTAGCAGCACTGAGTGGGAACATGGGCAACTTAGTCAGGGCAAGGATTGGAAATGGGGATAGTAAATTTCAGATAGGGACTGTTTTCTACTGACTCAGTTAATTCTTACTAAATTCTTAACTGTTTTATGTTTATCGTTTTATCATTCTATAAGCCACTTGGAATCACCTCAACAGAGAGAGGGGCTGCATATAAATTAATAAATAAAAATATAATAAATAAAATGTATGGATGAGTAGCATTTTGAATTAGCAATAGTGACCCCATCCTGAATAAATGAAAGAGAAAGACATCAGCTTAGCAGTGTTTTGTCCAGGAAAATCATATGCAACAATGTTCAATAAAGCACTTAAACTAGCACAATTTTAATGACTTCCAACTACAAATACAAATGGCTGGCAAAATGCCCTTAGAATTAAATTAAAATTCAGCAAGAGATAGATTTAAGTGTCCTGCTCCCCATACTCTCCTTTTCTTTCAAAATTATTCTCCCTACATATTGGAACCATTCAAAAATGTTCAGCATTGGATAGATGTAAGGGCGACTTCAACAGTGAGGGGAGATTTTGTAGAATAATGAGGGAAAGAGAACATAATTCACTGACAGATTTGGATTTTGTATCAATAACTGCATTATTTTGTCCTAAAAGTTGCCATGTAGTTAATACACTGTGCGTTAGTAGAAGTATTATCTGGAACATCAGACTTAAACGAGAAGAGTGGAAAACTTAATACACTCTACTAGAGGACATGGAAATCCCTAGATGTTGTGGATCATTTAGGCTCCTCCAAAGTAAGTTAGGAATCCAACATTCTTGCACTCAGAGATTGCAAAAAAATTAATCCAAAGATAAAAAGCATTTTCAGATCAGGACTCAACAAGAAACCTACATGCTGACCTATAAAGACTGGTCAATGCTTCTCCAAGCTTCTCCAAGCATACATGCATGCATACATACATACATACATACATACATACATACATACATTGCTTTATATCCAAAAATTGCATGTACAATGAGTTTAAACTAAATCTGATCTCACAAGTCTCTCTCTGCCTCTAAATCTATAAAGAAATAGTAACACAAACACCTCTTACTGCAGATACACATTTTAAATTCACTAGGGCAAAGTATAAACAGGGTGATGTTCTTTAGTTAAACAACTAGGATGGGATTATGAAAGTGTGTGAGACAAATTGACTGACGGAATTTATATCTTCCTAATGTTGTTTCTGGCTGTGACACTCTTCCCCTGAGTTCCTACAAAGAGTAGTCATCCTTCCTTTAGGACAGGAAGTGGTTGTAGGGGATTTACATATCCCTTTGGTAAGGGGACTGTTCACCCAGATGGCATACTGCTTATTTCCTTTAAACAACAATTGATGGAGCAAAGTGAATTGGCTGGACTAGATGGGAAATGCTTATATTCCGTTCTTAACCTAATTAATAAGCACTGTTTCACTGAGATAAGTATTCCTTACTAAGAACGTTCTAAGAACATTTAGTTTTTATATAGAAACTTTCTTTAAAAAGGAAAGTGTATACAAAAAAATTATAAGGTGTATTAAAAAAAACCACACATTCTGGTGAGAGAGAGAAGTTCCCTGAGAATGGGCTCCAGTACGAATCCGAAAGCTAGGAAGACTAAACCTCTGGTCCGATTGACTGACCCAGATTGGATCCTTTCCAATGTTATTAAACAGTACAATTCATGCTGCTGATCCATTAATTATGTTTCATAATTAATGCTTTGAATGATAAATCTGACCACGTATTCATTAGTCTAAAACAGGAGTTCCCAATGACTGAATTAAAGGCTGCAACTGAAATCTTGATTATATGTTATGGACATTATCATAAAATGTTTGCATCATTGACAGCAGCTGTTCTGTTCTGACCATTGGTAAGGCATTGAGACGAGGCAGGAGTAACAACAGTTGCTTCTTTATTCAATCTTCAACAGAACAACACAAAATGGCGTGGATCCCTTTTATACCCTTCTGTAGGGAGCAGCGTCAACCAATAAATGCAATGTATTTTTCCTGCCTTGCGCATGCGCAATAGGCTGGAAACAGCCTGTCTGGCCCGGGCAACCTTGTGGTCTGCCTGGGACTCTCTGCAACTTCCTGCATCTGCTGTGTCAATCACAGCCCGGGACATAACAGCAGCCATTCTCAAAATCTTCATATACCAGAAGATAAATAAACACGGGGGGGGACCCCAGCATGCAGAAGAGCATACGTCCATCTATTAGAGATTGCAAAAAAGTGTCTTGAAATTGTTCAATTTATAATTCCATGAGTACTGATTTTGCAATTTAAACATATACATCAAGTGAAATGAAAAAATGAAAACTGTAGCAAGTTGTGCACATTTATACTCCAAAATCCACCTCTTAGTCAACCCACAAAATAGTAAAGGAACAGAATAAGGAAAATTCAAATTCATTCTTATTGAACACACCAGCAAGACACAATACCTTTCCTTAATTAACAGGAAAGCAAATACTTCATTACAAAACAACATTCAGTCTTTCTGGAAATATGCTATGTCTTCAAGAGGTCCTTGCAACTTAACTGGTCTCTTTAGAATGTTTTGTTTGCTTTGTACAGAAGGAAGAAAGAAAGAAAGAAAGAAAGAAAGAAAGAAAGAAAGAAAGAAAGAAAGAAAGAAAGAAAGAAGAATTCAAAAATGCAAGTGCTCTCTGTCTTTTAAATCCAGAATTTATACAAATTCACAATGTTATGAAGCCACATGCTAGTTATGTTTGGCTTTTTGTACAATAACAACTATCATCTAAACCTTTTTAAAATGTTGATGTTTGTCTGGCTATCTAGGATATTCATGACAAAATATGCCAGCATATGGTTTATTCAAATAATCCCATCATCAGAGTACTTTGTCATATGTTTCCAGGTCTGGACTAAGAAATAGATCGCAAAACTGAATATATGAAGCCCATTTACTGGATAAATAACACTGACTTCTTTGTTTGAAAATGAAACAAGAAGGGCACTTAGTCCTTTTTCTATACAGTACTCTTAACTTAGCAAAAACATGTGAATAGCTAGCAGGGGAAATGGCATACTGTGTTTGTTCACTTGCTAGTCGATTTGCTACCTGCTAAGGAGCATTTCTCTTCATCACAATGTTTCTTAATATATAATCTTTATTTCAGATATATTTAAAAGTTTGTCAATCTGGATTTCAGATACAGACATAGTCAAGACTTTGAAAACAGAAAGATGAGATGCTTTCCTGTTAAATAGGAGATCAGCTGGCAATCCTGAGCCTATTTGTTGTGAAAGGCCACATTTTAGTACATATGAGGTTTTAAAATGCCAACATTAATATTTGGGCAGGAAGACCAATAAGAACATGTTATAATTTTTGCAGGATAAGCCATAGGCAGCAATTCCTACTTCTTCATATTTATGTATAGGTAGGAATTGCTGCCTATGGCTTATCCTGCAAAAATTATGTATAGGATTGTGCTGTTAATCCACAAAGAAGTTAGCCAATTTAACAGGAGTCTTTCCTTATGACTGTATAATATTTTCATATGAATTTCTCTAGTCCAGTCCCCATTTAAATACTCCACGATGCTGCCTCAAATAAATATACATAGTTTTATTTCTGGATATAAGAGAAATGTAATAACTTTTACAACATTTTGAGGGAATCAATTATTTGGGTCCAATTTCTGAAAGCTCACAGTAACTTCTAGTCATACTGCAGTTGTATTAACTCAAGCAGATCTCTGAAAATCAACAAACAAGTAGAATTCTTCATCTTTCTATGTTAACCAATCCATTTTCCTCATGGTTTGTGTAATAGGGAAGTTTAAAATGCTTCACAAGGTTGCACATGCATTTGAATATGGATTGAGGTGATACATATAAGCACTGCCATGCAGACCTTATTGAGTGATTTTATGCTGAAATTATATGTTGAATAATTTAAGTCAATTTAATTAAACTGCTGGCCCGCGGACCGGTTTCATCATACCGGGGCTGCGCCCACCCCATTGCTGGCAATGGCAAAAAAAGCTCCGATACATTGCACAACGTCACGTGATGTCGCGAGTTTGACATGTCTGATTTAAGTGATAAAACAGTCTATCCTTGCCCAATCACAATGAGGAAATTTGCTTCATACGTTCTGATAAATTGTTTAATTTGGCATGAGAATTAAATTAATAATAGTTTCCACCGCTTTCATTTATTTCATAATAAGTCAATGCTACTTTCTAAGGTCAAAATAAGTTTATTGTCACTGTTCTTATTTTTACAAATAATAGCAGCCTGAATCAGTGTCAGGCTCTGCAAAAGCCAGCTGTGAAACAAAATCCCTTGTTACTTCATAGCTTTTCTGTGTGAATTGTAGCCAAGTGCAGGGAAAACAATTGGACCCTGCAACTAAGTGAGACAAATGCTTGCAACAACATATGATACAGTATGCTATAACAAATACAATTCTATTTCTAGAAAAAGGAATGGAAAATTCTCCAGTAAATATAGTCTACAATATCTTCATTTCTTTTTCCAAAAATTAAAAACTACTTACTACAAAATCTCATGGCCCCTCAGCCTAATTTTAAGTTTCCTGCAAGCAATCAGATGGGACCACCAGAATGAGTGAACTTTTATATGTGGTTTCTATGTTTTATTGTAATCACTGAGATCTTTACATTATTTTTACAGTATATAAACATAATGAGCTAATAATTAAGTAACACCCTGTTCCATGCCACCTTGGGGTGAAGGAAAAAAATATACGAGACTGTAAAATAGCTCTAACTCACCCATTGTTACTTGGGTCCCATTCACTGCTGTCAGGCAACTTTTGAAAAATTATTCCTTGGGCAATGCAACTCCTGAAAGCAAATTGTTGCCCATCGCTGCCTTTATGCCATTGTCCTGCTTATTTGTCAAGCAATTGTTTTGGTTAAATTAGAAATTTCAAATATTAAAAAGGTGGAAGTTCCATGATCTATTTTCATCTTTTACTTCTATCCTGAGATGGCCAGACATTTGGATCCACTGATTTTAATAGCTGCCAAGAGAATATCAATAAAAATTAAACTTTGGAAGAAAAGATAAAACAGTGCAACATTTTAAAGAAAATCAAAATAGAATTTTGAGCTAAGTTTATTAACAATTTTTTCATTAGAGAAAGATTTCATGTATCAATTTGTCTTCTCAATATAAAAAGTTTGAAAACAAGATGCCCACAAATATGGGCATTGCAGTCTGAGTTCTTCAATTTTTAAAATATTTAGTCATTTTCTTTTAAAGTGTCAGATTCAACATGCTCATGTCCATTTCATTCATTAAAAACTCACACACACACACAGACACACACAATTTTATAAATAAATAAATCATCATTATATGAATTGTTCTCCTGCACCTTCTCAAAAGTTTGGAAGAAAATTTCCAGAGTATTCTAATGGGGAAAAAGTACTATTTCTCATCCATTAATAAGAAAACTCTTGAAGTTCATCAGATTTCATCTACTATTTTATTTATGGCAATGACAATCCCATGGTGAGTCTGAAATAGATATGGACTGGTCTGACTCCTAAACTGATTTTAAAAAACCAACCATTAATTAAATCATAACTTTAAATTAGCTAACAAAGTAACTGTTAAAATTAACATTTACTTTAACCTTGTCATACCATAAATAACTGTGCCATCCAAATCTTAATTCATGACCTTCTAAATCAAGTAGCCTCTTATTCTGGAGGTTCACCTACTCTTTTAGCCAGACCAAACAACAAGCATCAAAATACAGTTTCAAATCTGCTAAACCCAAACCCTCTCTTTCCTTAGCATCTTGTAATAATTTATATCTAATTCTTGTGTGTGTGTGTGTGGGGTTCCCTTGCCATATGAACTTCGAAATATTCCTTTGCCATTGTTTAAAGGGAGTATCAATTGCAAATTGTTAGACGTGCCATTCTAAAAGTTTGGAATAAATATAAATTAAGGTTTTCTAAGAAGATGCTCCTTTGCATTTTTTAGAAAAGAAATGGTGGCGAAGCCAGACTGGTGGGCTTATGGTAAAATAATATCTTTTAATTTTGGTGATCCTTTCCTTAAGTCTAAAGAAGAGCTAGAATCAGAAGGACATGTCTACCACGGGTTTACATATTTACAACTGAAAGAAAGATGTAAAAAAATGAACTGGAAATCCTACTGTGTGGTAGTGATGAACATATCAGTGCTATAAAATGTTATTGAATTTGAATTTGGAAAGTAAATATGTAAAGCATTGTATGATTCAGTGGGCAAGGAACTTTGGACATAAAGTTGAACGATGGGAGAATATGTGGACAAAAGGTTTAACATTTATATTAAATTACAATTTAAAAGAAAATTTGCATAAGATGATGTATCATTGGTATTTAACAACAGATAAGTTATCAAGAAAGTATAAATGTATGTGAAATGCATGCTGGAAATGCAAATGTAAATAAGGAACTTTTTATCATTTATAAAGCAAAGAAATATTGGGTGTAGGATTCATATTCTAATACAGAAGATTTTTAAAATGAATATAAAGAATATATATAAAATATAAATTCTTTTAGTTTAATGGAAAAAGACTTGAAAAAAAATTGTAATTTCGATATTATATATGTTGACTGCAGCAAGATTACCGTATGCACAAAAATGGAATTATGCTTCAGTCCTCACAATGGATGAATGATTGCAAACGCTGATGGAATTAGCAGAGATAACTAAATTGCTTTGATAAAATAAAATAAAAAAACACTTGGAAACCACTTCTGGACTTTGGAAGTTTGATTTTGGGTTTTACTGATTAGATATCTGATATTATAGAAATTGCTAGTTTATACTACCATGTAAAAGTACAGAGTTAAGGTTTGATGTGACTATCTTATTCCACTGCACCAAAGGGAATCAGAAGTCAATGCCTTTTCTTTTCCCTTTTCCCTCGCCTATTTTTCCTATTATTTGCTTTTGTATTTTTGTATTTTATATTATAAACTAATAAAAAGGATTCACACACACACACACACACACACACACACACAAAGAAAAGAACTTTAAATTGGCCTTTTATAGCCATGGAATATTCTTCAAATTTAGTTAATGGTCTACAACACCCTTCATGATCACTAAATATGTAATGAGTGAGTGGATTGGATACTTCTATAATCAATGAAAAGTATAATTTCACAGTTTAGATTCCAATGTTGCATTGGTTGTGGTTTACTGAGATCCTTAATCCAAAGTGAAATGCCTTCTCACTTTTAATTTTAACTTTAGTTTAAATACTGATATTTTGTTAAATAAAACAGAACACTAACCTCTGAGCTGTTTGTTTGCTGTATTTGCATGGTTTGGATGAAAAATATTGACTTCAGTGTCATAAGTCACTAAGTGTACAAGCAATCAAAGCCACTCATAAATAGCTAAAGTAAGTAACTACCCAAATTACAAGAATCTCCCCAGACTGTTCACAACCAAATAAGAATTCATGGATCTTGGAGGCAGTCAAGCATCTGCCTATTGCAGCTATACAAGGACTCTAAGCTAAGTCTATACTTGACTCCCTGCCCTTCCCAGTCTGGCTGGCAGTTTCCCCATACTAAGAGTTAGGGTTTCTAATGTGCTAGAAACTGTTATGTATTCTTTAGCATCTGTTGTTTTTTTAACTTCACTTGCTATAAGAAAAGTTTGTGTTGCTATGTTCATGAAATGAAAATTTGTCATGAGCATTTGTCAAATGCACTTTACGCAACATCTCTTGATTTAATTTTTGACTGCTGGGCAAGTCCCCCCAACTGAAATTCACCATCCACTGAAAGTTTTCATGGTAATGACCCAATTAGATCTGAGTACTGTGAATCACTGTGCCAAAAAAATGTAAAGATAGTGAACCTTGGCTTGGTTGAACAAGAATGAAGTGGAAGGCCTGTATCAACAACCGAGGAAATTCACATGAGAAAAGTTGATGAAATTATTAAGAACATTTAGCAGATCACTCAAAGGGAAATTGCTCTTGGTTTTGTAATTTCACAGGAACATGTGGATTGCTTTATTGATGTTCATCAATATTGGAAAGTTTGTGCTGAAAACCAAGTTGAAAGCTTCAAGAGCTTAAATTTGTCAGTAGTGGTTGTTATGCTTTAAGAATGAAAGTAAGGAATTTCTTCACAGCTTTGTGACAGCCAAAGAAACTTGGGTCACTAAGATGAGCAGAAATTAAAATCAATTCATGGAATGTAATCACAAACTTAATCTATGGGGGGGGGAAACAGATTTCAGCAGGAAAATTCATCGTCACAGTTTTAGGGACGCAGATAGTGATTATTCACATGAATTTCCTTGAACATGGAACCACTATCCATTCAAACCTCTAAATTACAATACTCAAAACTCTGAAACAATGTATAAATGGGAGCTGAAAGTACAAGAAGGATATTTTTCTGTTGTCCTTTTTTTCCTCTGCCCTTGAGGCATAGTCTTAAAATCAAATATTGTCTGGCTTTTTGAGTATCTCACAACCCTTGTCTTTCTGAGCACTTTTTCCTCTGGCACAGTCCTTCCTTAATGAGTGCTAATTACATGCTAACAAGTTCTGCCCTTTGACTTTAATTACTGTACTCTAGTTCAGTGATTTTCAACCTGTGTGGAACTGTGATGCCATCACAGGAGCCCCTGCGAAGGCTTGAAAAAATGTTATGTCTCTCAAGGTCATTTCCCAGATACCATAACAGATTTAAATAATATTTTCTGTTTACATCACTCTCTCATATTTTTTCTATTTTCTACCCACAGACCATAGTTTGTTTTTTTCAAATGGCCAGAAACTCCCATCCATTTCCATCAGACTTTCTATTTTCTCCACACAATTTGAAGTTCATCCAAGTTTGGTTCACACTATTTTAACCTATTTGCAGCTCTATTAAGACGGTCTGAATATGATCACACCAATATGTTGGCAAATCTATTGCTCCAGAGATGATGGTAGTGGTGATGGTGGTGATGATGTTATCCGTTCAGCCATGTCCAATTCTTGGTGATTCTATGGGCCAGGTCTCTCCACAACTTCTGATCTTGCACTGCTTCTTTGAGTTGTTCTCTGCTCTTGCTAGTGTCAGCTTTGATGGTGTTCTGTCACCATATTCTTTGGTGACCTGGGTTTACTTTTATGCTAACTCTTCCAAACATGATTGCCTTTTCTAGCAATCATTCCCCCTCATGACATGACCAAAATAAATGAGATGCAATTTTATGATCTGTCCTTCTAGTGACATGTCTGGTATTGTGTTTGTTAGTCACCGGCTTGTTCCTCCAGAGAATTCTCAACCCAATTGGTGCTTGCCCTTTTGAGCTTGTTGGTGAGCACAGATAGCCAATCCGTTTTCCATTACTGTCCTTTCAAGCTGGCTAATAACTATCTCATCCCATTCTCCCACATTCCCTCAGGTCTGTGATGAAACAAACAACAATTCTCCCTTTCACAAAAAAGAAAAAACATCCCTGTCTTCTCCTTAATTCAGATCTATCTATAAAAGGGGCAGCCTGGGATTTTGGTTTTGCAATGTCCGGAAGTAAAAGTACATCTAGCTTCATTCTCAGAAAACATAGAAAATGTTATCTGAAATGTATGTTCTGAATATCAGGAGTTATTTTAATACTTAGCAACAGCAGCTAGCATATTTTAGATATACTTTGTTTTTCACAATTATTTATATTTTTCTGAGAAACAACCTATAATGAATTTTTGGGATATCTGAAGGCAACTATGTAGTACTTAAGTCTGATATATTTTACTGATCTAGATTTTTGTTTTCTAACCATCCATAAATATCTAAATAAAATCTGAGAGCTTTCCTTTTATGAAATTTCTTGTGCCTAAAGATATTAAGTACAAATATAACTAAAAGCACAGTTAAAAAGTGCTTTGTAATATTATACAGACTTCAGCTGGGTGGGCAGAAAACATATTTCAACTTAATGTTGAATTTTCTGTTTTTTTGTGAGCATAAATTAAACATTTAAACAAGAAATAGAATCAAATAACTAATCTTTATAGGAAAGTTATGGCTTTTCTGACTTTAAAAGAAATACCATGTTTTGTTTTAAAAGTACTTATTGTTTAAAATAAGCTTTTGATCTAAAACCTTACATGAAATTTTGCCTTTTCTGATTTTAAAATGCCATGGATGTCTTCCATAATTAAATGACATCTGTGTACAATTTATACATATAATCTTTTATTTCTTTGAGTTACATAGTTTAATGGCTGTTAAATTCTTTCATAGTCTTAAAACTTGAGTAGTTGCTTTTTCTCTTTGTCGTTTTCTTGCTGGATCAAGACTAATTACAATGATAGACTTTAGTATTGGTTAGAGAGTAAAAGGTGTATTTATTTAGTTAGTTTATTGAAATATAAAATATAAAGAAAAATGAAAGTAATGGAAAACAGAGAGGAAAAAGGGAAGAGGAAAAAGTATAGGGTAAAATAGCGAAGAAGAAAAAAGCATTGACTTCAGATTCTTTTTAGCACAGTACAATAAGCTAATGGCATACAATCTCAACTTTTTACTTTTACATAATAATATCTATCAGCCATTTCTATAACAACAAACCTATTTAATCAGCAAAACCTAAAGTCAAAGTTTCATTTTTTTTCCACCTCAAGCATAAAGTCCAGAAGTGGTTTCCAAGTAAAAACAAAATTAATTGCATTCTTTTCTTTAATCAAAGCAGTCAATTTAGACATTTCTGCTAACTCCATTGGCTTTTGCAGCTTTTAATTCCATTGTGGGAATTAAAGTATCTTTCCATTTTTGTGCATAGGGTCTTCTTGCTGCTGTCAGCATCTATAACGGGGTAGTCAACCTTGGCTCCTTTATGATTTGTGGACAGCTGGCTCAGGAATTCTGGGAGTTGAAGTCCACGAGTCATAAAAGAGCCAAGGTTGACTACCCCTGAATTCTATAACATCAAAGTTCCATTTCCCCCCCCCCCCCAAGTTCTTAGTCCATTAGGCCTGAAAGAAAAGTCTCTGGTTTTATCTTTATATTCACTTTAAGAATGTAGAGACCAGAATAGTTCAGTTAAAACAAGGCAAAGCTCCTGGTAACAAGCTTATTCCAGTAGGATGAATAAAAGGCAAAAGTGTCCTGGACGGTTCCCCTTTTGGAATCATTGTTCTCATAGTAAGATGCAGTCGTGCTGGACAGCTCTCCAGTTCCATTTCAATGTCAAGAGAGTCAAGTAATGCTGCATTTTTTCCTCCAAGTAATTGTGTCATTTCATTATAAGATCTGAATATTCCAGTATAAAATACAGATATTAGCTGGGTACGATGAACCAGAAATTGTTCACACTGTGCTACTTTCAAGAAGTTGAACTTTTAAAGCTAAGCAAAAAAAATGTATACAACAAAGTTGAATACAATATCTAAAATGTTAGTCAATGTAAACTGACTATATTGCCAATATATTGACAAATGCATTGAATTGTTTTATAATAAAAAAAGATTTTTATCGTGAACTTAATGCTAAATACCAAGATCTCCACAATTATTATTTGTTATTGTTCATAAATGTTAGGAGAAAGAGAGACAAACAGAAAGAGGGGGGAGGGAGAGAGGGAGGGAAGAAGGAAGGAAGGGAAGGAGGGAGGGAGGGAGGGAGGGAGGGAGGGAGGGAGGGAGGGAGGGAGGAGAGAGCCTACTTGAAAAAGTAGGTATTTGATTTCTAACTTCTCCTTTCTTTATACTCCAACTGATTGGTAGAATTTGTAACATTTAGAACCTTTTAAAAACCATACTGTGATTGAATTTGCCTTGCTGTGTGATGTATTTTGTATATGGAAAGAATTCTTGCTTAAATTTGGTTAATCTTTTGTGATGGATATATGCTGTTAATTTTGCTGTTGTTCTGTATTCTCCAAGTTCAAGTTTCCAGTCGGATATTTCCAGTATTGTATCTTTCTTCCAATGTTCGGCAAAGTTTATTCTCCCAGCTGTGAACATATAACACAGTAAATTGTGATGTTTCTTGTTAATACATTCTGGAACTTTACCTAATTTTTTAAAAAATCATTTCAATTTTCTTTTTTTCATTATTTGGATAACACATTTTACCTGTACATTTTATTTTTGAGGGTTTTTTTCAGTGTGGAAAAATGTTCCTTCTGTGTCCTAGCATTTGCAATATTTGTTATTGTATGATTTGTCTATCTTGGAAATTATTGATGGAATTATGTACCAACAGTAAAAAAAAAATATACCAATGTTCTCTTAGATTATAATTCGGAGTGAATTTTATGGATTTGGTCCATATTTCTTTCCATTGTTATGTTGTAATTGTTTATTTACAGCTTTGCATCCATTTTATCATGCATTAACTTTGTTCTGTGTATCATATTTGAGTAGATGTTTACATATATATCCTAAACAGATGGTATTTATTTTGAGGGGGTGCTTTGTGCTCTCTGAGCTTGCTTGTTTTATTGCAGACATTTTATTATCTAAACTAGGTAACATCATCAGTGCTAGTAAGGAGTGCCATTTGCCGTCAGTTTATATTCTGGTGTCCTGCCCTGTCACTGTTGGTGGGGGTGGTCTTAAGATTCTTTGGTTGGGCTGTTTACTGTTGACTCTTTGGCAGTTTCTTGATTGGGTATTGTTTACTTAATTGTTGGTCTGAAGTTAACCTTGGAATTAATCTATGCTGATCTGGGTGCTGATTGCTGGTGGAGAGGTGTTTGGGGTTTTTTTTGTTCCCTTTTGGGCTGGATGATTGTCTCTTTTCCTCATCTATAGATGTTATTAATGTCTATATGTCTATTGATGGCTAATTTGTCAGAGTGCCAGGCTTCTAGAAATTCCCATTTTTTGGACGTCATCTGGTCTAGGATTGTCACATTTTACCAATTGAAACTATGGTTAAATTTGTCTATATTACCTTGTGAAATTAAAGAATTTTCATCATGTCTTCTGACTGCTAGTTCAGTGTTCATGGATGTGTTCTGCCAGTCTTCTGCCTGTTTGTCCTACACAGTAGTTGTTGCAGGTCTTACATTCTAAGTTGTAGATGACTCCTATTTTTTCTTCTGGAGTGGATGGATCTTTTGGTTTGTTTAGGATGTTGTGAATTGGCTGGTGTGCTATGCTGATTCCATGTGGTTGTAGTAGTCTGTTGGTGGTTTCTGAGATATTCTTGATGTATGGGTGTGTCGTTGTTTTTAGGGTTTGTGTTGGTTGTTCTATATTGGGTTTAGTGTTCAGGGACTTTTTGATAAAGTTGCCTGGATATCCATTTTGTTGGAATTAATTGTACAGATGTTCCATTTGCTTTTTCTGCTGTTCTGGGTTGCTGCAGTATGTTTGGGCTCATCTAAATAAAGTCCTTACGCAACTTCTCTTGTGGGAAGTTGCTTTGGTAGTGAAGCACCTGGGTTATTTTTTCTGTACACTTGCATTTCTAGTGTTCATTCCTGAGCTACAAATATTCTCCTTTATTGGTATTGATTTTGTATAAGTGTTTGAAATTCTGTCATTTTTCTTAGGGTTCCTAATTTATTTGTGGAGTATGAGAAAAGCAGCATGAAAAACATTTGAAGGAGAGGCTAAAGATAAGATTGTCGGGCTTATAATTTTCCTGATAGAATCTCATGCTTTCATCACACTTCATCTGAAAAAGATGGCCATAATAATAGTAATAGTAGTAGTAATAGTAGTAGTAGTAGTAGTAGTAGTAGTAGTAGTAGTAGTACTAGTAATAATAAAAATAATAATAATAATAAAAAAGTTGGAAGGGACCTTGGAGGTCATGAAGTACAACCCCTGCTCAGGCAGGAAACCCTATACCATTTCGGACAAATCGCTGTCCAGTTTCTTCTTAAAAACTTCCAGTGTTGGAGCATTCACTGCTTCTGGAGGCCCTTTCTTTGTGTGTGTGTGTTTGTGTGTAATTTATATGGTCCACTTTACAACAGTGATTCTAGGTTGTGTACCAAGACTGACAACAACATTTACAAACAATAACTCATGGTACTCAAGGTAAACAAGTCCCAATCATAAAATCTCATCAGCTCCCCCCCGAATAATTTGCCTAATTATTTGTATACATACATACATACACACACACAAATACATTCCTTTATAAAAGACCTGTAGGACAAACCTCTTCTTCCTGCACCTTATGCTGATGACACTCAATTAGTTGCACAGCCTTTAATAGAATCCTTAATAGATTTATTTTTCAACGTTGCCAAGAGAAATAGTTAGTCATTAAGTATTTGAGACAAAAGTCACTCAGCTAGACAGATGGCATATGGATCATTATGACATAGAAAAATTTAAATACTTTACATCACTTAGAACAACGCCCCCCAACTTTTCAGGGATCAGGGACTGATTCCATGGAGAACGGTCTTTCCGCAGACTGGAGGGGGCGTGGTTTTGCATGCTGGATGGGGCTTCGTTTGCTTGCGGGACCCGGTTGCTGGCATGGTGCGAACCAGTGCTGGTCCATGGACTGGGGGTTGGGGACCCCTGCCTTAGGATACTTTTTCACCAAGCTGCCTGAAAGAAAACTGCTCAAGTGAACCACCCTTTCTTAATGGCTGAAAAAAATTGTTGCAGTAACAATAAATTTCCAACTAAAGCAGTGGTTCTCAACCTGTGGGTCGGGACCCCATTTGGGGTCGAATGACCATTTCACGGGGGTCGCCAAACAACACAGTCTGCCATTTTTTCCCCCTTTTCCTTAGCTGTGCTACTCCCTTTTATTCTATTGGCTTTTGAAAGCCAATAGAATAGACTCTCTTGAATAGAGTCTAATTCTATTGGCTTTCAAAAGCCAATAGGAATTGTCTAGTCTGTCTCTGCCTTGCTGAGCCCGCCAAAAGTCCATTCTGCAAACGGTGCTGCACCAGTTGAGTAGTCCTCGACTTACGACCGGTTGAGTAGTCCTCGACTTACGACTGGTTGGGGGTTGCGGCATTAAAAAGGTTGAGAACCACTGAACTAAATCAAAGTGTAGCTACTAAACTCTATGCTGATAAATCATATAATTATCACACAGGACATAATTAGAAACTGATTCCAGCAAGACCTGCTTTTAAAAAGTTCATTCAAGTTTCTTATATCTTCCTTTTCAGCTTCATAGATGTTTCCCCAATGTAGTTGGAATGGTAGCCTTCCTAATACAATGGTAAGGTAATTAGGCTGTGTTGCCCAAAATTGAAGCCAAAATGTAAATAGTCACTCTGACAATCTAGCTAAGACTTATCCTGAAATCAGCTAGATTGTGGTCATTAGTACAATCTGACAATTTTAGATATACTGTACATAATGGAAAACCATGAGACAAATGTATTCCTACTGTCCAAGCATTTATTATCTTTAAGACTACACAAGCTGCAGGGCTTTTAAAACAGAGGATTTGGGATATAGAATTACAAAATGAAATATACCAACCCTACAGAGATTTTCTAATTAGGCAGCTCTTCTGCATTTGCGTATCCATCCTAAATACTCTAGAGCCAAATTTAATATTTTGCTTTTGACTCTTTTCAGAAGCAGGTTTCATAAACCTTCATTTTCTCAGAGGTTTTGTCCGTGTGAATTTGGTAAAACTGAGAGAAACACATCACCACCACAATTAATATTACTAGTGATGAAAGTTAGCCCAGAAGGAAATATTAAAAAGGGCAGAAAAATATATTTTTCCTCAAAAGGACTTTTTAAAACCAAACCTGGCCCCAAATCTATCTCTCTGCTCCAAGCAAGACTTTAGCCCTAAACAAATGCGGATGTAAAACCATCAGAAAGTTGAAGCCAGAGCAATCAAGAATACAAAAGAGAAAATCTGCATGCCCCACCCAAACTCTAGGAGTCAGCCCCATCACCTGGGAAGCAGGATATGATAATAGAATTAAACCACAGATATCAAGGCCTAGACAAACACTCAGAAACAGCCTCAAGGTTCATGCCACAGGAACAGGAAATTATTCCAAACAAAAGGCTAGGGGGGGTATAAAACCTACTGCCCATGTGCTCAATTTTTCCTGCCCCTCTCTCTTCTCTCTCCTCTGCACTTTCCTGAAGAACCATCTTTCTGCAATAAACTGTAACCTTCTTCCCAAAGCAGTCACCATGTTTGCTTATTTATTCCCGGCTTGGATGAACCAGGATGAAGACCTTACTTCTAACACTAGATTCTTGGCTTAATTTAATTCAGCTTTTATTTTCATAAAATCCAAGGCATTCAGATGAATTTTATGTGCAATTACTTTAGCTGATAGAAATTCTGAGGTCATACTTAAGAATTGCCAAATTTTACTCCTTAGCAACAAGAACACACATAAAGACTCTGGAGAGCTGACTCAAAGACATTTGGAGGAAAGGAAATAACATTTATATTATTGCTATGCTATGCTATGCTATGCTATGGCTATTACTATACCATTACTATTAATATACTATACTATACCATTAGTATCAATATACTATTACTATTAATATACTATTACCATACTGTTATTATATTATATCGTTACTGTTACTATACTGTTACTATTACTATTACTATTAATATGCTACAGATAGTCCTTGACTTACAAAAGTTTGTTTAATGACCATTCAAAGTTACAATGGCACTAAAATGTGACTTATGACCATTTTTCACAGTCATGACCTTTGCAGCATCCCCATGATCATGTGATCAAAACTTAGATGCTTGGCAACTGGTTCATACTTTTGACCATTGCTGTGTCCCAGAGTCATGTGATCACCTTTTGCGTTCTTCTGATAAGCAAAGTCAATAGGGAAAGAGACACACTTAACAACCAGGTTATTAACTTATCAACTGCAGTGATTCACTTAACAACTGTGATAAGAAAGGTCATAAAATGGGGCAAAAGTTTAACAAATATCTCATTTAACAACAAAAATTTGGGGCTCAATATGCTATACTATGCTACGCTGCGCTACGCTATGCTGCACTACACTATACTGAATATTTTTATTTTGACAACCAGTACTTGGACTGTATTCTGGTTTAAAACCATAATCAAGTTTGATTAGATTAATAATCTTTCAGTCACATGGTTTTCTCTTTATTTTCACTTGCTTCCTTCCACATCTTGACATAGTTTATCTGGAGCAACATGCAGTTCATCTGTGAGTCATGGTAAATTTTGCTTCTTAAGGGTAACATTCTATTTTTTCCAGGGAAAGGTCTTGCCTTTTAGAGTAGCATTGATGAAAAGTTTTTGGTACAGTAAAATTATCTGTTAAAATCGTATCTCCCTCTAGGCACTTCAAGATCATCCCCTTTTCTTTCTCTTTCCTTAATTTGCAGGCCAACCAATTCTCAGGTCTGTTTGCATATTTATAGTTTTTTTTTATTTAACATAGTTCAGTTTTGTCTCCTTTTCTCTTAGTGTCAACATGGATAAGTGTTGTTGTAAGAATTTATTTAATATGAAATATTTACATTTATGGGTGATTTTTTAATTCAACTTTTCTTTTAATTACCTGCATTTTCTCCTGTAATTTGTAAAATTGTACAATTTGTATGAATTCTAAATTGCTTTTAATGACCACTTTACCTGTGTCCCAAAGTGTTCTTAAGTCTGTGTCTTTATTTAAATCTTTTTCAAAAAAATTCTGTTAGTTTCTTTTTACAATCTTTGATTATCCAATCTTCCTGTAATAATATTTTCTATTTTTTCCATTTGCAAAGGATTGTTGTTTTGTACAAAATCAGAAATTGTTCTTCTTTCATCAGAAGGTTTCAAAAATATTCAGCTAGTCTGTGCCAAGGTGCTATGCTGCATGCCTGAAATAACTATTTGTTTCAATAAAACACATGTTGCTTATAGATCCTGGAGTTAAAATCCCAAGATCTCTTATTATTTCTAGCTTTCATCTGCCCACCTGTAAACTGTAAATTATCTAAAGCTTCTATGACATCAAACAACTGAAGTCAGCAGTATCCAGAATTGAAACAGTGCTGCCTGTAAAATCCAACTGTGTAACAAACCTCAAAAAGTAAATTGCAACTATATGTCAGAAGACTCCAAAGAAGAAATAATATCACATAATTAGAAATCCATTAAAAACTTAAAATGAGAGCATGTAGGCTGGTATCAATCGCTAGGTCTCCCCCCCCCCCATTGATTCTTCATGAAACTTTGAGTTAAAACTAAGCTAAAAAAGCAAAAATGGCACACAGTTAGATAGGCAACTGCTCTTAGTATTTCCAACTGACCCAAATAAGTTGGGGTAATTGAGCTGGGTCTGTGCCAGTGATGAGTCTTAGTACAGATGAGATCTCACTTCTTTTGAAAGAATATTTCTGAAGATTATAGTGAGCATTCCCATCACATGAAGGGAAGGAAGTGAGAAGTAGGTGACATGTTTCCCGGGTGCCAATTTGCACCCTATCAAACTGTTTGCCCTCTGAGGTTGATGGGATCTCTTCTCTTCTGTGTTTGCACAAATCAGGTAAAATGTTTTTATTTCATAAAGTGTATAAGTGCTAATGGGTGACCTTTTTTTGTTTATCTATTTGATTTAAAGTTTTGGAAGTTAGTGTAGTTATTGTGAGGAGTTTTGGGAAGATAGAAGAGATAATTCCATTGTTGTTGAGTTTATGACTCCTATAAACTGCTTCAAGTTTCTTAAATCATCAGTGTATATATTTTGGTTTAGACAAGCAAACTCAGGTCAGTAGCTGACATTTTACTCAGGCTATTCACAAAACTATAGTTATAACTACAATAAAATATTTGGAAAAATAAATAAGTTTTATTTATTAGTATTCATTTTTCCCCACAAGATTCTACTTCTTTCTGTTTACTCTTAATATTTAATAAAGTCAGAAGTTTTTGATAGTAATGTTAATTTCTTAGTTACTTTTATTTAATCATCTACACTGCTTTAGCTGTGTAAAATGTTTACAGTAAAATGTATTATTTAATAAAATACAAGATTCATTCTATTTTTACATTCATATATTGTTAATTGCTCAAAATAAGAGAAAAAAACAGATGGGTAATAATTTTATTAAAACCAACTAATAATATTAAATGGAATTGATGGAGAAAACTAGTTTTAAGACTGAGAAAAAAATAAAATGCTTGGGCATCATTATGACAAATATAAATTGTATGTTATTTCAAAATAATTGTTTTAAGACATGGAATGAAATTAAAAAGGACATGTTGAGATGGAAGAAGTTAAAATTGTCTCTGTTGGGAGAATTTATTTGATAAAAATGAATGTTTTGTCTATAATGTTGTTTTGTTTCAGGCAATATCTATTTTGACAACAGATGTATCATTCAAGCAATAGTAAAAAGATATATCTAAATTTGTCTGGGAAAAATCACGAATTAAATATAAGGTATTAAAAGATGCAAATAAAAGAGGAGAATAAGGTTTATTGGATTTGAAATTATATTTTGCAGCTTGTTGTTTGGTTTGAATGAAACAATAGATATTTCTGAGACACAAAAGACTTTTAGAGTTAGAAGAGCATAATCTGAGGTTTGGATGGCATGGGTATTTATGGCACAAGTTAATGTGGATTTTAAAAATGATTTTATTAGATAAACCATATTGAGAATATAGAATAAACCCAGGCTGTGCTCAAAAATACCTCTATAGATCTCAACACAAGTTGCATTTTACAGAAGTGAAACAACAGGGAAACAAAAGGTTAGTTACCAGGAAATTATTGGACAATCACCATGAGGACTATAATATGAAATCAAGAGAGCAGCAAATGGCATAAGGATGTATTTGTCAATGGTTTTCCCATTTGGGATTGTTTTTGATTTTCTAATTTCAATACCCAGTTCTTCTGTAACCACCACTGCTGTATTCTGTTTAATCTGTTGGACAGAGATTATTTTAATCCTTTCAAGTGCCTTATTCACATCTTTCATTAAGATGTCAGAGGTTTCTTGGGCAGTGCTTTCAATACTGGTAGACTTTGTCTTTCTACTGTAATTCTGCAAATGCTAGAATTTTCTTTGTTTTAATTCTTCTTGTCAGGGAGTCAATTGATGGATTGTTTCAATACTGTCCCGTACTGGTTTGTTGTTACTTCTTCTAAGCTCTCATTTCTGTAGTTGACTTCAACTGTTTTATTTATTTTTGCAGTTATTGTTATCTGAGTTAACTTAGCACAATGTCTGAGTCCAGCTAAAGGATTCCTTCCACCCCTTCTGAGTTAAAAGTGCTATTCACTCATTTTTCAGTCAATTAAAAACCATATTGTCCCCACTCTCAATTCCTATCCAGCATTTGTTCCAAGTCACTGATGAATAGTGTTGTGCTGATTTGTAACTATGCCACTTGTTTTAGGCAGGGCATTCAGCTTTCTCCTGGGGCTTTGCTGCCAATCCTTTTCAGTGTGTGTGTGTGTTTGTGTGTGTGAAAGAAAGACTTTGCAACTCAGTTGGGCTTCTCTTAGCTTCTTGATTTGCCTTTCCTCCCAAATCTCATGTAGGCATTTCCATATTATTTTTAAAGTGAAATAATGAAAACTCAGGGAAGATACCAGGAGAGAAACAAGCCCCAGAAAAAAGTGAATGAGGCCTTGTCATGACTGCACAATTGATTTTTATAGCTAGATAAACTAAAGTTAAGTAACTTTTAAGCATCCAAGGATTCTCTGATAGGCAGCTTGGGTAATGAAGGGGAAAAGTTTGGGAAACAGATATAAAACATTACTGATTTACCCATCCCCAAAACCTGTGGTGAGATAATTCCAGTGTAAGTAAAAAAGTAGGTTTTTTACTACTTTAAAATCAGTATACCGAATGATTACAGTGAAAGCCAGTCTGGTCTGGAAGTTCAAATGCTGAACTAGGAGTGGGAAACCTGAGTTCTACTTTGGGCATAAAAGCCAGCTCAGTGACCTTGGGCCGGGCACGCCCTCTCCACCTCAGGAAAAGGGCAATGGCAAACCACTTCTAAAAATGGTGGCTAGCAAAATATATGGACTTGTCCATGTAGTCATCAGCGGTCCAAAGTTCAAGGGGCATACCAAAAACACATGACAAAACAAAAAGTTTCAACATGAAGCTATGCCATGGGGCCAAAGGGGAGGAATGGGATTGTTAGAGCAGGACTGTACTATGTTATAGTGCAGGGGTCTTCAAACTTGGCCCTTTTATGACTTGTGGACTTCAACTCCCAGAATTCCTCAGCCAGCATGCCTGGCTGAGGAATTCTGGGAGTTGAAGTCCACAAGTCATAAAAGGGCCAAGTTTGAAGACCCACCTGTTATAGTGTAAGTGAGGTCAAGGCCACAGAGTTCAAACCCATTCTCCCTAAACATCTGAACAAAGACCACAAAGAAAATTGAGAAATATCACAAATGAGCAACTGAATAGATGAGACTTTCAAAATGCTCTCCTGAGGACAAGGGTGGAGTCTGTCATATTCCTCCCCCTCCCCCGCCTATTTCCTGTTAATTTGTAGTTTATAGAGAAGTATTATAGCTTATAGTTCTCCAACCCTCCAGGTATCCTCATTCTCCAGAATTGATGGGAAGAGCTCTGGCAGAACGGAACCAATATTTATGCTTATCCGGTGAGGTTATTCATCTTTTTATAGGTTTAACGTTAGCGTTTATTCCGCCAAACTGGCTGAGCCATAAAGCAATTTGCGAGAAAGCAAACCAACACAATAAAATACACGGTAATCCAAAGTTATCTGCGGGGCAATCTGGTTGAGGAAGCCGAGCTACTACCATTTGGTTTTACTACTATCGGGTTCCGGGAGTTTAAAGTTCAGCCCTAGCCTGACTCGAACCTTTGCTTACCAATTGCAAACGCTTTGCCGGGCCAACTTTCACCCGCTCCCCCCCCCCGCGTTCCTGAACTAGTTTTTCTGGTTTTCGTAACCTTCCCTCGGTTCAATTTTGAGATGGCCCAAAGGAAACCGGGTCAAGAGAAGAATAGCATAACTTGACTGGGAGGAGAAGGAGCGTGGAAGAAAGAGAGCCCGCACCGTTGCGAAGGGGACGCGGGTGAAGCACCGAGAGATCCACTTGGGAGAAGGCGCTGAACGACAAAAAAAAGAAGAAGCGCGCCACACCGACAAGCCAGGCGGGGCGCTACCTCAGCACACCCCAGGCAGGTGAGAAAAGGCGCCGATTGAGCGGGAAAAAAAGAAGAAAGGAGAAGAAGCCGCCGGCTTGCAAAATTGCTTCTGGCCGGGCCAGGAGCCAAAAGCGGAGGGAAGGAAGGAGCGCAAGGCAACCACCCCACCCACCGGACTGCACACACAGTCACACCGCCCTGTGGCTGCTGCAGGCGCGGGCGACGCCTCGCAACTTTCCCCTGCGCGCTTATTTTATCTCTCCCCCCCCTACACACACACACACACTCACACACTCTCTCTCTCTCTGTGTTGGCCGCGTCGGATGAGCAGGGTTGCCGCGGCTAGAGGCTCTCAGCAAACCTCCCCTTCGCCTCTTTTTTTTTTTTTCTCTCTCTCGCTTTCGCCCCCTGCCTGAAGCGTCCGCCGGGGCTAAAAGGATGGTGTTCCTTACGTTGCCGCTGCTGCTGCCGCCGCCGCCGCCTCCCCGCTGCAGCCACCCCGCAGCCAAGTGAACTGCGAGGAGTCCGCCGACTTGGAAAGAGGCACCAGCAGGCGGCTGGCTGGAAGAGGCGGCGAGGGCGGGAAGACCCCCTCTTGGCTCAGTCTGCAGTCTCGGTGGGACGAGAAAAAATCTGCGGGGTAAACAGCAGCAGCAGCAGCAGCCCGGCGGAGGGGACTTCGCCTGGCCCAGGTAATTGGATTGTGGGGAGGGGGGAACTAAGGGGGAGTTTTCTGGAAAGGCAACTGGCGTCGTTCCTTTCTCTCTTTTGCTCAGGCAAGGGCTTGCTTTTTTGGTGTCTCAGCCACCATTCCTGGCCGGTTTATTCGGTAAGAAAGACAGACCAGATTTGCTTTCCCTCCCCCCCCCCGCCCCAGGAAAGAAAGTCATCGCAAAAAAAAAAAAAATCCCAACTTTCTTCTCACCTTCCCTTCTTGCCTCGGCAACTTTTGAGTTTTCTTCCGCTTCTTTATTTATTTTTGGGGGGGGGTTATGCTTAAAACTTTTTCCCTTCTGCCCCGCTGCTTGTGCATTTGAGAAAGATAATCGGAGTGTTTAGGAACGATACTTTCTCGTCTGAAAGTCTCTCTCTCCCCCCTCCCCATTTCCATGGCTTTCTCCCCCTCCTCTTGCTGACACGTCTCTGGCTTTTCAATTAGTGGAACTGAATTCCCCCCCCCGCCCCCGCCGCCTTCTTCTAGGGATGTTAATGGGAACGAGAGCAAACTTATTCTGTGTGGGCTGCCTTCCTCTTCAAGTGGACTTCAGCTTTTTGTTTTAGTAAAACGGGCCGTATAATAAACAGGATTCCTTCAGCATCTGTAGGAATTGGGGAATTATAGTTCTACTCGAGGGGGAAACGGCAGTTTTAAGTTCTTATCTTCCAAATGGCTTAAATGTGTACTTATGCCTTTCATTTTGAAAGCATGTGGTATTTTAATGTTTAAAAAGAGAAGGCACTCTGTATAGAGTTATTACTTCCACCCTGGGCTGAAGTGCTGGGATACTTGAAAGGCTCTATTGGAGCATTAACTCTTTCACTTTCTTCCTCCCAAGGCAGAATGTTTACTTAGAGAGTGCCTGTAATGTAATTTAATAGGGATTGTGTATTCCCTCCCACTGATTTATTCATATTCACGGATGCAGCATTGCAAAATGGTTGATGAACTGTTATGCAATCTATGCCGGTGATTCTGTTCTGTTTCATGTCTTTGTATAGCAGTAATACTGTACTTACATGGATTACGAAAACTGTTTGGTCTTAAATTGGTTTTGCATCACCATCCAAATCTTGTTTTATGAGCATTGGAATGGGTAAATCAGGGGATTCGTCTTACTTGATTAAATATTTGCATTTCACTTTTTGTAGCGTAACAGTTGCTTTTCTATATTTGGTGGAATGTAGGTGTACAATATAGATGCTAGATATGTTGTGATTTTCTTCAATGGACAATATTGACATAATTTCCAAAATAATAAGATGCATATGAGTTATGTGACACAGAATTGTCATAAACTCTAGGCTGACTTAAGGCCTTTGAGAGGTCCTTTATTCATCTACTTCATCATATATCCACAGGTTCTCTCAGCAAAGAGAAGAAAGTGTATTGGTATAATATTGTGAAATATTAATAGAGGGATCAAGGCTGAGAAGCTTTAATACCAATGTACTGGAACATTATTTTATCCAATGAAATCTACGGAAGATTCGAGTAAGCCAAGCCTAACCAAACATAATGTATGTCACATGAAAAACAATACAAAAAGAAAATAAATGAAAGCTTAAATCAAATGGACCAGAGAGTATTGTCATTGCTTGTGTGCTTTGACTCAAAAAGTGAAATGGAAATTCTTTTCATTAGACTATTGAGTATGTATTATCTTGCATTGCTGGGTTCCACTCCATGTTGCACGGGTCTCTCCTTCTTTGGAATTAGTCCAATTCCATGTCTGATTCTGAAGAAATTGCTGTCTAATGTTCATTTACGATGGATAGGTAAACCCAAACATATTGGCACCCACTTCTTAGTGGAAGATGCCATATTAGTTTTATAAGGATTCATAATTACCATTGAACTTTAAAAGCAGTAAAGTGATAGTGTAACATGTTATCACTATAAGAAATATCCAAATATTAGAACTATTATGCCATCAGTACACCAGTTATATAAAACTATGACTCTCGCAATCATTGTCCAAGCAGTAGATGTTCTGAATAGGTTTCAGTTATATGATGACTGAGGGCAAACAAAGCAAAACCATAATCTTGAAAAAACAGAGATGCTGTTTAGCTAAAAGCTAAACTAGCCAATTAGAAAACTATAGGTTGTATATAATTTGTATGTCAACAAAGAATCAGTGTTCTAATTGGGGATTAAATGGTTGGAGCAAATTAAATCAATTTGGAACTAATTAAATTATTTGGCCCCCAGGAACAATGTTGGCACTGGCCTTCAAACCCCTAAACAATTTGGGGCCAAACAATTAAGACTACTCTTATAAGGCAATTAACAGTGGCAATTAAGACTATATGCCTTTTATAGGAAAAATTAGGTTGGTATAAATGAGGAACAAGACCTTGGTAGACATGTATTTATGGAATTACATCTTTGAAATAAATATATATGATTTTTAGAGATGGACAAGAATTATCATTCCAGGAATCAAATGTTCTATTGAACCCTAAATCATTCAAGTTCTCTTCCAAACCATGTTAGTTCAACTGTTTGGGTGATTTTCCAGAAGTTAATTTTCTGAACCAGAATCTGTTTCTCATATTGGACATGGATAGACCCCGAAACCAGACTCTTTTTATCTGGGAACCATGTTTGAAGCCACCATAGACTTCCAGTTGGGAAGAGTAATTTCTAGAAAACCGTCCAACCACTTCTAGAACAGCTGGATCAGTGTGATCCAGAGGACCAAATGAAACATTCAAGACTTCTCCAGAACATTTGATTCCTGATGGTAGGTTTTATATATACACAATGACTTCCCATCTTGAGAAAATGTTAAAAGAAATGTTTTAATACTAAAATTATACCCTACTAAGCATGCTTAATTGTACTAAATTTTAAGGCAATATTATATCATGTTTGTTAATTTTTATTATCATGGTTGTTTTTATCATTTTTGCTTTCCCAAGAAGTTAGAATTGTAGAACTAAATACAATTAATAAAAATGTTTGTAAAAGCAATTGTATCAAGGAAAATAGACCATCAACAATTAGGAGAAACACAAATCAACTCAACAGGACAGAGATCTGGCAGAACAAAAAGACTTTTATTGATCAAAGGAATACTGTTCAGAATAGGATAGGCTAAACATCTCTAAGAACAACATTCCAGAGACCAACTTGAAGGGAAAAAATGAAAAACACAAGTAGAGATTGGACAAATCTGGCTTGCCAGTAGTAGATCTGAAAGGGAGCTGGATGTTCCAGTAGATCATAAGCTGAAAATGCTAAACAATGTGATGGCAACTTTTAAGTATCCCAGAGCCATAGATATAGGGTTTTACATTTCTCCCTGTTAAATTTCATTTTATTAATTTGACCACTTCAATCCCCTCATCCAAATCATTCATGTTACACAGCATGAAACCCAGGACAGAAATCCAAAATCCATACTTGTTCAATCAGAATAGAGCTGGAAGAGACCTTGGACGTCTTCTAGTCCAACTACCTGCTCAAGCAGGAGACCCTATACTATTTAGACAGGTGACTATCTTGTCTCTTCTTAAAAACTTCCAGGGATAAAGCTCCTGCCACTTCTGAAAGCAAGCTGTTCCACTGGTTAATTGTCCTCACTGTTAGGAAGTTTCTCCTTAGTCCCAGATTGCTTCTCTCCTTGATTAGTTTCCATCTATTGTTTCTTGTCCTGCCTACAGTTGCTTTGGTAAATAAGTTGAGCACCTCCTCTTTGTGGCAACCTCTCAAATATTGGCTATCATATCACCCCTAATCTTTTTTTCTCTCTAGAGCAGTGATGGCGAACCTTTTAGAGACTGAGTGCCCAAACTGCAACCCAAAACCCACTTATGCATCATTGAGTGTCGGATGGGTGTGGCCCATTGGATGGGTGTGGCCCATTGGATGGGTGTGGCCCATTGGGTGGGCGTGGCTGTGGTGGTAATGGCAGACTGGGTGGGACTAAAAAGTTCAATCAATCAATTCCAACTTTGCAAGATCTTTTTTTCCCCGCAAGAAGTTGAAATTGACTGATTGATTGAACCTTTTTTTTTTTTACACACGGCGGCGGAGGCCTAAAGCGAAAAGGTTTTATAAAACCCAGCTGAAGGGCTAGGACTGGGGTGATGGTATACATGCCCACAGAGAGGGCTCTGCGTGCCACCTCTGGCACCCGTGCCATAGGCTCGCCACCACTGCTCTAGAGATTAGACAAACCTAAATCCTGCAACTGTTCTTCATATGTTTTAGTCTTCAGGCCTTTAATCATCTTAGTTGCTCTTCTTTGCACTTTCTTCCAAAACCTCAACATCTTTTTTGCAATGTGGTGACCAAAACTCAATGCAGTATTCCAGTATTCCTTACTAAAGCTTTATAAAGCGTTACTAATACGTCGCGTGGTTTTGATTCTATGCCTCTGTTTATACAACCAAGGATTAGCTTTTTTGGCTGCTGCCACACACTGCTGGCTCATACCCGGTATTTAAGTGCTCATCAAGCTGATGGAAACTATTTATGAGTACTCTCTAGGATGGCCATTCAGTTAATTATGAATCTGTCTATCAGATGTATTCTCAAAGCTCGTATATTTTAACATTTTCTTAATGAGGAGGTAATAAAAGATTTCACCTAATGCTTTTCTGAGTTCACAATAGCTATGTCCACAACATTCCCTTTATCTAATATGTTAGTAACTGTCTAAAGAGAGATAAGGTTAATTTATGTATGATCTCTTGTGACAAACCCATGCTGGCTTGTGATTTTTGCACTCCTATTGAAGTGCTCACAAACATGCTTCTCAAACACATTGCCCACTATAGGTGTGAAGCTATTACAGACAGATAGTGCTTCATTACAGACAAATCTGTACATTCATATGTCTTTCTTCTCTATTTTGCTTTCCTCTGATCTTCTGAGACCTTACTAGTTTTTATCAAAGAATGTATTTGGAGGTTCTGGGACCACCTCCACTGGTTTCTTCAATGCCCTAGAGCAAGATTAATCTGATGTCACAGACTAGAATTCATTGAAATTCTATTTTTCTTTTTTTATTTTCTCCTCACCTGTCCAGAGTTACTGGACAATGATAGCTAGTGCTTCATTTCCACAAAAGCTTTATAAAGTTTGTTATTCAGAAAATTTGTTATTCTCCTGCAACATTGCATTGTGCCTTTTCCTCCAATATTTGGGGAAAAATTAATTTCTGTTCATCTGTGAAAACTGCCAGTTCTTCAATCTGCCCAATTCTCATAGGGCAAAATTTTCATATTACTATAAAGCAGGAAATATATACGCAACAGTTTTTAGCATTTCAAGCTTTGGGTTGTGATATTTGTGTCATAGAGGTTGTTTATACAGTTAATTTTGGCTCACTAGGTTTCTGCTCTGTCATTTGTAATGGCAGTGCATTTATATGTACAGAAAACCTCATATTAACTGAGAAGGTCCTGCTATATCTGCAGAATTTAATCACAGGAAAGTCTGCATAGAACTGCAGACTTAAACTCTATATTTTTACTTGCAAAATCTGAACTGTGTTGCAATTGATATTTCAGTTTTAAAATAGTCGTTTGTTCTGTTTCAGTATAAAAATGATAAACAATTTCTGGGCAAATTAAAATTCTGAACTATTATTATTAACTCTTATTACTATTCAGTGACATGGACCATATAGGTATTGTGAATAAACTGCCTTTTTTTTTGTTCCCAATGTTTTATAGTATGTAAATAGTCTGAATTTAACTTTAAAATTGTATGTAAATGCTGCTGTTAAGTTTTATAATATAATCCTGTGTATCTGATTATCAAAATGCTTCAAATAATCTAATCTTTCTGTCTTTGAGGATTCAGAATATCTATTCAAGTTCTTAGCTGGATCAAAGCCTAGGGTTAATAAAAAATGATTATGCTATAGTATATAGCCAATAAACTCTAATCATTGCTAGAGAGCAGGGATCTTTTACAGAGATAATTACAAAGTTTTTCACATAGGAGACAAAAATCAAATGTACAAGAGTTAAATATATAAAGGAGTAATATTTATTTTGATAATTGCATTTTAGAGTAAGATCCACATAGCAATAGTCATTCAAAGAAGCGGTGGGCTTATCTTCATTCCATGTGTTCAAATGAAGATAGCCATATGTCTGGGATACTTTAACCTGGATTCCAATATGGAGTAGTAGGATTGAACTTAATGGCTTAAACAGGTCCTTTTTAGCTCTATAATTCTATTTGGAAATAATTTTCTATCAGGAGTAATTGGCCAAAGAACATTGGAGATATGTATTTATCTTGTACATCCACTTATGTTAGCTGGCTGAAACTTCTTGCTATGGGCACTTATAATTTTTAATAGTTTTTTGTTTTTTACTTTGTGACATCCTCTAAACCACATTCTTAGTGCTGAGATGCTAAAAACGATTAGGGAGTAAAGTTCCATCCAATTGTTCTGGAATAAAGCTTCATAAGCCTCAGCCAATGGGGCATCTTATCAGAGTTTATAGAAATTGTAGTGCAGAGTATCTAAAAGGCTTCTTATAGTCTAGTCTTGGTTAAGAATCTTCCCTAAATAAAGGTTTAAAGTTCTTTCAGGAATTATGACTCAGTGAAACATTTTCTGCATCTTGAAGAGAAATCTTTATCAAGACACAAATTGACTGTAGTTGTGAAGAAAACAGTATTTTTGGAGGAAAGATCCCTGTTCTTTCTATTTATATTGCTAAGGATTTAGTTTTGTTTTTCTTGGTTTATGTCTATGGTATAACTATGCTTAAAAAAATGGAAGGCTTTCCAGTTCATTCATACAGTTTCAGCATTATGTAAAAACAAACATATGTGAAAATAGGTCATAGTGCTTGATTATCAAAAAATACACAAAAGTATGTAAAATAGATGTTCTGATGTTTTAGCCTCATTATAACATAGATAGGTGGGTGGGTGGATGGATGGATGGAGCGGGCGGTGGATAGATTTTGATATTTGTTGGATTAAAAATTGTACTAAATTACCATAGATTTTACACTGTTTATTCTTTTAATCTGTGCATGAAATGAAGACTTTGTATGTTAATTAACAGCATAATGCAAAATGAAAATGGAACACCTCAGCCCTAAAAATTTAAGTCCTGACTGATTCAACAGAAACTTCCTCTTTGATACATCCCTTTAGAGAGAACCAGAAAATCCATTTACATTTGCCTCTTTCACTTACCAGATGGATTTAGTAACCATTTGGCTGGGTTTACACAATTGTGTACATCAAAACTAAACATACTTCATGCTTAGGCAACATTTGATTACTCTGTAATTTGTAATCTATGGTTTATGGTGTACTGTATTTTGTGAATTCATCAGCTCGACATATTTAACAAACCCCTGCCTTAATTGGATGCCAGAATCAAGATATTAATATTTGTTGTACTTTTGAATACTGGGGAAATTATTGTATAATGCTTATACTTCCATTTATGGTGACTATGTATGTCTCAGTGGGCTTTCCAAGAAGGATAGTGGAAATATGATCAGGATTAAGTTTTTATTATGATGTGATACCATAGAATATATGTCTTGCTTCTAATCACCCAACTTAGGTTCATCAATGTTAAGTTTGTATTTGGCCACTGTATATAAAGTTGTGTCCGAATCTAAGGGGCAGTGATCATCTTCGTTTCTTAACTTAGGGAACCAGCATTGTCTGGAGATATTTCTGCAGTTATGTGCTATATACTTCTTAAATTCTGAAAGGAAGGGTAAAATGAAACAATAATTAGGCAGTATGACTAACGGAAGACTCATCGCTGTTGCTTTGTTTTGAGGTTATAGTGCATTATTATCTCAAATTCCAAAACAATTTCCATGTCAGTCTGTGTCCTGCAAGTGCCTGCAGGGCAGGTGTATTTTTAGTGATTGATTGAATGGTTTGGGAGACTGTTTGACACTTATGTGTTCTGTTGTGAGGGTAAATACTTTGAAAGAAAGAATGTTCCTTTGATGTGGTAATGAAGCACTAATGCAGGATGCAAATACCAATTTGACTCCTTTACCTGAGGTAATGTTTTACTGCCTTAGCCTTTGTAGCAGAGTATCTCCTACTTTACTCCATCGCATTCCTTTTAATTTTCAAACAGTTAAGTTGAAAATATTTGTTTAAGCTGAAAAATGAAACATTATATCACAATTCCACTCAAAGTCATTTAAGATAGTTACATTGAGGACTTCAAATTAGGCTTTCAGAATTCTAGTTATCTTACTGCTTTTGTAAGAATAGAGTAGAGTAGAGTAGATAGAGTAGAGTAGAGTAGAGTAGAGTAGAATAGAATAGAATAGAATAGAATAGAATAACAGAGTTGGAAGGGACCTTGGAGGTCTTCTAGTCCAACCCCCTTCCATATAATGTAATATATACCAGGGTCAATGTAATGTTTGGGTTGTAAATTGAAAAATCATGTGGTAAACTTGAGAATTATTACAGGGTTGGATTCAGATTAAATTTGTTGAATTTAATTCCTTTGAAAGCAATGCGAGAAGTTACAGCAGACTAAAAGGGGAGATTGTTTGATTCAGGGTTTTCCAACATTGGCAAATTTAAGACAGGTGGACTTCAACTTCCAGAATACCCCTGGGTGGCTGCAGAATTATGGGAGTAGAAGTCCACTGTTTTAAAGTTGCCAAGGTTAGGAAACCCTAGTTTAGTAACTGTGGATCTGGAGGTGCTTTGCTTTCACTGTGATTCAGAATTTCACAACAGAAAATGGAAATCTTACTAATAATATTTGAATGTCCTTAGTTGTCATTAGACAAAAATGAATAGGATACATTTTAAGGCCTAAGTACTATGTTATATACCACATGAGTAAAACAGAAACCTGTTATTCTCTTACTTTCATCCTAGAAGGCGATTTGAAATAGTTAGGTCATTTGGTTTGGAGTTCACCTTATCTTATTTCTGGAGAGCAGAAATGGATAACATTGCCTTTTATTGATCTACTCACTGAAAAGGCAACTTCTGGGCGCATCTTTTTTGTTGTCCACTTCTAAAGAATGTTATTTCATGTTATTTTTGAATACTGTTGTGTGTTTCAGTTTATTTCAAGCTACTGCCAGCAATTCAATGTCTACACTGCAGAGACAGGAATGCTCATGCAATTGAGTTACTGTATTTGTTATCATAATCCCTAATGTTATTTTGAGCATTTTTTAAAATCAGGAATGCTGCAGTTGTACATTAGTTACAGCATTTGCCTTGTAAATAGAGGTTTGCTGGTTTGAAACCCTGCCAAACCCTTTTTCAATTACTCTTTTATGTTTCCTGAGCATCCTATTTTACCTGCATTTTTAAAAAGTCCAACACTGTATCTTTTCATCATTTTTTCAGTCATCTAAGGTTAAAAAGGTCTCTGCTCCAAAATAGTTCATAGATTAAACTGTTATACATCAGTTAACTGGAAAACAAAGAAATTAAGCAGTATCTGACCTATTGAAATTCATTTTAACTGTGTGTGTGTATTTCTATATTTATATGTACATATATAAAAGTATACATTCTGGTAAGTCTACCCATGATAATTATTGTACTAATTATTTTACTTGGACTACGAAGCTGGAGGGCACAGCAGCAAGGAAATCGTCCATTAGAGGATTTAATAGTACCTTGCTGATGTTGCCAAAATATCACAGTCTGGACAGAGTTTTCTAAAGCTGATTTAGCATTAAAACAGCATAAGCACAGGACAGGAGAAACTTGAACTCTAAATGCAGATATGCCCTCAATTATACTCTAGTACTGTGGAATTTCCTTTTTTACTGATATGCACCCTGTCTCTTTCATTTAGACAAGTGGGTATTATCTTTTGGTGCTCTTCGTTATATACAGTGTTGAAGGTATACTATTTAAAATAACTAAAATATTTTCTCACTTCTAATGTCCATAGTAAACTTTCTGTTGTACAGTGACACATTAGTTGGTGTACCTGGCTTTGTCAAATAAGTAAACAAGTTACTGTCTGCCAGTAAAGAGTGGTGTCGTGGCCTAGAAGTGGAGCTCTTGTCTCACAATCAGAAGACTTTTGAGTTCAATCCTAAATAGTGGCAGATATTTCTCTCTCTGGGCGCTAAGAGAAAATATCTGCTGCGAACTCGGCATAGACGTCAGGAAGGGCATCTGGCCGGTAAACGCTCAGCTCCATTCAGTCACCCCAACTCCACCCCGATGCAAGGGATTACAGGGTTGTTTAAAAAAAACAGTCTGCCAGTAATATATATTAACCTAATAATGGGTTTATTTTTTTAATGAAGCTACTGCAATTGAGTAAATGACATTTTTGGAGATTTTTTTTAAAAATGAAGTGCACTAAAGGGGATAGAAAATAATACATTTTGCAGACATCACTATATATTTTGTTAGAATTGTTGCAGATGCTGCATAAAGAAATTTGAATAGTTTATTCATTCCAATATCCTGCCAAGTGTTCATTAGTAATTTTATTTAAGAAAATTGCTATTAAGATAAAGATGGGTGCAGGGCTAGTTTTATGGGGTCACAGTTTATGTGAAGCTGAAAAGGGGTGAGGGCTTAAACAGGATGGAGGCTATAAGAGCACATCTAAGGGCATAGCAATCTCCATTTATTTTCTGTTCTATTTATGGGATATTCAAATTCACCCATAGTCTAATGCATCTCCTTCTAACCCAATGGGTACATTGGGCTTGTGCCATTTTCCAATGACTACCTTTCTATTAAGTGGCTAATGGAACAGGATGATCCCAAGCAAGATTTGACTGCATGGTGAGTGAAGTTATTCTGTTCCCAGACCATTTTATCAATGAAAAGGCAATTTCCTCTAGAGCAACTCATCCCTTCCTTCTCCCTCTCTCTTTCATTTTGCAAGAATCCATCTTCATGTTAATCTAGGGCTCCCAACCTTTCCTGTTAACATATGACTCTCTGTGATCTCATGATCATGATCTATGACAGGTCCCCAACGTGTGGGCTGCATCCCACTACCGGGCCGTGGCCTCTTGGCCACTGGGCCATGTGAATGGCTGGCTAGTTCATGCATGCATGGGCATGCGCTTACCCCCTGCCCTTGCGCTGGCACTAGCCAAGCCACGATCTGTGAGCCTTTCGCTGGTGCTAGCCAAGCCGTGTGCCGGCGCTAGCAGCCCCATTTGCAGAGTGTGTGTGCTCACGGCCCCGTTCGTGCCCACGCACATTTGCATGTGTGTGAATGCACGCATAAAGATGCCTGTCCCTCCCTTTCCCACTGGGCTGTCAACCCAGAAAGGCTGGCGACTCCTGATCTATTATGATCTTTTTGCGGATTTCTGTGTGCATGTTCAATTAAAATGTGCATTAAAAAAATAGCCTGGAGAGCTAAATCATAACATTTCATAAAAAATGATTGCATTTTGGCTTGCATTTTTTAAATATTAAATAAATTGGCACTGCCAACAGTTATTAATGAGAATTACAGTGTAGTGCAACTGTAGAGGATACTACAGTAAATTATCTACTTCTGAAAGAAAATATTAGTAAGCTAATAAGTTACATTTAGTTGAATTTACTACTTGTGACTTTGACATTTCACAGACATTGAATGCTGATTTACATTCTCTTTCCCAATAATTCTAGGAGAAGAACGGCCAATGGGTTAAGCATATGAGTCCTTTGTCCCAGTTCAGAATCTGCTCCAAATTTCAGTGTTATCCACTTTTTCCTGGTTTTATACCAGCTTATCTAAAACTAAAGCAAAGCTGTGTTTTCTTCCAAAAGTTAATGGCTCTTTACTCATTCTGGCTCTGAACTTCAGCATTTTGTTCCTCATGTCTGTCTACAGGCAATGTAGCAACACACAACCACCATTGAAACCATTGATAATAAAAGGACATCATTGCAGAAAGTCATGGATTTTTGCTCCAAATCTATCTCATCATCTTCACAGACTGCAAGATATTTTTTAAAAAACAAAGAGAAAAAAAAATAGAGCTTGGAAGCTGGAAAGTTTTTCCATATAGCATTTACTCAGGTCTCCACAACATAAACTAAACCATGGAACGAGAAAGCGTACTAGAATTGTGGGAAAGATTTTTTTTTTTTTTTGCATACTACATTTTGTAGTAGTTTATAATTCTAGATTGCTCTGCAAGCTGCATTCAGGCAAAGCGAGATACAGGTCTTCTTCAGATTGAAAAAAGGAAGGGGTAGGTAGAATCTAAGTTTCTGTTCTTTCCATGCATTTTTACATCAATGCGTGGAAACTTAGTGGGAGCTGCAAAAAAATAAACCCTACTGTCCAGCCACTCAGCTATGCCTTATTTTGAGACGTCCATGTATTTTCATTTCTATTCAGTTGCACATTGTTTTCTTTCCTCAACTGTTGCATATTTTTATTCACTATAAATTCTGGCATATTGACCAATGCTTCTTTTTGTGACACAGGTAATGAAACTAATCTCTGAACATTAGACTGCCAACATAGGGATCATAAAAGATAGACTTTATGCCGCACTTACACATAAACGCATACTAAATAGAAATATGAAATACTGTAATAAATATTTCAATCGGTATTTATGAAAGGCTTTTGCTTAACTGCATTCCAGTCAACAATTCTGTTTTCCTGATTGAGCAATAAAGCATCTATTTAGGATTGATTGAAGCTATATTTAAAGCCAAGGCTGCCCTATGAATGCAAATCATAGTAAAGTTGTGAAACAGTGCTTAATAAATGTAAAGAAACACAAGAGTGATTGTTGACTTTAAAAAGGAGTTATTTAAAACTTCTCAGCCTGCTATTGTATTTGGATGGAAATGGTGTAATCTTGGTGTCTGACTTGAGAGAAGTCATTATAGGTGGTAATGACTGATAACCAGAATAGGAACCAGAATTTGTGTCATAAATCATTGCGGGGGGGGGGGGATTTCAAGACAATTTTTATGGTGCTTGTTAAGTGACTCACTAGGATCATTAAGCGATCCCAGATTTCCCAATGGGCACTTTTTGCCAGAAATCAGCAAAAATATAAATCATGATCAGGTAACCCACAGGGTGTCAGATGTGAACAGGCAGGAATTATTCAGAAAAATAGAACTACCAGAATGTAAACAATCAGAGAACAAATTATCTTATATGATTGCTATTTAGAAGGCTGGTCTAAGGCCTTCTTTGAACAGAAATGAAATGGTTTAACATAAACCTGGATTTTTTTTTATGGCCAAATGCCAGCACAGAACAATAGAATATATAAAAAGGATATAATATGATGAAAAGGGGCAGACATCTGAGTAGGGGATGGTTTTATATTTCCCTGATTGTACCACCATACCTTACCTGACTAAAAGCTTTCTATGCCCTGAATAAACTAATTGTGCAGTATTAGAGGAAGTACTTTATATGTTGGTCCACTGGCAATTTGAGAATCTGCCTATGTCACTTTGCACTCCACACCCCTCATGTACTATTTAATGAGTAAAGTTGCTTGATCATGGCCCCAGCTTGTCATGAAGCTGTTTCCCCAGTTTCAACTGGGCATTCAATCAAATGCCCAGTTGTGTCATTTCAAAACTCCTCCATACATAACAAAAGAAGGATTACCTAGAATTTATCTGTTGGCTACTCCCAGTTAGCTAAGAATAAGGATGGCAAGCCACTTTCAAAATCTTCCCCAGAAAACTGCAAGGACTAGTCCAGGCGATTGCCAGAAGTCAACAATGACTCAAAGGCACACACACAAAAATAAATATAGTATTAGTTGGCATATCATCTTAATTTAAGGTATTAGTTTAGCCCAGTACTTTTTTATTTGTCATAGCTTTCTGCATCTCAGTACATCTAAGAATTCTCATGTACGCCAGGAGGTTGTGTTTACTTTAATAACAAAGAAATAGTGTGCAAATTTGGGGAGAGGGAGGAAACATCTTGCTAGACAACTTAGCTTTTCCTCTTGAAATATGATATCCTGGAATAAAGTATATGTAAAGTTATACTATAGAATTCTTTCCTCACATTTATTTTAACGTAAAGGTAGCCTTCGACTTAGGACCACAATTGAGTCCAAAATTTCTGTTGCTAAGTGAGACAATTGTTAAGTGAATTTTGCCCCGTTTTACAGTTTTTCTTGGCACAGCTGTTAAGTGAATCACTGAAGTTGTTAAGTTAGTAACACGGTTGTTAAGTGAATCTGGCTCCCCCATTGACTTGGCTTGTCAGAAGGTCACAAATGGTGATCACGTGACCCTGGGGCACTGCAACAGTCATAAATACGAGTCAGTTGCCAAGTGTATGAATTTTGATCATGTGACCATGGGGATGCTGCAATGGTTGTAAGTGTGAAAAAAAGTCATAAGTCACTTCTTTCAGTGCCGTTGTAACTTTGAATGATCACTAAATGAACTGTTGTAAGACGAAGACAACTGGTGCAAAGAGAGGAATCCTATGTAAAAGTTAGCCCCACCTCATTTAGTCTCAGATCAATGTATATATGACTACAGTCTAATCTTTGCCTTTGGAAGATTTTGAATATAGGCATTTTGAATATTGAATTGGAAGGTATGATAAATTGTCTCAAAAATATTCATCATGGTTTTTTCAACTTCTTAGTAAAAAGTTACATGTTCCAATTTAATCTACCTAGACATCATCTGAAAGATTAAGAAAACGAAACGAAACACTTCAAATTACTATTAATGGTGAATGCAATATGTTAAAGGATTTTAAATACTTAAATCTGACTAAACCATAAAAGTAAAATATTGAAATACTAACATACTGAGTTAGTAAAATACTGAGTATCTATAAATTTGTGTTTGTGTATATATAAGTTATGATCACTGACAAGAGACATAACAGGAAACATAAAACATTGTAGAAAGCATAGAAGGTTTTGTATATTTGTGCAGGGGAATTAAATTAGAGTATTTCCCTGGGTAGAATAATACAACTAGGAAAAAAAAACTTGCAACCCTCTTGGAAATTTTAGAGTTCCCATCTGACAATAAAAAAGCAAATGCAATTGTCTTCACAACAGGTGGAACTTCTATTAGCAAGCAGAATTATGAGAGTAGACACAAGATGCTGTATAAAAGACACTGAAGGAACACAGGGGTTAAAATCTGAGATTCTTCCAGATCTCAGGAATACGATCACTCTACAAAAAGGATGTTTTTATACCCTCCATTCAATTTGATTGAAGACAAGACATTAAAGCTAGCTAAGGAGAAGTCCTTAAAGCGTATTGGGCAGGAAACATTGCATTTGCTTTTTTTAAAATTTACAGGTGTAAAGGATTTCCTGTTTATGTTTTGCCAGTACTCATTACCAAATTCAGTTTATATCCAAATTAGAAAAAGATTTTTTTTAATTTCTTATTTTATCTCAAGAGCTGTATTTGTTTTGCAATCACTGTAACATATTTATTCTTTTCAATCTTCATTGGTGACTTAAAAAAAGGAAATCTCAAATGCTGAGATAAGGGGAAATCTTGGTGTGGTCTTCAAATGTTGTTAACTTATTCTTAAAAAGTTACTAAACCAAAAGACTCCTCAGTGCTTTGGTCTGTTTGTTTTCCGACACTTTCAGAATCGGAAAAGTTATCTCCGCATATTTTTCTTTCTTTCTAATAAAATAGAAAGAGGTAAGATGATATCGAAGAAGTAACTGTAAAGAACTCTGAGCATTTCTGGAAATTGCATTAGTAATAATAGTTGTCATTCGCTTAATTGGTTTTTGAAAGTCATTTGTGGTCTGAGTCCGGTTATTAAATGTCACGTTTGTATAAAAGCTTCCCCCCCCCCCAGGAGTTAGCATAATGTCTTTTTGTAGCCAACAACACTCAAAGCAACACTCTCCCACTCATTTCCCAGTATTACTTTCCAGAATTTAATTTAAGATTAAGGTAAAATGCTTTTCTCCAGCAGGATGACTGTAGAGTCCAAATGGATGGGTTCTATGACGGCCTTCCTGCCTGGCAGACTGGGTAAAACTTCGGCCACACCCCTTCCTTTGGGCGTGACCCCAGTTTTGACTCAGTCTCGAAGCCTGGTACAAGTGCGAGAGGCAGCTCTCAGAAACAAACGAATTTAAACTCAAAAAAAAAAAAAAAAAAAAAAAGGAATCCCCTCTTCTTCCCTTGACAAGAGAAACTTCCCGGCAGCGATTAGAACAGGATCGGCGGACTCGTGAGTGGGGCTAGCCGGGGAGGCTCGGAACGGGCCGGATCGCTCGCTTTCTTCCGGCCCGCCGAGCAGCTGTTCGGCGCGGGGGGGGTTTTTTCACCGGGTTGCGCATAGCCCTCCGGGCCCTCCCAACAGCTGAGCAGCCTGGCCGAGGGAGCTGAGCGCCACGGCGCGAAACAGCTGAGCCGCGCGGGAAGCGGCAAACCAGGTCGCCGCTCGGCTGCGATCAGCTGGGCGGCGCGATAAACAGCGCGGCAAGAGCAAAGCCGGCGCTGAATTCCCCTATACCCAGAGGAAAGGCGCAGCCCCTCATGACTAGAGGAGTCTTCCTGATTGCAAAAATCAGGATCCGCCATTACTCTTGAACCTCGTGGATTCCCGGGCTTCCATTGGGAGGCGTGGCTTCTTCCCCATTCACCATTTTGGAACTTGATCTTCCCGCCGTTTCCCCTTGGGGGCGGGGCCTTCACCCGGACTCCATTTTCCGGCAAACAAAGGGCTTTTTCCCTTGCAAGGATCTGAGGTTACCCAAGGAAACTGAGACAGAGGAAGGAAGAGGGAAAGTAAAATAACCGTTTTCCTATCGTGGTCTGTTGCCACAGCCACAGACTGGGGGAGAGAGAGAGACATATGAACTGCACCTTGTCTGGACTAGGTGAGGAGGTGAGGAGGAACATTCTTCCCTAACTGTTCCCATAGTGGCCTTTAGTCACTGCCTTGCAGGATCTTCGGTCCAAAGAATCCTGTCTGTCCGGCCATTGTTTGTATAGGCAGAGGAGGGCACAGTCCCAAGCATCTGCCTCTGATCTGCGTACCTCATTCCCCCATCCCAGGCATTTCCTACTCGGGGTGTCTGGCACAATGGCAGACAATGTCTCGTATTCAGTCACACAGGTCCCTCAATTGTCCCCCCCACAACAGCAGCGAAAACGCAGATCCTCTGAATCAGAGGTGGGGGGGAAGAAGAAAGCTAAAACAAAGCACCTTACTCAGACGGGACAGTCTAAAACGGCTGAGCGAGAGGCTCTGAGGAGACATTTGGCTTTAGAAAGACAAATTAGCAGGGCACAGAGATCCAATGCCAATGGGACAAATTTGGTTTCCCCTGTCCCAGTGGCGACCAGCACAGAACCTACTGCCGAGGAAGTGCTCAAGACTTGGTCTCCTCCTGGGGAAACTGAACAGTTAGATTCCTCCAATCCCTCCTCACCAGCTTCTTCTCCCTCACCCGACCACACTCCAGCGCCTCACCCCAGCGACAAAGCGCAGGAGAACATATGGTCGGCACGATTTCAGGCATTCATGCAGGATGCATTCTCCCAATTCATGGCCTCCAAAGGGCAAGTGGCCTTTCACACACCCCGTAAGGGACGAGCTAGGCCACCCCCTACCAACATCTCTGAATCTTCCTCTCAACTAGGAGAGGGTGACTCAGTAGATCTTGACATGTCAGACATGCCCCTATCGGAGGACGAGGAAACCGCACCTGAGCAGGAGACGAGCTCTGGCCTCTTTAACCCAGCGCTCCTAAAATCACTCCTGACTAAGGCAGTTTCCACAGTCAGCCTAACATCAGTACAGGATGAGAGGCCATCGACTAGCAAGGAGGCCAACCCTCTGTTTGCCAAAAAGGTCCCACAGGACAAGTACATTCCATGTGCGGAGGTCTTCATGACCACGCTGGAGGAACAATGGTACTCACTTGCAAGCCCACCGGCACCTAACAGCGCGGAGAGGAAGCTTTTCAACCTATCTCCCTCCTTCTCTAACATGTTAGAGGTTCCCACTGTAGATAAACCCTTGATCTCATTATTCTCTACCTCCGCGATTCCAGGAGACATGGCGGAGGTCTTGAAACCTGAGGAGAAGAAATTTGAACACTCCTTCCGGCGTTCCCACATGGCTGCAGCCTGGGCGGCCAGAGCAGCCCCCTCATCATCATTCTTCGCGAGGGCCTGCATCATGTGGCTGAGGGAACTGCAGGGCACGGTGCCTCCAGACCAGGTCAGAGTACACCAGACATTGGCCAAACTCCTCGCGGCCTATCAGTTCATGTCTGACGCTTCACTGTACGCAACAAAGTATGCGGCAAGATCCATTGCGGCCACAGTGGCCTCGCGTAGGCTACTGTGGCTCAAAAACTGGAAGACAGACCTGAGGTCCAAATGGCGTCTCTCGACGTCCAAATCCAGTGGAGAGGCCCTATTTGGTTCCATTCTGGATCCACATGTCAGCGAAGGCAGAGACAAGAAAAAAATCCTAGTACATCCATCAAAGAAGTTAGACAGGAGAGGCAGTCAGGACTTCCGGAGGCAGGGCTCCCGCCCAGGAAGCCCCTGGGATTGGAGGCAGCCCTTTCGATCAGGGCAATCCTGGGACTGGCCCAGAGGCTCACGATCCTTCTACCCGAGACAGGATCGAACCCAGGATCGCCAAAGCCCGGGAGCCAGGGGCCAGTTCCAGTCCAGACGCCCAGATAGGGGAGCGGGAGGCAGATCCTTTAAGCGTACCAAGTGACGCCAAACAGGACACACCCATCGGGGGTCGGTTAGGAAATTTCACCGAGGTCTGGGAACAGACCACGACCGACGCCTGGGTCCTGGAAACGATCAGGCATGGCCTGACCTTAGACTTCTGTTCTCCCCCTCCAAACCGGTTCATCAGATGTCCCATCTCCAGAAGAGCACACAAGACAAGGCTGATAACTTCGGCCATAGATCACCTCCTGTCAATTCAAGCAATAGAGAAGGTACCAAAGGAAGAGGAAGGAAGAGGATTTTATTCTATCCTCGTCGTTATCCCAAAGACATCAGGAGGGTGGAGAGCAATCTTGGACCTGAAGGGCCTGAACTATTTCATAAAGTACAGGAGGTTCAAGATGCACTCCTTAAAGTCCATACTAGCCAGAGTCAGGGAAGACGATCTACTATCCTCAATAGATCTCACAGAGGCGTACCTACACATCCCCATCCACCCCAGCTACCGGAAATTCCTCAGATTTACCTACGCGGGGCGACATTACCAATACAGGGCATTACCCTTCGGACTGTCGTCAGCACCAAGGGTAGTCACAAAGATCTTAGCTGTACTAGCGGCCCATCTCAGGTTGATTCCGGTTCGCGTCCAGTTTTATCTGGACGACATCTTGATTCAGTCCAGATCTCGGGAACAAGCAAGGACAGACCTCAAGACCACAATCCGAACCCTACAGGGGCACGGATTCTCGGTCAATCTAAACAAGAGCCACCTCATTCCCTCAAGGAGACTGCAACACCTGGGCGCGGTGATATACACGTCACAGTGCAGGGTATTCCTTTCCCAGGAGCGACTGATCAACATATCCAAGCTAATCCACCAAATTCAAGAGATCAGGAGAGTGCCCTTGCTACAACTCTCGAAGCTCCTGGGAAAGATGATATCGTGCATGGGCATCATCCCATGGGCAAGGCTCCACTCGAGGGAGTTGCAGTGGTTCCTCCTACCCTACCAGAGGAGGAACCTCAGCACCTCAAACAGGAGTGTGCTGGTACCAGCACAGGTGATGAAATCACTAAAATGGTGGCTATCCCCCATGACACTCAAGGGGAGCATAATCAGGGAACCGAACAGGGTCACGCTCACGACAGATGCGAGCCTGTTCGGATGGGGAGCCCATCTGGGGACCCAGATAGCACAGGGCCAGTGGGGTCAGAAGGACCTGTCACACAGCATCAACTGGCTAGAGCTCCGGGCCATACACCTGGCCCTCCGTCATTTCTCACACCTAGTAACGAGGAGGCACGTCCTCGTGCTTACAGACAATGTAGCAGCCAAGGCGCATGTAAACAAGGAGGGAGGAACGAAATCAGTGGAACTAATGAAGGAAGCATTGGCTCTGGCTCGGTGGGCAGAAGCCAATGTGAGTTCCATCAGAGCGGAACACATCTCCGGGGAGACAAACACCCAAGCAGACTCCCTGAGCAGAGCCAAGGTGGACCAGTCGGAATGGCGTCTGGACCCGGCTCTCTTCGAGGAGATCTCCCGGAGGTTCGGACAACCGCACCTAGATCTATTTGCCAACCACAAGAACACACAACTCCCCAGGGTCTTCTCCAGATTCCCGTCCCCGGGATCGGAGGGAACGGATGCTCTCAGGTGCCGGTGGCCGGCGCAACTCCTGTACGCCTTCCCCCCGCTGCCACTAATACCGGCAACCATACGCAAGATGATCCTGGAGGGCGCAGAAATGGTCTGCATTGCCCCTCACTGGCCACGGCGCCCGTGGTTTGCCGACCTCGTGGACCTTTCGATATCACCTCCGTGGAGGATTCCCCCGGACAGGGTAAAACTCAGTCAGGGCAAGCTTGTACACCCAGATCCCCAGTGGCTACAACTAGTCGCTTGGCATTTGAGCGGCAAAGCTTAACTAAACAATCTTATTCTGCAGGGGTGATATCGATCATACAGGCATCACGAAGGGCGTCCACCAATAGGATTTACGACGCTACATGGAAGGGATTCTGTAGGTGGTGCGCTTCGCTTCACCTAGACCCGACCGCAGTATCTATCCCCAATATCCTAGACTACCTATTGGAGGGTCTTAATAGGGGCCTATCAGTCAATACCATCCGCAGACAGATATCGGCCCTCTCAACCGTACTCTCCTTTCAAAGACAGGGTCGTTCTTAGACCAGACCCGACCTTCATCCCGAAGGTAAATAGCACCTTTCACAGATCTCAGGAACTTACGCTTCCTGATTTCTGTCCAAGACCCAAACATAAGCTAGAACACAGATGGCACAAGCTAGACGTACGGAGAGCACTGTGTTTCTACGTGAAACGCACCTCGGCTTTCCGAACGACTGAAGCATTATTTGTGTCCTTTCAACCATCAACTATGGGAAAGAAGGTATCTTCTTCCACCATAGGCAGGTGGATCAGAGCCTGCATAGCGCAGGCCTACGTCTCACAGGATTTGCCAGCACCCAATCAGGTGACTGCCCACTCAACTCGGAGCGCAGCCACATCTGCGGCGTGGCTAACGCAAGCTCCGGTGGAGGAGATTTGCAGGGCCGCAACCTGGTCCTCACCTTCGGTTTTCATTCGACATTACCGTTTAGACTCCCTAGCAGCAGCAGACGCGGCTTTTGGCAGAAGAGTTCTTCAACAGGTCGTATCTGCTCAGAGTTCGGTAGCCTAGACATTCCCTCCCAGGGGGACATGAGGGCTTTGGTATGTCCCATCCATTTGGACTCTACAGGCATCCTGCTGGAGAAGGGGCGTTGTCTTACCTGAACGCCTTTTCTCAGCAGGATGATGTAGAGTCCAAGCCCACCCAGAGGATAGGTCTAGGCAGGGATATAATAAAGATATAATAAAGAGCTGCAAGGTTAATTCCAACAAAGTTTCTCGCCTAAGTCAAAACTGGGGTCACGCCCAAAGGAAGGGGTGTGGCCGAAGTTTTACCCAGTCTGCCAGGCAGGAAGGCCGTCATAGAACCCATCCATTTGGACTCTACATCATCCTGCTGAGAAAAGGCGTTCAGGTAAGACAACGCCCCTTCTATTCATAGGGGGGGGGAAGAAATATCAACAGAATTCATGCTTAAATGTTAACAGGTCTATGCCAAAATATTTTAATTATGCTTAATTGAAGCTCTTTTTTAAAGAGCTATAATCATACTTCCTATAGTATTTGATTTTCTAATTGAATTATGGTGCCTATATAAACATGAAGTAATATCAATATTACATTCATCATACTTTATATTCAGGTTTTCATCTGACATCCACAATTCCAAGTTTCCAGTGTTGTCCCCAAAACTGGGTCTTAGCATGGTGTTGAAACCAATTGATCACCAGACCCAAGAAGTGGAACAGATAGACTTTTATTTTAAAGTGGCCTTGACTTTGAAAGCTACCATGGCGGCAATTACAGTTTTACAGCAGTTTTGATTCACATACACCCCTTTGCCCTTCCAATTCACCCCTTTGCCCTCTCCCCAATAATACATGTATAATATATCATATTGATTGGTTACCTGGATTGCAGCCCCCTAAAGCTTTCTCGCTTGCTATGCAAAATGTCACGCCACCAATTGACCACCTCGGGTCACAGGTATCTTGCAAAGCTTTTAGTTTCCTGTGCCTGCTATGTGGTTTTGGGTTTTCTTGTAAGTGAGCTATTCCTGTACCCAACATCCTGGCTAAGTCGTTGGACCTATGAATCTGTCTCACTTCATTGTCCCTGCAGCCTCCCCCCTCCCGCAGCCCCCCTCACAGTGCTATCAAGTATGCCAACTGTTAGCAAGCTTGTGCTGCAAATCCCTTAGTGAGCAGAAGAAGAAAAAGTTGTTAAAGAAAAAGTTCTTTAAGAATAAATGTTTCTCTCAGAATTCATCTTCCTCACTCTCATGTCCATCACACCCACACCGGGATCCTATTTCCATATATGACCCTTCTTCTGATCCCCAGGGCCTTGTCTGCACGTATATTCTTTCATCTGACCCTTCACAAGTGATACAGAATTTGTGCTTTCAGTTTAGGCAAATAATCCAGATTAAACTACAAAAACCCACACTTTGGTTTAGAAAACTGCATATCGATTATCTGCCTTTTACAATATTTTTTCGTTTTATTTTATTATAGGGCTGTTTTTGTCAGTGGGCCAAGGGCACATAATTGGTATCTTTCCCACTTGAAAACTTCACCTCAATATGCACTTCTTTATACAAGAATCTAGTGTTGTGAGAGTTATATATTTCTGGTCAGTGATGTGAGGGACAAATTATTTTACCAACAAGTCTTTCAAACTTACCTCCTACTAGTGTTTGATTCTCTGCTTGTGCCATACTGTATCACATTGTGGATTTTTAAAAAATGTGAAATAAAAACAACTTATATCACAATTATTGCACAAGAAGTGCTTAGGGTTTGTGTTTGACTTCATGATTCTGTATTGGCACAGATTTTCATAAAATGTGTGTACTAGGAACAGTATTTTTTATTTAAATAGGTAAACAAACTAAATTTCACAATAATGAGAAAGATTTCAACGGTGTGTAATCTGCTGCTAGCTAACATGAATAAGCCTAGCCTTATTCTCCTTTATACAGTATGTACCTGTCTTTAAGTTGGATGATTTTTCAGAAAAGAAACTCATAAAAGACACAAGATCACCCTCCCCTAATAATGTTTCATGTTTAATATGCATTCAGAAATGCTACATATGTGCATACGCAGCATCTTCTGTCATACATTGGTATGAATATGCACACATTAAAAACAGCTGCATTTGGTACAAATACTAAACTGAATTCTAGTACATTGATGTATATAAATAAAAAAAGCTGTGCTGTGCATTAATTTTTATTTTTATTAATCAAATTTATATGGCTGCCCAACTCATGGAAAGTGTGTCTGTGCCCTCTGTTGCTCCATGTTTCTTAATTTCAAAAAAGTAATTTCATAGTTCCAAATGAATTAATTGGACTTATTTCCAAGTAAATATATGCTATAATCCTTTACATGCAATTATCTAAAGCAGCGGTTCTCAACCTGTGGGTCGCGACCCCATTTGGGGTCAAACGACCATTTTACGGGGGTCGGCAAACAACGCAATCCGCCATTTTTTTTCAGCTGGCGCCGCTGCGCATGCACGCCGCACATGGGGGCGGTGCCATGCATGGGGGTGGCGCCACGCATGCACGCCGCGCATGGGGTGGTGCCGGTATAAAAAGGTTAAGAACCACTGATCTAAAGAGAATGTTCATTGAAAATGATGGAAGCTGCTTACATACAGTGCAGTTTTTCTTTTTCTTTTTTGTTTCAAAATAGCTATAAGGCACTCCCTTATCCAACACTCTCTTGTTGCCTGGGTAGAATTATAAAGTACAGTAAATCAATAAACATCAGTAAAGGGTTGGCAGAAAACCGTAGCCAGTTCAAAGTTCTTTATAACTATGTACATAAGTGTTGACAATTTGATTTCAGTGAAATCTGTGGAGAAATATTTTTATCAGTGTAAAAACATACTGGGCGTATCCTTGAATGTTAAAGTATCTGGCATAATAGTATTTAAGAAATAAAAATATTAATGAAATCAATATCAATATCATTGAATTTAGACTGCTTATGGCTACATAGGGTTTCTAGGCTGATTCCTCTTTTAACTTACTACCATGCATGTCCTGTAGGAGAAGATGTGGCAGAGTTAAAAGAGAAATAAGCCTAGAATCTTTCTTAGACTGTCACAAGCAAAGTTCAACCCCCCCCCCTTGATTTCCATTGACCCTTATCTAACTTCAGGCAAGTGGTGTTAGTTGAGAAGATTCCTGTGCATAGGCTATGTAGCAATAAATCAATTTAATTGGACCTCCACGTGTGGACCTGATCTTTTATGCCTGACATGCCCTTTTGTGTCATTTCAAAACTCCTCCATGCATAACAAAACAAGGATTACTGTCTTCCTTTTAGGTCAAAAATGGCCTGTCACTGTTTGCCAACTGATATGCTAAGACCCTCCTCAGGGTTCTGTAGCCATTTTAAAAGTACAGAGGTGGTTATCTTTTAAAAATAATTTGTAAAAGCTACTTTTCATTATAAAAATATCTGTGGTAGGGAGGGGAATCTTGGTGGAGCAGGCAATTTTGCCTTTTGGTTCCAGTCCTGTCTCTCTTGCTCAGTCCTAGGATAAAACTTTATTTTTGTAACTTCCATGTCAGCATTTCAAGCACACAAAAAAAATTAACATCCAAAAATTTAACATCCAAACCCTTAAATTCATTTAGAAAGATCTTTAATGATCAGGATAGAAGCTTTAATTTTCTTTACCAGAAGATGGTTTCATTGTGATATTTTATAACAGGAGAATTAAAACAAATGAATTATCAGTCTTTCCATTATGTCAGTGCTTGCATCAGTCTGTTTTATTTTTGTATTTGTAGAACTGCAGTATCCACATTACAGATTGAGCCTGGTAGATCACCAGATGAATCTGCGAACTCTAAAAAAGGTCATTGTTTTACTGCTGATATAGATTGTAGATTGTCAACTTTACATAGTGTATGTTAAGTCAATATGATACATGTTTGACATACCTATACTTTAAACATCGTAATTTTTAGATCTTGAATATAATTCCTTTGAGATGTAGACTTGTAATCCCTTTGTTTCCTTTGTACACTTAGATCCAGCACCAGGTGTTATTATCTAAATATATATAGGGTGACTTTATTCAAAGAAAAAAAAAATCCTAATACATGTAGTCCAAACCTTGGAACTAATCTAAAATAGCTGTTCTGCTCCTCAATTATAAGTCAGTTCATTTATCTACGTCACTCTAAATTTTTAGTGCACATGTGGGCTACACTGCCATTTTGGGAATAGCAAGGACGAGGTCAGTTTCCAGTAAGTCAGGAATCATACATATATCATTTGACTAAAAGTGAAATTGCTAACTTGGCATCTATAATTGAGTGAGTTGAGTGGTGTAGAATTGACTCAGCTGTGCCCACCTGGGATCTTGGCGCCGTAACAAGCTAGTTTGCATTATTTACAGTTTTAACTAGTTGCTAAAAACTTATTTCCTTTTTCTCAGATGAGTTGCAGTGGCTTTTTGATCTTCTCAATCAAATTTGCTCTCTTTGTGTTAAAAAGAAGTCAGTCATCAGTACAAAGCAATTGGGGATTACTGATTTCTTTTTGAAACTTAGTTCTACCTATTAAACCAAATGTAGTTTCCGTATCTTGACTGATTCTCTTTTCTGAGAATGGGGAAGAGGACCCATTAAGATGACCTTTGTGGGATCTGATGAGTTTTTGAATGCTGTAAAGGGAATTTTTCCTGGACCACTGATGAGAGTTGGGGCAGTGCACAAAGTATTATTGAATCACCTATGGATGGATATCTATGAGGTGGGGTGCCAGTAGTCCATGTTTTGTCCCAATGCTATTTAAAATTTATCACATTTATAATGAAACAATCAGATGCAATTATTAGGAATTGGGGAGGTGCATGTCAACAGCAGATGACACTCAGCTCTACTTCCCTATCTTATCTAAATCAGAGGAAATTGTGCATGTCACTGTGCATGCCTGGATATACTGATTGGTTGGATGAAGGCCAATGAATACCAATATAGGTAGTCCTTGACTCACGACCATAATTGAGCCCCAAGTTTCTGTTGCTAAGCAAGATTAAGTGAGTTCTGCCCCATTTTACGACCTTTCTTCCCACAGTTGTTAAGTGAATCACTGCAGTTGTTAAGTTAGTAACACAGTTGTTGCGTGAATCTGCCTTCCCCATTGGCTTTGCTTTTTAGAAGGTTGCAAAAGGGGATCACATGACTCTGGGATGTGGCAACCGTCATAAATATAGGTCAGTTACCAAGAGTGACTGATAACCAAAGGTCAGTTGCCCAGCGTCTGAATTTGATTACATGACCATGGGGATGCTGCAACGGTCATAAGTGTGAAAAAATGGTCACAAGTCCCTTTTTTCAGGGCTGTTGTAACTTTGAACAGTCACTAAACGAATTATTATAACTCAAGGGCTACCTGTAAAACAAAGACTTCAGGGCTTTGTTATTCCTGGGTCTGAAAATTGTAAATAGAGCTATACTTTTCAAGAAGTAGATAATCTGAGGGTGCTCCTTTGCCTCAGTATTGTCAGGATTACTAGAAATACTTGCTTTCAAATTGCTTGTGCCCCAAAAGAGAATAGTCAGCATGCAGTCTGTCTAGCTAAAACTGCCCATCTCTTATTTAGACTGTTGCAGTGCATTTTATGTGGATTGTCATTGAGCTTGGTTCAGAAGCTGCAAAAAGGTTACAGACGATGGCTGCCCAACGATGCATATGTTGTCAGAAAGCTGGCTAGATATGGGAACCCGTTGTGAAGAAGCCAATATCCACACAGGATTGGGGAAAGACAAAACTCTTTTATTTCCGTACAGTTTCACATCCAAGGAGCGTGTCAGAAATCAGGCACAGTTAATTTTTATACAATTAACTACAGGAAACAAAAGTAAGAGAATTGGTGGATTACTTACAAAGTTATATGACAGTCACACATGCACACAAAGCAAAGCTATTCCATAATTCTGCAATAATTATTTAATTCTTCAGCACAAAAGATGGAGAATCCACCAATGGGTTAGCTCTGTCTTTGAAGGTCCGAATGGCAGCTGCGGAACTCACGCGGCAGCCAAAATGGCGGCTGGACCATCCGACGTGATAACTGGGGCAAGGAGCTGGACGGAGCCTCATGTATCCTCCCAGGGGAGTTGGGGAGAGATCGGAGCTACAGCGCTGATCCCAGCACTGAAGCAGCTGGAAGGAAAGGATTAGTTGCAGGAGAAGTTGAAGCCTCAGCACTTAGCCCCAGGGCCCTGGGGGGAAAAAACCACTTCCCAAGCCTCCAACAGGCAATCTGAAACAGCGCTAATCCCAGTGCTATTGAGATTACTGTGGAAGTCAAAAAGGGAGTCAGAATCTACCAATGGGATAAACTCTATACCTGCAGCTACTTTGGGAGCCAAACTTGTCACGTCCTTGAGGGCTGGAGACCAAGTCAAGATTGGATGTGTCCTGGCCCAGGATGGGGCGTGGCAACTTTGGCTGATTTGGTCTGCAGGGCAGGAAGACAGAGCTAACCCATTGGTGGATTCTCCATCTCCGTGCTGAGAAAAGGCGTTCAGGTAAGACAACGCCCCTTCTACTTCATTATCATATATTGTAAGTTGATTATTTCCACAACGTACAACCACAGTTTTGCTAAGCAAATTGCTGCTGCTAAGCAAATTTTGTTGGCTTTGCTAGCATTGACTTTGCTTGTCAAAAGGTCGCAAAAGATGACACTGCAACCATCATAAATATGAGCCGATTGCCAAGCTTACGAATTTTGGTCATGTGACCACGAGGGTGCTACAATGGCTGTTACTGAAAAATGATCACAAGTCATTTTTTCCAGTGCCATTGTAACTTTGAACCATCACTAAATGAACTGTTGTAAGTTGAGGATTATATGTATGCATGATGAACTTTGCTTTCCTCCAGACCCTTGTTCGGACACTCCCAACCACTGCTTAAGCCAAATATCATAACACTTTTCTTAGTAGTTCATTTGCAAAGTATCTTACCTAAATGTCAAAGCTGTAGCCTGTTATTCAGTCTATATAGGAGACATTTATGGTCAGCCTATGGTGTGTTTGTGGTTGACTGCTCTGGCTCTTGCCAAAAGATGTCATACTACTTCTAGTAGGAAAAGGCATAACAAATAACTCAGTTAATGCATAGCTCACAAAAGCCTCTAATTACGTATTGAGAAGCTAATAAGTCACAAGAGCCTCAAACTGAAGGGATATCATAGCTATAAGTAAAAACTAGAAAAATTTCAACTCATCCTACACATATGTGATATCTGTGGAAACAACTCCAATTAGTTACAGAGTCAGATTCAAGGTTCTGGTTATGATGCAGAAGGATAACTTGTCATCAGACCTACCTACCAGCTTGCTTTTTTTGTTTGTTTGTTTGTTACAGTCATAGTAAGTTACTAATCAGGGTTCTCTCTATCAAGAATGCCCCCAGTAGCTACTTATAGGTGGATTTTCTCTCTGGCGGTATCTGTATTTTGTTCCCTGAAATTGAGGACCTGCCTGATATATTTCCTTTTAGGTGCCTTTTATATCCTGGCCTTTTCTGTATGAAAAGTAGAAGATTGTTTCCACTTTCCCTGATCTTCTTAAATGCATTTCATTGAGTATGATTTATATTGTTTAACTCTGCTTTATGTATTATTGAATTATATATTTTATTGGTGTTTTACTGTAAGCTATTTTGAGATGTTCTGGCATAGCAAGCAGTATCTAAATATACTAGATGGTGATGATATTGATGATATGATGGAGAGGTGAAATTAGTGGGACTGATCAAGACAGGATTTTCCATTTTCTTTTGCTTTAGAGAGAAGTTGGATTTTGCCTCTCCTCCCTCCCTCTCTCTTTCGTTCTTTTCATTCATTTTTTTGAGGTAATTTTAAATTTAACATTATTTTAATATATTTTTCACATCAACATTATGAGAAATTGCTCTATTGATTTTTTTGGATTTTTGCACTGACAAATTTCAACAAGATTGTTGGAGAAAGCTTCAGGATTCACAAAAATCTTTAGGCTACAGGAAATAGGACTTTGGGTGGCCTTAAGACTTCATAATCCCTTTCTTTGCTTTAGAGCAGGGGTATCAAACTCAATTTCATTGAGGGTCGCATCAGCATTGCGGTTGCCCCTGGGGGGCCGGGTGGATGTGGCCAGGGTGGGTGTGGCCTACTGGGTGGGTGTGGATGGAGTGGGTGTGGCTTACTGGATAGGCGTGGATGGAGTGGGTGTGGCCTACTGGGTAGGCGTGGCCAGCTCTACATTGTTCGCGTCAAGGGTGCCTGTGGGAGCCTGGGCAGGAATGGGACAGATCTGAGGGTCTCTGGCAGAAGGGGGTAGAACCAGGACAAGCGCCAAGGCATGATGTATTTCTTCATTCCTCACAAAAGGTGACACCTCTCCAGCATGCACCCAGGGGGCAGGGCCAACGTGGCAGGGGCAGGTTCCTTGCTGTTTCTGGACAGCCTTGTGGAGCTAAGACTGAATGAATTTCAGCATAGATGGCCACCACAAAATTGTACATTGGTTCCCAGCTGGCCTGGGCCAGGGCCAAGGCAGCAGGGACTGTTCCCTCACTGTTTCCAGGATGGCTTCGCAGGCCACATGAAAACATTTCGCGGGCCGCATCTGGCCCCCGGGCCTTGTGTTTGACATGTCTGCTTTAGAGGAAAGTAACTTTGGTATCCAAATTCAGAAGGGATTACAAAATTGGGTAGACAATATAAACTTTATATTTGTCTTACAAATTAAGATATGGTATCTCTAAAGTTTATTCCAGGAAGATGCGAATGAAGAAAACAAAATATATTCTTATTTAAAGTTCTTATTTGTCAGGATCCCATTCTGTCCCTAGAATCCAGTTTTCAACGGAGTCACTCTCCTGATCTCTCGAGTTTGTGGCACATTCAGAGTCCTTGAGAAAAGAGGGATTGTTCTCTGCATCTGGCAGAAATAAGAATGCCTATTATGGCTTCGACTCACAGCATTTCCTGCACTAAAAATGTGTATTCGTTTTGCAGTGTACTTTGAAGGAAATCAGAAATACCAAGAAAGGTTTTTGCTGCCCTGTTTGCAAATAATATCTGCAGGGTGACAGGCAGAGTCCTTTTTCTGTGGAGTACCCTGTGCATGATAGAGGACTTGGAAGAGTTAATCCAGACATATAAAAAAGCCTGTCCTTCTTTGACTTTTGTGCAACATGGAAGACAGGATGAAAGGATTTCTCTCATCCTGCTGAGACTGGCTAGACAGTGTTTTATTGATATTCTGCCAAATGTACTGTTCAATGCACAGTAACCCTTCACCAAATTGTACAGGTAATCCTTGATTTACAACAGTTTGTTTAGTGACTGTTGGAAGTTACGTCACTGGAAAAAGTCATTCATGACATTTTTCACACTTATGACCACTGCAGCATCCCCATGGTCCCGTGATCAAAATTCAGATGCTTGGCAACTGACTCATATTTAGGATGGTTGCAGTGTCCTGGGGTCATGTTTTGCTAACTTCTGATGAGCAAAGTCAATGGGGAAGCCAGATTCACTTAACAACCATGTTATTAACTTATCATCTGCAGTGATTCACTTAACAGCTGTAGCAAGTGAGGTCGTAAAATGAGGCAAAACAAATGTCTCAATTAGCAACCTAAATTTTGGGCTCAGTTGTGGTCCTAAGTCAAGGGCTTCCTGTATACCAGTGATGGCGAACCTTTTAGAGACCGAGTGCCCAAACTGCAACCCAAAACCCACTTATTTATTGCCAGGGTGGGCGTGGCTGTGGTGGTCATGGCAGACTGGGTGGGGGTGGCCAAGGTGGGTGTGGTCACCTCAATGTTGCTCGTGGGGAGGGATGCTTGCGGGGGCCGGGCAGGGTTGGGGGAGATCCAGGGGGTCTCTGGCAGGTGGGGTGGTGGGTAGGAGGCTCGTCCCGTGGGGTGAGGCGAAGCAGGGCAGGGGCTGGGGCAGTTGCTGCCTGACACCATCGGCCCCCGCACACAGAGGCCAGCGAGCACATGGGGGCCGACAGTGTTCGTCAGCAGCCACAGCCTGCCGGCCCCTCGACCGACGCACTCTGGGGCTCTGCAGCCCGCCACCAGGGAGGGCTCTGAGTGCCGCCTCTGGCACGTGTGCCATAGGTTTGCCACCACTGCTATATAACCTTCTAGTGCTTTTTAAAAAATAAAGGATGCAGACCCTTTCCATACATAAGACCTACCCTGAAGCCAGCCGCATACAAATATAGGCATTTGCACAGAAGCTGGAAGAAGTGGAGTTCTCCATCTTCTCCCTATAAGATCCCTCATTAACTCCCAAATTTTCACCGGTAACTAGAGGACTTTCTTGAATGAAATAAAGTAAGATACAAGGAAGTTTTAGGGATGGCTAACAGTTTTGATCATGAAAGGTACCTCCAATGGGTTTGGGGAAGTTCAACTCCAAACCCCCCCCCCACTACCCTAAAACCCAGGACTTGGATGCAGCAGGACTACTGTATAATGTAAAAGTATGTGGCCATCTAGATAGATAACCCTTCACATCAGGAACTAATTGGTATCTCATGCATATTAGGATCGTATTCCCTCCTTCTCTTCATCTGAGCTTGGAAATAAATGTTTAAAAGCTTCTGCTTCTAATCAGCGGCAAACTATAGGTTCCTATTACATACAGATGCAGCAAACTATGCTTCCCAACCAACAGTTTGTTGCACTTAAAGACAACAGGAAAATATTTATCGCTAATGAGGAACAGAAGCTTCTAATCTTTTCCCCCATTGAGGAAGGAAGGAAGGAAGGAAGGAGTATGCAAGATCAGGGCTATAGTGTTTCGTCCCACTCTTCCAGTCTGTGGTTTGGGTTAAGAACATTTAGCAACCCTATATTTTCCAGTAGGCAAAAGGACGAATATAGATTTAACCTGCACAAATGTTTCTAAATATTTTTAGGATTCTGGAGGCACTGCTGTAGGCTAACCTACAGCTTAGAAGCCTTTGCTTGAATGCGCTTCCTAATTCTGCAGAAATTCAAATCCATGAATTAATTTTTTTAAATTAGCTTTTGAAGTGCGATTTCAGTTTGCAACTTATGATAAAAAATTGATAAACAAAAGAATACATTGTTGATGTAAAAACTGCTGAAAGCTGCATTTGTTTTTCTATATTAACCTTTTGTATTATGCCTTGAAAAATGTGCATGTTCTTATGCATTTTGCTTTTTGTTAAATGTTATGCATCTAAAAAGGTTGTGCTGTTGAAAATTGTGTTTAATGTCTCCTAAGGTTTTAAAGTCTATTTCTGTCTTTTAGGGATAAATATCAGCATGTCTGAGAACTGATCAAGAATCTTGAGAATTTATACATAACACCTGAAGCATAGAAGGCAGAGAGTTCTTTAAAAAATAATTCACTTTGCTGGGTAAATATGGCAGATCCTTCAGCAGAAGTACCGTTTTTTATGATGACACACCCACAAATAATGGAAGTAAGTTGAAAAAGTTCTAAACTTAACTGTGCTCTTTTGTATATAACACGGATGCCTACAAAACTGTCTGACTTTAGATAGCTCAGATTTTATATTATCAGATTCCTTATGGCCAGAATGGCGAATAAAATAGTAAGGAGTAATCGTAATTATGATTGTGCTGATTATGATTATGATTTTTTTAAAAAAATTAAGCAGACATTTTGCTAGATATAGTTGTGACAGCTTTGGATAAGATTCAAATCTTTTCAAAAGCAAACAAAAACAAAACTAGAAAAATTTCCAAGACTGTGTAGAATTTGAAATGTCTTTTATTTTCTTCTCACCTTAACACAGTGTTTCCCAAACTTGACAATTTTAAGGCATGAGGACTTCAATTCCCAGAATTCCACAGCCAGCAACACTGGCTGTAGAATTCTGGGAGTTGAAGTCCACATGCCTTAAAATTGTCAAGTTTGAGAAACACTGCCTTAACACATGGAGTAAGTAGTGTTCAGGATGTAAGCTATATCCAATGGGATGTCGGAATTGTTTTCATACCTATGCCTGGCCTGACCTCGGTGAGGTGTCACCAAAAGGATCATTGTTTGCATTGCCACATCATTCTATTTACATAGTGGTTTTGTACGTAAATATGATCAAGAGAAATCTAGCATAACAAGGAAAACCTCAGGGCAAATCTACACAACCACCTTGTCCTGGAGTGAGAACAGACTACTGTCTTCTTCTCAAGGGCATGTCTGCAGGACTCCGCCTGTATCTCAGTGTCCTCTCACAGCTCAGACAGACCAAAGATGGCTTAAAATGATACATTCTGAAAGTGTTTTTTTCTAATCTATCACCTGAGGAATCTGATGTAGGCAATGAAAAATGTATTGATGTGCTCTGGGGAAGCAATCAGAAGTTTGCTGGCAATGGGGTGACTCTCAGTTCTGCTGGTTTCCTGGGAAACCATCCTCTTCATTCTTTTCCCTGGCTTCTTTCCCTGCCCCATCAAGCCTCTCTCTACAATAAAGTGCAGAGCTGATAAAAATGTATGTGTGGTGCATGTACGATATATCCTGAAACAACCATTTGTAAGTAGTTATCACATTAAATGAATTACATCAACTCTACAATGTGAAGATTCCTTGTGACAAAAACAAATAGAAAAAACAATTCGATTTATCTATTACGGTAGCAGAAAATATGCATTAGAACAGTGGTTCTCAACCTGTGGGTCGGGACCCCATTTGGGGTCGAACGACCATTTCACGGGGGTCACCAAACAACACAGTCTGCCATTTTTTTCCCCTTTTCCTTAGCTGTGCTACTCCCTTTTATTCTATTGGCTTTTGAAAGCCAATAGAATAGACTCTCTTGATTAGAGTCTAATTCTATTGGCTTTCAAAAGCCAATAGGAATTGTCCAGGCTGTCTCTGCCCTGCTGAGCCCGCCAAAAGTCCCATTCTGCAAACAGTGCTGCACCAATTGAGTAGTCCTCTACTTACGACCGGTTGAGTAGTCCTCTACTTACAACCGGTTGGGGGTTGCGGCATTAAAAAAGTTGAGAACCACTGCATTAGAATCAAATGATGTATTTCTTGGTTACTAGATTTTCTAATAAAGATGCATTATTCACATACGGTAATAAAGTTGAATCATCGCATGTGAGAGTTGGAATGTGCCTTAGAAATCATCTAATTCAACTTCTTACTCAGCCTAACTAAAGCGTCCATGACTGGTGGCCTTTGTTTACACACCTGTACAAAGAAGACTCTGTTGCATTGTAACAGATTTTATTGTTAGAAAATTTTCCATCATGTCCATTGAAATCTATTCTGTTGTAATTTAAACCCATTGTTTTTTGTCTTGTCTTCTCAACACTCTGTTGTTTCACTATGTTGTAGTGTTAAAGAGTAAGATTGGTACTGGGGAGACCCAGGTTTTAATACACTCTCAATCAAATTAACTGGGTGGCTATGGGCCAGTCCCCCTTTCTTAGACAAACCTACTTCACAGAGTTGTTATGTGTGTGGGGGGGGGAGGGGAGAATGGTGGAGGGAGTGCAATATACAATACCCTGAGTTCCTAAATGAAAGGGTATTGATCATACAGGTCACACAAATAAATGAACAACACTGACATAATTTTGCCCAGTTCTCTATATGACAACCCTTTAGATACTAGAAGACAACTATCATATCTCTCCATAGTCTTCTCTTCTCCAGAGTTGAAATATACAATATTTCCAGCAGTTCCTTATATGGTTTTCTTTCCAAGCCCCTTCTTGATTGCTTTCCTGTAGACATCCTCTAATTTCTCAGTGTCCTTTCTAAAATGAAGTCAGAAACAGTAATCTATTTTATAACAAATTTGGGGAACTTGAACTTATGGATGAGTTTTTTTTTGCAATAAACATTTGGACATTTAAAGTATTGCATTATTATTTTTGACAAGCAGTTTGGAGTAACAGTTAGAGTAACAGTTAAGGAACCAGGCTAGAAAACAGGAGACTATGAGCGCACAAAGCCATCTGGGTGACTTTGAGGCCAGTGCTTCCAGAAGTCCGTTCTGGGTCTCAGAGGTCCAGGCACAGAACGGACTTCCGGAAGTGGAGTCCACGCAGAGAACCGGTTGTTCACGTATTTGAATCCCACCACTGATTCTTAGCCACATGCTCTCAAGTGGATCCTCAGGCTGAGATTCCTGAATCTTAATGCATCTTTGCACATACTTCACACATAATGCCATCCTTCCTCCCCCTTTTTCTTGTATGTCCCTTTATATAAGTTACACTTTTCAGTTTTGGCATTTCATTGATAAACTTTGTCCCACCAGCTTTCAGTAATACTTACTTAGCCATATTTGCCTTTCTACACTAAGACTTCTAATTCTTCCTGGTTATTCCCAATAAGCTAAGCTTGTGCCAAAGGACTGGACTCCTTGGGGTGTATCATTTGATTTATTCTTGATGTTATTTACAGGTTTGTTGCACTGGTTCCTCCTTAGCCTGCATACTCCTCCCAGTCCCATTCTTAGTACACAGCAATCATGGGTGCTCCAACACAGGACGTTTTTAAGAAGAGATTGGACAACCATTTGTCTTTAATGGTATAGGGCCGGGGTAGGCAATCTTGGCTCTTTTATGACTTGTGGACTTCAACTCCCAGAATTCCTGAGCCAGCCATGCTGGCTCAGGAATTCTGGGAGTTGAAGTCCACAAGTCATAAAAGAGCCAAGGTTGCCTACCTCTGCTATAGGGTTTCCTGCCTGAGTAGAGGGTTAGATTAAGGGACTTTCAAGGTCCCCTCCAACTCTGTTGTTCTGTTCTGTTCTGCTTTTTGTTCTTTACACCACTGAATTTAAAGCCCTCTGGATCCGGTTTGCAAGGTGCTTTCCAGGCTGGTGGAATTCTTCCCAGTTCTGGTGAGGTGTAACTTAGCTTTTGCCAGGAGTCCCTCAGTGTGGAAATATATCCCAGCATCAAATATCCAGACAGTTCCTGTCTACATAGCTGTTGGACTTCCCATGTTCTTCTCTCTTCCTGGGCCATGCCCTTTGTCAGGAAATGATGAAGAAAAGCCATCTGGATCTCTAGCTTCTCTGTCCTATTGCCAAGAATTTCATTGGCCCTTGGAATGTCTTTATGGCTATAGCTGGCTATGTCATTATTCCCACATGAATCAATAAGTCAGACAGAACTTATGATGATCACAAGTGATTTCCTGTTCTTAAAACTTTTATTAGCATGCACAAGAAATGTTTTTGCTTTTTAATCAGCCTTGAAGGTTAATTTTGAAGGTTTGAATTGAAGGTTTCTCTTCGTGCATGATACTTTTTACACTATAAAGTCTAACACTATAAACAAAAACTTCAAACATAAGAACTTCCCATATCAATTGGTGACCTCTATCTCAGGGACAAAAAAGTATTTTATTTTCTCTAGGGCCATAGTTCTAATCCTTAATGTGTTTTCCAGATAAATTTATCAACTATTCTTTGCCAATCTTGCAAAAGTTTTTTCTGGGACTGAAATTAGTACCATTTAATTTTTTTAAAAAAATATCTGGAGTAATCATTTTAATAGTCATAATTATTGCTAATCCAAGACAGTTTTATTTATTTTTTTGCTTTTCAGAATATTTAATTTCTCTCCATAATTTGGTATAATTATTTTCAAATATATATTTGTCAAATATAGTCACAAATGTTTTGTTGAATCTTTTATTTAGTGGCAACCTGACTCTTTCTACACAAAGCTTTCTTTTTCTTGGGATAAGTGTCTTATCTTTGTTTTTACACATTAATATTATATCTTGAGAATTACCTTTTGTTTTAATTAGCTGTTTATTGCATTTCGAAGCTGCATCATGATGAGTTGTGCATTATCCATGTAGCATTTTGATGATATAATGAACTTAGTTCTATAAATATACTAAATTTATTGATGAATTTTACATTTTGTAATGGTGAACCTTTGCTTATTGAATTTTTTTTCTTTATTCACTATTCTTTTTCCCCTCTATTACAGTAGCTATTTATGCTGTTCCTTAAATGATTTAACAAATAACATCATTAAGTATTAAATTATTAAATATTAAAAAGTCAGACAATTGATCTATTTAATCCACTATATTGATGATGACTGATATTCCAGACAGAATTTTTTCCCAACTGTTACAGTATTGGCATTGAACCCAGAAACCGTCTACATAGCACATTTACTTTACCATTGCACTGCATTTCTTGGATGAAAAAATAAGTAAACAAGCAAACTTGTGTAAGATTTATACACATGCCACCAGTGGATTCAGCTGAACACAACTCGAGCAAGCGAGTACGCTATAACATTTCTATAATCCTTAGGAATAAAAGGTTTGAAGTATTCCTTTCAGAATGTGACACTTTGCATTTTAAGCTATATTCATTTGTCTTTTCTTAACTCTCCCTAGAACATATTCTGCTTTTCCCCTTTCTTAAAAACCGATCTTTTTTAATTTGTGTGTGTATGTGTGTGTGTGTATAGTAATTTCAGAATGCATAAATAGTAGGAAAGGTCAGCATTTTCTTCCATGTTTTTAAATGAGTGGTTTGTGGAGGATTTAATCATAGTTTCCAACAGGGACAGTGGCTGTTTGTAATCATAGCTTCCAACGAGATCTGTGACCTTTGCATAAGTTGTATCATTTCCTAATTTTTTTTTTTTTACAGTAATGCACATTCTCTTTGCTCTTGATTGTCCAGTCAGGGTGTTAAAGTGCAGATGTCGTACAGTTGCTGAAGTTGAGAAACACTGCTCTAGACCAAAAATTACACAATAGGAGGAATTATTAGAAAGGTTATTACAAGAAACAGAATTATAATAGTCTCATATTTATGCTCATTTAACAATGAGATACACCTAAATTGTACATTTATGTCAAGGACTGAAATTTTGGGCAGTTAGTGCAAAGTCTGGATGGACATGAAGATGTACTTCAGGAAGCAAAATGGATACCAGAAACTGTGGTATTCATCTTGCCCCAAAACAGACTATAATTCTCTGATTTCTGGAGAGGAATAAGCAAAATATTTCAAGCTTAAAAGTTTAGCACATTACCAGTCTCTAACACACAAATAATAGCTGTTTTTTCTTACTGTGCTTATGATAAAACTTCAACCTATAATAATAATTTTACAGAGTTAAACAAATAGAAAATAACGATTTGCGGAAGAGAAACAATATATGAAACAAGGTGGTAAAAAGTAAATAGTACAAGTGAAAGTTACTTTAAAACAGAAGAAAAGAATTCTGTGTAATATCCATATTGTGGAAGAGTAATGGGAAGAGCAGATGAGATATATAAATTTCACAGTCCCCAAAAGAGGCTGGATGGCAGTGAGGGTCATTGTAGATATTTGCACCAGATTCTCTCACAACCACCACCATCTCCAATATCATTTCTCTTGTAAGTTACATACCTCCATACTGTCTTAACAAACAACAACTCTGAATTTCGTCCTTTCTACCACACATTCACTGCAAATCGAAGTACAGTTTTATTTTTCTGCTGTTGACTTTTTAACAAGAAGAAAGGAAAGAAAAACCAGCTGATTGTTTATCAAGAAAATCAGCGTTTGCAAAGTTAATCTGGATATCCCCTGCCATCAACACTAATTTTGACAAAGATGTTCTTTTCTATATTTTTCAGACTGATCATTCTTTATAAATGCAATTATGAAAAGTTTCAGAGAGAGAGAGATGCCCTCTTTAGGGGTTCTAGTGTGAGAGCACAAAATATGAGTAGATACAAAGAATAAATACATTTACTCTGCCTCTCTTAGGGCCATTCTCAGTACACTTTATATATAGAAGGGATTGTGTGCAAAGGAGACCCTATTCCAATCTGTTAATTTATATAAATTTATGTCCAAAGAGATTCTTTCTGAAATGTATTCAGAGAGAACATTAAAATACTGATTTTTAAAATTATTCCAATTATTCTTGATAGAGCTTCCGTGATTAGAGCTAATTCTCCTCTGCAAAAAAGTTCCCACCGCTGTCACAAGGTTGATAAAAATAGCGAGCGGAAGAATTATCCTGCTTCCTACCTGCAGAACTTTCACGAAAAGAAGACATTGGAAGAGGACTATAGTGAAGATAGTATCACTGTAAAGGTTCATTCCCTGAATATTCTCTTGTTAAGCCCTGTAAGAAATGGAAAATCTACCGGGTTCATACAGCAAGGCAGAAAATTATTTCAGCTCTAAAGAATTTTATCAAATCATTTGTTATTTTTATATGACATAATATGAAAGTGGCAGTAGGTTGCTTTCTCCAGCATCCATGTCCATTAGTTGAAGTATCTTAATAATGAAGAATGAAAAATTCAAATAAGATGACAATAAAGTGACAGTTCTATCTGATAATTTATATAACTTACTTCCACCAATGTGACCATCGCAGAACCAGCTCACTATCATTTTCAAAATGTTTTACAGCCCCAGTTTTAGACTTGAAATGAAATCACAATCTCCTTTGTTTTTAAAACTGCTCCGCATTCTAGAGCAGTCTAGGTAAGTTTAAGACAGGGGTCTTCAAACTTGGCCTTTTTATGACTTGTGGACTTCAGCGTGCCTGGCTGAGGAATTCTGGGAGTTGAAGTCCACAAGTCATGAAAGGGCCAGGTTTGAAGACCCCTGGTTTAAGACATTCACCAATGTTGACTGAGGAATTCTGGGAGCTGTAGTCCACACCTCCTCTTAAACTTGCTAAGGTTGGAAAACATTGCTGTAGAGCAGCTTTTTTCTTCTCTGACACTTCAGTATTTTCTCATTCTAACTTCAGATTCTGCTTTTGTTCTTTTTCCAGTCTGCAGACATGAATGAACCTCAGTGCTACTACAACGAAACTATTGCCTTCTTTTATAACCAAAGTGGGAAAACTCTAGCAACTGAATGGAACACTGTGAGCAAGCTTGTAATGGGACTCGGGATTACAGTTTGTGTTTTTATCATGCTAGCCAACCTTTTGGTGATGGTGGCCATTTACGTCAACCGGCGTTTTCATTTTCCTATTTATTACCTAATGGCTAACTTAGCAGCTGCTGACTTCTTTGCAGGGCTGGCATATTTTTACCTGATGTTTAACACAGGACCCAACACTAGAAGATTGACGGTCAGCACATGGCTACTTCGCCAGGGACTCATTGACACCAGCCTGACTGCTTCAGTGGCCAACTTATTGGCCATTGCCATAGAAAGGCACATCACCGTGTTTCGCATGCAGCTCCATACGAGGATGAGTAATCGGCGAGTGGTGGTGGTGATTGTGGTCATCTGGACGGTGGCCATTGTCATGGGTGCTATACCAAGCGTTGGCTGGAATTGTATCTGTGATCTCACTCACTGTTCTAACATGGCACCTCTCTACAGCGACTCTTACTTGGTCTTCTGGGCTGTTTTCAATTTAGTCACCTTTGTAGTCATGGTGGTCTTGTATGCTCATATCTTTGGATACGTGCGCCAGAGGACTATGAGAATGTCAAGGCATAGTTCAGGGCCTCGCAGGAATCGGGACACCATGATGAGTCTCCTAAAGACTGTTGTCATTGTGCTTGGTAAGTATCTTGAGATGTGATTTTTTTTCCCTCCACCTCAAAATAGATACCGTGTATTTCATGGAAATGCTATGCGTTTTATATTGTCAGGATACAGATTAGTAAGAAGTATCATCCTTGTTATACAGTCTGCTTTAATGATGTGTAAAAATGTTTAGATTCAATACCAGTAAAATAAAGTGGCTTTGGGTAACAGAAGCTCTCCACTTTCAGAAATAGTCCACCTGTGGTTCTGAACGTGGCTGCGTTTCCTTGTGCACAGCTGATTTCTACTCTGGGAATCCTGTAAGACACAAAGCCCCAGTTTGAAATTGTGGAAGTTGAAAATAGTTCTACACATGGTTAGGAAGGGCTTTGCAAAAATCCACCAAGTGCAACCTTTCCTGGACAGCAAAGTTTGCTCAGTGTTACTGATGACCTTCGTGGTAGATTACTACACTGTGTTCCCACTGGAGTTGCTCTTGAAGACTATCCAGAAACTGGAGCCTGCCCTAAAAGCAGTGACTCGGGCAATTGTAGGTGTTAGTCAACTGCCCGTGTCTCACCTCTGCTCTGAGAACTGTACTGGTTGCCAGTTTGTTTCCGGGTACAACTCCAGGTGCCGGTTGTCACTTTGAAAGTCCTTTATGGTTCAGCACTGTTATGGTTTGGGACCTGGATATTTGCAGGACCACCCTCTCCTTATTGTTTCTAACTGTCTTTAAGAATTGGAACAGAAGGCTTCCTCTGGGCCCCAACTTTTAGGAAATCTCATTTGTAGGTCTCCATGAGTTGTTCTTTTCAGCTGCTGTTTTTCCTTCTTTGAAACAGCATTCCCCTGTTAAGGTTGCTCCTCAGGCCTTGGGGTGTTACTTATTATACTGTTATTGTCAATCCGTCAAGGTAGACCAGAGCAGAAAAACGTCTCCACAAGGCTAAAACTGTTTTTATACAGATTGGCTATAATCTTGCAAGTCTGATTGTGTTGTTCCTTCTGCTCCTTATACTTCAGTGAATTAGGGAGGCATATGTCTAAGCTGCTTCTGAAGGTTATTTGGCCATTTTGGACCTAAAAATGCTTCCAGCCGCTTGTTACCTTGTAATGGAGCTTACGTATCTCTACCAAGGTCATCTTTCTTATTAACTACAGTTGTATTGTTTAGTAATGTTTAGTTTTTAATCTTAACTACTGTTTCAGGCAGATTTATTTATTGCGTAAGAACACAGGCCTTGTTAAAAAAAAGAAAGTAAATAATTTAATTCAAATTTCTAATACTACTAGGAGAGCATGCAATGATATCTTTGCCAGTGACATCAGTCCTGTATGTTGCTTAGTATTAGTCATACCTAACATCGCTGTGAGCTTCCCTAACCTTGCCACTGCCTGCCTCCTACGTTGAAGGAGAGTGAACCCCGGTAGAGGAGAATATTGGTAGCTCAGGGTTGAAATGAAGAGTCCTTGGTGGTCTCTGTGGTTGGTTGGTTGTTGTTGTTGTTTTGGCAGACGTTTCATTCATTCATAGCACTGATGATCTTACCTAGTTGGGTAATGAAACGTCTGCAACCAAGCTCAGAGAGCACCAAGGACACCTCAGAGAATGAATGGCTTAAGATCACACAGTTGGCATTTTGTCCAAAGCAAAAGTAGAATTGAATTTCTAGCTTGGTACCTTTAACCACTGCACCAAACTAGATCTTGAGTCTGTCATTATGCTGATAGTAACCATTAGCCTTGAATTCAACTTGTGATCTTTCTTTCCAAATATATAAACATAAATCTACTGTAGCTCTGGGGTATCGTCCACATTTATACAGTCTGTTTTTATGACGTGTAAAAATGTATGTACAATAAATTTTCCTCAACAGATTTACAAATAGGAGTCCATTGGAGTTGGGCAGTTAATAAATTTGAATAAATAAATGAAGGAAGGAAGGAATTTATCTTCTAGTATTGTGGCATTACCATGCAAGAGATTAAGGTGTGATATTTACATAAATAACAGAATACGACCCGAAATGTATTATTCACAGGATAGTAGATCATGGTAGCGGTAGTCCTTGACTTACAAGAACAATTGAGCCCCAAATTTATGTTGTTAAGTGAGACATTTGTTAAGTGAGTTTTGCCCCATTTTAGGGCCTTTCTTGGCACAGTTGTTAAATGAACCACTGCAGTTGATAAGTTAGTAACAAAGTTGTTAAGTGAATCTGGCTTCCCCCATTGATTTTGCTTGTCAGAAGGTTGCAAAAGGTGCTCACGTGATCTTGGGACATAGCAACGGTCATAAGTATGAACCAGTTGCCAAGCTTCTGCATTTTGATCACGTGAGCACATGGATGCTGTAAAGGTCATAAGTGTGAAAAACGGTCGTAAGTCACTTTTTTCAGTGCCACTGTAAGTTTGAACGGTCGCTAAATGAACTGTTGTAAGTCAAGGACCACCTGCATTATGAGATACCTCCGCACCCGATGAGCTTCCCCACTTAGTGCAGCCTCTTTTCGTAACCCTTTTCTAATTACCAACCATAGCAATGCCCAGTTGAATGCTGTACTAACTTTTCCAGATCTACAAGATGCCTGAGAAGAATCTCCACTGGTACCGCTGGAAGTTTACATAAAGTAACGCTGTCACATAGTGGATGGTTTCAAAGGGAGGAAGTTTGTGCTTGAGAAGGCAAAAGTTGATTGTTTTAAACCCTTCCCGTCTTTCAATATGAAAGTATCACCCACTATTTGCTCTAAGTCCGATTAATTAAAAGTCTAATTAAAATATTTATCTGCACCATAAAGAGAAAGGAGTGTATATACCTGGGTAGGCAACCTTGGCTCTTTTGATGACTCATGAACTTCAACTCCCAGAATTCCTGAGCCAGCTCAGGAATTCTGGGAGTTGAAGTCCACGAGTCATAAAAGAGCCAAGGCTGCCTACCCCTGGCATATAACTAAGTAGAATGTGTTTATATCACTTCTATATAGAAAAATTTGTTGGAAAATATATGCCCTGAGGGTTCTGTCCCTGCCCACTGCTGTCATCTAGATCCTGGCAAGCTTATTCAGAATGAATTTGGTTTGCCAAAAATAAGTTCAGCGGCTCCAACATTTAGGAAGTAAATTTGCCCTGTGATTTCTGCAGAGAAACATACAGTGTAATGCTTTTGAAATCATTGCAGCATAATATACGGTATATATTGTCACTTGGTGATAGAATGGCTTTATATAACTGGTTTCAACGTTTTGCCTTAAGAATTGTACAAAAGAGTACAGTGAAACAATTTAACTGCCTTGGTTGTTGATTTAATTTTCTCATATACGTATTTAATTTATATCCCGCCTTTATTATTTTTGCCAGTAACTCAAGGCGGTGAACATATCTTCTCCTACTTTCTCCTAATCCACCTCACAACCCTGTGAGGTGGATTAGGCTGAGAAAGAGTGACTATTCCCAAATTGAAACAGACTTTGTACCACTGCCTGAGTCCAACAATTTTTTTATCATTCATTCAGGAAGAAAATAACTTGGTGATAGACAGAGGAAAGTATTAAATAAAATCAACAGTATTCTTCTGTCTAGATAATAGCAATAGCACCTTGACGTATATACCACTTCATAGTGCTTTACAGCCTTCTCTAAGCAGTTTTCAGAATCAGCATATTGCTCCCAAACAATCTGGGTCCTCATTTTACCAACCTCGGAAGGAGGGAAGGCTGAGTCAACCTTGAGCCAGTGAGGATTGAACTGCTGGCAGTTGGAAGAGTTAGCCTGCAATACTGCATTCTAACCACTGTGCCACCATGGCTCTTAATAAGTAAATATGTGCATTCTACATTCAGACAGTAAAGTTGTTGGAAACTGCTCTGGGATAAGAAAAAGCCCAGAATAGAAAAGGAACCATCAATATTCAAATAATGTACACAAAGAAAGATGAAATTTAATATTCATCTACCATTCTTTATTACTTAATTATCCCTAACTGTTCAAATAGACTTTTGTGTTGTGAATAATGTCATTATAAATTGAATATTTATTATTAAAGCTAAGCGTTTAACCTATCCCAAAGTCCACAGCCTGATCCCTTCCAGATATATTAATTCTGGCACTAGTCAAGGTTGATGAATTAAAATCTTAACACACACTCATACACAGGATTCTACTAGGAAGGCAAAGATTACAATCCTGCAAGTTTGGGGAATCATTATTTTATAATGTTGTAATGGGGAAAAAGAGGCAAGCTTTTCAAGGTCTGGGATGAGGAGCTAAATAATAAGGCTGTATAAAATGGCTTTGGACTTTGGACTTGCTTGCAGTTTGGAACAACTGTCTCCTGATTGTCTCTGCAGGTATGTGGATGCACAATTGTTTTGCCTCTTGGGGGGAAACGTGAATCAGCTATACATTCAGAAGCAGCCACGTGAACTTGAAAATTGCAGCTTCTTCAATAATACCAAAAGAGATGCTTCGTATATGTTCCTTTGCTTTGAAGCACCTCTTTGCATAGTCCTAATGAATATTAATAACAAAGAGGACAGAGTGCTTCTGAAGGAAGAAAATATTGAGCACATTTATTAGAATATAAGCACTTCAGGCAGCTAAATAAATCTGTTTAATGTATTGCATAACAAAGCAGTGACTGTTCAAACAAAATCTGTTCCGCTGAATTGTTTTTAGAGGTCTCAATTACTTAGTTACAAATAACTGAGGTTGATTCGAATCAGGTTAACACATGTAATCATAGTAATGCTACCATAAGGAACTCCAGATCTGTAGTTTTTGTTTCTTGTCAAGTTCACCTATTTGAATCGTGCTATCTATATTTATTTTGCTTCAATAATTTTAATAGATTTATTTTTGGAATCAATTACTAGGTCCACTATTTTAAGAGACTGGGACTACAGTACTTTTTATTTAGACTTTTCCAATAAAGATCAAATGAAAGTTAGAGTCAGGGTTCTCCTAAATTAAAGCATTTGATGTGTTTGAACAAATAGAAGTTTAACCTGTTGATTACTCTTTATATTTAAGAGCTGCTATCATTAAAAAGATCATATAAATGGAAAATTCATTGTTCTGCATCAGAGCTTTTTTTCTAAGCAGTATGGCAATGTTAGCAACCTGTTTCAGCCAAGACAGTATTTCCACATCTTGGGGGGGGGGGGGACTTCCTATGCTGTGAAATGTATGTGTGGAAAATACTACTAAAAGTTTATTTCCACGTTTCATTTATTTTTCCAAATAACATATGGTTTACGCATAAGGAAACCTTGTATACAATACAGTTTGGGGAAATTATACATCAGCTTTTGTATTGGCCTAGTTGTTGCACCAGTATTTCAGCCAAAATATTTTGGAAGGGAGTGAAGGAGGAATGAAGGAAACATTTGTATTTTCTAAAAGAAGAAAAATCTTTGACATACATACATATATATATTACAAGATAAATTAATAGCGATCACCAGGAGAATCCAATAATGAAAAATATTTAATAAAACAAAGCTTTCATCGGAAACTTCCAACATCGTCAGGGTTAAAGGCAGTCAATGGGAAGAAACTTATATAAGATCACCAAGCACCTGCATCCGGCTTCTGGACCGCATCATCGGTCCCAGATTGCACTCTAAACGTATCCTTAACACCAGCATCCTTTTTGGGTAGTAGCTGTTTCCATACTCCCCTCACCCCCGTGTGCATAGTTCTTCTCGCTAGGGGTCCTGGGGTGTAGGCCATTCGGTCCTCTCTTGATCTCACCACATGCTCCATTTAAGCTCCGACCGATTCCCCCTGCCCCCTGGGGCTGTAACTCGGGCGTCCCTCTTCGTTCTGTGTATGGAAACAGCTACTACCCGAAAAGGGTGGGAGAAGATCCCACTCAGTCTCAGAATTAGTGATGGAGGGGCGAATAGGAGTGAATGGAGTAGAAACAGGAAAGGGCTGGGTGCTGGTGTTAAGGATACGTTTAGAGTGCAATTTGATCAGCTGGGACCGATGATGCGGTCCAGAAGCCGGATGCAAGTGCTTGGTGATCTTACATAAGTTTCTTCCCATTGACTGCCTTTAACCCTGACGATGTCAGAAGTTTCCGATGAAAGCTTGGTTTTATTAAATATTTTTCCTTATTGGATTCTTCTGGTGATCACTATTAATTTATCTTGTAATATGAATATACCCAGGAGTCGATATTTTACCAATATTATTAATCATATATATGTGTGTGTGTGTGTGTGTGTGTGTGTGTGTGTATAGGTCTTTGGTTGTTCGGGTTTTCTCCCACGAAAAATTGGAAGTGTCTTGGCGACGTTTCGACGAAGTCCCATTCGTCATCTTCAGGTTGGTGTTTTCAGCTTCGTGCTTCGAGGAGCAATGTGTGGTCTTAGCTGTTTCTTCCTTTTAACTGCCAGTGGGGGTATGAACTGATTGGGTGGGAGCTTGGCTGTGTTCTGATTGGGTGGAGGTGTGTTCTGATTGGTTAGGGGCTTGGCTGTGCTCTGATTGGCTGGGGGGTTGGCTGTGCTCTGATTGGCTGGGGGGTTGGCTGTGCTCTGATTGGCTGGGGGAGTGTTCTGTTTGGTTGTGCTCAGGTTAGTCTGAGTTGCAGGGGGGTTTAAGATTTTGGGCTGCCTTGCTATTTTTTGGCTTTGCGTTCGTGGTCGTGCCTCATCTTCATGGAGGGTGTCAGTTTGCTTCATGTATGGATTGGAGGGGTTATATATTATATGTTTTCTGAGGTTTTCGCAGCTGTTTGTATGTAGGTTTTTGGTTATTCGGGTTTTCTCCCGTGTAAAATTGGAAGTGTCTTGGCAATCTTTCGATGAAATCCCATTCATCATCTTCAGGCTGGTGTTTTCGGCTTCGTGCTTCTAGGAGCAATATATATATATATAGCCCTTAGTTGTGCCACTGTTATCTACTTCCCACAAAACTTGATGCATTTGTCAAAGATTTTTCTTCTTTTAGAAAATACACACACACACACACACACATACACACACACACACAATATTAATAAAGTTGGAAGCGACCTTGGAGGTCTTCTAGTCCAACCCCCTGCTCAGGCAGGAAACCCTATACCATCTCAGACAAATGGCTGCCCAGTCTCTTCTTAAAAACTTCCAGTGTTGGAGCATGCACTGCTTCTGGAGGCAGGTTGTTCCATTGGTTAATTGTTCTAACTGTCAGGAAGTTTCTCCTTAGTTCTAGGTTGCTTCTCTCCTTAATTAGTTTCCATCCGTTGCTTCTTGTCCTGCCTTCAGGCGCCTTGGAAAATAGCTTGACTCCCTCTTCTTTGTGGCAGCCCCTGAGATATTGGAACATTGCTAACATGTCCCCCCTCATCCGTCTCTTCAATACATACATACATACATACATACATACATACATGCATACATACATAAAGCTTCTTTCTCTGATTCATTGGCTAATTCATAGCCCCAAAATTTCTAATGATAGCCACCCACCTGCCTATACTTGCGGGAAGCAAACTGGTTTTAATAGTAATACATGTATAGCTCTTCAAAATTAATGTAAGCACATATAGAAGTAAGCCTTTCAGTCTTTGTATTAGACTGTAAAAGGAGATTTATTATACTGCTTTTTAATTTAACCTCCCCCCAGAAATTTAAACAACTCCCTTCCTCCTTCCTTCTCTCTTTGAAGTCAATCCCTTATGAAGGGAGGGGGGGGGAGGAATAATCTTTCCAAAGAACAGAAAAGTATTTTCATACATCCTTCTGCACATGTACAAAGGCCAAACAAGAGAATCTTGTTTATCCGTCTGAGAAAATGCCTGACATTGTGTCTGCCATTTCCTTCCAGCCAATGCTTTGCTCCAAGGGGATAGTTCCCTTTTTTCCAGAAAGGGGGGGGGGAAATCTCTTGTTGGCATGAGTGATGTGGAGTCCAGTTGAGTTTCACAAGAGAGTTCATTGTTTTTCCATATGACTGAAACGACTTGAACTGGCTGGAGCATTCAGGAGCTGGCAAATGGCATCATCCCACAGAATTGCTGAAATGTTGAATCTTGGGGCAGAGTCAAAACAGAAGAGATTTCCCCGTCCTCTTTACACTCTTTTCTTCCCTCTAAGTAAAATATTTCAAACAGAAGGAAATGATTTCATAGTTTGATCACTATTCTCTTTTTTAACAAGGCTGCTTTTCAAATATCCAAAGCAATAGAGAATATAAAAATGCTTTTTCCACAACACGTCTCTTTTCCCTGGGGATTATATCGGATTGATTTATATAGCATACGTTGATGCAAGTCGGTGGACCCTTGACCAGGCAAAGATTCAAATTGTAATAGGAAAGTTTTATATTTGAAAAGAAACCTTGCAGAAATAGAGATTGGTGCAATTTCCAACAGACTGCAATCCTAATCATACTTGACTGAATCATACTTGACTCAAATTCCTTTGAAATTCTACTGAGCAAATTTGTTCTGAACTGAGATACTAAAGCAAACATTTACCAGAATCTTGTGTGAAATTTCTTAATTTACGAATCAAATTTCACGTGTCCAGCTGCGGCAGCTTGAGATATTTACACTTAATTTTATCCCATGGCATAAATAGTGTGAGAAGTAGCCTTGATCCCACAATTGGAACTATCAAGAATACAAAGCCAAGGGTACAGGGATTAATCATGTACTATCAACTTCATCCTGAAGGTCAACAGCTTCAGCCCACTTGTATGGTGAAGAAATAAATTGCTCTAGGGAGGATGTTTTCTATAACAAATGTTGAACAAATGCTATATTGAACAATTATATTATTCCTAAGATGAGGTATGAGCAACACCAATGATGGACATACTGCTTATTTTTACAAGAAAGTAAAATGTTCTGTATTAACGTTCTACCAATCATACTTCCCTAATTTGTCAGATCTGGGATGCTGAATCATAACTTCAGTGTAAATCAGAATATAAGCAAAAGTCTTAAAGTTGACTCTCTATCCTGTCCTGGCTTGCCTAAAAATTTTCCCCCTCGTAGACTGGTGGGGTGAAACTGGAAGTTATACTTAACTGAAGAGTTGCTGGTTTATTTACTTTTACAGTAAAGAGAGGAAGGAAGAGATTGAGTGCACATCTACAAGATTCATTCATTGAGCTGAGATTATCATTTGAGCCTATCTAATGCTTCATTGTGTAAAGGGAAAATTATAACAACACATATTACTTGGGGACATAAATGGATACTGAGTCACTTGAAAACCACAAAGAACTCATGAAGTTAAACTTAATTAGTAATACACATTTGATACAACCTGTACTGTTGCGTTAATTTAAAAAAAAAACCACTCTTGCAAGGTAGGCAAAGATTCCTTCTTCCAATATTGCCCTACTAACAGCCTTGCGGCTGTAATTAAATTTAACATCAATATAATCTCTTTAGTATCACGATCAGTAACAATACCTAGCGTTAATTTTTAATAAGGCATTCATTCTCTTGAATTCAGCCCTTGAGGATACTCTGGCACATCAAAGGCAGTGTATTGAGAGACTTTGGAAGATAAGTGTTTCAAAGTGCAACAGGGTAGAACATTGTTTGCACAGCTGCAGCAAAAGATGCTTCTTTTAGCAGGTGTGAGTTTAGGAGAGATGATGGGAATAGTCCTTGGCACAATGACTTTATTTTATCAAAACGATGATCTTGGCCTTCTTTCACATTTTATATTTTATTATTTGTTTTGTCCTTACTAACAATTCACCTTGGTGTGGTATAAGAGTTTATATTCCTGATATAAGTATGTGCGATAAGGGTATGGTATAAAACAGGAAGACGTGTAGAAGCTTGTGGTATGCATAGGGTCATATGAAGCAACATAATTTATGCTTCTACATTAATACATAAACTAAGACTTGATATGTAGTTCTCCAGCAGGATGACTGTAGAGTCCAAATGGATGGGTTCTATGACGGCCTTCCTGCCTGGCAGACTGGGTAAAAACTTCGGCCACACCCCTTCCTTTGGGCGTGACCCCAGTTTTGACTCAGTCTCGAAGCCTGGTACAAGTGCGAGAGGCAGCTCTCAGAACAAACGAATTTAAACTCAAAGAAAACAGAAAAAAGGAATCCCCTCTTCTCCCCTTTGCAAGAGAAACTTCCTGGCAACGATTAGAACTGAGAGAGGCAGCCAGGATCGGCGGACTCGTGAGTGGGGCTAGCTGGGGAGGCTCGGAACGGGCCGGATCGCTCGCCCTTTCTTCCGGCCCGCCGAGCAGCTGTTTGGCGCGGGGGATCTCACCGGGTTGCGCGTAGCCCCCCGGGCCCTCCCAACAGCTGAGCAGTCTGGCCGAGGGAGCTGAGCGCCGCTCGGCGCGAAACAGCTGAGCCGCGCGGGAAGCGGCAAACCAGGTCGCCGCTCGGCTGCGATCAGCTGAGCGGCGCGATAGACAACGCGGCAAGAGCAAAGCCGGCGCTGAATTTCCTTCTATCCAGAGGAAAGGCGCAGCCCCCTCATGACTAGAGGAGTCTTCCTGATTGCAAAAATCAGGATCCGCCATTGTTTTTGAACCTCGTGGATTCCCGGGCTTCCATTGGGAGGCGTGGCTTCTTCCCCATTCGCCATTTTGGAAATTGATCTTCCCGCCGTTTCCTCTTGGGGGCGGGGCCATCACCCGGACTCCATTTTCCGGCAAACAAAGGGTTTTTTCCCTTGCAAGGATCTGAGGTTACCCAAGGAAATTGAGACAGAGGAAGGAAGAGGGAAAGCAAAAAGAACCGTTTCCTATCGTGGTCTGTTGCCACAGCCACAGACTGGGGGAGAGAGAGAGAGATATAAACTGCACCTTGTCTGGACTAGGTGAGGAGGTGAGGAGGAATATTCTTCCCTAACTGTTCCTATAGTGGCCTTTAGTCACTGCCTGGCAGGATCTTCTGTCCAAAGAATCCTGTCTGTCCGGCCATTGTTTGTATAGGCAGAGGAGGGCACAGTCCCAAGCATCTGCCTCTGATCTGCGTACCTCATTCCCCCATCCCAGGCATTTCCTACTCGGGGTGTCTGGCACAATGGCAGACAATGTCTCGTATTCAGTCACACAGGTCCCTCAATTGTCCCCCCCACAGCAGCAGCGAAAACGCAGATCCTCTGAATCAGAGGTGGGGGGGAAGAAGAAAGCTAAAACAAAGCACCTTACTCAGAAGGGACAGTCTAAAACGGCTGAGCGAGAGGCTTTGAGGAGACATTTGGCTTTAGAAAGACAAATTAGCAGGGCACAGAGAACCAATGCCAATGGGACAAATTTGGTTTCCCCTGTCCCAGTGGCGGCACCCAGCACAGAACCTACTGCCGAGGAAGTGCTCAAGACTTGGTCTCCTCCTGGGGAAACTGAACAGTTAGATTCCTCCAATCCCTCCTCACCAGCTTCTTCTCCCTCACCCGACCACACTCCAGCGCCTCACCTCAGCGACAAAGCGCAGGAGAACATATGGTCGGCACGATTTCAGGCATTCATGCAGGATGCATTCTCCCAATTCATGGCTTCCAAAGGGCAAGTGGCCTTTCACACACCCCGTAAGGGACGAGCTAGGCCACCCCCTACCAACATCTCTGAATCTTCCTCTCAACTAGGAGAGGGTGACTCAGTAGATCTTGACATGTCAGACATGCCCCTATCGGAGGACGAGGAAACCGCACCTGAGCAGGAGACGAGCTCTGGCCTCTTTAACCCAGCGCTCCTAAAATCACTCCTGATAAAGGCAGTTTCCACAGTCAGCCTAACATCAGTACAGGATGAGAGGCCATCGACAAGCAAGGAGGCCAACCCTCTATTTGCAAAAAAGGTCCCACAGGACAAGTACATTCCATGTGCGGAGGTCTTCATGACCACGCTGGAGGAACAATGGTCCTCACTTGCAAGCCCGCCGGCACCTAACAGCGCGGAGAGGAAGCTTTTCAACCTATCTCCCTCCTTCTCTAACATGTTAGAGGTTCCCACTGTAGATAACCCCTTGATCTCATTATTCTCTACCTCCGCGATTCCAGGAGACATGGCGGAGGTCTTGAAACCTGAGGAGAAGAAATTTGAACACTCCTTCCGGCGTTCCCACATGGCTGCAGCCTGGGCGGCCAGAGCAGCCACCTCATCATCATTCTTCGCGAGGGCCTGCATCATGTGGCTGAGGGAACTGCAGGGCACGGTGCCTCCAGACCAGGTCAGAGTACACCAGACATTGGCCAAACTCCTCGCGGCCTCTCAGTTCATGTCTGACGCTTCACTGTACGCAACAAAGTATGCGGCAAGATCCATTGCGGCCACAGTGGCCTCGCGTAGGCTACTGTGGCTCAAAAACTGGAAGACAGACCTGAGGTCCAAATGGCGTCTCTCGACGTCCAAATACAGTGGAGAGGCCCTATTTGGTTCCATTCTGGATCCACATGTCAGCGAAGGCAGAGACAAGAAAAAAATCCTAGTACATCCATCAAAGAAGTTAGACAGGAGAGGCAGTCAGGACTTCCGGAGGCAGGGCTCCCGCCCAGGAAGCCCCTGGGAATGGAGGCAGCCCTTTCGATCAGGGCAATCCTGGGACTGGCCCAGAGGCTCACGATCCTTCTACCCGAGACAGGATCGAACCCAGGATCGCCAAAGCCCGGGAGCCAGGGGCCAGTTCCAGTCCAGACGCCCATATAGAGGAGCGGGAGGCAGATCCTTTAAGCGTACCAAGTGACGCCAAACAGGATACACCCATCGGGGGTCGGTTAGGAAATTTCACCGAGGTCTGGGAACAGACCACCACCGACGCCTGGGTCCTGGAAACGATCAGGCATGGCCTGGCCTTAGACTTCTGTTCTCCCCCTCCAAACCGGTTCATCAGATGTCCCATCTCCAGAAGAGTACACAAGACAAGGCTGATAACTTCGGCCATAGCTCACCTCCTGTCAATTCAAGCCATAGAGAAGGTACCAAAGGAAGAGGAAGGAAGAGGATTTTATTCTATCCTCTTCGTTATCCCAAAGACATCAGGAGGGTGGAGAGCAATCTTGGACCTGAAGGGCCTGAACTATTTCATAAAGTACAGGAGGTTCAAGATGCACTCCCTAAAGTCCATACTAGCCAGCGTCAGGGAAGACGATCTACTATCCTCAATAGATCTCACAGAGGCGTACCTACACATCCCCATCCACCCCAGCTACCGGAAATTCCTCAGATTTACCTACGCGGGGCGACATTACCAATACAGGGCATTACCCTTCGGACTGTCGTCAGCACCAAGGGTATTCACAAAGATCTTAGCTGTACTAGCGGCCCATCTCAGGTTGATCCCGGTTCGCGTCCAGTTTTATCTGGACGACATCTTGATCCAGTCCAGATCTCGGGAACAAGCAAGGGCAGATCTCAAGACCACAATCCGAACCCTACAGGGGCACGGATTCTCGGTCAATCTAAACAAGAGCCACCTCATTCCCTCAAGGAGACTGCAACACCTGGGCGCGGTGATAGACACGTCACAGTGCAGGGTATTCCTTTCCCAGGAGCGACTGATCAGCATATCCAAGCTAATCCACCAAATTCAAAAGATCAGGAGAGTGCCCTTGCTACAACTCTCGAAGCTCCTGGGGAAGATGATATCTTGCATGGGCATCATCCCATGGGCAAGGCTCCACTCGAGGGAGTTGCAGTGGTTCCTCCTACCCTACCAGAGGAGGAACCTCAGCACCTCCAACAGGAGTGTGCTGGTACCAGCACAGGTGATGAAATCACTAAAATGGTGGCTATCCCCCACGACACTCAAGGGGAGCATATTCAGGGAACCGAACAGGGTCACACTCACGACAGACGCGAGCCTGTTCGGATGGGGAGCCCACCTGGGAACACAGATAGCACAGGGCCAGTGGGGACAGAAGGACCTGTCACACAGCATCAACTGGCTAGAGCTCCGGGCCATACACCTGGCCCTCCGCCATTTCTCACACCTAGTAACGAGGAGGCACGTCCTCGTACTAACAGACAACGTAGCAGCCAAGGCACATGTAAACAAGGAGGGAGGAACGAGATCAGTGGAACTAATGAAAGAAGCATTGGCTCTGGCTCGGTGGGCAGAAGCCAATGTGAGTTCCATCAGAGCGGAACACATCTCAGGGGAGACAAACACCCAGGCAGACTCCCTGAGCAGAGCCAAGGTGGACCAGTCGGAATGGCGTCTGGACCCGGCTCTCTTCGAGGAGATCTCCCGGAGGTTCGGACAACCGCACCTAGATCTATTTGCCAACCACAAGAACACACAACTCCCCAGGTTCTTCTCCAGATTCCCGTCCCCGGGATCGGAGGGAACGGATGCTCTCAGGTGCCGGTGGCCGGCGCAACTCCTGTACGCCTTCCCACCGCTGCCACTAATACCGGCAACCATACGCAAGATGATCGTGGAGGGCGCAGAAATGGTCTGCATTGCCCCTCACTGGCCACGGCGCCCGTGGTTTGCCGACCTCGTGGACCTTTCGATATCACCTCCGTGGAGGATTCCCCCGGACAGGGTAAAACTCAGTCAGGGCAAGCTCGTACACCCAGACCCCCAGTGGCTACAACTAGCCGCTTGGCATTTGAGCGGCAAAGCTTAACTAAACAATCTTATTCTGCAGGGGTGATATCGATCATACAGGCATCACGAAGAGCGTCCACTAATAGGATTTACGACGCTACATGGAAGGGATTTTGTAGGTGGTGCGCTTCGCTTCACCTAGACCCGACCGCAGTATCTATACCCAATATCCTAGATTACCTATTGGAGGGTCTTAATAAGGGCCTGTCAGTCAATACTATCCGCAGACAGATATCGGCCCTCTCAACTGTACTCTCCTGCGACAACTTAACTTCCCTAGCACAGCATCCAGCGGTTAATGCCTTTTTAAAAGGGGCATCTAACACAAAGCCCCCAGTCATACACAGGTACCCGTCCTGGAACCTGCCTAAGGTCCTTCTAGCCTTGACATCAGCACCCTTCGAACCTCTTGAAACATGCTCACTCCATCACCTATCACTGAAGGTAGCTTTCCTTGTGGCAATTACTTCAGCAAGGAGAATCTCAGAACTAGCAGCACTGTCAGTAAGGAAGGATCTGTGTACCTTTTTCAAAGACAGGGTCGTTCTTAGACCAGACCCGACCTTCATCCCGAAGGTAAATAGCATCTTTCACAGATCTCAGGAACTTACGCTTCCTGATTTCTGTCCAAGACCCAAACATAGGCTAGAACACAGATGGCACAAGCTAGACGTACGGAGAGCACTGTGTTTCTACGTGAAACGCACCTCGGCTTTCCGAAAGACTGAAGCATTATTTGTGTCCTTTCAACCATCAACTATGGGAAAGAAGGTATCTTCTTCCACCATAGGCAGGTGGATCAGAGCCTGCATAGCGCAGACCTACGTCTCACAGGATTTGCCAGCACCCACTCAGGTGACTGCCCACTCAACTCGGAGCGCAGCCACATCTGCGGCGTGGCTAACGCAAGCTCCGGTGGAAGAGATTTGCAGGGCCGCAACCTGGTCCTCACCTTCGGTTTTCATTCGACATTACCGTTTAGACTCCCTAGCAGCAGCAGACGCGGCTTTTGGCAGAAGAGTTCTTCAACAGGTCGTATCTGCTCAGAGTTCGGTAGCCTAGACATTCCCTCCCAGGGGGACATGAGGGCTTTGGTATGTCCCATCCATTTGGACTCTACAGTCATCCTGCTGGAGAAGGGGCGTTGTCTTACCTGAACGCCTTTTCTCAGCAGGATGATGTAGAGTCCAAGCCCACCCAGAGGATAGGTCTAGGCAGGGATATAATAAAGATATAATAAAGAGCTGCAATGTTAATTCCAACAAAGTTTCTCGCCTAAGTCAAAACTGGGGTCACGCCCAAAGGAAGGGGTGTGGCCGAAGTTTTTACCCAGTCTGCCAGGCAGGAAGGCCGTCATAGAACCCATCCATTTGGACTCTACATCATCCTGCTGAGAAAAGGCGTTCAGGTAAGACAACGCCCCTTCTCTCTGGACAAATATTGCATAAATTATAGAAATAATGTATTAGAGAAATTTGTATGAGAAGACATATATTAAAAGTACGCGCTTCCAAAAACTGATGATAAATTGTATGCAAAAATGTATATAAATTGAAAGCATTGGAGTTTTCATGTGGACCTTAAAGGAGCATTTTGAAAACAATGTGGGAAGAATGCAGAAAAAAAAGTGCTTGTAGAAATGCAACACTATTGAAGACAGAACTGTTTTGTTCATATTTAGGACAGCGTAGAGATGTTGTCATTTGCTAAATGAAACACTCTAACAAAGCAATTAGAACATATTTCAACAGAGAAGTGCTTATCTGGAGATCCTGCTGAATTTGATCCCACCAATCTCAGTGATTTCTGATGCTATTCATCCCTCTCTGCAGACTGATTCTCGGAAATAAATTACAGATTTTGCATACTCTGTAAGGACTTGGAGGACGAAAGAAAGTTTACATTTTTATAACTTTAATGGGATTGGTGGCACAAGCAGAAGAGAACAATTGAGGGGTCCTTGGTGCTCTCTAAGCTTAATTGTTTTCTTGCAGACATTTCATTACCCAAACTAAGTAACATCATCAGTGTTAAGAGAATATTTGCTATTTAAAATTTTCAAACAAGAAAATTGGTATCTGAGATCATGTAAACATACTCAGCAAATTGTTCTGAGAATTCAAGGAAACCAGTGCTGAGAAACACTACAACTTTTCAGTTTCGAATCCAGCCTCTATTTTGCCAAACCAAACTAACCTCTAACTTCAGTTCTATAAGGAGGTTAAAAAATAAGGCAGTAAACTCAAGAACTGAGTTCTCTTCTGAAAGGAAAGCAGAAAATAATTTCTGTAGGATTGCTTTTTATATAAATCAGTCTATTTTTAAATTGCATAGATCATAAATTTATCTGATACACATGTAAAGGATAGTTCTTGCCCTGATCTCAAGCTTCCCTAAATTTGTCATCTTTAAACACTATTAATGGGAAATAATTGAAAATGATTCGGGACGATGTCAATAGGGAAAAGCTAATGTTTTCCACTAAAGACCGTGAAAATGGAATCTACCAGTAATTATTGTTGCTGTGAGCTGCCCAAAGGTGCTTAAGAATGGACAGCCATATAAATACATTTTAAATACATGGCAGTGCAAAATAAATCCTTAAAGATGGATTGAGTTGAAATAACAAACGTTAGTGATTAAAAAAAACAGTGAAAATGAAGTGGAATGCTTTGGTACAAACTTGGTGTTTTTGCCAGCTGTGATTTAAAAGAAAATTTGTAGTCCTTGTGGGTGGTAATTATAAAAATAAGAAGCACTGGAAGCCTTAGGAAGTCTTGAAAGTGTTTTTTTTTCCTTAAGCACATTCTGAAGTATAACAAGACTTGCACTGCCAATTTTTTATAAAATAATATGGAAGTCAGTATTAATGAGAGATACCCTGAAAAAAACATAAAAGACCCTTGTCTTTGCTGTTTTTTCATGCCATTAATAACAAGATTTAGAAAATATTTGTGGTATAATATGAAAAATGTGCCAGTGAACTCTAACATATGCCAGTAAAATATGGACACTAACCTCACAATCGATACAAAAACTACGAGTGGCGCAAAGAGCCATGGAAAGATACACGCTTGGTATTACAAGACAGGATAGAAAGACCTGCACATGGATTGGAGCAGAGGTCCCTAACCTTTTCGGCATCAGGGACCAATTACATGGAGAGAGGTTTTTCCCCAGACCAGAGGGGGCGTGGTTTTGTTTGCTGCCTGCATCCTGCAGATGAGGCTTTCCTTGTTTGTGGCATGCCGCAGCCCGGTACTGACTGACGGACTGGGGGTTGGGGACCCCTGAATTAGAGAACAAATGAATGTATACGATATCATCAAGAGAGTAAAAGAAATGGGCTGCTCACAAAGCAAGAGGAACTGATGGCAGGTGGACCAAAGCAGTCATAGAATGGATCCCACTTGATAAAAACATCCATCAAAGAGACCTAAAACAAGATGGATCGATGACATCAGCAAGTATTGTGGGCCCAATTGGCAAAAGAAAGCTCAGGACTGTATTGGTTGGAAACGTGGAAGAGGCCTTCATCCTGCAATGGATAGACAATGGCTAAAAATGATGGTGATGAATATGAAAAATGTATTATTTAAAATTTATTACAATCCAGGCTGTGTTCATGTGGAAAGGCTGTGTAATCTTCTGAACATTTATATTGAAAATATATTTATAGATGTACAAAAATACCTCTATTTACTCCTGTGTTGAATGGGCAAGAATCACAAACCTCTTTGTTTATTGTCAGTGATTTAACTTTTTTAAAAAAAAATGAAATGACAATTTATCACAGCATTTTGCAGAATTTATTCCAGGATAATTCAAATGTCTTGTTGGCATATTTATTTTGTTTATTTATTACTCATATATAAATGATCACGAAACTCACAAAAAGCAACTCTGGGTGGCATAAAAAAATCAATAAAACAACAGATATGTAAAATACATATAAAACAATCATTATAAAAATATAACAAACATTAAAAATGAAAAACACTATACATAATTAAAATATATGAACCACACAGAAAGAGTAAAATAGATCTACTACAATAGAATCATCTAAATATTTCTAGTTCTCTGTGGGCCCCAGGCCTGGTGACATAACCAGGTCCCGAGGGACTTCTGGAATGATAACATGGATGGGGCTAACCTGACTTCAGGATGGGGAAAATGGGGTGGGCACTGCAGCAGAGAAAGGCCATCTCCTGCAATCTACCAAATGTAGGTCCATAAAAGGTGGTACCCAGAACACCAGATATTAGCTGTATGCTCCATAATCAAGCAAATTTTATTTAGTGCTAGATTGGACTAGAAGGGATACTAAAATACAGAAAACAGGCTGCTTTCAGGAGAATTTCTGAAAGTGGAAGAAGAAGAATGTATGTACCGTACAGTGTTGCTTTCAATTGAATATCTATTAACATATCTTGTGAATTAATAGAGGTATTGCTGATACAGTCACTGACAGAATCCTGACATCAACTGGGAGACAATCTCTGCATCAAGGGGGAGAAAGAACAGGTTCCTAATAACTTAGCTTACAACTTTGTCACCCAATAAGCAGAGGAGGGAACTAGTGGGACAGCTATACTGGACCTAATTCTTACTAACAGAGAAGAAGTGATAGAGAGGGTTGAAGCTGCAGGAACTATGTCATACTGGAATTCAATATAATGCAGGCACAAGTACTAGAACATAATCAAACCAGTGTCTTAGAGTTTAAAAAACCTGATTTTAACAAACCTAGAGCTTGGGAAGGATTCAGTGGATGAAAATCTTAAAGGTGAAAACAACTGAAGAAGCTTGGGAAACTCTGAAAGATATGATTATAAAAGCCCATACTATGATAGGGAAAAAAAAGAAATCCATGAAGAAACAAGATGGTTGCACAAAGAACTCTCTGAGAAACTGAGAGAAAAAAAGGATAAGTACAAAAATGGAAAGAGGGACACCTAACTAAGGTAGAACACCAGCAAATAGCCCAAACCTACAAAGATGAAATCAAGAAAGCCAAGGCTCAGAATAAAGTAAGATTTGCAACAAATGTCAAAATTCTGAAATTTCACAAAATAATTAAATCATTTCTATCTCAAATAATTACACAGGTTATGTTTGTGTTGTCTTGCCATGTAGCAACCAGCCTAGTAATAGTAATTTAGTGACATTCCAAAATCAGGTTATATTTGCAAGTTGAAAGAAATGCCAGTTGTTTATGTTTTTTGGTCAGTTTCCATCATCTTGTCCTCATTCCATCATGCCCTTCACCCAATTATATTAAAACTAAATCAAAATTAGTATTATATCCATATACTCCTCACTAAGAAACATGCTTTAGCACCCAAAGCTCTGCGTTTCCTCTACCCTTTTCCTTCAGTGGAACTCATCCATTAAAATGTATTAACTGGGTCCAAGGTCTGGGATTTTCTTTGTAGAAACTCAGTATTTATTAAGGCGGGGCTTTTCAACCAGCGATACGTACCACCTGTGGTACATTGGCACCTGGCAGGTGGTATGTGACCATCCTAGAAAAGTAGTGGGGGAGGGGAATGAGCTGAACCAGTGGCAGCACCGCACAAGCCTGAGCGAGAGATGGCTGAAGCTGCAGGGCTATCAGGGCTCCGTAGAAGCGCCAGGATCATTGCCGCTTTCCAGCTGATCAGCGCTTCTTCGGGACTGTCAGCTGGAGCTCAGCGCGGATCCTGGTGCTTCTGCTGAGCCCAGAAGAAGCGCCGATCGGCTGGAATGTTGCAGCATCTCCAGGGTCTTGTGATTTACATCCAGATGCTTGGCAACCGATTCATATTTATGACAGTCACAGTGTCCCAGGGTCATGTGAAGTGACCAAAACCTGCTGCAACCACTCAGCAGACAGGGGGAATAAAAACCAAACACCGCCTGCTGCCAATCCTCAACAGAAATGCTCACAACAATGAAAACTTTGGACAAGAGGAAGAGCGCCGCCGGGCGGGCAGGCAGGTGTCTTGCTCGGCTGTGGCTTGGGGGGCACTTTTTTCAGTGCCATTGTAACTTTGAACAGTCACTAAGTGAATTGTTATAAGTCGAGGACTGCCTGTACTTTATCACTTTTTTCCCTTTTTTTTTTTTTGATCATCAAATTTTTGACACCTTGCTAGGCAACTGGTGGTACTTGGATGTTGCCATATCCTAAAAGTGGTACAATGGGTGAAAAGGGTGAAAAGCCCTGTATTAAGGCAAGCAAAAAGAAGAATATATAGAGGGGTTTTTTCCCTCTTTCATTGAGCAACAAGTTCCCAAACTATTGATTTTTTTTTTTAAAAAAAAGTATTCACACATATGGGGCATATTCCAGACAGATTGTTAAGTGCATGTTTGACAGGAGTTATGAAATAAGCATCTGTTTTATCTGGCAGCATGAGGCTGCTTTGGTCAGCTTTAAAAACAGTGATAATACTGAGAGCTAATCTCAGCACAGAAAGGAAATTGTCCCGCTGAGGAGGTGAAGGACTATGTGCAGTCAATCTGTCTGTCTCTTACTCTCTCTAAATACGCTGCACGCAGACAAGCTCTAGCATAAGTCCTCCCTCCATAAAATAACCCAGTTTTCATTAGATGTCTAAACCAGCTTGTTTTCAAGTGATCCGTCATTGCAAATGGTACAAGTAGCAGAAAGCTGAAACTTTGTTGTGCATTCTGTTCCTGTGGAACATTCCTGTTTTATTTCAAATCCCTTGCTAAGTAAATGTGTCACATTCCATTGTTTTTTGGCTATCATGCTTCTCCTCCTCATCCTCAGTGACAGGACTCTTTCTCTCTCTCTCTTCTTCCCGTTTTTAAATTTGTTGAGTGCATTTTTTTAAAAAGTCACAGATTGTTTTTATTTCTTCTATTGATATACTTTCCATAAACTCTGCCATCCCTTGTACAAACTTTATGTTCTTTCCTGAAAATGTTAAACTCACAGACTCGTTGGCACATCTGTTTAAAGAACCTGTGGTGCTGAGACATGTTAAGAAAATTCAGCATTTCTTTAGGGAAAATTAGTCCCAGAAATCCAAGACTGTCTAAGAATCCCAATGAGTACTAAAGGAGTAAGCTGGGAATCCTGGGAGACCAATACTTAGACTTATATACCGCTTCACAGTGCTTTACAACCCTCTCTAAGCAGTTTACAGAGTCAGCCTATGGCCCCCAACAATCTGGGTCCTCATTTTACCAACCTCGGAAGGATGACAGGCTGAGTCAACATTAAGCCGGTGAGAATTGAACTGCTGAACTGCAGGCAGCTGGCAGTCAGCAGAAGTAGCCTGCAGTACTGCATTCTAACCACTACGCCACCACAGCTCATAATGGAATATGAAGAGTGGTGTAGTAGTTTAGAAGTGAAGGCACTCAGAAGGTTAAGAGTTCAATCCTAGGCAGCAACAGATGTTTTTCTATCAGGGCACAAAGAGAAATAATAGTGGCAATACTTATCATTATACTATCTTTAGTAAAGCAGGGCAGCATAAATTCATTATATTCTGCAGGGCAGTGGTTTACTTAAATACTTAGTGAATTTAAAGCATAGAGGTGGCTTCATTAGGATTTCAACAGAGATGACATCTATCCGTTTTAAGCACTAAAGCTATACGGTACGCAGCTCAAAACACAGAATTTACTTGCAGATAAGCCTACATAGAATTGTGTCTGCTCCTGCCGACTGCCACACTGTTTAAGTGTTGTTCAAATATGAAAACTGGGTAATGATTAGAACGAATGGAAACATCAGGCCCATCAGCCCAGAAAAAAATGGAGGAGGAGGAGGAGGATCTCCCACCTTTTATATATTTTATGGGTTGTAGAAAGCCTCTTCTGGGAGACTTATGCATGTTCTCCAAATCCTAAATAGGCTCACCAGCACAAAATAGAATTGGGCCCTCTCATATGTTGGTATTTGACAAGGAAGGTGTGGTCTCCTTCTGTTTAAAGTAGTGTTCTTCCTAATCATAATTAACTAGGAAAAGTATACCAGAGCTGCTACCAGCTTTGGCAGATGCATATCCCTTGTCCACTTTATGCTTCTTGTGACCTCTTGTGGTGAGCCAAAGAAGGTGCAGTAAGTGAATTTGCTTTGAAATTTCATGGTTTGCAGGAAACGGGCAGGGGCTTTATTGCCAAAGGAATGTTTTAGAATGTGGCCTGGTTTCATAAGATCTCAAGTGCTTAGTGATCATTTTCCTCTGAAACACTTTTGGCGAGTGTTTTGGATCTGGATATATTGGAAAGATGACTAAACAGTTCAGCCTCGTATTTCATAATCTTTATCTAGGAAGTGTTTACAAAGAATTGTCATTTAGTATTTTTATAATGTGACATGGAGCTCTTTACTCCAGCTCTTTCCGTGAGTCAAGGAGCAGCTTTGTATTTTGAAGGTTTTAGATGTTCTTCTGCAGAATCTCGGTGCTTCCCAGAACAATGCACATATTATGGGAATAATAAAAAAAATGCATCTAGTTAGTTAATGACTCTAATTTAATATTAATGGTTTGAACAGGAAGGGATGTCTGTCTAAGTTATTTCTCCTGCCATTTTTATTGCTTGAATATGAATCTCTGATACATTAGTCTGATGTAGGGCTTAAGGCATTGTAGTTGGGCTGGAAAGATGCAGAATCCAATTTGCCTTCTGGGTGACCTCTGGACAATTATAATTGCTTAGCCAAATCTAGTTGTGGGAAGAAAATGAAACCTGCATATATACAATCTTCATTTATTATGAGGTAAATAGTATGTTGCTAGCTCTCACAAGTTAAGTGACGTTAGTATCTGCTTAATTGTGTTTTTCATGTAGGCTAACATTTTAGACAGATTATTAAATGAAAACTATGACACATAAACAAGATCTATTATACATTAGAACAGTGTTTCTCAACCTTGACAATTTTAAGGCATGTGGACTTCAACTCCCAGAATTCCACAGCCAGCAATGCTGGCTGTGGAATTCTGGGAGTTGAAGTCCACATGCCTTAAAATTGTCAAGGTTGAGAAGCACTGCATTAGAACCTTTTTTTGTGTGTCTGTCTGTCTGTCTTTATATCAGTTTTGTCTCCTGGTGATTGCCTAGAGCAGGGGTCTTCAAACTTGGTCCTTTTATGACTTGTGGACTTCAACTCCCAGAATTCCTCAGCCAGCGTTGAAGTCCACAAGTCATAAAAGAGCCAAGTTTGAAGACCCCTGGCCTAGAGACTCTTTTCCTGGCAAGATTTTTAGAAGTGGTTTGTCACTGCCATCTTCTTTCCAGGGCTGAAAGTGACAGGCCCGAAGATGCAGGGCTAGAACTCATGGTCTAGTTCTCCCAGCTAAGTGCTTTTAACTACCACACCAAACTGGGTCTCCATCAACCTCCCTAGTTGAATATTAATAAATAATTACCTGAATTACCTGAACCTAACATTTAGAATATCACTGGGAACGTTGATGAAAACATATCATCACCATTATCTCCCAGTGTTGGGGTAGCTTCTGCCGTCCACTGTTTTCTAACTATATTAGAACTGAATTCCCACAGTTTTCTAGCCATGCTGGCTTTGGAATGATCATTTAAGTCTAAGAAGTGAAGGTTATCAAATTGGGGAAATTTCATCTAAGTAATACAGACACAATCCTGATACAAGAGAGAAACAATAACCCATTACTCTTCCCTCAAAAAAAGGCATTAAAACTCATAGTTTTAATGTAAAGTTTGTTTTAACCCTGCGGCATCTGGTTTTTCAGTTCTAGTCATTTCAGCCAAATGTTTGCTGCCACATCTCTTTTTACAAACTGTATGTTCCCTAGCACAGAGCTGTTGCCTCATTGATAAAAGAAGAGAAAAATATAAACACTTCCTGTTTATTTTTGGCCTTCAGCAATGATAAGATCCATAGGGGCAGCTTTGTGTGTTTCCTAACAATAAATATTTCAAATTGTTTTGACAACAGCTGGGACTCATCCCTTCCATTAACTTCACATATCTTTCTGACTTTAACTATCTCTGAAAAGCTTTCCCATCCTCTTTTAAAACTTCTGGTCATCTTGAAAGTTCTGTGCATCAGCAACTCCTGTTTGTTAACCAAAAAAAAAAAAAAAAAAGTCATGTAAAATTTAAGTCATGTAAAATATTTCAGACACTAAATGTAAGTGGAATTAAAATTTTATATTGACTAAAATTGAAACAGAAATTGCTGCTCTGGGTCAGAGCCTTTAAATGTACCATGTTTTTGTTTTGTTTTGTTTTGTATTACACTAACGATGCTTCATCCACCCACTAAATAGGTACTGATCCTGTTTGAGTGTTAAGAATTTTGCCAAGAACCTGTTACTTACCCCAGGTATAGTATTGGCCAAACTGCAGTATTAAGCTCAGGGTTAATTATGGTTTGGGTTAAACAGAGCAGTCCAGAGAGATACCTTTCAGAGTACAGTAAGAAAATGTATTCTCTATCACACAATTTATATTAGTCTGTTGGTTTTCTATAAATCCGTCTCCTCAATTATCTCCATGGAATGACTTCTGTTACACATACAAAGCATTAAGGTTAGCAAGGATCAGCACCTTAACGTTAGTTGCTCATGGGTGGGAGATACAGTAACATCTCTTACACACATAGTTCTGCATCTGTTCTTCTCCACAATCAAATCAGTACAGTAGGTCATATTTTATTTCATTGCCCTCTCTATTGCTCTTGGCACACCCAACTCAGAACCTCACTTTTTACTCATGGTGTGAATTTCTCTGAAACTAGAGTTTCTTTTTTCCCCTTGATGTCTTTTTTACAATGAAATTTCCAAAAATGTGACAAAGTTTTATTCAGTTGCCAATGCAATTAGAAGATTATTTCATTCTTATGTTGGCCAAGAGCATTGAATTGTCAGATAAATGGATGGATGGATAGATGTCAATATATAGCAGCAGCGTATTCTTTTTTTAATATAGTTTTGTTGGCAAATTAAGGGATGTGAAGTTAATTTGCTCAAAATAACAAGTAGGGACAATGTGATATATTTAAATGTAATTAAAAAAGAAAACTAGTGGATTTATCTCATGAGAATATGCAATGTGAAAACATCAAGGATTTCTATTTTTGTGTTATGGCAGTGTGTTGCTTCTGAATATATAATATCTACACCCAGCGCTCTTCCTGAAGTTAAGGTCTATTGAGTGGAATGTGGTATGAATATATTACTGGATTTCTTAAACATACAGTAAATATTTTTAGATATATCCTGGGAATCTGCCCTAGAGTATAATTTTCTGATTTTTTTATAAATAAAGGAATATGAAAAGTGTTCTCTGAAGTTAAGAATTTTAAAATCCAGTTCTTGAAATCCCTACAAATAACTCTGCTATTTTAACGCATCCAGTACTGGGAAGAAGATAAATTGTCATTTAAAATTATAATGAGTTGAGGCCTACTTGGAAAATTCTCTTAACAAACAGATTAAGCATCTCCCAAGCATTATACATTTCATTTTGGTTATTGCAATTTATCTGCCTCTTCCAAGACACATACCACTGTGAGTCCACCATTCTAAAGCATTCCACATTCCCATATATTTCCTTTCCTCCTTCTGAACATGAAAGCAGGGAAAATCAATGCTTTTAATTAATTAAAATAGTAACAGCAGCAACAACAAAAATGGCTTTGTAGGAGATGACTAGGCTGAGCCCGAAAGAGGGATCAAATGCATCATAACTCACAGAGTCCCTGCACCTTCACAAGAGATCTAGGCCCAGCCCATCTTGAATGCCTCTCTTTCCCTTAATGGCCAGTTGGTCAAATTCTTGTAGAGAGCTTAAGCTTATACTCATTTCAACTGTCTGGATCTCCTGATTTCCCCTGATTCAGACTTGATCTGAACAAGGAATCAATAAGCAGCACAGCTAGAGAGATTAGACAGACAACTTAAATGCCGTGCACCGCAGAAGGAAAATAAAGTTATTTCAAACCTGGAGGAAAAGTGAAAGATTTAAAACAATTCACCTAGTTCTTCAGTGCTTGGATTTTTTTTGCTGATAGGCCTGTTATAATTTTGAAGTTTGGGGAGAGAACCTTGCTTTCTTCATTCTCATTCTTTTCAGATACCTAAATAAGGACTAGTAAGGTTCAAGACATGAATATTTATACATCTTAGGCTGTTCTCCGAATTACTTTAAACAGCTACCCAGAAAGGAGGGGCAAAATCACTATGGAATTGGTTAACTAGAGTTGGCTAAATTGTAGCTTAAGCCCTTGGCTCTAAATTCATATGACTGTATATTAGCTCTGACTATGGCATCCATAAGGGATGGGCTATGGCAGGGGTGTCAAACTCACAACGTGATGTGTCACGACTTTTTTGCCATTGCCAGCAATGGGGTAGGAGCGGTTTTGCTATGATGCATCTGGCCCATGGGCCAGCAGTTTGACACCCCTGGGCTATGGGATGGAAAACTGCATTATGTCATCACATACAAATTTGACTCCTTTTTTATGTGCATTAAGAAAAAAAGCAATGGAGCCTGTGTTTCAGTGTTACAATGCAAAATTTTGATACTTTTATACTTGTGTGACACTGCATTAACGTATGTAAATGGTGGTGCTTGCATTGTGATGTTATAATTCACACTTTGGCACCACTTTGGTTTGCTGAAGGCATCTCTGGCCAGGATACATGCTTTTAATTTTATATACAGTAGAATATTCATTTACTTTAAAAATAGTGGGCAATAACCTTATTATTATTATGAGCTATTTCAATATGAATTGCACTTTTGGTTATAAAACTTTTTCCAAATTATTAAGATTACTATTAAAACAATGCATATTTGTAGATAGGAAGATGAACTGAATGGAAGATATTAGTTCCCAAAAGATGGGTAAAAGATGAATCTAGCATTGAAAAGGAGAAGAAGAGAAGTAGGAGAGCAAAATATACCAGGCTTGGGGGGATCTGTTGTGTAGCAGAGCTAGTACAACACTTGTGCTGATTTGTTGTTGAGGGGTTTGATTTTTTTTTTAACCTCAGCTGCAAATAATATGTGTGTTCTTGTTTGTATAATTACTGTTAGTCACTCAGAGTCATGAATTTGATTTGGGCAGCCATATAAATTGGTATAATAAAACAAACTTGATGGCAGTGAGGTGAGACAAAACAACAATTGGATAGGAAGGAAAGAAGAGTCATTGAAATGTTACAAAAAGGATAAAATACACCAGGCAAACAAACCTCTTGCAAACTAAGGTTATTCTGCAAAGGTATCTACGGTATACTTTTCAATAGGTTGTGCAGTGAACAGGATTTGAAGGAGAAAAGATAATTTGAAGTATGTCTGAGTGCAAACATCACAGCTGTTGGCAATTTCTTAAATGAACTGGAGCTATTCAAGGAAAGTTATATTAGATTTAAGAAGCTGACAACAGGATCATTTGTGCTTCTCAGCAGATGTACAAGGGGCCAATCTCTGCCCTCAGTGTACAGATAATTAGTTGCAGACAATCTTTGTGTTCCCGTTTGGGAGGTATGATACAATTGAGGAACAAAGTTAGCAGGCACAAGGTACAGTATAGAAACTTTATAATAATAATGCTGGGATTACAGAATTAATTGATTCAAAACATATATCCAATCTACTTGTTGTATTAGTTACTTTTTAAAACTTTGGAAGGTAATTGGTTAATCTGCTAAAGTTAATCCAAATTCAGCTTCATAAATAAATATGTCATTTTTTTGTCTAATTCTTTGAAAATAAGGATCCTTGGGTGAATACAAATTTAGAAAGCAAACCAAATGTTGAGAATCACTATGATATAGAGAGGAATAAATCTAGATTCATCCCCTTGCTTCATTCTGAACATCACCCTTCTGTGCCAGTAAGTTCTTTCTGACCCCTAGCAACCTCATAAATTAGACAAATTAGTCTAAATTAGACTAATCAAGCCTAGTCCAGTTCACAGAGGCATTCAGTGGATAAATGAGTACATGCTGCAAAGCATCTTCAAAAAAGTGTGTGATAGAATATATAATATCTAGACCAGAGATCTCCAACCTTGCCACTTTATGACTTGTGGATTCCAACTCCCAGAATTCCTCAGCCAGCATTCCTCAGGAGAATTTCTCAGCCAGTTGAAGTCCACAAGTCATAAAGTGACCAAGTTTGGGGACCTCTGATCTAGGCAATATTATATAGCATCTTGAGCTGTGGTGGTACAGTGGTTTGAATGCAGTATTGCAGGCTAACTCTGCTGACTGCCAGCAGTTCGATCCTGACTGCCTCAAAGTTGACTCAGCCTTCCATCCTTCCGAGGCCGGTAACATGAGAACCCAGATTGTTGGGGGGCAATATGCTGATTTTGTAAACCGCTTAGAGAGGGCTGTAAAGCACTGTGAAGTGGTATATAAGTCTAAGTGCTATTGCTACCTTATATTATTATTACTGTATACTATATAATAGTTACATAATAATTATATAATATCTAGAAGACCAAATGTATTTTTATTTGTCCTATCCAGGTGCTTTTATAATCTGCTGGACACCAGGATTAGTTCTGCTCCTTCTTGACGTTTGCTGCCCACAGTGCGACGTCCTAGCATATGAAAAGTTCTTCTTGCTGCTTGCCGAATTCAACTCTGCCATGAACCCCATCATCTACTCTTACCGGGACAAAGAAATGAGTGCCACCTTCAAGCAGATTCTTTGCTGCCAGCGCAGTGACAGCGCCAACGGACCCACAGAAGGCTCTGACCGCTCAGCCTCCTCGCTGAATCACACCATTTTGGCTGGTGTGCACAGCAGTGATCACTCCGTGGTCTGAACAGAATCCCACCAAGATAAATTTAGTGCTAGGTGAATGCCTAGTTAACGAAGCTATTGGCAGCATTGTTGACAGCCTTTGAAGCAAAGAGAATAACAACTTTTACAAGTTCTTACTCACTAATGGGTTATTGTGCTTATTCACCAGTGTCCAGCCTACACAAATTCCCTGGGCTAGCTTTTTTTCTTTTTCCTTTTTTTTTTATAAAGAATAACATAAGGAGCTCACATTGGGAGTTGAAAAATATTCGGACAAGTCATTTAGGTCATCCCAATTAGCCATTCATCAGTCGATGCTTTTATGACAGTCCTAACACAAATCCTTTCCACTTCTTTAAGCTTCATAAGTGATCCATTGCCTTTTCATTTAGAGCCTAAAGCTTTCTCTTTTCCCCCTCACCCCAAATGGATTTCAGTTAATAATCATTCCCCCATCACTTTGCTTTGGGACACACATTTTCTGGGCAAAGAATGAAACAATTTTAGCTTACATTACAATGCCAATAACAATGAGAACCATATCAAAATAACAGTGAGAAATAACTGTCTATGCCTTATGTTTTATTAATGTTTGGGAGCATGTTGTGTATATGCAGATGCCTTTAATCCTCACACCGAAATCAGTGGGATATAATGGTGTTGTTGTCTGGCTATTTCATCCCTGAAATTTTCATTGTCACTAGTAAAGAGCAGAAGGAAGGCTGTAAGTTGCAACTTTCTTGTGGCCAAATACCTTAATGTGGAATAAAAAGAACCTAAAAGATCAGCTTCTACAAGAAGCACATTTTTGAGGCTGAGGCTGACTAAAGGGATTCTGCTTTTGAAAAAAAAAAAAAAAGCATTTCTTTGTTGTCTTGTACCAAGGGGAAGGTTTTTTTATTTTTGTTTTTAAATGAGAGCTGAGACTTGTTTGTCAGATTTTAAGATCTGTCCCAGATTTTAGGGAAGGTTGATGCCACACTTCCAAAAATGGATGACTGAGAAGCAGGTCTGCTTTCTGGTGATCAAATGTATTGTTTGGGGGGGGGGGTATCTTTTCCTTGCTAAAGGGTTCTACATGTGAGGATGGCTCTTTTCTCCAGTACAGGAGATGGAGAATCCACCAATGGGTTTTCTTAACTTGGTCTTAGCTCTTGAAGACTCGTTTTGGCTTGGCTCTCAGATATTTCAGGTTAGTCAGAGACAATTCATTGGTGGATTCTCCCTAAATTATTGGCTAACTTAAATTGGTTACTCTCCCTTAACAAATTCCCCACAGGTACTGAGATCATTTGTGATCTCAAACTAATTAAAAGGTGGGGGGGGGAATTTCCTTCAGCTTCCCATCCCATTCCCAGGGCTCTGGGGGGGGGGAGAAGGCATCAGCAGAGACTACTTGCTGTGCCTTTCTCCCCAGCCTCCCAGTTTTTCTCCCAGTTTGGGGGAAAATAGCAAGCTCCAGACTTGGTTTCAAAATTTGAATCTGGATCGCCAGAGCTCACTCCAGCAGCCAGGGCAACCACGGGCGCCATCTTGGTTGCCGTTTTCAGGCAACAAAGGCTGTTTTTCGCCCAAATTAGACCCTAAAGTGGTGAAATCGCAGCGCACAACCAGCACTGCACCCACGATCCCCCCGGGCACTAAAAATTGCCAGAAGGCCACGGAGCCCATTTTCGGAAGAAAACGGGCCGCAGCCACCATTTTCAAAGCCGCAGCGATCAACGGGAGCCTTTTTAAAAAGATTCCCTGCAACTAGACAGCTTGGGGGGGGGTAGGCTCCGGAAGGTAGCTGAACCCAGGATCGCGCGAATCTACCACAGCGTGCGCCCTGAGAAAAGGTGTTCAGGTAAGACCAACTCCCCTTTTCCCATTTTTCTTGATGTTTCAAACAGAAACTATGGCATGATATTCAGTCTGTCCAAAGGCTAGAGTGTGAATGGAGAATGAGAGATTGACAGCTGTCCAGGGACATCCTAGGAAGACTTGCTACCTAATTAGGCAGCAGCAGGACTAAGACTTGCCTCTTGAGATGGAAGATGAACCAGGACTCTCTCCATCGTTCTCCTCTGCATGCTTCTGCCACTCATTCATTGCCCAGATGGTCTGTAAAAAAATCTCTGAGGATTTCTCAGAGCTATGTAAACTGAGGTGGTTACTGCAGCTGTCTGTACAAAATAGTTTTCGTAGACATGATCTCACAATGCATTTCTTTAAGGTTGCCTTTGGAGCAACACCTATATCAGAGGTCCCCAGTCCCCGGGCCATGAACCAGTACCGGGCCGCGGCATGCCAACAACCGGTCCGCACAAACAAGCAAAGCCCCATCCATGGAATGCAGGCAGCACACAAAACCACACACTCTCCAGTCCGTGGAAAAACCTTTCTCCACAGAACTGGTGCTCAAAAGGTTGGGGACCTCTGACCTATATCACTCTATGCCTTAGTTATAATGAAAAATATGATCTGGGTAACAGGTCTGTGGGTATTGGGTGGACTACTGTCTACACTAATCTACTGTCCAGAGTAAAAAATATTTTGTAACGTGGGAGAACTAGTCTTGTAGCACCTCATACAGGCAGCTGTAAGATGTTTGAAAAAGCAAAGGGATGCTGGACCTGAAATGAATTATTATTTTTATAGTATCCTCTAGTAATTGAAATAGCATCCCAATTTTACTATCTAAAAATGAGAATGTTGGAGCATTGTTGTGTAATTTTCTTACACCCAACTGTTTCCTTACTCAAAGTGCAAATTCCATTCACAGTTTTTACACAGAACTCCATGAAATAAGAATTTGACAGTAGTCAAATCCAACAAACAGATGTAAGAATGAGAAAAGCAACTTTTAAATATCTCTTTGTAATTGTAAATTCTTAAGATCAAATATAAAAATGTTTACACTGAAGGCTGAGGACTTTTTAGAAAAATTTGGGGCCATTATAAATAATTGTAGAGTAATATTATTTGCAGAAGTCCCCTTCTATGTTGAAAACCTGCCTACATTAAGAAAAAATACTTAGAATCCTTGTTGGAGACAAATCAATTGAACGTTTTCAAATGAAGGATAATAGATTTGAGCTAGTGTCATGTTTATTTGGATAGACTAGGTAGATTTCTAAGAACAAAATATAGCAATGTCAAAAAGATAGACTATTTAGCGATGTACAAAGTGACTAGGTTAAAATTAAAGCGAAGTGATCCTATGAGAGGGAATATAGGGATCATGAAAGGTTCATCTAATGAAAAATACTATATTAATTTCATACTGAAATTAAGATTAGTGAGCCCATTCTTCTTGACTTGTGTAACTTGTATAATAAAACAGGTCTGGCTGTTAGAAAGTTTCAAAATACACTACACGCTAAGCCACTAATAAAGTTTTTTTCAATAAGTATATAATATATGCTGTGTGTATCCTTTCATCATTATTCATATTTGAAGAATTGTAATGAAAATAGTCTTGTAGTAGCTGGATTTCCTATTTGTTTAGCTTCTTGAAATTCTGTCTTCAGAACCTATACTGGGGTTTCCAGAACTTGCTACACAACAGGTTTTTTTCTGCTAGTAAATAGAGCTTCATATTCATTGTATGTGTAGCAGATGTTAGATTTGATACATTTGTACACCAGGTATCACCAAACCATGGCAGAAGTCACATTGGCAAGTGGCTATGGATAAATAGAAGGTGAAGTCTTTTAACTATCCTCTAGAAAAGGTTGGCAGCCCATACTCGTGATGGGGCAATCTGGCAGTGCAGATGTATGCTAAGTAACTGTGGAAACACATACTGATACATTAGGAAGTTTTTTACAACCTGGATGGTCATTGGTTGCAAAAGTTCAATTATTTACACTGCACTTGATTAAACACTGAAGAGGAAGACTTGGTGATGCGTGTACAGTAAGCATGGGTTAGGAAGAACAAGTAAAAATCAGGAACTTCTAAAATCTGGAGTGCATTCTTACCTCGTCCAGAATTATATGCAGTTCAGAATTATATCTTAAATTTCAGAACAGACAACCTGTACTGTGAAGCTAACCTCTGACAAATAAAGGCATTTAAATTCTGAAAAGGCTTTTAAATTACATGCAAATAATGTTGTTATACTTTTATTTGGTCATATTGCTTTACAAAGAAACTGCAGCAGAACAGGATTGTTTGCAGTTTTAAAATAGGCCTAGTTTCCAGCCAGGTATCTATGCAAAGGAGGCAGAGAAGAAATTGGAAAAGTTCGGCTTCAGCTGTGGAAATGTCATTTGCTTACAACTGAAGGAGACTCTACCAGTCAATACAGCTTGTCACAGTTCCAATAGATGAGACCAATTAAAGCAGAACTCCGAGGCTTGAGAACATGTTTATTGGTTACAAAGTATCAGCACGGTCAAAAGTGAAACCAAGACTAAAGTTCCCTCCAAATATTTACAGTATTACAAAGTTAAACTTCCCATCCCAGTACTATGCAATCAACTACGTTCCCCAGTAGAATAATTTGGCGGGCTTTTTAATATTAGGCTCAGCCACCCAGTCTAATGAACAGAAATGACCTTGGTTCCCACAGGACAGAGAATTGTTTAGGCTAGCACAAAAATGCCACCACTCTCCTCCCAGTCTGATGGCAACCGAAAATGAGCCAGAATGGCTTCAATCAGGTTCATTGCAGAGTTGACACAGCTACTGTGACTTCCTTTTTTTTTTGTGGCATATGAAAATCAATGGAGAAAATTGCAAATGAGAAATAATGACATCTGGACTAACTTCCCTCAGGAAAAAAAAATTGCAAATGAGGAACAGCAATGGACAACAAAGATCATGTCTGGCCCTATCCTTTTGCTTCAGGTAGTTTTTCTAAATATACTGCATGAGTTCATTCATATAATATATCAAGATGAAAACCAAACAAACCTCATGGACATCTTGAACCACTAATTAAAAGGTAAAGTCTCCTTTGAGTCAAGCTTCACTCAGAAGATTCCCCTGGCCGCTTCTATGCAGTTTTCTTGTCAGGAACAGAAATTGTTTGTCCTCTTCTATGATATTTGTTTTGACTTCCTGTCCAATCAACAGTTCTGGAATTCCAAGGTAGTCTTTCCCCCAAGTGCCAATCCTGCTTGGATATTCCACTGAGATACAGAAAAAAGTAGTAGTTGAACCTAGCTCAGGTTTAATCTAGTCCATTGGGTGAACTCAGGAAATTCATTATGCACATACTGCCAAAGTACTCAATAACTTCAGCTCTTCTTGGTTCCTTGAAAGTACCAGTTTAATTCAGAATGCTACCTTTAAACCAAAGGAAAGCTATTTTGGAAGTGTTTTTTATTTATATGATCCTTTGCAATTCTCAGAAGCATTGCATGAGATTTATCTCTTGTCTAGTGCAAGGCAAAAGTTCTGATACATTAAGTGTGTCTGTACTGTGTTGTTACTTTCATAACAACTACAGTATTTCTTTTACAGTTTAGACAGCTATCTGAAGGCACATTTGCTTATCCTCTCACTGATCACACACAAAATGTCATCATTCTCTCACACAGAAAATTACTAACAATTTGACATGCCATTAAAAAAAACATTGTGTTGCTTTGGGTCTTTATTGGGGAATTTTTTATTTTTTAGTATTAAAGACCTGGAATTTCTTCATGATTGATTTACAGTATATCCCAACTTTTCATTCAGGTGCTCCAGTCAGTTCCTTTCCCAAATTCAGCTCAATCCTATTTTATTGTAGTCCAACAAAAGAGCATGGAAGCCATGGCAGAGAAGACCCACTAAATTGCTGTTTCTTACTTAGATAGCATTGGTCCATTACTTAGTAGCAAAAGCCATTTTCAAAGCTGCTTTTTTTTTCTTTAACCACACATATCCTCTGAACAACCACACCAGGTAGAGGAAAACCGAAAGGCCAGTTGTGGCAGGAATTTCCGCATGGTCAAAGTTTCTTTAAAGTCAGTCATGGTTGAGCAGCAGACAGCCATTTGCATCCAAGAATTCATCCCTCTACATGGGATGGAGCCATGTTCCTTTTCATTTTAGATTGCCACATAAAACGGAGGGAGGGGTTTGCCCAGGTGCTTCACTAGTCAAAATAATCTTTTATCCCGTGGGAACCAAGGTCATCGGCTGCTCCTAATACTGCAGGCTGGGTGTTGCGTAAAAAGCCCGCCGAGAAGATGTATTGGAGAACATAGTTGCTTGCATAGTTTTAGGGATGAGCTTTTTAAACTTTGTATTGGGGAATTGTTATGTGTGTCTCCAGACTTGGTTTCACTTTTGACGTGCCGATACTTTGTAACTAATAAACATGTTCTTTGAGGAATTTGCAAGTCTCGGAGTTCTGCTTTAGTCATCTCTGTCTCTCGAAACCATGACGCTTGCTTTTTTATATGATCTTGCACACTGTATTTTAGAAATGAAACCATTTTATTTATTTATTTTATTATTTATTGCTAAGCAAGGCAGTTGTTAAGTGAGTCATGGGGAGTTTTTTGCTATGTTTTTTAAAGTTGTTAAGGGAATCACATGAATGTTAAGCAAATCCATCTTCCTCCATTGACTTTGCTTGTCAGATGCCAGCTGGTAAGGTTGCAGATGGTGATCACGTGACCACGGGATGCTGAAACTGTTGTAAATACACGCCAGTTGCCAAGAACTCAAATTCTGATTACATGACCATGGGGATGCTGCAATAGTCATAATTGCGAGGAATGGCCATAAGTTACTTTTTTCAGTGCCATTGTAACTTTGTTGATTGCTAAACAAATGGTTGTAAGTCAAGGGCTACCTATAAAGAACATTTTTAACATTTTAAGTGACTTATTTCTGTCAGCTCTAGTTAAAATGGATTTTCCCTGTAGTCAACTGAAAATATGCATATCTGCAAATCTGCACATATCTCTTATCGGATATGAAATTTGTGCTAATTCTAAAACAGGGTTGAAAAGTTCATATCTCCTCAAATGCAATCCCAACCAGCAGTGTCAAGGATTTTGGATGCTGAGAGCTATATTTCAGCCATAAGCAGAGGATAAAATCTCCCCATTTCTGGTTTAAGGTTTTTTTCAATCAGAATTACAGGAAAGCTCTTTTGACTATTCCAGTTAATATATTTTCTTTCTTCAGAGAATCCCATTTGTACTTAAGCTCAATTTTATAGTTATGGATAAAAATTATGGTTTTGTTTTACAAAATTCTTTAAAGGTTCAGCTTAAATATACCTGCCACAAAAATATTCTAAGAATGCATGTCATTTTAATCCATGTAGCTTTCTTGAGATTTGAACTATTCCACTGTATATCATAAGACTCTTTAATTTGGTAGTTTCCCACATGCCTCTGTCAAAACTCAATTTCTTGGGAGCAAAAATAAAGGCTGAGGTTATCCATAGGTCAGCCTAGTATGTATCTATTGACTGTGTGGTTTAAACATGTAATGGTGACATTTATGCAACTTTCTAAAGCCAATGTTCCTACAAAATATTCCAACAAAAATGCCAATTCTTGCTGTTCGTATTCCATATGCCTTCATATTCCTCTACAGATGAGGAGAATTAAAGACAAGGGCCTTTTCAGGAGAAGCCAAAAGAATCAAGAAAGTGGTTTGACTGAATATTTGAAGCCATGATTCTTTCTGATATATGTATAATTTACTTTAAAACAGAGGAGGGTTTGATCTTGACTTTTTTGAAAGGTCCAATGAATTTCCCTTGACTAAAGGGGAACAAACAGCTGAATGAAGCCTAGTTGTTGGCTTGACTTACTGCAATATTTCATACAGCAATAAGAAATCCATTACTCATTGATGCAGGAATAGGTCCCATTAACCACTCTGGAAATTGCTTTTGAGTATCGGTAGTTCTTAATTTATAATTGAAATTACGTTAGACCCTTCAAAAGGTACCCAGTTTCAAAGATACAACCACTGCAGTGCCTCTCCCCCGCTGTAACTGCCCTCCTTGTACTGGTTGCTTTTGCTGACCAGCTTTAGGTTCCCTTGCCAGTTGAACAGCAGGCCTGGGAGCTAGCCAAGGCCTGGGGAACTCCAAGGGACATGAAGCAGAGCACCAGATGCCTCAGTGTTGGGAGAGACCTTGGGAGGCCTGGTGCAGGCAGCCTTGAGCCGGTGTTAGGCCTGCAAGAGCCTCCTGTGGTCACTTAATGACCAGCACTTTCATTTGCATTGGGGAGAGCAAGGAGGGAGGTCATTAAGTGAGGTGCTTCGCTTAGTGGCCATTGCAATGTGACTGTCAGGGAATTGTGCAACAGGTATCCAAATGAAGTCCGCTGACACAAACTTGTAGTTTTGTATAAATAAATACATTTTATATCTATATGTACATATATAGAGAGATAGTTAGGCGAAGTGGGGCATCGTGAGGTAAAATCGCAGAGCAGACAGGGAAGAAAAGAATAAAAGGTGGGGAAAAAAAGGGAAACTCCCCCTCCAGAACCACAGCAACCAATCAGAGCGCAGATTGCCTCACACAGGAGCCAGCACACACCAACAAAAAAACCATAATTGTGTGTTCTGGCTCATTGCACAACTCCTCTGCTCCAATTACTAAATTTAAATATCTTAACAGACTATAATGGGCAGGCTCTATTACGGTCATAAGCTGACGACTACCTGTAACTGTACAGGGTTGTCCTATTAACTACACTCGGCCTCATTTTCTATCTAAATCTCTGCTCTTAGGTTACAAAGAAAGGTGACCTGCATAGTATATTTCACATTAATTCTCTTTTAAACTGGTGCTTATTACTGGGCTGGCTGAAAGAGAGTTAATCTGAAAATAAACATAGATTTTAACTTTGCAATCAAAGTTGTGATTGTTATTTGGCTTCCTAGTGCTATGGTGAGCCTGCCTATTGCACAAAAGAAAAAGAAAAAACACGTGGTCTTGGAAGGTGATACAGAATTGTGGAATACTTGTTTGGACAGTGGTCTTTTGAATTCAGGACCATATTAAAATAGAGACTTTCTTTAAAATCTTTTGGAAACACTACAAAATGAAATAATAAGAATAGATAAGCTGTGTGGAATGCTCCTTTTAAACAGAACAACAGGATAGATTATTATATTTCTCTTGGAAAGCAAGACACAATACGAGGTCAACTCACCTTACGGTGCCAGAGAACAGGGTTTTTTTTTAAAAAAAAATATTTATCCTAATACAATAAAAAGAACAGAGTTTTAACCCACTGGAAAGGCTTGGCTTTTCAAGTGCATTAACTTACCAAAAGGAAAAAAAAAATCAGTTGTAGGGATACTAGAAGATGATAGCACTAGGACCTGGATCTTACTTGTATAACCAGCATTTCTTTTTTCTGCATATGATGGCAATATAGATAGGTAGTTTTCAACTTAAGACAGCAATTGGTACCAGAATTTCCACTGTTAAGTGATATGATCATAAAGTGTGACCGTATCACTTAATGACAGCAATCCCTGCAGACCCAGTTGCCATAGTTAGATAAATCCCACGATCATCGTACTGTCTTCTCACAACCAAGTCAGTGCGGAATCTGGCAGGAAATTGCAAGTTCCAGGTTGCTCACATGCAGATCAGCAGACAGGTCAGTGGCTTCTGCTGGGTAGGGGAAGGGGCATGAGGGTGGGAAGGCGACATGGTGAGGTTTGGGAAAAGAAGACAGGGATGAAATGTGTATTTTATTAAAATAGAAACTGAATTTCAAAATGGGCTAAGAGGTTTTCTTTTTAAGTTGTTAATGCAGATTGATTTCTATAATTCTTTCTGATTGCTTATGACCCCTCCTTCCCTTTCTTTGTTCCTCAACTCTGCTGTGCATCGTACACATACCGAAGTTGAATTTTAACTCAAGAAATAGGATCTCCAGGTTAATCATTTGGATTTTGGAAACTATAATCCCGATGTATCTGGAAGATGTCAAATTGGGAAGAGGCTGATTAAACAATCTTCTCAATGGAAAAAAATTATTCTTTTGTTAGCTTTCATGGAATCATCCATTTGATTCCATAATAGACGTCCTATGTTTTTGAAAAAAAGAGCCGTGTCTTTCCAAATACTTTAAAACATTTTAAACACTGCTGCCAAATTAGGAAACTCTTGGACTTATTCAGTATGTTCGTTGGAATGGGGTGTGGGGGGGTAGAAACATTGTTTCAAAATGGGTGCTTAATTATACAGTAAGTTAGCCAAGAAAAAATATTTGTGCTAACATCGTGCTGAGTCAACATATGGTTTGGAATAAACAACAGCCTCATTAGTTTGGCATGATGGGTTTCTATCATGGAAGTCACTAATAAAACAGGACTGCAACTGAAACATTGCAGCTTGTAATAGAAGAGGCTGTGCCAATCCCTAAAAGGCTGTTTTTCTTTGTCAGATATTCAAGGAAATATGGTTTCCAACAAATACCATGAGCTGAGCTTCTGACCAAAGGAATGCTGTGCTGATTTGCTGGATTGGGTAACAGCAGCTTCTGTCTATCAGAAGATCAGAGACAGGTCAGTGTTCCATTGAGCAAGAATGATAATAATAAATAATATGATAATAATGATAAAAATGATAATAACAAACCCTTTATTATCAAAGTATAATATGTATACAGTGAAATTGGATGAGCCTCCCTCTGTGCCCCCCCCCACAAACTCACGGTGACTACAAACCCCCAACTTATTTCACCCTGTGAACTAATTTGCACATCACGCCACCCTCACGAGTATGTCATGCATAAAGTTATAAAGTTATGTCCCATTCAGAAGCCTGACAGCCCATGGATAAAAGCTGTTCTTCAGCCTGTTGGTACGGCTGGCAATGTTTCCGATGGTAGGGGAGTAAAAAGGTAGCAACCAGGGTGTGAATCATCCCTGAGAATTTTCCTCACTCTGCCAAGGCAATGGGCCCTGGCGATGTCATCCAGTGGAGTCAGGGAACAGCCCACAATGTCTTGTGTAGGCTCACCAACCTCTGCAATACCATCCTGTCCACAGCTGTCAGGCCAGCATACCAAACCACAATACAATATGTGAGAATGCTTTCAATAGTAGACCGGTAGAAGAAGGTCATGAGTCGTCATTCTATCCTGTTCTTCCGCAAAACCCTGAGGAAGTGGAGTCTCTGTTGGGCCTTTCTGGCCACCTGGGCTGTATTAGTTTTCCAGGTAAAATTTTCACAGAGGTAGATTCCCAAGAATTTGAAGGAGGAAACTCTCTCCACACAGTCCTCTCTGATGTAAAGTGGGGCAGGTACCTCTCTGATGTGCTTGCAGGGATGACCAATACATCTCTGTTGGACCTTTAGTTCAATCCACTCAATCCCCAAAAATATATGCTTATTTTAAAAGACACTTCCTGAAAAGACAACACATTCCACTCAAAGATGTGCCCTTGATGTCTGTTGTTATTGTAACTGCCGGCATCTTTCCGGAATCATTGGGCTTTTTACCATATGGAACAAGATCTTGGATTGGGTAATTCCCCGATCTGGTTCCATAAAACCTTTTTGGAAAATAATACAATTCTATTGCAAAAGTGGTTTAAACGTTAGGGCTAAAACAGCAGCTCATTATTTTTTCTGCCTTCTGAAACCCTGTCCCCCATGTTGGCTCAAGATATATGGCACCTTTAGGCCACATTGACTGATGGCATCTACTGCCATCAATTGAAGATGTACATTTTTAGAAGGATTCTGAAGGAGGGGCACTGCAGGATCCTGTAAGCCAGGAGTCCCCAACCCCCAAGCTATGGACCAGTACCAGTCCATGGCCTGTTAGGAACTGGGCCACCCAGCTGGAGGTGAGCAGCGACTGAGTGAGCAAAGCTTCATCTGTATTTGCAGCTGCTTCCCAGCACTGGTATCACCACTTCAGTTCCACCTCAGATCATCTGGCATTCGATTCTCATAGGAGCAAAGCCTACTGTAAACTGCACATGTGAGGGATCTAGGTTGCGTGCTCCTCCTCCCCCCCTGCCTGGTCCATGGAAAAATTGTCTTACACAAAACCAGTCCCAGGTGCCAAAAAGGTTAGGGACCGCTGCTGTAAACTTTGGCACCCTAGGCTAGTGCCTACTCAGCTTAGCCTAAGGCCAACCTTGCATGTCTCAAGGCACAAATATTCAATTATCCGAATGATAAGGAAGTGCAGTGAGATTTCATGTGAGCACTTCTTTTGCAGGCAAAACTCATCCTTTCTGTGATTGCATCAGAAAGATGAAATCTTTCTGATCGCATAATTAGGAATTGTCTAGGGCCTTACAAGTCCACAGCTGCAATTTACATCCTATTTCTTGGACCAGCTACCGTGAATGTGTAAGTGAATGTGAAAGGATTTTCAGCCATTCCATAGCTCTGCTGACTTTTCACCAGGGGTGAATTGCACTTGGCGTTTTCCTCAACAGACTGTCAATGTCTGGACCTTAAGAACTTCCTGTTCTTTTCTTGGAGACACACTGTATCATTCTGCTCTCTGGGCTGAAGATCCCCACCCTCCTCCTCTGTAATCCAACCCTGCCTGTCTCATTTCTTGGCATCCCATATCATGAACTAAACCCAGCTCCAAAATACAACTGGTAAATTTAGAAGTCAGTGATAACACTGCCAAGGAGAATGAATGATACTCTTTTCATTCACTAGCCCTACTGGATCAGCTCTTCACCAAGCTATTTGTTTACACAGGATGTTGATCCTCCAGCTAAAGTCACAAAAATTCAAAGTCCTCTGTGACTAAAACATACTGTGTATTCCCCTTGCAATCAAAATCAACATATGAGGCCTGAAATGAGCTTATATTCGCAGTATTTCCACAGCAGCTGTTATGTTTTAACCACATGTAAAATTGTCATTCATAACAAGCTGTGATTCAGTGTGCAAGTACAGTTGCCACCCATTCATGCTTTATGTGATGGTAGATTATATGACACAAAGTGTGCATGTTTGTAGTCCCAGAAGTAATGTGGCAGTCAAAATTTGGCAATACTAATGTCAGTGACTGATATTTAATTGGTGACTGCTTCTGGAATACCATGTAAATATCTACATATAAATGAGTGGGACTGAATTTTTAGACAGAAAAATCTGATGCATCTTCCCATGACCTTTTCTTTGGGGACAAATTCCCATAGTATTCAAACCAAATATAAAGTCAGCTGTAAGAAAAATCATTTAGAACAGAGGTGAGCAATTCATAGCTCCAAAGGGCTGCACTCTGGAAATCTGATACTAACCAACCAGACTGCAAAAACACAATTCTTCATATTAAAAAAAAAAGTAATATATTTGCTTTTTGTTTAGTAAGCTCATATGCTGTCCAGTTCCTTAATGGCTATGAATGCCCTAGAAAAATACTACAAAAACACTAATAAAACATTTAAATAAGAACTATAAAGCCTTCCCCCCCCAAGTGTAAACTTAAAAATATTAGATTGTTAAAATAAGTATATTTTAAGTCCATTTCTGAACCTTGGAATAGAAGGGGCTTGTTTCGACTCTGGTAATAATTTATTAGTGCGTGATAGGTTTGCCACGCAGAAAGATTACTTTTTTGCTTTTCATATAAGTTAACTTTGAGGAGGAACTACAACGGATAATATGCCATTCAAAATAAGGCTCCCAACGATCAATGCAAAATAAAGTTTATTTCTATGTTTTACGAAACAAAAGTTATAAAACTAGAAACAGGTTTATACATTGCATACACTGCTTACCAGAATCACTCCTTGATATGGTATCTTTGTAATGGTGGGCAAAGCTATGGAAAAAGGAAAACCTGCACCTCCTCATCAAGCCCCAGTTAACATCATACAAAAAAACCCTAACTGCTCTAGACTTTGGAGTTTGGCTTTTGAAAACTCTGATATGTCTTATTGTTTAAATATGCCTATCCCAACTGCCTGAAACGTTGTTCTCTTCATGCTTGGGAGAGCCTTTGCATTTGTATTTAAACAAAATGGCAGAAGGTAATGAGATTTGGACCAGATGTTTCTGATTTGTCACTCCCTGTTTGATTTGCATGATATCTGGTTATACAAAACTAGCAAATATTGAGTTTTGAGGCTTAGGTTCGCCAATCACACAAAACCTGTCAATTCACCCTTTCTGGATTCTACTTGGGTTCCCCATTCAGTATTTAAATCCAAGCATAAACTTTAAATTTCTTGTTTTAGGGATGTGTTTTGGTTAGCTGCACTGATACCTTAATTCAGAAATCTGATATATTATCAGTAAAACAGCAATAATCTAGTAAACAATATGAAATGAACCTGCACCTACCTCTTCAAGTCAAAATGACATGGTGGGAATGTAGCATGAGATATATTAAAATACTCAAACTCAAATGAGAGAAAACTATAAAAGGACAACAGAGAGGCAATGTAATCTTCCCTTGAACAATAATTTAATCTGGTGGACATGTGACAAAGAAAAGAAATATTAGAGTAGTATTCACATCTTAATACAGAAGATTCTTAGAGTGAATATAAAGATAAAACCAGAGACTTTGGGGTTTAATGGGAAAAGATTTTGAAAAAAAAAATGGGACTTTGATGTTATATATGTTGATGGTAGCAAGATTACCTTTTTACGCACAAAAATGGAAGTTGAGGTTTGATGCTATTATCTTATTCTACTACACCAAAAGGAGTTGGAAATCAACACCTTTTCTTTTTTTGCTTTGCTTTGCTCTAAACTTTTCCCTTCCCTTCTCCTTTCCTTAGTTTCCCATTACTTTCTTTTGTATTTTTTGTATTTTATATTGTATTTGGATAAACTAATAAAAAATTTTGTAACCAAGACTGTATTTATTAGCAATAGCAATAGTGCTGAGACTTATGTACCACTGCCTAGTGCTTTACAGCCCTCTTTAAGTGGTTTACAGAGTCAGCATATGGCCCCCAACAATCTGGGTCCTCATTTTATCTACCTTGGAAGGATGGAAGGCTGAGTCAACCTTGAGCCCTGTCAGGATCAACCTGCTGGCAATCAGCAGAATTAGCCCACAATACTGCAGTGTTTCCCAAACTTGACAATTTTAAGGCATGAGGACTTCAACTCCCAGAATTCCACAGCCAGCGTTGCTGGCTGTGGAATTCTGGGAGTTGAAGTCCACATGCCTTAAAATTGTCAAGTTTGGGAAACACTGCAATAGTGCATTCTAACCACTGTGCCACCATGGCTCTACTATTTAATCAAAATAATAGCTCCTAATCTATGCATATAATAGCATTCACCACTGAAATATATATAAAACAAGATTTGTCTTTGTTTATTCCCTCTTAATTATTTGCAAGAAAGGATTTCAGGAACCTTTCCTAACCTGATGCTCTGCAGATATACTGGACCAGTTTCCTGAAAACTGGTGTTCTACACATTTAGAGGAACCTATGCTCTTTTGCTTTGCAACTAGAGGCTAATAAGCATCATAGACTTTCACTCTCTATTTCCCACTAATAATACCACAAAGGTTGGAATGCTAGGCTAGAAAGAGCCACATTTTCTCTCCAACTCCACCATTACATCATCACCCAAATTCAGCAGGATGAGGCCAACCCACAGGATACCAATGAAGGCTTTATTAAGGAAAAAGCTATGAAAACATTTATTTACCTTTCACCACTTGTATGAATCCATTCTTAATAAAGCCTCCAATAGGGCAATGATGTTTGCTTTTAGCACCATCCATCAAGAGATTTGGGATTATGGCCATATAATCTAGGTGTTTGTTTTCCGTCCTAGAAGAATGTGAGGCATATATGGGATTCAATGAGGGAAATGAGCTGGTAATGGGCAGCTTCATGAGATATCTCAGAAAAGAGAAAATGCAACCAGTTGGTTCTAAAACCTCTTAATGTATAATAGCAAAGTCTCCTGCTGAATCTAGCTTTAAACAAAATGTTTCTTAAGAAGATGGCTTGGGGTGCAGAATATGGGTGAGAAGTTATGAAAACGCGATTGGTAACAGATATTAGAATGTACCCTGAATTTGACAAAGTGGAGAAAATTCAACAGTCCATATCCTCCAGTCACTAAATTATGAATTGAAAAGAAGAACTTTTGTGCAAACTTTCACTGCACAATTGTTTTTCCCCCTCCAAACAAGTTTCTTTTTTTTTCAGAAGCATAGGTTCTACCTGACATGCACAAATATCTTCCATTTTCATTCCAGCCTCCCAGCTATAGCTGTGGTATTCATCTGACTCCATTAGAACAGCCTTCCCTGCATCTGGGAAGAAATCAGTTTGGAGCCTACAGTTTCCATGGTACAGTAGTAATCTCAAATACAGTCCTTCATGTCACCTATTAAACAATTTAAGAGAAAACAGGAAAGACCACTGTCCAAAGGCCCATACAGTCAGACTATGATACAAAGCTAGATCAGACAATGTTCAGATTCAGGTAAAACAGCTATATATGGAGAGAAAGATGTGTAAAATCAAAAGTGATGTTCTTGTTCTGGAAATCTCTTGGAGTTGGTTTTTCAGAAATAATCTGAAGCTTGAAACACCTGAGGCTTCTTGTCTGTTCTTTCAACATATTTTGTACTCGAGGTTCTGCTACTGAGTTAGCTGTTATTTTGTTTTTAGTATCCATTTTGATGTAGAATGTATTTTCTAACCACCTTGGATTCTGGGGCATGGCAAAAAGTTTTTTTAAAAAAAGTTTTAAAACTAAAAATATTATTTAGATAATGAGTTACTTTTTTTAAAAAAAATTGTAGCAATGTCTCTTTCGGACCCTCCTTCCCTTCCCTTCCCTATGGGGAACACTGCCTAAATCACAATGACAAAGACAGACGATGCGGTAGATGCAAGCTCTTTCTTTTTCCAAATTTAAACATTCAGGAAAGAAGTAAGGAACCGCTGCCTTCAAAACCTGTCTTTGCCAACTCAATTCCCACCACCACCATCACCACCATGTATTGGACTACAGTAGTCAATCTGTCTGGGAATTCTGAGATTTGTTATCCAATACACCTGAAGGGTTCAGCTCAGGAGTCCCTTGCTTGAGAGAACAGTTCACACCTGCTCGGCAGCCATCGCCCTCTCATACATCCTCTCCAGAATGCGGTGGATGCCTGCGAAGCTCGGCCGATCCGAAGGCAACTTGCTCCAACAAAGGCGCATCAGGTTGTACAGCTCCAAAGGGCAGTTATCTGGGCACGACAGGATATTTCCATCTCTTACGTAATAAATGACTTCCTCGTGAGCCATCCCATAATAGGGTTGCATGCCAAAGGCAAAAATTTCCCACAGGACCACTCCATAGGCCCAGACATCAGACTCTGTCGTATAACGGTTGTAGAAGATAGATTCAGGGGGCATCCAACGTATGGGGATGGCGTCGTTCTCATTGGCTTTGTAATAGTCCGCCGAGTACATATTTCTGGAGAGACCAAAGTCAGCAATTTTAACCACCATGTTTTCTCCTACCAAACAGTTTCTCGTGGCCAGGTCCCGGTGCACAAACTTGCGTTCTGAAAGATAGGCCATTCCAGCTGCGACTTGTTTGGCAATGCAGAGTTGTTCAGTGCAAGAAAGAGTGGGCACGTTATGGCTGGAGGGTCTGATCTTTGGCTCAAGGTTGTTGCCAGTTGGATTACAGAGGCTGCGTGGCGATCGGTTTCGCAGGTATTCGTTCAGGTCTCCAAACGCCATGTATTCGAAAAGCAGGCACATTGGCTTTCCGACAGCACACACCCCTGAAACCAAGAATCTTTGTTAGATAAAACACGATTTGTTTGCCGTCGTTTCAAAAGCAAGAGCAAAGAGTCATTCCATATGCCAGGAAACAGAAGAGTTGAAAAAAATAGTACCTGTTGGTTCTCTTCATAGTCTATGTCTCATAATACAGGTAGACCTCGACTTACAATGGTTCATTTAGTGCAGTGGTTCTCAACCTTTTTATACCGGCGACCCCGGTCGTAAGCACCCCCTGTGCCGGCTGAGGCATAGCCGGCAAGGGGCGGTAGCAGGCAGGCCCGGACGCTCCCAGGCGGCCGCGGCAGGCAGGGCGACCACCGGCTGGGCCACCAGCTGGCCCAGCCCAAAGCAGGTAAGGCACCCCCATGCGTGCCAGCAACCCTCCCTGCGCCCACTGCTGCCCCGCTAGGCTTACCTTGGCCGCCAGCCGTTCGGGGCGGCGGCAGGCACTCCCGGGCGGCCGCGGCAGCGGCGGCGCAGGGCGACCACCGGCTGGGCCACCAGCCCAAGGCAGGTAAGGCTCCTGCCGGGCCCCACGCACGCCAGCAACCCTCCCTGCGCCCTGTTCAAGAGAGTCTATTCTATTGGCTTTTGAAAGCCAATAGAATAAGAGGGAGTAGCAGAGCTAAGGAAAAGGGGGAAAAATGGCGGAAAAAATGGCGGATCGCGTTGTTCGGCAACCCCCGTGAAATGGTCGTTCGACCCACAGGTTGAGAACCTCTGATTTAGTGACTGTTCGGAGTTACAACAGCACTGAAAAAAGTGACTTATGAACATTTTTCACACTTACGACCATTGTAGCATCTCCATGGTCATGTGATGAAAATTCAGGTGCTTGGCAACTGACAAATATTGATGATGGTTGCAGTGTTCTGGGGTCTTGTGAACATCTTTTATTACCTTCTGTCAAGCAAAGTCAGTGGGGAAGCCAGATTCACTTAACAGCTGTTTTATTAACTTAACAACTGGAGTCGTTTACTTAACAACTATGGCAAGAAAGGTAATAAAATGGGTCAAAACTCACTTAAAAACTGCCTCACTTGGCAACAGAAATTTGGTGCTCAATTATGATTGTAAGTCAAGGACTGTCTGTATATTGTTTTCTGTAACAGTTGAATACATATTATGCTTCCCCGACATTGTTGGCTTACCAGATACAATGAGAATTGCAGCTTAACCCACTGGGTTAATTGCCAGATTGGGCTACCAAAAGGAAGATTGCTTTTCCTGTTATGAAATCACTGCCGTGAGATGGGCATCCATATAAATTCTTAGAATTAAATATAAATAAATAAATGACATAAAATTAAATCTGCAAGAGAGAAGAGTTATCCTAAAGAAAAACAGATGTTTTAAAGACTCATTATTTATAGGACAGAAGTAACCATTTCATGATGGTGGAAAAGAGGAAGAGAAAAAAGAGGCTGTTTATAAAAAAATATGAAGTAAAAAAAATGGCCAGCATCACACTTCCTCTTTGAAAAGTAGCAAAGATGCTTTTCTCGCTGTTGAAAAAAATCCCCAAAACAATTTCTTTTGTATTAACCAAAATGATTTTTTTTTTTGCAACAGCACTAGCGACAGATCCCACTTTTTAAAACATCTTAGCTTCCAGTAACAATGGATGACGTAATTAGCTTAGCATGCCAGGAATATGTGGATGATAAAACAAGGAATCACTTAAGTGTATACAAAGTGATTTTCTCTCATCATTCAAGCTCATTGTCATTTGTGAGTTAACTGAGGCACTGGACATCAAGCCGATGAATTTTGTTCATCATATATAATCAGAACATGCAATCTTCTACTAGTACTATTAAAATGGGAAAAATGGAGACTGAGAAATGCATAAATATGTATCATACTTTTCTAATCAACATTCAGTAGTTGGGTTTGAATTTTTGCTACTGCCTTCAACTAACTTTTAAAGAAAAAGGAAGCATTTCTTAGTGTGAAAACATCTAGATCTGACTCAAAGTAAAGTGTCCACATGAAAGTTTTGGGTCAAAGGATGCTCAGCAGTCCCATAACCCTTTGGCCTTTCCTAATGTATCCAATATGGTGTTAATAAAAACACACACACATTTCTCCAGCAGAGGGTCAATTTCCTGTTTTCTTTTTCCTTTTTTGCTGCTGAAATATAGACAATCCTTTCAGCCAGAGGAAGACACAACAAAACCTTCAGGTGTTATTTCTACTGAAAATCAGTTTTGATTCAGATTGCAACAACACTCAATAGCCTTTGATGGGAAATGACAGAGAAGGAAAGGGCCAGAACGAAACTATCAAATGATGCACTGTATTATGGAAAGAAAGGAAGGGAAGTATTGGATCCTCTGAAATATTAGGTTGAGGGCAAGAAGACTCTCAAAAATTGCAAGTAATGTTGCGCAGGATGCTAAAGAGCCAGATGTATCCAAAGCTTTGCCAGATCAAAACTCACGTTCTAATACTGCCAAATCCTTCATCAATTAGTCATCTTTGATAGTTGTCTATATAATTAAGCCAGCACTCTAAAGGTACATTTTAAAATTTATGTCTACCATACGAAAGGGAAAACCGAGAGATTTGGCTTTGGTACCTAAAAGTTTGACAATGTTTGGATTGTCAAATTCAGCCATGAGAGCTGCCTCTCTCTGAAAATCGGCCTGCATGTCTGCTGAGGCTTCTTCTTTGAGCATCTTCACTGCAACCATTGTGAAGGGTTCATAGGGAAGCAGTCCAGGAGCCCTAAGGGAAGATGTAGAAAGAAAAGTTACAGGTTGGATGGAGTCCTTTATGGAATGCAACTCCCCAAATTTCCAGCAAGCAGTTGCTAAACTGTCGTGATTTAGTGGGACAGGAGGATTAAAAGAGGATGAGTTAGAGAATGATAAAAGAGATTACTATAGCCACACCCGTTTCCGTTTAACTTCAAACTACAATTTAGCATTGCATGGAAAGCATTTTTTTTCTCATTGGTTATGATGGGAAGGCATTCCCATCCCACTATTATCACCCTGACAGAACGTAGGATATGGCAGAGTGTAGCAAGAAATCACAGCATATCACTACCAGTATATCATCCCTATATAGGAAGACTAAGATAACAGGGCACATAGCAAGAAATGATATCTGTTCTGGCTTCATAAAGTATGCTTCTTTATTTTCATTTCTTCCTGAAGTTCAAATAGCTATTGATAAAATAAAAAGAATATGCAGAGCAATTGGTAATTAGGACCACGCTTCAAACAGAATATGATTAAAGGGAATTTTTACTTCTAAGTATCTCATGTTAATAGATACATCTGGTCTGACCAGAAGGAAGAGATATCCTAGTCATGTAGTAACTCTCTGTACTTCTATCTAGTAAGAACAGTAAGTGCATACAATCCTCCTGCTCAGCTGTTGGCTTAAATGTCAAACTGTTTTACTATTCTGGAGCCATTCAGTGGTTCTAGTCTCCAAAACATATTTCTAGCTTTTATGATAGCTGCTCTGGCCATGTGGCAGCCAGACAGGTGCAGCTGAATGCCGCAAATGTCACATCATTGTCAAATGCTAGCATAAGGCAAAATGCCAGTCTGAAATCAAATCACCCCAAGTGGCAATACAACTGCAAGCCAGGCCTATTTAACTTTACAACCAAGAGCATCAAATTCTTTGCAAATATTTAAGCTCAATGAAATGTCTTCAGGAAACTGTTGGGCTCCGGTGATGAACCACAGGAAGCTCTTTTAATGTACTTGCAACATATTTTGATCTGTGAGAAAGAGACGAGGAAAATGGTATGACTTCCTTGAGCAGTTGGAGCAATGGAAATTCAACTGACTTCTAATTTGGATTGGGGAATCTTAATTGCTTTCCAGAGCCAAAACATAAGCTCTGGAATTCTGCAGCTACAAAACTAAAATTCTGCAATTTGGAATATTAGATTTTCTATTTCTATTTTCTATCACCAAATACATTCCCACAACAGTAAATAAATAAGCTAGTAGTATGGCAAGATTCTGTCTAAAGCACTGTTTCTCAATCTTAACAACTTTAAGATGTGTGGACTTCAACTTCCAGAATTCTTCAGCTAGCTTGGTTGGCTGGAGAATTCTGTGAGTTGAAGTCCACACATCTTACAGTTTCAAGGTTGAGAAACACTGGTCCAAAGGATCCTGTTCTCTGGGCCTAACACTGGGAAATAATATTGCATCATTCAGTATCAATTTCTGTTTTCATCCATCTTTCAGTCTTCTGATCTCCTAAAACTCTGTTCTCTTGCAAGATACAACTAATATTGAGAAGACATTTGGTTGTTTCAGGTTCCAAGTTATCACTTGATGTTGGGGAGAAGGCAGTTATCAATTTATATCAATGATGGAACAAAATTCAATCACATTGCAGAAGTGGATGAATCTTTTACTGCAAATCCTCTACTCTCTCTTTTAACAGATCTCTTTAGCATTTAAGATACTGAACAATTACTGACTTTATCCACCTGATCAGGATTTATCTATTAAAATAGCAAACAAATCTTCACATTATTTCATATTTGGATCACTGTACAAACAAGAAAGCCATATAATATGCTGTTATAGGTTTTCAATGTCTCCGTCAGCATGATATAATATATAATATATTCTGATATCAATTATTGCAGTTTCTTCAGAAGCCACAAGTAATATAAACTGAACAAATAATTCCACCTTTATCTTTAAAACATCCTTTCAATATACAAAGAATACTTGGGTAACTGTTTTTTGCCTTGCAATGATAATATTTTCTAATCCTTCAGTGGGCCCCCTTCCTATCATGGTGAAGCAGCATTCAACAAAGTGTTAAATTAACTATTAAGAATGAACTGGATATATTACTGATGAAAGTTTCCAAGAACCAATGAGCGCCACTCTTCCAATGAGCTAAATGGTTACATAAGACATCTTGAGAGGTGAATGGATAGCTTTTTTTGCCCATTTACAAGACTTTGGGGGAGGGACTATGAGTGGCAATGGGAGAGGGAAACCTCCGCAAGATAAATCACATTCATTTCCACTCTTAAAAAGACTTGTATTACTCTCACCACCCCCTCATCAATGCCAGCTTATTTCAATGGGCAATATTAGCCAGTCCAGCAAGTTTAAAGGATTTCATGGAAGAAATGACTTCCCATCCAAATAACAACAAATTCCAAATAACAACATTGGGCCACCAAATTTGAGTAGGACTGTCTTGAGGAATGGAGGACTATAAGTTAGATCTTGAGTGGTTGAGTGCAGTCTGCATATTTGGGGTTGTCCACACCTGATGTAGATTAATTTTATTAATAAGAACAGAATAATAGAATAAAAGTTGGAAGTGACCTTGGAGGTCTTCTAGCTCGGGGGCCCCAATCCCTGGGCCACGGGCCATTACCAGGTTGTGGTCTATTTGCAACCAAGCCACATGAGTGGTGGGCTGGCACACACACCTTCACATGCAGCTCGACTTGCATGAGCTGAGCTGCGCATGCATGCATGCACACCAGCCTGCCACTCACACGGCCCATTTCCCCTCCCCCAGCTGGGTCACCAAGCAGCAATGGTTAGGGACTGCTGTTCTAGCCCAACCCCCTGCTCAGGTAATAAACCCTATACTATTTAAGATAAATGGTTGCCCAATCTCTTCTTGGAGCACCTACAACTTCTGGAGGCAAGTCATTCCACTGATTAATTGTTCTTCTCCTTAGTTCTAGGTTGGTTCTCTCCTTGATTAATTTCCATCCATTGCTTCTTGTTCAGCTGCTCTGGAGAATAAGTTGACCCCCTCTTCCTTGTGGCAGCCCCTTAGATATTGGAACACTGCTATCATGTCACCCCTAGTCCTTCTTTTCATTAAACTAGATATACCTAGTTCCTGCAATTGTTCTTCATATGGCTATATGAAGTCACCATATGAAGTGATAATATATTCTCTAGTGATAATATATTCCCCCAGTAGTCATTCTGCTCAGTATAAAAGGAACAGCAGACTTTTGGTGTTTGAGGAGCCAATGCATCTAAGTCAGAATTCCCCCTTAATCACAATGGTACCACAGCAGCAAAGGCCTTGGCGTGCCTGGAATAAGTGGGAAAGCTTTCTTACTGGAAGGGAATTTAGGAGGATATCACTAATATTGGCTTATGTAGTGCCATCTATCTGTGATATACAATTCATTTAAATACATCCCTATTTTCAAACTATTTAACCCTATAGGACTTTAAACAGAAAAAACTCAATGATAGCTGCCAAATCATGACTGGTTAAGTTTGTTTACCTTGCTTGAAAGACCCGCCCAAAAGCACCTTCTCCGATATCTCTTACATATTCAATATTATTTCGTGGATATTCCAAACTGAATAATTTGGGATTCAAAAGTAGAGGCATGCGTTGATACATAGGATTGGGGTGCAGCCTGTCCAACAAGAGCTCCGAAGGAAGAGTGGTCAGAGCTGGTGGTACCAACTCCCTGAAATGAATGAGAGAGAAAGAATCTGTGGCTTAATTGGAATAAGCCTTGCAAACCGACCAACAACTTTTTGTGACTCAAAGTTCTAGCGTCCATTCAGCCAGGATATGTGGAATATACAAAAATATACGAAAATAATATTGATAAAACACAAATTAAACTATGAGGTTATTTCCCTGTCATTTAAGGTATGTAATCCTGTCTCCAGTATTACTCTCAGAAGCATCTATATCCAAGACACTATGATGACACCTATAAAAGGCTAAATCTGCCTATATACAAAAAGCTCTCTTCCCTAAACTGATCCTTCCAGTTTCAAAGGACTTCAGGCCACATAATCCCCATCTTTGGCCATGTAATAATAATGAAAAAACAACACTGAAGAAGCTATATTGAAGAAGCTAAATTACCATAGGACTTTAGAAGTGAGACACACAGCACCTGCCGCACTGCATCCCACACTTAACAATTGTTCATAAAGACAAAAAAAAAAGTCTGAAAAGAAAGACAAAAAGTCTGAAAAGAAAGACAAAAAGAAAAAGTCTGGATAGTAAATGTGACAGTGTCTGGAGTCAACAGAAGAGAAGAGAAAAAACTGGGGGGGGGGGGAATCCCAAAATACAAAGCCCTGCAAATAGAAATAGAATGACAAGAAAGAGAGAGTCTGGCCCAAAATTATCCAGATGGCTTTCACACGTAAGGGAAGATTTTGGTTTCCTTTGGTTTCTAGTCCAGCACTTTAATCACAACACTAAACTGGCTACCCAATTCAGCAAAGTTGATGTAACTCTTCATTTTGCTGAATCTGATTGTGCTCACTAACACTTACCTTGTTTTGTTTTTCCAATGCTTGCGTCTCCGACAACAAGCAAGGACTGTAATAATGAGAATGATGACCATTGCAAAGCTGGAGATGATGGAGATGATGACAGTCATGGAGTAGGTGGGAGAGAGAGAGGAGAAGAAAGGGAAATGTGGAGATACTGTACTCAACTTTGTTGTTCCCAATGCCAAGGAATCTAAAATAGAAACAAATCAGACTTCACTTTTAGAGGCATTGTTGCTATTATCATATTGCCATAGAAATTAGTATGAAAGCAGCCTCCATAAGCAAAAGCACTGTCTGGTAAATTGAAGGGAATAGGAACTGGGCTTTTGTATTTAGTGTGGGAAAAATATTTGAGGATAAAATCATAACATTTTTTAGTCCTCAAATGGCAAAAATAAAGACTATTGTTATGGTTCCGATGGACAGAGATGAATAAAGCAGAACTCCGAGGCTTGAAAATTCCTCAAAGAACATGTTTATTAGTTACAAAGTATCGGCACGATCAAGAGTGAAACCAAGCCTGGAGACACATGTAACAATTCCCCAATATGAAGTTAAAAGTCCCACCCATAAAAATATGCAAGCAAATATAATTATTTGGTGGGCTTTTTTACACAACGCCCAGCCTGCAGTCTGCACTGTTTTGTAAGTGATAATGGACATAAATATTTTTAATGGGGTGCAACAATGTATTTGACAGAGCCACTGCTCAAAATTCGTTGGTCCAAACAGAACACCTCCCCTTGTAACATTAAAGCAATCACCTTCTCTGGAAAGCCAGACTGCAGCTGTTTTAAAGGCCCAATAACACACATACCAGCTTTCATGGAGATTGCCAGCAAAACAGCTGTACATGTGCATGCATGAACTGACAGCTGGGGACAGTCTTCACAGTAGCTCCATGAACCTTCTACAGATCACAGCTACTCTGATGTTCCAAGGAGGGATGTTTGGTTGCAAGCAACCTTTCTGAAACAGTCCTGAAAGAGGCCACCAAACCTTTCTAAAACTGTTTTAATTTTCACAACACATGTGACTTCAAAATGATTTTAGTTACCAATATGCCCAACTGAGATTAAAATACCATAGTACTGTTTGTAGGAAGAATCTGCAGATAAGGAGTATTAAGTAATCCCCCTTTTTTACAAGTGCCAAATCTCCAAATCAAATCAATCTCCACTCCTAATTTCATAATATAATTCCACTGTTTTGCTTTTAATGAAATATGAGAAAAATAAACAAGCCAGAGACATATACATCACCAAGCTTTTTCAAAAGAAAGAAGGAAATCAATATGAATAGCTAAGATTCAGTGATGGACTTATTTTTATTACTGTATAGCAAGTCAGGTTAAACCCTTGCAACTTAGTGAATTCAAAAACAGATGGTTTTTTATTGGTTAACTTTTCTTCCATCCTGAAAAAAGCATCATCGATTATCAGATTTAATTATTGATACTAGTCAATTTTAATTATTGTGGTAAGTTACTGATAAAAAAGATACTGAAACATTTCAGAACCATTTTTATTGTTTACAGCCAAATTCAAAACAGAAACAGAAGTTTATAGAGTAACGTTGAATTAAGCTTTGAAATAGTGGACTTCCAGTTTTGCCCAGTAACGCAAGTAGCCAAGTGATTGCGGGGCTCTATACCCTATGGCTGATTTTTTTCCTGTTTGGGGATCCTAAATGGGTGTTTCCAGACTTGGTTTCACTCTTGACTGTGCCAATACTTTGTAACTAATAAGCATGTTCTTTGAGGAATTTGCAAGCCTTGGAGTTCTGCTTTATTCATCTCTGTCGGAATCCATGACAACAGTCTTTATTTTTGTCGTTTGAGGACTAAGAAGTGAGAAGGAGGGGGATTTTTGCCCCACCCACCCACAGAAGGAAGTGGCTTCTTATGGAGGACAGAAATATATTGAAATGAAATGAATATAAGGCTTAAATCTGGATAAGTTTGAAATTGGTAGAATTTGTTAAGATTTTCTTTTCAAAAGATTATTGATGAAAACAGAAGAAAGTAATTGTTTGTTCTGAAAACTGAAAAACAAACTGTTGCTGACCTCTAGTGCTGGATGATAATATACAACTGTAGTTGCTCTAATACAGGAATTGGCAGAAAGCCTAGAAAAAGATAACTAGTTTTTGTGACCTTCAATGTCTTAACTAAACAGAGAACAGCTGAAACAAAGAAAAAAAAACATTTTGGGCTACCTACAAGGCAAGAACTATAAACCTTAGGAAAAAAATTGACCTTCCTGAATTATAAATACTCATTTAATTGTGACTCTGTTTGCAGAGAAAGGAAAACTTTGATTTTTGGTTATCATGGAACATCAGAGATCTGCAGAAAGTACATATCAAGAGAAAACAAATACCTTCCAGGAGGAAATGTATGCTATGTTGCAACTAATTCAAACAACAATGATTTCAAACCATGGGGAAATTAAAAATAACTTTGAAAATATAAATGAACACATCTTCAATTTAACCTTACAACAAAAAAATCTCTCAGAAAATAAAAATAGAGAGCGATCAGATAAAGCAGACAACTGAACATAAACCAGAGAAAAGAGATTTAAAGATGGAACCCAACAATGGAAGGAATTATGACTTAACCAAGGGAGAGAAAAACTTGCAGGAAATATTGGACATGGAAAAGATAACCTACACTTCAAGATTGCAAAATAAGTCTGAGGACAAGAAAAAAGATTTGACAAAACGGATTATAGAGCTGTCAGGAGAACTACGAGAACCTGAGAGACAAAAAATGATAAGATAAATTAAGACAGAGAGAAAGAAAAAGATTTTCAATGAATACGAAGGGGTGAAACCCTCCCACAAAAACATCTTACTGGATTTGTCTCTTGTACTTACAACAACATCTACAAGACTATGGGAAGACTTTTTGGTCCAGCAGAGCATACTGATTAGGAAAAATGTTTGGCAAAAAAAGAAAAGGTTAAAGTTAGAATTAAGAAATTAGATGATGGGATTTATCAGAGGGAATATCTAAAGATTAAACACTTGTTTGAATATGGTTTTAAAAAATAGAAAAATTCTGGATATAAATGTATTTTAGTTTAAGAGGGATGGGCCCCTCAAGTAACATAGTATTTTTTTATGATATGAGAAATATATAAATGTTGGGATGGTTTATATGAGGGAAATGTTTTAGATACTTAAGTGTAATTGATCCTGAGAAAATCTCAATTGATAAGAATGTTCTGAATAGATTCAAAATATTAGATGATTGGATTTATTAGATGCAATGTTTAAAGATTAAACATTTGTTTGAATATAGATAAAAGGAATAGAAAAATTCTGGATATAAATGTATCTTAGCTTAAGAGGGACATGTTTCTCAAGTAGTATACTATTACCTTCTTTTTTTTCTCTTTCTCTTTTTCTTTTTTTTTAAGATATGAGAAACGTAAAATTGTTGTGATGGCTTGTATGAGAAAAAAAGACTTAAATACTTAAGTGTAATTAACTCTGAGAAAATCTTAACTGGTAAGAATGTTTTGAAAAAGAAGCTTTATATTGACGTAGTTGTTAAATACTAGAAAAACATTTATATTCAATTGTTATCTATCAAAATACTAAAAAATGTACTAATTTAAGGTTGGTAAAAGAGAATATTTTCGGAAAAAGAAAAAATGAAAGAAAGCTACTATGTGGATTATGGAACTATAGAAATTAACTGTTATTGATTGCTTTTTAAATGAAAACCCAGCCAACATGCTGTTTACCAAATATTAAGGTGACTATATTAAAAAAATCAATAAAATATATATTTAAAAAATAAGTTTTGAAATAGTGAGTTTGCAGCTTTTGGACTAGATCCACTGGGTAAAATTCATATCAAACACTCTTTTTGACTGAATAATATTTGTAATGGGATCTCACCATCTTCACACTGAGGTATGTGGCAATATTCCCACTGTATAGAAGGATCTTTTGTATAACACCAGGGCCGTGCATTTTCACCCCCTGGATTACGACAATAATTGATTGCATCAAAGAGCTCTGGAAAAATCTCAGGTGTTTTTCTATGTGCATGAGGAACCTAGTGACAAGGGAGAAGAGAGTAAATATTTTTCAAGTATTTTCTCAACTTTTTGGCACTTTTGAAGCAATCGTAGCAGAAGTTTGGAGCGAATGAAAACTCCAGGGGGGAAGAGCTGATGAATCAGTACTAGGCTATATCTTCCCCATTTAAAAATATGAATGGAATGATCAACTTGTTTTCCGGCCATATGTTTCTCATATCCCACCATTTGTCTACTCTGCTGCCACATTAATTTATTTAAAAGAAAATTCTGCAGGAAAGTATGAAGATGAGTTGATTTTCTCCGCTTTTCAAAATACATTACCACCTTTTTGATTTGTTTCCATACTTATTTTTAGTACTTTTTTTTTTCATTAGAAAGAACCCCAGAACAAATCAGTAAGAGCTGCAGAAGAGAATTGTATTTTATTAGTCAGGAAGATCAGTCCATTTCATTTTGCAACACAAAAAGAACAAAATCCCCAAGCATGCCAGCAATGTGTTTCTCATTTTAGAATAGAATAGAATAGAGCTGGAAGGGACCTTAGAGGTCTTCTAGTCCAGCCCCCTGCAGAAGCAGGAGGTCCTGTACCATCTCAGTCAGAAGATTGTCCAGTCTCTTTTTAAAAACTTCCAGCGATGGAGCGCCCACGATTGCTGAGGGTAAGCTGTTCTATTGGTTGATTGTCCTCACTGTCAGGAAGTTCCTCCTACAATTCAAACTGTGCTGTTCATCTCCCAACATAAAGCTCTTTTTAATCTCAAATAAACTTGACATAAACAAGCCCACATCTTTCTTCTCCTGTACACAAAGGCTAATCTACTTCCTTGCCCAGAAATGATTTGATATCAGTGATTCCCAGAGGAAGATATATATTCAAATCTACTTTACAGGAAAGCTTTCCTCCACCTTGAAAAATAGTTTTTCTTACCTGTGCACTCCACTTCTGACATGGAATGCCAGAGGCTGTGACATTCACCGAACCTTCATATGTTGCCCCATTCCCTTTGTAACAAGTTTCTGAAGAGAAACAAAATTAAACAGGATGGTCTATAGAATATATTCCATTTGGGGGACAAACCATATTTGCTCTGGCAATATTGAAAAAAATAAAGTTTTTTTCCCAAGGGTTAAATGGGGAGACTGAATATGGTTCACTGGCGTCTTTTTGACAGATCAGGAACTCAGCAGGATAATTTATGGGGCGGCTGTAACAGCTGTCTTAAACCTCAGACTCTTTCTCTTTTTTTTATAAGACCAGTTAATTTAATTTAAATTTTTACTATTACAGTCAAGAGCCTTCTGCCCATCCTGCTAAATTGCCCAACACTTTTTACAAAACCATATATTCTTTTAAAACTTCATATTCTAAAGAGAACTGCTTACTTGTTGTGCCTTCTTTTTTCAGCTCTGAGGAAAGAAAAAGATAGAAAAAAATGTAATCAAGATCCTATATAGTAATCCCCGAGATAAAAGGTTTGGTGCTGTGGTATTTAGTATGACATAATTAAAGGAACATTAAGTTACCAACCAATCATCATAGCTATGCCTTTATCCCCAGCTAGATGATCCACCATTTGCAGATAAGTATAAATCATCATGGAAAGAACATTTTAACCCAACCTTTTTCTGTGGGATACATTGTTCTTCCAATTGATGAAAGAGATCCTCAACATTTTGATTAAAATGCATTCAGTGATATGTGGAGGTTGAACATTTCATAGATGCCCAAGCTGCCAGATACGTGCCTCTACCTAAGAGAAAAACTTTTACTTCTTGCCTTGTGGTGTCCTTGACTGTTCAGAGGCTAAATCAGAATCCTGTTACCCATGACTATTTATTACATTTTTTTAATATATGCCCTACCCTTGTAATCAATTGGGAAACAGATGGGAAGGGAAATTGGGCAGGACTCTGGATCTAACAGCACTCATGTCAAATACATAATTTTCACAAGAACTTTTGTGGAGCAAGTGGGGAGATGTTTATTTTATTTATTTAAAAAAAATAGTATGGCCATCCATCTTCGAACACAGCTCTGAGAGGCTTCCAATCACAATTAAACTACTCCAACCAGAAAACCTGAAACTAAAAATACAGAACAGGTAGTTTTTGATTTACAACCTCATTCAGCCCAAAATTTATGTTGCTAGGCGAGACAGGGGTTATGTGAGTTTTACCTCATTTTATGACCTTTCCTCACATGGCTGTTAAGTGAATCACCCAGTTGTTGAATTAGTAACAGGGTTGTTAAGTGAATCTTGCTTGTCTATTGACTTTGATTTGTCAGAAGGTCGCAAAAGGTGATCACGTGACCCTAGGACACTGCAACCGTCATAAATATGAGTCAGATGCCAAGCATCTAAATTTTGATCATGTGACCGTGGAGATGCTGCAGTTGTTGTAAGTGTAAAAAAATGATCATAAGTCACTTTTTTCAGTGCTGTTGTAACTTTGAACAGTCACTAAACAAACTGTTGTAAGTTGAGGACTACCTCATCCTCCCAGGATGCCCCCAACCACCATCCCCCAGCTGTCCTCACTCTAGTCCAGTGTCCGTGTGAAGAGTCAGCTCTTGATGGCTTTCCAGAAGGCTAAAAAGTGTGAGGGTCAGCCAGATTGCTGGGAGGAGGGTGTTCCATAAGGTAAGTTTTATTACACTATCCTGCAATTTACTGAGGCACTTACCAAAATGTGGGATCCTGGTGCAGACGGTGGGATCTTGGTGCATGCTGGGAAGTCTATTACACTCTGGCAAAGTAAGCAACATCAGTGCCGGCTTATAAATACCTCTGCGGGCATTTTCTTCCATCGCAAGCCATTCCTTAAAGCAGTAGAGATCCTTTACAGCAAGGCAATGCTCTCTACATCGTTTATAAACAGTGGAATGCATAGTCAGCCATACAATCACAATATTGCAGTCACAATGGATTGTTACATAAACACACAGCCACAGAATGGTGTAAATAAGATAAGCAAAGGAATATCGATTATGAATCTCTTTTAAACTAGTGGAGGATCTGTTTTGTACACTGAAATTAATTATCTTTTAAATCTTGCCGGGGAGTCTGTTTTTTTGGTACTGCTATGCCACCTTTTGGCTTTGTTTTCTTCGTTCATTTTGCATACATGTATTAGCATATTTTGTCAACAGCCATGGCCGAACACCCATTCACAAAAAGCCAACTGCAGTTGTATGATAAATAGAGAGCTATACATCTTACTCTGCTAACAGGTGGTTGACAGTCTCTGTGTACAGAGTTGCTAGGTGAAGGAAGAAACTTACTCCAGAAAAGATCTGAGGAGGCTTAATTTTTTCAGAATGATCTGGGAATCTATACTCTTGCTTGATTCAAAAGTGGAAAACATTGGTGGTCAGATTCCAATAATTCCATGCAACCTCTTACCCCATGCTAAACAACTTTAAACTCAGAACATGTCCAAAGCCTGTTTTTCAATGGCATGGGATAGAGGCCCTGAATGGATGCAAACATTTAACATAGCCTTTCTGGTCATTGCCACGAAGGACCAGATGAGGAAAATGTGTAATTACTGTGAAATGATGGAATAAAATAACGAGAAAGGGAAGTTACATTGTGCGTATTTCTTGTTTGTCTGGGGTTTTTTTTCCGGGGGGGGGGGTGTTATCTAAGTGCCCCACTCTAAAAACAGAATGCCAAATTAAAAAGAATGTTTGCTTTGATCTAGTAGAACAGAAGTTGCGTTTTGTGCAAGAATTAGAAATACAATATGCCTGTCCTCTTTTTGCCGACCCCCTCAATTTCAAATATTATATCAATTAATCCTAAAATGCACTTGGATCATTGCTTACATGAACATATTTATTTTACAGTGTATAGAATAGTGGTGAAGTCAACCACCATCACGTTCTCAAGAAAAGAAGACTACTTGAATCACACAACTCAACTTCAGGCTGTGTAACGGAACGGCATATAATTTGTGGAATAAACCAAGAATCCAAAGCAAAGTGTTTTGCTGATTTCTGTTACCTGCAAACAGGTTTTGGAGCAGGTCCAATCCTGGAGGGGTTGCATTCCTGGAAGATGTAGTGACAGAGCAGTGACTCAGCAGCTGGACGGCAGAACGGACTCATGGTTTTCAGCTCAGCCCAGGCTGTGCGAACAAGCAGTTCCTGGGTCTCCTCCGGGTCTCCATAGGAAGTATTAAAGAAAACAAATGCATCCTTTGCCAACAAAGCACTGCACACGTCTCCCCGATATGAACTGCAGTAGCCTGCATCACCTTTGTAGAATTTGCTGATGGGAGAAACACATGTAGATAAGGATTTCCATGCAGGCTGGAACTGAGCAAAGGTGTACAGCCACTGAAGAAATAACAATGGCAATTCTGAGGGCTATGAGGTAGTCCTTGCTTAATTGCCCAGTTTAGCAACTGTTCAAAGTTAAAGCAATAACTTTATGGAAAGTAAAGTTTATGACCAGCCTTCACAATGTCACAGTTTCCTTGCAGTCAGGTGATCAAGAGTCAGATGCTTCACAGCCAATGGGTATTTAATAACTGTTGCGACATCCCACAGGCATGTAATCACCATTTGCACATTCCATTGCCAACTTCTGACAAGCAGAATCAGTGGAGAAACCAGCAGTAAAATTGCAAGTTGCAGTCACATGATGTCTCACTTAACAATCGTTATCACTTAATGACAGAGTTGCTAATTCCAGTTGTGGCCAGTAAGTGAGAACTACCTGTACAATATATGTTTGAGTGTTATGTCTAGTAGATCAGCGATCCCCAACCATTCCAGCTCCGTGGACTGGCAGCAGCAGCAGCGGAGGGAGCGGGGAAAGGGGTGGTTTCACACATGCAACCTAGCTCCCGCACATGTACAAATGAAGCTTCACACCCTTGCCCACTGCTTGCGTGGCCCGATTTCCAATGGGCTGCTGGTCAATACTTGTCCACAGCCTGGGGTTTGGGGACCCCTGTAGTAGATTAGGCAAGATTTTCAAAATAATTGTAACCTTTCATAATCCTCAGAATTCTGGATCAAGTGAGAAGGCTAACGGTTTAAAAAAAACAGATGAAAAGAAAGAAACAGCATATTTGATCTTTAATCCATATCTTTGCAGTTGACATTCTTAATTAGAATAAATTGAAGTCACCAGATTCTGGTCAAGTCCGGAATTTAGTTAAGAGTTTCCTAGAGGTTCTCCCAGGTTTGTTGGAAAGAAAAAGCAAGCAAATATTTTGGAAGTTCACATTTTTGGAATGATTAATCCCAGCTGTTAAAATCAACACTCTTTTATCAGAAAGATTTAGGATAACTCCCAAAGTAATCTAACAATTTCCCAATTTTGTCTAATAATCCATTCTCTTTCCCAATAATAATGCTAAAACTAACAGGCACACATCCCAAGATCAGTCATAGTTCCCTATTCCCTCCACACACATACCAGCTTTTAATCAAGACACCTGATAGAGAGTTGCTTGGACCCTCAAAAGCAAATCCACTATGTATAGCAAACTAGCTATGTACTCATTTGTTTAAAATCTGCAATTTAGAAATTAAAAAAAAAAGATCTCTGCAAGTGGCATCCTTAAACTTTTGTATATTAGAAAGTAGATCTTATGGAAAATCTCTGTTCAATAAGTGGAATGTATGTGGCCTTTTCAATGCAATCAGGACTCTGGTGTGTCTGGCAGATGCTAAATATTTTCAACTGTACATGCACAGTTTCTTCCTTTGGGCCATTTGCCCAACAAATAAAAAGTATCTGAATATAGTAATTGAACACACATGTTGTTTAAATATGTCAACCTAACCTAGCCTCCAGAAGAGTGAAGTGCAGTTGTCCTTGCAGAGAGAGAGAGACAGAGAGAGAGAGAGACTGAGAGACAGTGAGACAGAGAGAGAGACACAAACAGAGAGAGAGACACAGACAGACAGACAGACAGAGACAGAGACTGACAATTTGTGTAGTGTTTAAGGCAGTGGTGGAGAACCTATGGCACGCGTGCCAGAGGCGGCAATCAGAGACCTCTCTGTGGGCACGTGCACCATTGCCCCAGTCCCGCCTCCCCCTGTGGCCCCCTCCTCACCAGCAGCTCCCACAGAGGAGAGTCGCCCCTGGGCACGACCCATACAGAGCAGCGCAGCCAAAGACGTGTCATCCAGGCAGCAGGGACAAGACTCCACCCTCGCGTCCCATCGCACGTGTCCCATCGCACGTAGGGTGCGGGTGGAGGGTGTGGCTGCCATGGTGCTGCAGGGCTGCCTGGGTGATCTGCTGCGGCAGGCCGTGGAGGCGGTGGGTGGCCCTGCGGGCAGGCGGGGTAGGGGTGGAGTGGGCAGGACAGGGTGGGGGCAGGGCGATTTTTGGGCACTCGGTGTCTAAAAGGTTCGCCATCACTGGTTTAAGGCATCAGACTAAAAACTGGGAGACTGTATTCTAATCCTGCCTCAGGCAAAAAGCAGTAGGTCTCAGGTCTATACTTATAGTCCTCAACTAACAACAGTTCCTTTAATGACCATTTAAAGTTACAATGGCACTGAAAAAAGTGATTCTATTTTTATGCTTGTTGCAAAAAGGACAGGTCTTTGATTGCAAGGCCACAACTACCATCTTGACTGCTTTTTAATACCCCTATCCCCATTTGTCTTGCTCAAGGATTGCAAATTTACTCAGTTCAAAATGGGGGACTGCCCATAGTGGCTAATTACTAAAGGAAATTACTGTTCCAAGGAATCCATTTGACTCTGGCAAATCATGATTACCAATGTGATGTTAGACACGGATGGCAAACCAAGGCATTTCTGCCAATATTTCACTTTTATTTTATTTTTTTAAAGCATCTATGTAGCCCTCCATCTTCCAGACAACTCTGGGCGGCTTCCAATAAAATCATTTTTAAAGACTGTAAAACGCACTCAATTAAAAGATAAAACATTTAAAAAATAATAAAAATGAAAACCTGGCGCCCATGACTGCAAATATATCATTTAATCCCTCAACTTTTGGGAGAAAAGCCAGGTCCTTAAGGCATTTATAATGTTGAGGACTGTTTTTTGTTCCACAGTTGCTTTACAGGCAAGTGCACAAAAATCATTAGCCTACAATGTCTTGTTAAATGCACTTGCACATCCATTCTAATGGTAACCCTTTCATGGCAGAGACTTATTTATAGATTTATCAAAAATTATATGGCTGCCCATCTCGCACAAGTTGACGCTGACAGTACACAATAAAACAAAGGCTATTCTTCCTCCAGACAACTCAGCTCCCTTCATATGAAACACATACAGGATTGCTCAGCCACAATTATTTTATGAAGCTTTACTCAAAGGTCACAGAGTTCAATTTATATCCATTCTAAATATTTGGAAATGCCAGCTAACTGCACCTTTGCAGAACCTTTCACATTCACCAATCCATCTGCCTGGAGGAAAATAAGTTGCCTGCTTTTGACAAGATGAAGAGCATTTCCAAACGCTCCATATTTACAGATGAATTCCAGCTGCAAGAGTGCCGGTCAGCTTTCTCCGTTTTAGAATTCTTTCTCCGGCGTTGCAACTTAACTTGCATCTTTAGTTCTACAGCTTTTTTGCCTACCATCCAGAACTGGATGGCTTTTTCCCTCAGCTCAAGTTTGAAGGAAAGGAAGTGATTAATGATGACTGTAACTTGATCGCTGTGCAGCAACCCTGCGGATATAGCAGAGCAAGTCAGGAATCCTATTTCTTCCTGTGCTCAAGTCTTTTCCATTCCGATTTTATGAATGATATACAGAGATGCTGCCAGTAGTCTTACAAGCTCTGCTCCTAGCCTTCATTGTGTCAAAGACAGGCTTCTGAATGAAGGGAACTAGCAGGGCTTGCAACAACACGTAGGAGGACATCTTCAGCGCTTAAAAACAAAGCCCCTGCTCAGAATTCAGAATTCACATTTGCCAGCCAAATCTCTGGGGATACTATAAGCAGCCTGTTCATTGTCTGCATCCGCACTTTGTTACTGTTTTCCTCTAAGTGGGTCCTTAAGATTATTGAATAAGCTCAGGCCTCATTAGTCTAGTGCTTCCTCTGAGTAGGAGCAGGCCCTGGGTTTATGTCCTTGAATTTTGCCTATCTGAGTATGTATCTAGTCAGCTAATACTTTAGTCTTGTTTTTTGAGCCAGTCTAATTCATTTCAAGGCACGTTGCTATCAGAGAAGTATCTTTTGGTCAAAGTACCAGACTAATGGTATATAGGTATTACACATTTAAGAGTTGTTAGCAGATGCCTATTAGACAGCTGTCCTCTGTAAGTACAGTATATATTGTTATATGTTAATGGTATCCCTTTAGGGGGTGGACTTTATTATTTTATGTGGACTGGTTGTGGACTGTCTTCTTATGATTTTTTTTCTTTTTGTGACCTTGTAATCCCTTTTATTGGGGTAGAGCTGAGCATTTATAGTGTTGGGGGGGGTATCAAAATTGGAGGAATGATGGACCGAATGGGGCAATGCAAGCCCTTTTTGAAAGTGTATGCAATGTCATTGCAAGCAAAAGGGGCATCACTATTCTTTCTACCACCTTGCTGATTTTGGCCCCCTCCTGCAGACATCCCTGGCCTGAATCTTTCTCAGCACAGAGAGTGGGGTAGATTCTGGGCCACTGCTCATTTTCCCTTCTGTCCCAGTAGAGAAGGGGAGTTTTGCCTTCCCGACTGTCTCTCAGGAAACCAGCTTCATGTCTTCCACACCTGAAAGTTATGGGATCCTTGTTGAGAACAGTGAAAATATAGCTTCACCTCAGGTCTCATAGGCCAGAAGGCGAGCGGATAGACCGGTCTATATTTTTTTTTATCCCTTTCCCTTGAATAGAGGGGATGTGAGAACGATGTGCTATCTTTCTCAATCTTCTTATTTATTTATGAGATGTGAAAAGTAGATTGATTTAGGCTTTGCTTTAAGTAACGAGGAAAAAGCATTATGAAATCAAGTCTGAATTTATATCGTCCCACTGCAGATTTGACTGCGACCAGTTGATTTTCTGCTTGCTCTTATCAGCCTTTATATTACATGGGAAAATGGCTCTTTTGATGCCCCATTGGGAGATTTGAATAGCGTTTATTAATTACCAATAGATATCCAAATTTAAACCAATTTAATTTAAGCCAAATTTAAATCAAAAGACTCCCTTCAATAACAAGAAGAAGAAAACTATTGATCTGAAAGCTTGCCTTTGTCACCTAGCCAGATGGGGCTCATAACATATTACTTTCGGTAAACAAAAGTAATTGAATGTTAACCCCACCACCACCAGCAACCCCCCTAAAATTGCTTATCTGTAAAGTTAATCACTTTGAATTGAATCAGATTATTCATCCATCTAGCAGGCAAAGCTTGTTCATTATTAGGTCCATGCAGATTAGCAATGTTTTTTTGGTCTGCTGCTTGTTTCTGGATTTGCTGCTTCCTTTTCCAGATTGTGTACCCTAATTTGGCTCCATGCTTCTACAGCCTTAATAAAACTACAATGCTAAAAATGCTATTGACAGAAAGTAACTAATTCTTTGGATGTAGTTGACACTCTTAAGCTCTAGAAACAACGCAAATTCTACAAGAAGGCAAGTCTGGGTTTCTTGCAAAAGGAATCTAGACTGGCAGAAAAAACCCGATGGGTGCCTTCAAGAGGTTGCTTCCAATCCCTCTAACAGCAATAACAAAATAAAAGGATGGTCTTGACCAGCACACTATGTGTCAATCACAGGTCATATGAACATTGCTCAAAGGTCTTCTCAGCTGCATTTCCAACTGTGGGAATTTGGTTGACAGATTTGGCTGCTATCTTGCCACAACCTATTATCCTTCATGGAATATTTTTGTTATACGAAGAATGGATCCTGGAAAATGTTGTCAAGACTACAAATTTTTGGCATGCTCTGTTTATGCCAGGAAGAAAAAGCTTAGAGACTGGATCTGAGTTTTTGCTTTTATTTGTACTTATTCTCTTTTTTTTTTCTTTCGTTGCAGCTATTATTCAACATTGGCCTATAAACTTGGCAAACATCTGGTATTTCTGATACTCTGTTTCCACTGTTTATCAACTTGTGGATGAGGACCACCAGGAGGTTATGCATATATCAGTAAGTTTCACTAAAATTATCCAGTTTCTAGCCAGATGTGCACTTTCTGCTTAGTCCATTGCCAGTACAATCCAGCCATAATTTGTTTGTTTGTCCTATTTTGATAACACTGAATATAGGCTGATTGTTTACAAAGCAATCAATAAAAACATCTGTAACAGTTAACATGGTTATGGTAAATATAAAAACATTAAAATGCCTAATAATTAACAAAAGAGAGTTATAAGAGAACTAACTCAATGAAATAAGACAATATCTAATAATTAAACTAAACTGGATAATTGAATGTGAAATAAATTAAAAATGGCAATAATAAGCTGTTCCAATATTTTTTGGAAAACTCATTTTAGTCTATAGGGCCATTATTTTCAGTTCCTCTGATAATGAGTTTACTTTCTTGTGCACAAAACTAAAACCCACTTTAGCAAAAAGCTAAAAAAATCAGAAAATACAAAGATGATTAAACTACTTCCTTATCGAAGCTATATTCCAAAATTTCAAGTCTTTTTGTAATTGGGATTATATTTCACTAAACTTTGCAATTTTGTTAGATACTTTTGGAAACACAACTTGGGGTTTTGGGGAGATGAAAGAAATATCTTACCAGCAGAACACATAACATATTAGTATCTATTCTATTCAATTGCTGAACATGCCTGCAAACAGATTCCCCCAAATGTGTTTAATGAAATACATCCAATCAACTTTAATTCATCAAATTACATGGTTTCTGAAAATTAGGCATATGATTCATTCTAATAGCTTTGACATGGAGTACTTTGTAATTTTGTTGTTATAAAATTAGAATGTAATAAGGTCTAGAAAATGTATATATCCAGCAAGATTTGTCTGTTTTAGTGAACACAAAGTCTCCATTCAAGAGACTTTGTTTCTGAGGCAATTTGTGGGGCAATTAGCATCCTTTATTCATCAGATCTTAATAGGATAAGATACTGATGTTTTCAATTTACAACCCTGGAGTGTTTTCCAATCTCTCTCTCTCTCTCTCTCTCTCTCTCTCTCTCTCTCTCTCTCTCTCTCTCTCTCTCTCCTGGTTACCAGAAAAAATGTCTATTTAAAAGACAGAATAACTTCATTATGTCTTCTGTCAGTCTTCTAACCAGAAGCATGCAATTCAGGTTTTCCAAGGGTTAATACAATTTTCAGGCAGATGGATGGGTTTTCCGAAATTACTGCTTTCCATTCCTAACAACTTTGCACTGTGTTCACTTTTGAATGACTTAAAATCTCTGTCCTAGTCTTGCTTCTATTGGAATATCACTCACAAGTAAATCTTTCTAGTGGCATAATAGAAAAGTTCAGGATGATATAACATATTTATTTTGTGTATGTTTTATATTTGTATCCTGTCTCTCTCAAGATCAGCCTTATTTCCAGTAAATTTGCATTTATTATTATGCCTCTTCAGGCTCTGGTTTTAACTTTTATTAAATTGCAAATGTTCCAAAATTTTTGGTGTTCCACAGCACCAGCTTGGCTTTCTGTCCCACTTGAATCAATTTTAACCAATATTTTTAAAATGCATAAAATATATTAATGTATGTATGCATATACATACATTACACACACACACACACAGGAAACATACAAATGGTCAAGCAAAATACTAATTTCTAGCATCAACTTTATTGCCTTCAATACAGTGAACATTCTGGGGACCAAAAGTGGGACCAGGTAGTTCTCAACTCAATTTTACCCCATTCTACGACCTTTTTTGCCACAGTTGTTAAGTGAATCAGTGCAGTTGTTAAGTCAGAAAAACAATTTTTAAGTGAATCTGGCTTCCCTGTTGACTTTGCTTGTCAGAAGTTCTCAAAAGGGGATCACATAAATACAGATGAGTTGCTAAGTGTCCGGATTTTGATCACGTGACCATGGGGATGCTGCAATGGTCGTAAATGTAAAAAACATATAAGTCACTTTTTCCAGTGCCCTTGTAACTTCAAACAATCACCCAATGAATGGTTGTAAGTCGAGGACTACATCCCATCAGTTGTCTTTTTTAACTGATCTCATTCAATATACTATACAGTTAATAAACAAGAAAAGCCATTCCCAAACGGCAGCCATTTTATGAGAGTGCACTAGCCCCAAAAGAAAGGGAGCCGCTGAATGTATATTTCTATTCTGATTGTTACGAGCCTAAGATGAATGATAAATTTTATTTTTAATAACTATTCTTTCATAGCCTTATTGAAATTGACCTCAATATCTACTATGGCTAGATTACACTCAAATTAATCGTACTGTATATATTTGTGGATAAGCTGCGAATTTTAGCTGCTTAAATACACCCTAAAAATTGGATTTGGCTTATCTGCAGAGGACATCCTAAATTAAATAGGTTTTTAATTGAGGTTTTTTCTTCAACTTTTTAAAAGTAACTGGATATTCCATATATATTCACAGATAAGCCCATCCACTGATAAGCAGACCCCTGAATTTTTAACCAATATCATTTATTTGTATTTCTGAAGCACACATGCAAGGTAATTAATTGCTATAACAATTAAGGTAAAACAGAAATTAATTTGTATTATAATGCTAAATTGTGATGTTTAAACAACTTAAAGTTACTTGACAAGTTGATATACTATAAAATATATATTTATCCTGTAGCTTTATCAATATTTCATTATTCCACAGGTTTGTTTCTTGATTAAATTCAGACATACACCAAAATCCTCCATCACAAGCTGCTTTTTGCAAAGAAAGAAAGAAGTGAACCAAGAGAATATTGTGATCTGTATTTTAAATGGACTTAATTGAAAGTAAAAGAGCACAACTGCTCTTGGCAAGCACCCATTTTCATCCTGGGCAAAAAAAAAAAAAAGTTTTCCAAGTGATTACATACATTTCTCACACGGTATTAGTAATAACTATGCCAAGATTTTTCTTACCTCCATTCTACAGGAACAGGCAGAAGGTTCATTGAAACAAAGAGTTGAGTTGGGGAGAGACAAGGAAATTGTCAGCGCAATTTGCATTGTGCTAAAAAAAAAATCTATTAATATATTTATGAATAGAAATAAGTTTGAAAGTACTTGATCACATTTTCCTTTTTCTTAGTAGCTGTCAGAAACCATACACTGCAAACACAGCCCAAAACAAACTTAAGGATAATTTGATAAAACAGCCACAAAAAAACAAATGAGGCTCCACTGGAGCAGAAATGCAGAAAATTAATTATCCTAGTAGTTAAAGCTGGAAGAGAGCAAAATATGATAATGGGGAGGAAATATTTAAAAGCTTTTTGAAGTATGACATACATGAAAAGCTACCACATGGTTTAGATTTGCATGGAGGAATGGATTTCATTAAAGTATCCCCAGTGTGGTAGGGCTGCAAATCACCATTCCATTCCATCATCTTTTATGAGAGCATCACATTAAAAAGAAATCAGACTAAGTTCACCATGATTTTCCATCCTCAAAGAGTTATGTACATGGTCCTGGTGAATGAAGAATACTTTGGAGTTCTGTTTTCCTTGGAGACCAACATACTACCAACATAAATATTATACTCAAGATGATAAAAGCTCACTGAACTATTTCCGCATGGCCATTAGGGGATATTAATATAACACTTCATCACCCTCCCTTGCTTCCTTCCTCTGGATGAATTTACAAAGTGGTCTTTAGGACAGTGTAATGAAGATGGCAGCAAGCATGTAGGTAGCTAAATTTGTGCCAATATCTGAAATATATTATAGGGGGAAACAGCCAGGAACAAAACCAATTCTCAAAATTGTGTTTATCCTGGAGGAAATTACAAGGAAGCTAACGCCTCTCACATTTGTGTGCCTTTCACATTCCACGAGGTTTCTGAACACGAATAAAATCCTAGGCTAGAGTTAAATGTCAGCTAATCCTTCAAGAGAAGCTTTTTTTTCTAACGCATACCTGAAACATTAATAGTTGCTGCAGCTTTTGCAGTGCCGTAAGTCTCACTGTGCTTGTTGGTGGCTATACAGGTGAATAAACCTGGACGAGTGACATAAACCTGCAGCCGTGAATCAATCATTTTGTCTTCTACTGTTTCTACTATGGATCCTGCTGACACCTAAAGTAAAGAGAGAAACGAGAAACTGGGAATGTGATCTCCTGCATAGTCCTGGAGATAGAACATTAATCATTTTGTGTATCCCCATCCCTTGGAATACAGGTAATCCTTGACTTATGACCACAATTGAGCCCCAATTTTTTGTTGCTAAGTGAGACACTTGTTAAGTGAAATTTAACCCTTTTCATAATCTTTCTTGCCACAGTTGTTTAAGTGAATCACTGCAGTTGTTAAATTACTAACATGGATGTTAAGTGAACCTGGCCTCCCCATTGACTTTGCTTGTCAGAAGGTCGCAAAAGGTGATCACATGACCCCGGGACACGGCAAGTGTCATAAATGTGAGTCAGTTCCCAAGCGTTTGAATTTTGATCAAGTGACCATGGGGATGCTGCAATGGTCACAAATGTGAAAAAATGGTCATAAGTCACTTTTTCGGTGCTGTTGTAACTGCTAACAGTCAGTAAATGAACCATTGTAAGTCAAGGACTACCTGTAGTTCCATTAAGAAACTATTTCAACAACTGAGGGGATTCATAAGGCAGTTCTACATATGTTCAATCAGAATTATGTTTGAGTAAATTCAGGGAGACTGATAAGTATGCATCGTTTCAGCATGAATGCAATTAAGGCAAAATGGCCCACTCACAATATAATTAAAGAATATATACTCATTGACAATAGGATAGGAATCAAGTTATGTATCTATTAGTTTATGAAACCTGTGTCTCATCTCTCCAACACATTGGTCTTTAAAGTTTAAAACAGCTTTAAATGTCATGGTTCTGTAAAACTATTATTTGATGACGCACTTGTCTTGCCATGTTTAGGGAAATGTATAGGACAGTGGTGGCGAACCCATGGCATGCTGCCAGAGGCGGCACTCAGAGCCCTCTCTGTGGGCACGCGCGCCGTCGCCCCAGTCCTAGGCCTTCAGCTGGGTTTTATAAAACCTTTTCGCTTTAGGCCTCCACCACCGTGTGCAAAAAAAAAAAAAAAAAAGGTTCAATCAATCAGTCAATTTCAACTTCTTGCAGGGAAAAAAAAGATCTTGCAAAGTTGGAATTGATTGGTTGAACTTTTTAGTCCCACCCAGTCTGCTGTTACCACCACAGCCACCCCCAGCCAATGGGCCATGCCCAGCCAATGGGCCACACCCACCCAACACCCGACGATGCATAAGTGGGTTTTGGATTGCAGTTTGGGCACTCGGTCTCTAAAAGGTTCGCCATCACTGATCTATAGGAGATCCAGAGCAATCACAAAAGAAACTAACCTGGGGGAGAAGCAACCTAGAACTAAGGAGAAAATTCCTAACAGTGAGAACAGCTTGCCTTCTGAAGCAGTAAGTACTTTATCACTGGAGCTTTTTGAGAAAAGACTGGACAGAAATAGTATAGTCTCCTGCGAGAGCAATGGTTTGGACTAGATGACCTCCGAGGTCCCTTCCAGCTCTGCTACTCTTAACGGTTACCTTGGTAACTTTCAATGTTTCCCAATGCTCTTATACTTTTTTCAAGATCGATAGAGAAAAAAAGAATAGTTGTACATTGTTTTTTAATATATCAACCTCACTCCAAAACTATTACTACTACTACTATAGGAGAATTTGATCTAGTAGCTAAGCAGTGAGACAGAAGCTCTAATCTGGCCTTCAACATGGGTGACCCTTAGCCAGTCATGGTCTCTCAGCTCTAGGAAGAAAGGAATGAGAAACCATTGCCAAGAAAACTGCATAGGATTTTCCATATAGTCCCAGGAATTAAGGCTGATTTGAAAGCACATATACATGGACCCACAAACACATTTTTTTTTAAAAAAAAAAAACCTATTACAACTCACAAATTTTCCAAATCTCATGCGAGTTTGGTGATCTTGCACATAACGACCAAAATCTAATTGGATTTGAAATGAGAATACCATCTCACAAGAGATCTGGAGGGACTGAATTTTGAAGCCGGAAGACAATTATGTCAGGAATCTGAATCTTAATGTGAAAACTTAAAACCAAAGAATCTTGGGAAATGGGATTAATCAAGGAACATAAAAGTTGTCTGTTTGGGATTTTTATCTCATATAATAGAACTAAAATTCTTGAAGAAAGAATAACAACTTGCTTAGCTTTGTCCTAACCCGTACAGGATCACAAAAAAATTAATTTGTCTGAAGTTTGTACCTTTTTCTAGATTCAGTGGGGCCAAGAGATAATGTTGCTTTTAAGATTAAACATAATGCTTTAAACTTAAAATGTTTAACGGTATTGAATGTATAATAAATGAACTAATATGGAAATATTTTCCCTAAAAATGTCATTTCCCCCAATACTTGATTGAATAAGAATAGAGATGTAAAAAGGCTAATAATTTAGCACTTCTGTTCAATGATTTACTCTGACTGGCATGAATATCTGCACACACACACACTCCTTTAATTACATACAGTATTAGAGTATTGTAATTCCTACATTAATAAGCTTGCCTCTCATGCTAAAATTTAAAACAAAAAAAATCAAAAGTTTGTCATGAAAAAATGCCTATTATGTCAGTTAAATCCCAAGGCAATTGAGTTGCTTTTTCCATTTTTGCTGAAACATTTCACTTCATTCTGAATAAAATATGTAATCATTGAATATCTTCCTGCAGAAATCATTTTTGGATTTAACAGTGCCAAAACCATTCCTACTGGAGTGTAGAAGTAATTTCCTCAAAGCATGAACTCAGTTTTCCTTCAGTTCATCCAGGTGCTGTAATGTCTGACCTAACGCATCAGATTAAATAATATTCCCAAGTGAAACTGCTTTCCCACATGGAATTAATAGATATCTCTGCAAAGAGACCATTCATACACCTGCAGCTGAGCAAATGTGTATTTTTACACTAGGGCAGTGTTTCTCAACCTTGACAATTTTAAGGCATTTGGACATCAACTCCCAGAATTCCACAGCCAGCATTGCTGGCTGTGGAATTCTGGGAGTTGAAGTCCACATGCCTTAAAATTGTCAAGGTTGAGAAACACTGTACTAGGGAGACAGGAAAGGAAGGAGGATTTTATTTCAGTAGGCTTTTAGATTTTTTAGAATATGTGGGAGGGCATCTATCTATCTTTATTGGGGAGTTTTGCAATTTTTAAAAGTATATATGCCTTTTTTATTGGTTTGCTCATATACATAGCCCAGTCCTGTAAAACTGATATAGCTGTGCAGGTAATGTAAGCTAAATAAACCAAAATAAATAGACTTGGTTAGCCACAATTAGCTTATGCATGAGTTACTCAATTAACTCCATTTTCTGAATTGGCACAACACAATAAACATATACTTGCCACACAGTCTGATGGTTCACACAAAGTCTATTCAGGATTATGCTTCAGGTTCTGAGTCTTAGCCTGAACTTTTCCCCAAATATTTAAATGTTTATGTTAAACGTTACACAGAGTTTTTGGGGGGATCCTACATGAAGATAGAAGCTTTATCAATTAAAATAGCATGTAGCCTCATTAAGCTTCATTGCTCAATAGGTTTACTGCAACTCTTTCTATTTTCTCCTCTTTAGATTTCGTTTTGGTTTTCTGAATCCAGTAACAAGGTTGCTTCTAGGACTTGAAGAAAGTTGATATGTTTATGATACTCTGCTCTGGGTAAAGGCTTTTTATTAGAAGAAATATGAGAATCTGAAGGGTGAGTCAGAACAGTTCATTCTGCCTGGACCACACAGCTCAGAAAACTCTCCTTGCCACGTTCACTGATTGAACTCACAGAGCGTTGGAAAATAAGTTAGGGAAGATTGCAAACAGTTTCAGTTTATGGACAATCTCTCATCAAGTCTGCCTTAGGTAAAGGAATCCCCGGCACAGCTGATTTTAAAACAGCTTGAAAGGGAGTTAGATATTGCAGCTTGCCATTTGCTTTATGGAAACTAATGAAAAATGGTTGCACATTGTTAAAAAACTGTATTTTTAGCTTTTCTAAGATGATAGTTTTCCTGTTTGAATTTGGAGACTGTCAGGCTGCACTTTGCAACTGTTTGCAGAAATCCCATGACTCATAGTCAAAGAACCATTAGAAATCCATGAAAAAGATAATTATTATTTAATTATTAGAATTATTATCTAATAATAATTCTATAAGCAATTCAAGGTGTTTGACAGTGTTAGGGCAAACACTTTGTAAGAGACTGCCATTTTCTCAGAGTTAGCACTCACTTATCATGCAAAACTGCAACATGGTTTGGTTGCTTGTGGCTTAGCATATGGTGCCAAACCATCCCAGTATTGTGGTTTATACAATAATCCAAGTTCAAGTAAACCATAATTTCACAGGAAGAGTGAACCAAGGTTACTTAGTTGCAGTATTGAACTGCAACTGACTGACCTGGTTCATCCATTATGTGAATTTCATACGTTTTCCTGTGGACATAGATTAATGTTTTAAATTCATTAATAAAAATAAACTGAGCTAGACGATCATGGGCATTTCAAAAATAAAAGCCATCCAGAAACTGAAGTCTGTGGATACTGAACACAATCAGGTCTTATCAGAATTCTAAGTGGAAAGTCCTTTGTTCTGCACCTTTTGTTGGCATTTTGGATGTGCAGGTGAGATTGTGTTTCTATTCGCAAACATCAGGGTTTTCCCAAGCTTGTGCCCAGTTGTACAGAGGTGATGCCTTTTGGCCTACACAATACATGGCACTCATGTATAAGCACCTGAAGTAAAAATAATATATATTTACACATAAGATTCATGGCATCTATCTTACCCAGGGGCAAATTTCATCCTTTTTGTTAGCTTAATTCTTCTTCAAAAGTTATTGTGTTTAATTTAAGTAGGAGAGCCCATGTAGGCTAAAATTAACAATTTGTAATATACATATTGATAAAAAATGTGCAGTATTTGGGTTTTGTTCACATACACACACATTGCTTTACAATCCTGTAGTTTCCTAGTTTTTCAGTGCCCAAATAAATGAAATCAAATCAAATCCGTTTATTACAGCCATATGGCCAGAAACAGTAAAATATCCAATTGAAGGCTACACACACACATACATATATACATACATACATACATACAAATGCACTGAGCATGATCTAATGATGAATAAGAACACATGCACTGAGCATGATCTAATGATGAATAAGAACACATATGATAACATTAATTTTAAAATAAAAAAATTATTTAAAAGATCTAAAAATAATATTTATCTTATTTATGTTTCTGACGAATCCCCAGTGCTGCTGCGTAGAATCTAGCCACCTGCGCCATAATCATAGCCTGTTTGTCCTTAAGCAGCCACTGGAGATATGTAGTGTCAGAATAGCCAGGATACCTATCGATTATTGGGAGAATATGGTTTTTTTGAATATCTCTATAGAAAGAGCATTGAAGGAATATGTGTCCAAGGTCTCCACCTCTCCTGAGCCACAGGAGCAGAGTCTTTCAGTCAATGGTATCTTTTTATACTTGCTATAAAAGACGGCCGATGGAAGCGCATGTGTACCGTGCGAGCAAAAATACTTTCTGATGGTTTCTGACTCTGGACTCAGAAAATACTTTCTGACTCCAACTGGCTAAGATAACTGGTGGGAGTAACAACATATCTAATAGAGTCTGGAGCTTGTCCGCTTGTCGCAAGGTTTGTTTTGCTTGGTCGCAGTCCACTTTAAGTATTGAGGCTGGAGAGAAGCCTAATTTGGCAAGGTTGGACTCGACTACCTTGATCCATGATGAGGAAAATTCAGTGGTGGGATTCAGATATGTGAACAAGCAGTTCTCTGTGTGGATGCCGCTTCCGGAAGTCCATTCTGGGCCTGGGCAACAAAAATTAGCTACCGGTTCTGCCGAACTGGTGCAAACTGGCTGAATCCCACCACTGGGAAAATTTGTCCTGGAGGATTAATGGAGCAAGGCCTTGCGGAAAGAAATTAAGCTTTAGCCAGATATTTAAAGAAGCTATACAAATTCTTGCTTCGACTTTTATCAATCAAGTGCATCTGAAACATAATGTGGCATCATGCAACATATAGTATCTGGCAGGAGTCCCTAAACCCCAGGCGACAGACCAGCACCAGTCCATGCCTCCAGGAACTGGGCCATGTAAGTGAGCGGAGCCACATCCACACGTGCCTGAGATCCAGGCAACACCCAAAACCATACACCCCCATCTGCAGAAAAACTTCCCTCCATGGAACAGGTCCCTGATGCCCAAAAGATTGGGGTCCGCTGGTATATAGGCACCTTGATAACAGCAAGAATCATGCTGGGACCAAGGAACTACACACCTTACAAAATAAACCTCTATCCATAGGCAAGGCTTAAAAGGATGATACAAAGATTGGAAAGTGGAACCCTGAATCCCCAATCGTATATTACATTTATAGAAGACAACAAACTCATTACTTCATATATAATTACACTGATAGTGTTTACAGGACCTACCAAAAATAAACAAAGTCATAGTAAGAGCCAAGTCAGAGCCCAGCGACATCAAAAAAGGTATCCGTTAGCCAAAAGTCCACAGCAATCACGGGCAACCATGGTCAGAGAGGAAGGTGGCATGAATCAGGGCATTGCTATGCAAATTGTGTAATTTATGTCAGTTACTTCATGCAACTGGCTCAAATAATTCATATCAACTGTGCCATCTCATGATACATGTGATACCATTGCAGCTTGTACCAAGTATCTATGATAGTAGGGTTTTCTAAAACAGTTTAAGTTGCAAAACACTTTCTAGAATTCTGGAGATTGTAGAGGATCTTTGGAGTATCAAACACCCTTTCTCATTCTTACCTAGAGATGCCAAAATATCATAATCTTGGCCTTTTCCCATGTAAACAATATATGGAGGTGTTTGCACATGAGAAGTTTGTTACTCAAAACAGATTCCAAACTATTAAGTTAAATAATCCAGCCACATCAGAAAGAAAAATGAATTGTATTTCCATATTGCATCTCTGCTTTGCAAGAGCCTCCAACTTTTCTCTGCTGGTTTCACCCTGTTTCAAAGCCCAACTGAATTTGGTTAAAGGATTAATCATCAGAATTTAGGAATTGCAGAGATACTTACAGCTTTTCCATTTTCAAGCCATGTTATAGTGGGAGTTGGAATGCCTGTTGCTACACACTGCAGAGTTACCACAGAGCCAAAGCTGACATTATAGGATTCAGGAGCCTTCAGAATTCGAGCAAAAACTAAATGGGAAAAAAAAGCAAAAACATTAGTAAACTGAGATCTGCTATTGGTGAAATATTTTATTTATTTATTTATTTATTTATGAGACTTATATACCGCTTTAAGTGCAAGCACTCTCTAAGCAGTGTACATCAGTAAGCAATGTATATATATTTACATTGCCCCCAACAATCTGGGTCCTCATTTTACCTACCTCGGAAGGATGGAAGGCTGAGTCAACCTTGAGCCGGTGAGATTTGAACCACTGACCTGCTGAACACAGTCAGCTAAAGTGGCCTGCACTCTAACTGCTGCGCCACCTCGGCTCACAATTTGCAGTTTCCCACACTCACAAAATAGTTGAAAATGGATCCAATCCAAAGCACCCAAACGTTTCTGAACTCAAAAAAACACCCCAAGCATTGGGCTAAGAGTGCACTGTTGGATTTAAGTTCTTTAAAAAATAAAACAAAAGTATTTCCCATCATTGTTAGTCCTCTATAGAGAGAATTGTATCTACCCTCACTAGAAAGAAAACAATGTTTGGTATCACAGAAACTCAAATGCTCTTCTCAAAATCTTACTTCTGCAAATGAATTGTACAAATTATAAATTTTTCCATAACTTTGATTTATGTATGTATGTATTCATGCATGCATGCATGCATGCATGCATGCATGCATTCATTCATTCATTTTTTCTATTTTTAAATTGCTCATCTCCCTTAGTTTATTATTTCTTTGAATATTTAATTTTTTAATTTTTTTATACAAGGATATTTAATCACTATTTGTGTCAATCACCCCAGAAAGTCCAGTCCTAAACTGAATTATGAGCCCTAATAACAGAAACATTTGCTATATCTGTGAAAATATTTCTGGAAAAGAAGAATTGCCTTTAGTCTTGAAAGAAAAACAAAAAAAGATATATTGGGGTTTTATTCTCAGAGTTTATTTAACCCTTCCTGACTTGCAAAGGCTAATAAGGTGCACACTTTTCTGAGTAGATAACCTCTAAGGTCCAGCCTGCCCTCCTTCCTTATGGACTGCTTGAATTCCTTTTAAAATGAAAATTCCTCTGTTAACTATAGGCTTTCAAAATTCCTTTGTCAATGTTAAAAAGAGTTTATATGAGGTATGCTTTCCATGGGTGAATCCAAAAGAAACCTGCAGAAACAGTACAATCTACATGTCCTCACTTGGGGCTGTAGTGAGAATGGGGAATATAAATAACACTAAAACAGTTTAATGTCCGGTGTCTATATAAATCTGCTGTACGAAATGACTCATTTTCCACATATGAAAAATATATCGCAGCAAATTCCAAAAGGCAAGTTCATGCAAGGATAAGATCTGTTCAAATTACCTTCCCTAGGAAGTGGGTAAGGACGCTCTTTTGATGCTAGAGCTAGATCTTATATCGGGGTAGTCAACCTTGGCTCTTTTATGACTCGTGGACTTCAACTCCCAGAATTCCTGAGCCAGCTTAGCTGGCTCAGGAATTCTGGGAATTGAAGTCCACGAGTCATAAAAGAGCCAAAGTTAACTACCCCTGTCTTATATGATGCATTTAAGGAGCTCAAGTGTAGAGTCAAGTTATGTCTTACTTGTTGGCTTAGTTCTTAAGTGCATCCAATGAATCTGTGCATCAGATAAAATAGCCTAAAGTTCAGGAAAAATTGTGTCCTACTAAATCTAAGATGCCTTAAAAAAAATTTTTAATGGCTTTTCCCAGTGACTTCAAATAAATAAGAACCAAAGATAATCCACAAAAGTTTATAATAAAACTCTCCTAAAAGTTATTGGCTAAGAAAAACAAACTCAACCCAGTTGCTGTTATTCATCATGTAGCAGTGGCCTTTAGATAAATTTCTTTCTCTTTAATTCTCCAGGCTGTATTGCTGGAAAAATCTGAAATAGGAACTATTACAGGAGAGGACCTGAAGTCTCATTTGGATTGGGAACAGGAGACTGCATTACTGCATAGTAATTGCTGAGTGCACAAAATTCACTTGTTAAAAAAAAAAAAAAAGCACAGATCAGAAGGAAATTGTACAAATAGAAGAGTCCAAGAACAGTGCTCCAGCTGTACCCATTTTGCCTAAAAGTAGTAGTAAGTACTTTTCAGTAAAATGAGATCTTAATTTTATTCTGCTGGATAATAACCAAAACAATAATCCTGTCTATGGAAATAAATAACAGAAAAGGAAGGAGCACTGGGAAACTTTATACATTTTTAGTCACAAGAGTTACACCCAAAATAAACTCTATCAGGGTGCTAGAAACAAGCAGAGCATTTCATCATTTTATACCTGGCTTTGGTGTACAAAGGTCCATACAGACCCAGCAGAGAAGAATCCAGATCCTGTTGTTTGAAAGCTGCTGGTGTGGACCTAGTTTTTTATTTATTTATTAGACTTCTATGCCAACCATCTTGCAGAGGCAACTCCAGGCAACTTACAGTTTATGCCTAAATAGCACAGTTGTTGTCGTACTATGCTTCTTCTTGTGCTTTTCTCAGTTATATCTAAATCTTCGGACTGTGAGGTTCTGTACTATGTTTTAGATTGCATGGTTCCATACAATGTATACAATGTATACAATGCTGCTAGTGATACCCATTTCTATTGTGGATAAGTCATCCGTGAGGTGCATTATTAATATAGCTGGTTGGAGATTTAAGCCATCCTTTGCTGAGCTAAAGCCTTTCTGATATGATGGACTAAAACTTCCTTGCAGCATGAGGGATGGCCATGCTGGCTGAGACTTCCGGAGTTAAAATCCAACATCTCTGGAAGTCATCCAGTTAAGAAAGACAAATCTAAGTATTCCTGGAAAAAGAACTAGAACAAACCAAGAGCTGACATCAGCCCTGTCATTCAGAATAATGTATCACATTTATCCAAATATATTACCCCACACACATATGCATACGCAAATATTCTTGGAAAAGCCATAAATATTATCCCATGGGAAGCAATGTTATAAGATAAATTCCCAAATGTATTTCTTTCAGAAGTATATTTGTTCAGAACTGGCCATCAACATGAATTTCTTGCAGACAGATGAACAAACCTTTGGTAAGAAGGCCATTAGGTTGATTAGATTTATCTCATTGATTAGATTTGCTTGTTAGTTTCTATTCACTCATACATTCAAAGCTGATCTCTGGGTTTCAAAGACTTCCATTTTTGTCCTGAACACTTCGCAAAAATATATTTGCAGTACGGATATCAGATGAATGCAGATTCTGTATTTGAGTGATCACATGACCAAATGGATCACTCACCTTCCACTTCCAGAATTACAGGTTTAGAGTAGGCTGTCCCGAGACTATTCTTTGCCACACAGCGGTAATGTCCACCATCTTCCTTCTGCACATTATGAATCCTTAAACTGCCAGATTCAAGAATAGCAATCCGAGAATTTTCCTGCCACAAAATATAAAGCTTCAAGTGAAATGAGGTAGAATATATCTTATGACCCAGATGTATATATTTATTCATTTGATTTAGATTCCTATTTCATTTGTATAATTTGAGGCAGCTTATATAATGGTCCTTCCTAGTTTCCCCACAACTGCCACCTTAGTAAAATGATTTGGACTGACAGGCAATAATTGGATCAAAGTCAGCCACTCAGTTTTCACATCTAAGTTTGGACTAGAACTCACAGACTCTAGGTTTGCGGTCCAATACCTTAATTACTCATCCTCTCTATGAAATAACAACTAATGCAACAATTTTTCTCTGACCAGTTCTGCAAAAAGATGCAGGTTGTAATTAAATACATACAGTACTCACCTTTATCACATTTTCTCCTTTGATCCAGGAAACTGAAGGCTTGGGATTTCCCATTGTAGTGCATGGGAAAACAGCCTTTAATCCTTCAATGATTTTCAGATTTGAAGGTGGACGGGTTATTTTCGGTTCTACAATTTTAAAGATCAAAATGAAATAGAGTCAAATATGCTAAAACCACATTTTTAGCACAGGGGTGTCCAACCTTAGCAACTTTAAGACTTGTAGATTTCAACTCCCAGAATTCCCCAGCCAGCAAGTTTTAAAGTTGCCAAGTTTGGACCCCTTTGTGCTAAACTCACATTATATTATTACAGGATGATGGGTCCATTTTCGTCATCAGCATTCACACTCTCTTCTAAGAAAGCAATGGAAAAGCAACAGAGCTTGCTATCTTCCAAACACCTTCAAAGGAGTGTAGAAGCAGGGAACTCACACTATCTCCCTGTTTGAGGAAAATATATGTAGTTGTAGGGGGATCGTGGAAATTCAGGAAAAGTTAGCTAAGATTGCAACTTATGGGCTGGTGAGGGGAAAACATTAATATTGCCACTGCTCAAAAAGCTTAAGCTAGTACTGATTTCACAAATAAAAAGTATGTTGGTAGAACAGCAAAATAAAACTTGATATTTTTCTTTCTAAAATTTTAACAAGAGTGTTTAAATCTTGCTCTGAAGCCAATTTTTACATTGCCTAAACTTCAGAAGCGGTCCCAGTTTAAACTGCTAATATTGATCTTCTGGGCCATGTATTGAAAAACATGATTACAATTCATATTTCTCTGTGCTCAGAATCTGCTAGTTTTTCTTTGTTTCAAAATGGCCACCTTACATTTCAGAACTTTCTCTCATCTAGCTCCTCCTACCCTATGGTATCAATGTCTTCATTGAGCTATGCTTGGAATCTGATCTCCTAAGATTTATATGTAGTTCTTTTTTTTTTTTTTAGGATCTTTATGAAGTTGAGGAAACTTCATGAGTAGCCGGTACCTGATACCAACTGAAATTCAGTAGAGTTAGGATTAGATAAATTGCTTTATAACAAGTACTGTAGTCTTCTATTTACAAATTTTGTTTAACAATAGTTCAAAGTTACAATGGCCTAGGTAGAAAAAGTGACTTACAACCTGTATTGGCACTTACAACTATCATACCACCTCTGTGGTCACATTGCAATCTGGGGGTTGGCAACTAGCTCACATTTAAGATCGGATGCAGTGTCCTGCATTCAAATGATCAGGTTTTGTGATCACGATTTTCAGCAAAAAAAGCCCATTAGGAAAACTGGGTTTACTTAATGATGGTGTGATTTGCTTAACCACTGTGTGATTTGGTTAATGACTAACATAAAAATTGTCGCAAAATCAGGTCCGACTTGATTTATGACTGCAGTGACTTATGGATATTCAGATGTGGTCGTAAATGGAAGGCATTTCTCAGCTTACAACTACAATGGAGCCCAAAATTTCTGTTGCTAAGTAAGACAGTTATTAAGTACATTTTGTTCCATTTTACAACCTTTCTTACCATAATTGTTAAGTGATTCTCTGCAGTTGTTAAGTTAATAATATGGCTGTTAAGTGAATGGCTTCCCCATTGACTTTGCTTGTCAGAAGGTTACAAAACGTGATCACATGACCCTGGGACACTGCAACTGTCATAAATATGAGTCAGTTGCCAAGTGTCTGAATTTTGATCACATGACCATGGGGATGTTGCAATGGTTATATGTGTGAAAAACAATCAGGTCAGTTTTTTCAGTGCTGATGTAACTTTGAACCATTAAACAAAGTGTTGTAAGTTGAAGACAATCTGTATTTGTCCTGCCCCACTCCCCTCACACACACACATGCACGCATAGCGAGTGTTCTAAAGATATTTATTCAAACCCCCCAAACAGGTCCTCAGAAAGCACCCATGTTGCACAGGTACAGATTCCAATCTCAGCACAAGAGTCGCTGGGTAAACCAAGTCCAATGGGCACACACAAAGTCCAGGGAAACAATCCACAAGTCAAATGGGTCAGGATACACAGCACAAGTACACAAGATAAAGAACTGGGCATGTTGCTCCAGCAATGTTCATGTCCTCAGGGCAGAATTAAGTAGGCGATGCCCACAAGGGGTGAGGTTGCCTCCTCACGAGTAGTCTAGCTGTTTCCCCTCTGCCCTACATCTCTTTGGATCGGGAGGAAGTGTGAATTTCACCTCCTCTTCATCACTAACTGTAGGCAGTTGCTCCTGGACCTTGCCTGGAGCCTCCTGGCCAACTCGCTGCAGCTGTGGGTTTGCCTCACTCAACCTTAGCCTGTTGTTTGTCTGATCAGCCCAGCTGAGGCTGCTCCTTCAGGCTAGGACTCTATGATCTGGACCATCACGCGACTGTGCTTTCCTCCGCTGACTTAAACTTATCCTCCTCCTCTGAACTTGCATTGGGAGAGAGGTCTGGGGGTGGATCCATGACAGTATCATTTTACTGTTGATATTGGGTTATATGTATTGATAATTTATTCCTTTGCTTGTACATTGCTTAAATTTAAATTCATTCAAAATAAAAATATTAATACTCAAATAAAATATTGCCTTGTTTTCTAGCTCACTTGAACTTCAAAGTGACTTTTACTTCAGTAAAAGGAAAGGTATACTTACTCATTTTCACTTGTAATGCCCCACAGCTTTCTGCTTCTATTCCTACACCGTTGTTTGCGGTGCAACAATATATCCCATCATCACTGTCTTCCACACTCAAAATAGTTAGGAGTTGCCCATTTTCTCGTATGGCATATCTAGTATCAAAAAACCTGAGAACATATTAAGATACATCATTATTTAAAATTGCAAGTCTGAATGTACATTTCTCCCTCCCCCCCCCCCAACCCAGCCTGGCCTTTACAGTCCAAATAACTGGTCTTAGAAGGTGGGGCTCTTCTGAGATGTTTGCCATGCCCACATTATTTCTGCAAGCTAAGCTTCTTATCTGACTATTGTCTAGTCTGCAGCTGTTCCTCCTGCCTTCCTATAAATACCATTATATGTTTTATATTTATCATACACCTATAAAAATAATGCATGAATTAACTTTATAGAATGCTGCTCTGGTGACCAGAAATAAGATAGGATGTAATAATATGGTAGAGACCAATACTGTGGTCTTTTGTACACTGAATTCATACCTGATAGGAATGTTATTGCGTGTCCAGGTAATCTCTGCCTGAGGAAAAGACTTTACGACACACACAAAGGTGGCTGCCTCTTCAACCAGTGCATCCACTGTCTCAAGAGGAGTAGTGATGATTGGTGCTGTGACCAAAAAAGACAGCATAAGAAAGTGAATAAATTTCACATTAGATCCTGCAGCTTGACGAAGCAAATTTTTACAAATCCAAAACCAATTCCACTTGACTGGAAAATAGTCAAGATATAGAGCAAAGCTATTCAAATAAATGCATTTATTCGTACATTATCTTATTCTTTCATTCTGAAGCATGGCAAAGGTTCTCCACTTTGTATAGTATTTCTGAATATTCCAAGCATCTTAATAAACACAATCTATTTCAGATCATTGTAATCTCTGGATATTAAAAAGGCTTTTCAAAGATGCCATCATTTTCTGAAACTAGGTCCTGCAGATATGAAAGGCAGGCGTTCTATGTTGTTCCCCAGATATGAAAAGTGGGGATCACACTCTTTCACAGTTCTTTCTGTTCTGGGAAAGGAATCCAGATCCTCCTTATAGCTACGCCTTTTCAATTTGAATTCATTTCTCCAATGGTTTCAAAATCTATTTTAAAGGTTGTAACTATTTCTGTTATTTTTTTTATTTAAAAAAATTAAAGCCATTTTGAACCCTTTATGGCTTGGAAGGCAGGATACAAATTATGTAAGTAAATAAAATTCTGAACAAATGATTGCTTCTCAGGAACACCATTTTTTTAATAGCAAAGATTGAGATCAGGATGAATCACTGAATCACATTTCAGTGTAATTTGGCTTCATGACAGATGATAGAAATCATAGTTTGCTATGTTACAATGACCAATTATAGATCTGAGTGGAGGCTATCTATGTAGTCTGACACAGCCAAAAAACTTGATAGTGCCAAGCAAAGTAATGATCACCTCCCTTAACATAAACTGTTTGAAAAGATACAAGAAATGCCTTTCAACTTTCTTCAATATTTATATAAGCATGGAACTTTAATTCTACTGCACATACCTAATTTCTTTATCACTGGACGTTTTGTATATGTTACGTATTACATTAGCAGAGATAAATGTAACTCTGGTTATGGCTTTAAAAATACATGGAAATGTTTTCGTAATCACATAATTTTGTTTGATAGATATCCAAAGAATTTATGAATTCTTTTGTTCTTGGTGGAAAATGACATACTACACACAATTGCCAAAAGGAAAAAAAACCCCAATTTTTAAAAAGATATTGACTGTTGTCCCTGGCATTTGGCATTCATTTTGACACATACCAATGGGCATGTTATGAGTAGAGAAAAGAATCCCCCAAAATTCATAATATTGCAAAATGCTACTATTCCCGTATCTCTCTTCCTTTGTAAGTACTCTCATGAGACTGCAGCTCCTAGTAGTGAAAAACACTCTGGTCTGATTTGAAGATTTTCCTTTCTGGTCTACAGTAAGTCAAAATTTCAAGTTTCAAACTATAGAGCAAATATATATACAAGATTCCTAAATTTCTATTTGATGAGAGGGAAAGCAGTTTGATAGAAGGCAGAGCAAACAAAGAATTTAGCACTGTGTATTTAATCATCACTCATATTTCAGCCTCCTTAAATCTCTTACAAACAAACATTGAAATCAGATGGAATTCATCGTTTAATCGCTGCTATTGCTGTAATCAATCTTTGTACTTGTGACTGTTAAATCTATATAAAGACAATGAGAATGTTTTTTTCAAGTCCCTACATACAACAGAGAAGAAGTATATATTTCTGAGTTATTATCATTTTGTCCTGCAAATGTTATAGGGTTTCCTGCTTGAGCAGGGGGTTAGACTAGAACAGCAGCCCCCAACCCTTTGGGCACTAGGATTGGTTCCATGGAGAGAGGTTTTTCCATGGACTGGAGGGGACGTGGTTTCACGTGCTGCCTACATCCCACTTGTTTGCACAATCCAATTTCTGCCACTCTGTGGACCAGTGCCGGTCCACCGACTGGAGATTGGGAACCCCGGACTAGAAGAACTCCAAGGTCCTTTCCAACTCTGTTATTCTGTTATTAAATATGCTCCATTGTATTCTGTATTTAAGTTCTTTTAAAAAAAATCCATAAAAGTAATTTCAGTTTGCTTCTTTTTTCTTACAGCAAACATTTCTGGACATACGTATTGGCCAGGTGCAATTTATGATGTAGGTTGAGCGTTGAAAAAAGCAGCAAAGTTTTTAAGAAATGGAGAGGCCAACTGATCATTTCAACTGCAATCTGGATACCAATTTATTTGGGAGTAAATTCCAGCAAGACTTCCGGTTTCGTTGATCTGTAGAGGAGCTTGCTATGATCACCTGGTTGCCAGCAACATGACCTTAATGGGCCTTCCTTGCAAGCAACAATGCAGGGAGCTATCCTCAAAATTCTAATCTGAACATTAATCAAGGAGATATATATTATGTCACTTCGTACAAGCATCTGCCTCACTCAAATTCCTCAAGCATCTCTGTATCTATACATATTTACTTAGAAGTCCCAATTGCGTTACGTGGATTTATTCCCAAATAAACATTCAACATTGCTGGCTATTTATATTTGGAAAACTGTTTTTGATACATACTATAAACAAAAAACCTACATAGGGAAATTCCTTGCTCACTAGCAAGGATACGGTATGTACAAACAAGACAAGCTCAGTGCCTCAGTTCCTCTTGTTCTATGGTGATTCTCCAAAGACAATTACAAATGCACTCACAGGCAAAATGAGTTTATTGATAGGAATCCCAGGAGCTTATATATTTATCCCAGAGCCTGGGCTGCCACAGGATCAAATATAATATATATAACCAGTGGCAAAGCAAAGAGATGACCCATTATTGACACCTACCTTTAGGGAGCTTCTCTGTCAAGCTGAAGGCTGCCAGGGTGAAGATCTGTATAAGAGGAATGTTGAGCCAATCTTTCATGATTTATCCAGAGACGGTTGAGGGAGAGTATTTGTCCCCTTTAGCCAAAGATAGGCATTTTTCTTCTTGGTTGCTTAGTTTAAAACATGGTTTGTTGCAAAGTTCTGCTCAGACACTGACTCATGGGTTCTAAGTATAAGCAGGAATCCTCCGACTTGGCTGCAGTGATGGACATGACCAGCTGGTGTGCTTCAACGTCAGTCAGCATCAACAATGTGGAGGCTCATGAAACAAGAGAGCACAAATCCCCTTGGAATGCCTTTTGAACAAACAGTGGGGAGTACACAATGCCTCCATGCCTTTCTAAAATAATAGCTTGGTCTCAGGCCAATAAAAAATGTTGAGCTTTAGCATCGTATAAGAGTGCGTTCATCTGGAGATTTTCTTACCTTTTTAAAGCCTCCCTCTCTTGCTGGACCAAAGCAAAAGTCCATTTTCTCCTGGATGTTTGTAAAGCTATACAATTTGATGTATCTCTTGTCCGAAACTATCACAATACCGTAAACTCAAAGTTCATAGGTTTATTTCATTATTTTGCTGGGCATCTATGAGGCTCCCATATAACCAACCTTAAGAAGGTTACATATCCTGTTCTATAAAATTACATTTACCATACACATAACAATCAATAATCCATAATTCTGTGCCAAGAACAAATATCTATAGCGTAAACAAACATCTATATCCTACATTCCTAGTGGGATTACTTCAAAACACACCTATCACCAGGTACTGATGGAAAAGGCAGGTTTTAATCACTTTCCTAAAATCTAGTAAATGTGGAGCCCTACAGATTTCACAGTTTTAAAGAAGGAGGGAGCAGTTGAAAAGGTTTCTAAAGAAAGCAACAGCATTTAGCATTAGCATTTAGGCTTATGTACCACCCCATAACACTTTACAGCATTCTCTGGATAGTTTACAATGTAAGCATTATTTACATATTGCCCCCAACAGTCTGGGTCCTCATTTTACAGACGTTAGAAGGATGGAAGGCTGAATTAATCTTGAGCCCTGCCAGGATTGAGCTGCAGGCTATGAGCTGAGTTTGCCTCCAATACTGCACTTCAACCACGGCACCACCAGAGGTCCTGTGCGCCATCACTGTCTCATCAGAAGGTGACATTCTCTCGTACCCATACGAAAGGAATAGATATCAGCCAGTTTATGAGAATACTATTACGTAGACATTAATGATATTCACTTAAACTTAACTTAATTTCACTAAAACCCAAAACAACTCAATAAAACTGAGCAAGCTCAGGAAGTGCAAAATATTGGACTGTTGTGGAGAAAGATAAAACCATGGCAAACATGGGGATCGAAAAGAAAGGGAGTAACTGACTAGGTGTAGTTTAGAACCAGACAGCAGCTTTTTCACATAGCCACATTTTGTCAGAAAAAGAAATCTACCTTGGTCTAACCATGAGCAAAACAAATATTGTATTAGACAAGGTATCTGACATAATAGCTGTGATCACATTGGTCTGATTAAGGCTCATCTTCACATCCTACTAACCACAGCAGGAGGATAACCTCTCCACATTTTAAGAACACAAATGACATCATATCATCTCACCCCCTGGCAGTTCTTTTCATGTTATTATTTTCATTTTGCTATTTTATTGCTATTTTTATTACTATGTTTTACATAATTATTTTCCTGCTTCAGACATAAAGTTTGCTGTGATCTCATTCATTCATTCCTTCATTCATTCATTCATTCCAAGCATTTATAAAGCTGCCCAACTCAATATGTTTCTGGGCAGCATACCACAAGAATAAGCATTCAGAAAAAATAACTATACTTTATTAAAATGTATATATGATGAGTTGAACAAGATTATTAGAACAACCAACATTTCCACTGTCCCAAAGGTGCTTTTCCAAAAGGCAGCTGGATTTATTTGGGTTTTTTCCTTGAAAAGGTTTCACTTCTCATCCAAGAAGCTTCTTGCATGAGAAGCACTACATTTTCAAGAAAAAAAAACCAAGTCCAGTTGCCTTTTGGAAAAACACCTTTGGGACAACCATGACCTGAATGATTGAGAATCTCTATGGAGATAATTTCCACTGGCAATGTTGGTGATGATACAATGGGCATTTCCTGTTCTTCTCCAGGACTTTGGCTTCCATGGCATTTCAAATTGGGCAGTACAAAAGGCCAGACATGTAGTGTCTATAGAGACATCTACTCAAATAATGCCAGATCACCACTTCAAAAAGTACTCATAAGGCATTATGTGGCTTCTTATATGCAGGGATGTAGCATTCTTCTAACTCAGGGCTAGGCAACCTTGGCTCTTTTATGATTCGTGGACTTCAACTCCCAGAATTCCTGAGACAGCATGGCTGGCTCAGGAATTCTGGGAGTTGAAGTCCACGAGTCATAAAAGAGCCAAGGTTGCCTACCCCTCTAATCTAACTCATATTAGATCTGTTTTTAAATAAAGGTTTAGCACACTTTTGAAATCATGCTGGGCCTGTAATTTAATTGACAGCTTTTTTTTCTTCAGACAGCTGGTTTTGTGCTGCATAAGAAATTGATTTAAATTGGAAAAGAGAACCAACTTCTCTGACCTATTCCATCTAAGTACATTCTAGGTTTCAGTTGCTTCTGTCCACAAGGATTTTTTCCTGAAAATACTCCTTACGGTTTTTTATTACCTGTCAGAGAGTATTTTGTCTAACTCTGCACCATTTTGGGGTTTTTAAAAATAATTTTTATTAACGAAGTTTTCAACAGAATAAAACAAAACAAATTTTGGGACTGAAGTTGAGAAAAAAAAGGGAAAAATAATGAGAAAGTGAAAAAGAAATAAAGAAAAAGAAATAGAAGAGAAAGGAAAAGGAAAAAGTAATACATAGGAATAAATAGTAACAAAGCAGCTTTCAATCTTCTTAACAGCAGTTATATGTACATTTATACTCCCACACACACACTTAAGGTTACATTATAATTTACTTCTTTTCACAATCTACCCTGTCTAATTATCAAATCCATAAATCGCCAGTTCATTTTTTTTCTTTTTTTCAGCAAAAATTCCACAACCTAATTCTACATCCTTTTGCATATCCCGAAGGCTGCTTCCCATAGAATAGAGGAGGATCTAGCATTCTTTCAGAAAAGCCCTTAACCTATGTATCTATATATCTATATTCAGAAATAGCCCAAGGGACAAATATCCAGCACAGAACCAAAAACATTCAGATTATTTCAAAAGTAACCAACCCAACCACTCCCACCTCATCCCAAATGTCTGCACAAATTCAAGCAACCCCACCCAGAGCAATTGGTGATTGTTTTTCCTGCTGGTGGGAGGGATTGGTGAATCCACCAATCTCTTTCCTTGCTTGTCCTGAGCCAATACCAGCCCCATTAGTGTACCAGATTACAGATCAGCCATCGGGACAATGCAATTTATGTTAACATAGTTTCGTCCTGACTGGGGGATTGGAGAGTTCAAGCAGCTGTGAGAGAGAACCTTAGACATATCAATGTTATCCACCATGCTCGAAACCGCCACGGTGAAGTGTCTGATCAGAGGAACATAAATTAAGGGGACTCTTTAAAATCAAGATGATTAATAACTAATAGTTCATTGCATGCAAATTGATTTTTAAAGTTAAACATATGTTATAGAAAAAAATAAAGTATATCCTGGAATATAATTGCTTATGTACATGATCACCAATAAGGTTTTTTCACTTCATCGGAATTTGCTTTATTGGATGAAATTTTAAAAAATATTCTTATACTTGAAGACAAACAAAACTTGTCAGTTTAAGTCCAGAAGCAAATTGCAAAAACAGAGTTATGTCTTGGAAATAGATTCTGAAGTATGCAAGGCTGCAGGAAGTAGAAGCAAGTTTTAGAAATTGCTGCCGATGGGGACGGAATGTTTTTCTTTTAATTGATCTTGCCAGCAGCTGTTGCTATGAACTGAGAAACGATATACTCTTCAGGCAGGATAAAAATGTAAACTTGTTAGTCTGTTCACAAGTAAATTAGAATATTTGCTTTATATATATATATAAAAGTAATGAGTCTTTCTAAATGTTCTTTATTTGCTTATTGATTTTATTTTTATAAAACTTTAAATAATCCCAAAAAAAATCTTGCCCCGCAGTGTTATTTTCGATTCCATCTCATACTAATGAAAAAAAGCCTATTTGCTTTCTCAATCGATAAAGCCCAAATGTAAATACTTACAAAGAAATCTTTAAACTTTTCTAATTATAATTAATTGCACAACCAGCCAGATGTTTAGACTAGTTTTTATCCACCTATCGAGTCCGTTCCAAGGATCTGGGATAGGAAGATTTTGTCTGATGATGTGAATGAAAAGTATTGTTGCAAAATGTAAGCTGTTCAAATAATGCCGCTTTTTGCACTTGACTAAGGGTTGTTTTTTTGTGTGTGTGAGTGTAAATGCTCCAGCTGTTTTGGGATTGCACCCAAGGTACCTATTACTGTTGGTACTACCTTTGCCTTCTTTTGTCATAGTCGTTCCACTTCTGTTTGCAGGTCTTTCTGTTTTGTGATATTTCTTCAGTTCTTTCTCTTTTATCCTACTGTCTACATGTATTGCCATGTCCACTATACAGTGGTGTATTTTGTCAACAATTGTTAAGTTTGGGGTGTTGTATGGCAGGTGTTTACTTGAATTCTAAACTCTTTGAGCACTTTAGCTTCTTTATTTTCTGTTAATTTGTCTGTATTGCGGTCTCGTCAGTTCTTCTTGCAGACAAATGCTATGGATATAATTTACTTGGACTTCAGTAAGGCATTTGATAATCTAGATCACAACCTACTACTTGATAAAATAGAAAAATGTGGGTTAGACAGCATCACCACCAGATGGATCCGTAGCTGGCTGACCAGCCATACTCAGTGTGTGATCCTCAATGGAACCACATCTACATGGAGCAAAGTGTGTAGTGGGGTGCCCCAGGGCTCTGTTCTGGGCCCAGTGTTCTTCAACATCTTCATTAACGATTTGGACAAGGGGATAGATGGGGAACTCATCAAATTTGCGGATGACACCAAGCTGGCAGGAATTGCCAACACTCCAGAAGACAGGCTTAAGATACAGGAGGACCTGGGCAGACTTGAACACTGGGTGCTATCTAACAAAATGAAATTCAATGGTGAAAAAAGTAAGGTTCTACATTTAGGCAAGAAAAACTAAATGTACAGGTATAGTATAGGGGTTACCTTGCTCAATAGTAGTAACTGTGAGAGGGACCTCGGAGTCCTAGTGGACAATCACTTAAATATGAACCAGCAGTGTGCAGCAGCTACCAAAAAGACCAACACAGTGCTAGTCTGCATTAACAAAGAGATAGAATCAAGATCACGTGAAGTATTAATACCAAGGCCACACTTGGAATACTGCATCCAGTTTTGGTCACCATGATGTAAAAAAGATGTTGAGACTCTAGAAAGAGTACAGAGAAGAGCAACAAAGATGATTAGGGGACTGGAGGCTAAAACATATAAGGAACGGTTGCTGGAATTGGGTATGTCTAGTTTAATGAAGAGAAGGACAAGGGGGGACATGATAGCAGTGTTCCAATATCTCAGGGGCTGCCACAAAGAAGAGGGAGTCAAGCTATTTTCCAAAGCACCTGAAGGCAGGACAAGAAGCAACGGATGGAAACTAATCAAGGAGAGAAGCAACCTAGAACTAAGGAGAAACTTCCTGACAGTTAGAACAATTAACCAGTGGAACAACCTGCCTCCAGAAGCGGTGAATGCTCCAACACTGGAAGTTTTTAAGAAGAGACTGGACAGCCATTTGTCCGAAATGGTATAGGGTTTCCTGCCTGAGCAGGGGGTTGGACTAGATGACCTCCAAGGTCCCTTCCAACTTTATTATTATTATTATTATTATTATTATTATTATTATTATTATTATTATTATTATTATTATTATTATTATATTTCTTGCATATTTCTTGTCCTGCTGTTTCTCATAGTCATTCTGTGCAATCTTCTTGAAACAGATAACTAAGTGGTCCACTGTTTCTTCAGATTATTATTATTATTATTACCAGAAACAGCTGAACAAAGGAATAAAGTTTTCCCAAACTTTAAATTCATAAGCAAACAAGATGCTCACATCTTTAGAAGCAAAGCAGATATTGCCACAGTTGTAAAGGAATAGGAAATAGTGTTAAATGCTGTACATGCTATATTTTTGTATAAAAACATTGTAGCACGGTGGCTCAGTGGTTAAGATGCTGGGCTTGTTGGCTGGAAAGCTGGCAGTCTGGGACCGAGACCTGAGTGTCATGGAATGGGGTGAACTCCTGTCCTTGCCCAGCTCCTGCCAACCTAGCATGTAAATGCAAGTAGATAAATAGGTACCACTTCGGTGGGAAGGTAACACTGCTCCATGACATCATGCTGGCCACATGACCACGGAAATGTCTTCAGACATGCTGGCTTAATGGCCTTGAAATGGAGATGATAATCACCCCCATATAGTCAGCAATGACTAGTGGAGCAAAATCCGCTACATTCCCCTTTTTGTAATGTAGACAAAACAAAACATTTTTGGCTCTAAACATTTTCTTTCCTCCCCTGCTTCACAGAATCATATGAAGCGTTCTCTAACTTTCTATTACTGCTTCCTCAGCTGGTCAGTTTCCTTGTTATCAGATGGTAAACATACAATACGTAGTGATTCTATTTTTAACAATACCTATGTATAAATGTTGGTATTTTTAATATTTTCCAATTCCTTTTCTTCAACATTATTGTCTCTTGGAATAGCTACATCAGTCTACCAAACATGGTTCTTTTCAATAGCAGCAACATCTGGCATGCTATGTTCCGTAAAGTTTTTGTTCTATCATTTTCAGTGTCTTTACCTATAATTTTATGTTCCTAGTCATTTTTATTGACTGTGAATCTGTGCTTCTTACGTAAATGCTAGTGTAATATCTTCCTAACTCAGTCATGTCTTCTTTCTTCTAGTCAACTGTATAATAAATTTGCTATACCCAATTCTTATATGGTAAACTGTTTCTTATCTTGAATAAGTTTTTACTATCTAGACTGGTCTTTTATGTTTTTGCTTTGATGACATGGTATGTGGTGCTTTTTCTTTGCCAGCAAAAAGGATTCCTTCTGACTCCTTTCTTAATGCACCATTCTTAAATCTCTGCCATGTTAAACAGAATACATGGGAGCAAAATATAATTTCTTTGCTCTGTGAGCTTAAGGGAAGGCTGACTGTATATGCCAATGTTTTCAAAGTTGTTAACTTTAAGATGTGTGGACTTCAACTTCCAGAATTCCCTAACTATAATACTGTACATGGGAAAATTGGTATATACCATTCTGATAGCTCCTAGATATCCCTTCCAGCAACTACTGAGCATATTAGCTCCTAAAACAAATGAGCTTTATGTAATCATCTAAAGTGCAAATGTCTGCAAGTTCAATACTCAGTAAAAAGTTTGAGCCCCATAGAATAATATCTGGCTACCCTATGTCAAAGGATTTCCAATAAAGATGAAACTGGCAAGGAAACTACGTAAATGCTGAGTCTTAATTTAAAGTAGCTTATTCCATATCTTTATCTAATAAGAAGCTAAGGAATAGTTGGGGATAACAAGAGTGAAGGAAAGGCCAAAATTATTGTTCAGTCAACCCCAGCCAGCTTAGTTGCTCATCTAAGTAAAGTCCAGAATATTAAGAAGGGCTGTATTGTCTCATTACATCCTGGATAATTTTCTAAAGAAAGATACTGTAGAGTCACTGTGAAAGTTCGGTGTTCCTAAGTATCCACCTCACTTTTTCTTTGCCTTTGGAATTCCCCAAATACATCTGTACCCACTTATTTTATGTGCCTCTAGCAAATAATTACACAAGTTTCTTCAGAAAGAAGTTCTTATTTGTTCCATGGGATTTCTCCCAAGTGAACTATATACAGGATAGTAGTTTATTCATTTGACAAAATGATGGGCCCAGCAGTTCTGTGTTAGCTGGAAAGCTCTGAACATGGAAGCTTCAAATTTTCCAAGTCTTGTGCCAGCAAGTGATCAGCAGGAAGGGGCATATTTGCTGTTTTTGCTAGTCTTGTTTTTTCTCCCCCACAGTAAGTAATGGGAAGAAATGCATTTAGACCAGCAGGATTAAATATACTCAATGTTTGGTTCAATGGTGGGGAGCCAAAGAAGAATCAGTTCTGCCCGACAGAAATCCACAATGTTTTTTTCTGGGTCTTTTAGAGATTGGGGTACGTATGAGAGAGGAATTCAAGGCTGAATTGCATCCTCAAAACTCTGGCATATTTTTCCAAGCACAAGAGAGAAAAAACTTACCCATTTTATGGTCACACTCCTTCACTTCATTCGTTTACTTTTTTAAATAAGACTTCATAAAGTTTCCATAGAAAATGAAATACAAGGAAACAGAAAGGAACAAAATATTTTTCTTCTTTGTTCTTTTTCCTTAGTTACTCTGTTTATTCGCTCAACTACCTGATCACTTGTTTTATTGGATGAGGGTTACTTGCCTAATGACATGTTGAATCAGTCAGTTAATCACAACGGATTTTATTTTTTTTAAATAAGTCATTATCTCAGTTCATCTCTTCATCATAAAACGATGCTGTCTTTTGATGGCATGAAATGAATTGACTCAGCTTATTCAGGATTTGGGTAGTTCTTCAGCTGAAACCATTTGGCACAAGTCTCTCCCTAATTCATTGCATCTTCCAGATAAAGTATTCTCAGCAATAGGCTATTTATCTTCCTACACTGCAGATATATCCCACCAAAACCTTTCTGGAACTTTTTTTCAGTAAAGACAAGTGATTAAAGGAAACCAACACTGAATTCAAGGTGATTTTCTCCTGCTCAAAAGTTAAGAGAAGGAAAATCTCCATTACCATCACCTCAGTAAATCTAAGATGTCCCTTCTGTTTTAAAGTTAAATTATTGGGGGGCGTGGAGAGAATCAGCATTTCTGTCAGGTACATAGAATCATATTATTTTTAAGTATGAAGACTGAAAATATGGACTTTTGAAAACTGCACCTCAGGTCATAATTTCCCTCAACAGTCTTGCAATGCAGATAGGTTGCCTTTCAGGTAGTCCTCAACATAAGAATTCATTTAGTGACCGTTCAAACTTACAACAGCACTAAAAAAGTGGCTCAGGACCATTTTTCACACTTACAACCACTGCAGCGTCCCCATAGTCATATGATCAAAATTCAGATGCTTGGCAACTGATTCATATTTATGACGGTTGCAGTGTCCTGGGGTCATGTGAATAGCTTTTGTGACTTTCTGGGGAAGCCAGACTCACTTAAAAACCACCTTACTAACTTGACTGTAGTAATTCACTTGCCAATTGTGGCAAGAAAGGTCGTAAAATGGGGCAAAGCTCACTTAACAAATGACTCACTTAGCAACATAAATTTTGGATTGTGGTCATAAGTCGAGGATTACCTTATTCATATTTCTATTATTCACGGTGATATTCTACGGAAAACAGGCTAATTGATTCCAGCTTCATGGAAATAGCCAGTAAAGAATAATTAAATAGAATTTTTATATTTATATTACAGCAAGAGATAAAAAGGATATAATTTAAATGTATTGTTAACCATGCATAACAGAATAGTTCTCGAAAGCAAAATAAAAACCAGCAATTCTAAATATGCCTAAAAGTATGCTCATAGTGGTGAAAATATCTTTACAGTCTTTCAAAATATTTAGCAGTGCATGCTCAACTGTTTTCTTTTGCTTTATATCTTCTTGCATATTCGGGTAAATGCACTGTTAAATCTACATCTTGGTGAATTTGCATGCTTTAATCCAGATTAAGGTCAGCATCCATTATTTTTGCTTCGCAACTTCTACCAATAGGCCAAAAGATATAGTTGAGAGTGAACTCCTTCCACTTGCACCTGTTTTCCTCCGACAAAAAATTTCCTTTTCTCCATTTTGCACACACCAAGATTAACAGCATCTAAAATCCCAATGGCAACTGTGCTTGGCCTAACATCAACTGCACGTGTGCTGGCCTCACATTTAACTGAATTTGGGTTTTCATTAAAGGCAATCCGGTTTTAATTTACAACTTGCACTAAATCAATTATCCGTTCATTGGAATTTGCACTAATCACAATCTAATCCTACTACCTTAACTTGAGCTTGGTATAGCATATAAACAACTTCTCAGGGGTTTATTTTTTCCCTCTAGAACAGACATGTCAAACACAAGGCCCGGGGGCCAGATGCAGCCCACGACGTGGTTTCATGTGGCCCGCGAAGCCATCCTGGAAACAGTGAGGGAATGCCCCCGCTGCCTTGGCCCTGGCCCAGGCCAGCTGGGAGCCAATGTACAATTTTGTGGTAGCCATCTATGCTGAAAAAATTCAGTCTTAGCTCCACAAGGCCGTCTGGAAACAGCAAGGAACTGGCCCCTGCCACGTCAGCCCCACCCCCTGGGTGCATGCTGGGGAGGTGTCATCCTTTGTGAGGAATGAAGAAATGCAACATCGCCTGGAAGTGGCCAGCAAATGGCCCTCGCCTACTTCACATATCTGGCTTGATGGGTTCCGGGGGAGGAGTTTCAGCAGGCTCTTCCAGTGGACTATGCCTTGGCGCTTGCCCTGGTCCCACTCCCTTCTGCCAAAGACCCTCAGATCTCTTCCACTCCTGCCCAGGCCCCCACAGGCACACTTGACGCAAATGATGTAGAGCTGGCCATGCCCACCCAGTAGGCCATGCCTACCCTGGCCACACCTACCTACCCCGAGGACAACCGCAGTGCTGATGCGGCCCTCAATGAAATTGAGTTTGACACCCCTGCTCTAGAATATTCTTTTCTGAGATAGGGCAATCTAAGCCCTACAGAGGATACTATGGCTTCCACATTACAGTTTTTTTGGGGGTTACAACATGAACAGTTTAATTTTGGAAACCATTCATGTTCATCCTTTTTTTTTTATAGCTGCCACACAGGGAGTTAAGGCTGAGCTGCTGACTGTGGCCAAGACTCCTTGCTCCTACTGAGCTATATCCCTGGCCATAGTTTCTTGGCATATCCACACTTATCATTTAAACTGCTTATATCCTGTGCTTATCCCAGCTTTATTTTAAAAAGAAAAAAGGATCTTGAGAAAATCATATCCTAGCCAATGCTTTCTAGTACTCTGGCCTCCCACCTTTATGTTGCCAATCATTTTCTTTCCTGTGAGTATGTTTTCATGACATTAATACTTTTATGTGTGTGCACTGGTGTGTGTGTGTGTGTGTGTGTGTGTGTGTGTGTGTGTGTGTAAAACAGTTAATTTATATAATCAGTTAAAATACCAAAATGCACGTGCACTCAGGCAAAACCAGCAGCTTTTTTTTTAAAAAAAATATTTCCTACTGCTCTGTTTGTTTTTAATACGTTTTATAAGTATTCCTTCTTTGCATGTTCTAATAGCATAATGGCTATAGCTTTTATCTTGTAAATAAAAGTTTCCTGGTTTGAAACCGAGCAGAAACTTTTCTTCTTTAAATTACTGTTTTTTTCCTCTCCAAATTCCCCCCCTCCTTTTTTCCCCCCTGTGCTCTCTTTTTAACTGACCATTCTCTGCATCCGTGGGCTTATCTGGGTGGTGAAGGTGAATCTGGTTTACCAGTGAATTCATTGCAAAAAGAGGAGAGAGAGAGAGAGAGAGAGAGAGAGAGAGAGAGAGAGAGAGAGAGAGAGAGAGAGAAATTGAAATATGCTATCCCAGCAGACAGAAGGCAACATTTAAGCTTTGGGACAACTGTGCCATATGGATAAGTCAGCAGACTAAAAATCCATATTTGTCCCTATATATTTAATTTAAATTCCCCCTAATGAAATGAATAGCAGTTTCAGGGAATGTGATTATTTTATTGAAAAAAAATGGTGTGAAAAGAAAGAGCTAGCTTGTCATGTCATCTTGGACCACTACAACATTTTCTTTACAAGATTTTGTAATACATAGGGAGGTCACTCATACATTCAGCCATTTGTCTGAAATGGTATAGGGTTTCCTGCCTGAGCAGGGGGCTGGACTAGATGACCTCCAAGGTCCCTTCCAACTTTATTATTATTATTGATCATCACACAGTCAGCTAGATGTTCAGACTGAATTTGGCATTTTGTCTACCTATCGAGTCCTCACCCAGGACCTGGGATAGGCAGATGTGGATGTTTGATGTTATTACAGATATCGTCACAGGATGGAAGCGGTTCCTAGTAAGGCTGTCTTTTGCAATTGACTAATGGCGAATTTGTCAATGCCAATGGTGTTCAAGTGGTGCTCCAGTTGTTTTTATTATTATTATTATTATTGTTGTTGTTAATGTTATTGTTGTTGTTATTATTATTATTATTGCCTTGCTTGTTTGGATTTTATTTGATTATACTTCATTGTTGTTTCTATTGCAGGCAAATAATCTATTTAAAACCTCCCCTAAAATGTGCACTGTTAACAAAAGATGCATATTTTAACATTTGTTAAAGAGTACATTTTACCGTTTACTATTTTATTGCTTATGTGAGCCCTGAACATTATGTTTAACCTATGGGTTGGATTGAAACAACGCCTTAAATTAATCTTAACAAATTATATTTCTTAACTGGCAGCAAATCTGTCTTCCCATCTGGCCCGAAAGAATAAATGACAGAGAATGAACTGTAACTTTTCTCCATAGATATTCGGGTCCTGACATTTAAGAAAGGTCCCAGCGTGAGGTTCATTTCACAGTTGCACACCTGTCCAGGAGCTACTGCAGTGAGCTCAGCCCCTAACAAGACCACAAAACAGTTGCCAAGCTTTGAGTTGCAAACAAAACTTCAGCCAAGTCAATGCAGTGACCTCGACACAAGTGTTCTGTCTTTTTATAGCCATCTCAAACTTCTGAATTGTTCTTTGTGCAGTTGACAATGAAACATAACTCTCCTATGAAGGTATGAAGCTGCACTGTGCTGGGCAAAGCATTTGTCGTTGCTCAAATCATTCACCTTCCTGAATCCTCCAAGTGGTTATCGATGGCTTTTCTCCGGGGCAGAAATGGGGATAATATACTTTTCTAGAAGATGCTTCCCATCATCTCTGATTTTCGGACATTGAAATGGAAACGAGTAAACCACTGGTTCTTTATCTAACTACTAAAGTACAGATGGTCCCCTTCCAGTGCTGCCAAGCACCATACTAAAAATAATCTAGGGCTTTTTTAGGGGGAGGGAACCAGAATAAAAATGCATCAATCAATCAACCAATTAACCAGTTTTGCAAAGTAATCCAGTATTGTTTGAAAAGGCCACAGGTTGCAGCCGCCTTAACTTGGTTAAGTGACTGGCTTAATTTAACAAATATGGATATTCTTTTTTTGGAAGGTTGGGATTTAATATATGGTTGGCATGCATACTTAATTTTTAATAAGAAAATCGATCGGACTTTTAGATCACATATTTTGAGGAATGCCCTACTTCGTGTTTGGAAAAAGTATTAGTATAGATTAAATTATAAAATACCTATCTGGGGGATTCCCAGACATGCAATTGAGGGAACTTCTAAGGGGATAAATTTTGATAAAATTTCGTATAAAGAATTGTTAATCTGGTCTGGTTTGAATTGGCATTTGAAATCCCTAGATGTATTTAGGCAGGAAAATATTCTACAGTCATGGTTTCAATACTTACAAATAGTGGATAGATGGACTGTAGATAAGAAAGAGGGAATAACATTAGAAGATAAACAATTGGTTATTCAGATTAAAAAAAAAAAGTCCAGCTCATATAAAAAGAATTTACAATGTGTTATTAGAGTTAGACTCGGAAACAGAACTGGTTAAAGATTGTATGATTAAATGGGCTCAGAATATACAGGAACCGATCTCATTGGATTTATGGGAGACAATTTGGACTAGAAATGTTAAACTTACACAAGCTCAAAATTTGAGAGAAAATTTTTATAAAATGTTTTATAGATGGCATTTAGATCCTAAAAAATTATCTTGTATGTGTCCTAATATACAGCCCAAATGTTGGAGATGTGGTAATAATGATGCGACATATTTTCATATTTGGTGGAATTGTAAAAAAGTAAAGGCTTTTTGGATTATGATTTGGTGGAACATTCAAAAGATTTTTAGAAGGAAGATAAAGTTTACTCCTCAACTATTTTTACTGGGTATTTTCGTTGATTTAAATGAAAAAGAAACTATCTTGATGTTGAATTTAGTAACTGCAGCAAGGTTATTAGTAGGTTTATATTGGAAGAAAGATTCTTTGCCTACTTTAGAAGAATGGACATTTAAAGTATCTAGTTTTGCAGAAATGGCAAAAATTTCTGCTTATTTAAAGGATCATACACAAGAAAGATATATTACTGTATGGAGAAGATGGATAGATTATATTCAGAAAAAGTATGGAATTAAAAAGTTTCACTTATTTTATGAATGAATATTATAACAAATATTATAGAGAATTGTCTTATAGGTTATGGAGTTAAAGGTTAATTATGATATTTTCTTTTTTCTTTTTTTTTCTTTTTTCTTTTTCATTATTATAAATTTTGTTATTATTAACCCTGTATTCTGCTCTGGGAAGTGAGGGAGGGGGATTGGGGGTGGGAGGGAGGGTAAGAGGGGGGGTAAGTGTAGTATAGATAATGGTTGTTTATAGGAGTGCGGCCCGGGCACTCCCCTTATGCTGCGTTCATGGGTTTGATAGGGATGGGAGGAGAGAAGGCGTAAAGAGGAAGTAGGGTATTGAGAGGAGAGGGGGAGGGGAAAAGAGTAGGAGGGGAGGAGAGAAAGAGGAGGGAAGTAGGGAATGTTTTAAGAAAGGGTGGACGCAGCCTGGGGGGAATGGGCGGGTCGCACCAATGGTTATGAATTTATCTTATTTTAAAATTGTGTTGTATTTTTATAATGTTTAAATGGAAAAAAAATAAAAATTTTCAATATAAAAAAAAAAAGATTTCAGAAAAAAAAGAAAAGGCCACAGGTTTTTTTTATCATTCTCATATATTTTTAAATAAAAATAACATAAGAAAAGAAGTTTAGTGGGAGAACTAATTATTTACAGGTAGTCCTCGAGTTACGACCACAACTGAGCCTAAAATTTGGGTTGCTAGGTTAAGTGAGTTTTGCCCCATTTTACGACATTTCTTGACACAGTCGTTAAGTGAATCACTGCAGTTGTTGTTAGTAATGCGATTGTTAAGTGACTGTGGCTTCCCCGTTGACTTTGCTTATCAGAAGGTCGCAAAAACTGATCACATGACCGCGGGACGCTACGACCGTCATAAATATGAACCAGTTCCAAATATAATATATCTGTATTTTGATCACGTGACCATGGGGGGGATGCTGCAATGGTCCTAAACCAGTAGTTCTCAACGTTTGTGTGACGGCGACCCCGTCACACAAACGTGCCGCGCATGCGCGGGGGCAGCACGCATGTGCAGCGGCGCCCCATGCGCCCCCATGCACCACCCCATGCGCGGCGCGCATGCGCGGCGCCACCCCCTGAGGGGGGAAATGGCGGATCGCCTTGTTTGGCGACCCCCGAGAAATGGTCGATCGACCCCAAATGGGGTCGCGACCCATAGGTTGAGAACCGCTGTCCTAAACTGTGAAAAATGGTCATAACTCATTTTTTTCAGTGGCGTTGTAATTTTGAACGGTCACTAAATGAACTGTTCTAAGTCGAGGACTAAGTGTATTAGATTTTTGTTCTACCTTTATTTTAGATCAGTGTTTCTCAACCTTGACAATTTTAAGGCATGCTGGCTGTGGAATTCTGGAAGTTGAAGTCCACATGCCTTAAAATTGTCAAGGTTGAGAAACACTGTTTTAGATCAAGGTGGACTATACGGGTAACGTTGCATATATTCTATGATATGGGTTGGGCTGAGAGAAAATAACTGGGCCAAAGTCACCCAGCTAGCTTTCATGCCCAAGAAATAACTAGAATTCATAATCCTCTGATTTCTAGCCTAGCCCCTTAGCCCCCTAGACCAAAGTGGCTCCGTTGTTGATTCCCCATGCAAGTAAGCTAAGATAGATTCTCCCACCCTTTTATCATGTAGGCCAGAGGTCCCCAACCTTTTGGGTACCATGGACCAGTTCCTTGGAGATAGGTTTTTCCACGGACCGGAGGGTGCGTGGTTTTTTGTGCTGCCTGCATCTTGCGGATGGGGCTTTGCTTATTTGTGCATGCTGCAGCCCAGTACTGGTCTACGGACTGGGGATTGGGGACTCGACATAGACCTTGGAACTAAGTCAATGTAACACAAGCACTCCGAATTTAATGCTTTGGAACAAATATTCCATAGCTGCATACATTTATAGACTATATGTAGTTTTGCTTCCTCCATCCTGGAAGCTTGCAAAAGACTGTTTTTCCATTAGGTTAAAGCTCATCATAGCCAAGTAGCTCCAGTTCAGTAGCATTCAGGTTGGATTCATATGGTCCAAACATTCTGTAGCAAACCAAAAGTCTGATAAAGCCCTGTTACTAATAATCTTAACAGGAATGGCTGTTGATCTCATGCCTTCAACATTTATCTATAAGTAGGAAACCTACTTAATACTTCTTGCTTACACCATCACACTATTTTCTAAATAGGGTTTGGCAATTGGGTGTCTTCCAAGTAGTTTGAGCTATATCTCCTAAATATCCTTTGCTCTTTGGCTATAATGCCTGAGATAGGGCACAGTCAGAGTCAAAATATCCAGAGCAAAGTTGATTGCCTATTCCTGCTCCAGAGTTTACTTGAAAACACTTTACAATAAATAATAATCCAATGTAGACAGATAGATAGATGACCTTTATTGTCATTTTTTACTATGGGCACAATGGCACACATTAAAAATGAAATTTAGTTGCTTGCGCTCAAAGTATACACATACATAACACACATTTAAACATATGTAAAGACCTACACCCTTACATATAAGTAACATATAAATATTAATCACTGTGATAAATATAATTCTATTTTAATAAATACAATTCCGTTTTCACGACTCCTACAATATTAACATCTTCTCCTAAGAGTTAATTCTTTAAATAGCATGTTATCTGTTTTAGTCACTCTTCTTGTGGAAGGTAAATGAAAATCTTGTAGCAACATCGCCACCTGCTGGCTGAGTTTTCAATTCCAAAAATATTTGCATCAAAAAAAAATCTTTGGGGATCTCAGCACAAGAAATATTTTATAAATGAGAAATAATAGGCCAACACAAATGGCTAACTTATTTCGAGATATTTGAATTTTGTCAAGGGAATGTAAAATAAAATCAAAAGAACTGATAACAGAGATAAATAGTTGTTAATGATTCCCTTGTTTACAATTGTTAGAAAGATTTAAACAATGATTTTGAATAGAGTGAGTTCGAAACAGAACTGTGTACATGTAATTGCTAAAATATATAAACTTTTGTTGAAATTTGAAATTTGAAGAACAAGTGAAAGGATGTATGATGAAGTGGTCTAACGATTTTGGTTATAATACACAGATGGGACAATTGGAAATATATAGTTGAAAGGACTGGCATTTATTCATAATTTTAAAGAGATTTTTTTTTAAATTATGTCATTTGTTTTTGTGCATGATAACTGCAGTGACGTTATTGGATGTACAAAGATGGAACGATTTGGCATTAGCCACAATAGAGAAATGGTTGGTGAACATAATGGCACTTGCTGTGATGTCTAGATTGACTTGTTTGATCAGAGAAAAGACAATATTTATTTATATTTTATGTTATTTATTATATTTATTTTATTGCTGACTGGAAATGCTTTATAGATTTTTTTGTGTGGAAATGTCAGGCACGGAAGAATCATGATCACATGTTAAGTTTCAGTTAAGAAGATTTATTGCTCAAGAAAGTAGATAATTAAAGTTCAGCCCTAAATTGGTGCTAGTTAAGAGTTAATGGAATTCAAGGGGGGGGGGGCTGGACTTGCTTGTGGGAACATAACTACTCCAGATTTATTTCTCTCTTGACTCTGCCTCCAGGATCTGCCTTTTCTTCTGCTATATCAACAGAAAAAAATGAACTTGATATTTATAGGCTTGATGATTTGACAAGATAGATTATTGAAAGATTATGTTGTAACCATAAAGTAAGAGGTAAATTTATAATTTAACTGTTGTAAAAAAGATTGGAACTACATCTTTGCATCTTTTTCGTTTGCTTTATGTTTTTTTCTTCCTTGCACTTCTAGCTTCTCTTTATTTATATATTTTTGTTACTTTACATTAGTCTGTGTTTGTTTTTATCTTCCTTTTTAAAAAAATCTTGAATACAATTATACATTTTTTAAAAATATAAAAAATGGACAACCATCTCAAATGCTATTGTTGATAAAAGATTTATTCAATTTATTCTGACTACAGTATTTGTCGATTATGCCCCCAGAGGGGGAAAAAAAACCTGTGGCAGGTCTTACTATGATAATGGGAGACATGGGATTTTCTGCAATAAATTGCCAAGTGAAAATTTGGATTGTGTTGTAGCCATTCATCTGTCTTTAATCATGAACTAAGTGCTGAAAGATTTTAATTAACTTGTTGATTGATATAACTGAGCATATCATCAGCTGTTTTTCTTCTATGTGTATTTCTCTTTTCTGATAGCAATGGGTGGTCTGAAATGGATTCATATAAAGTTTGGATGCCTTATCAGTCAAGTGACATATGAACACACCCAAAAGCAAAATATTTATTATGGAGATTGGCCATCCATAAACTGATATAGATTAATACAATGTCCAAATCTTGAAAGTCTGAATTAACTGCATGAAAGTATTTAGAAAAATTACTGACTAAAATTAGTAAAATTACTTGAAGTAATATACTTTGCTCCCTAGCTCCTAATTAAAGAAAATAATTCCATATATGACCTTTTCTCCTCAAAATGCTCATTCAAATATCAGTCATGTAATTCAGGGGTTCTTCAATGCCTGGGATGCGGCCCGTTCAGAATTGAGCTGCAGAAGTGGCAGGCGAGTATGTGTGCACATGCAACTCCATTTGTGCAAGCAGTGGGCATGTGTGCCCGCCAATGGTGCAAATGGAGCTCCACTTGCACGGAACCATCCACTCTCCCCCCCCACCCCCCCACCCCACCCCACCCCCGATTCACAAAGCTGGAAAGGTTGGAGATCACTGATGTAATTACTATCACAATTTGATATATATTCAAATGATATATATTGTCATTTAAAGTGACAATAAAGTTATTATTCTACTCTACTCTACTCTACTCTACTCTACTCTACTCTACTCTACTCTACTCTACTCTATTCTATTCTAAAGAGTATCCTACTCCTGCTCAGAAATCCAAGAGAAATAAAATGCTGGATATAATTAGCCATTGAAAAAGAAAACTAAGAAGTAATATGAATAGCATTCTTCAAAATCTTGAAAGGCAACCAACACATACACACACATAAAATCGGAATTGAAATGGGAGATTCTGCCTATAATTTGCAATTGGAGTTTCTTATCTGATCCACTTGGCTATAGTTATTTGCTACTTTATTATTTTCAGGGTTACCTTGATTTTCTTTGTTTCAAGGCGATTTTTCTTGATTAGGTATTCTTTGGTCTTGTTCTTCAGATACTTTTCTTTCATCTGTTCTAGCTCGCTTGCATCTGTTGTAGTTTGCTTGCATCTGATCTCAGCTTGCTGATCTTATTTTCCAGCCTGATCTTCCATTTTAGTAATGAACTGTTTGGCTTTTTTTCTTCTTCGTTTATTTTGCATCCCAAGGATTCAGCTATAATTGCAGCTATGGTGTATGTTAGCTTGTTTCTTGTAATGAGCTGGTGCTTATATTTGATATTATAATACTGGCATCTTTTAATGTTTGTGTTACCTGTTTTGTTGGAACAAGCTTCAGTGTAGGCAATCTTATTCCATTGTGTGCTGTTCTAGATTCTCAGTTATTCTTTGTTTCATTGCTTGTACTTCCTTAATCATAGGGCTTCATTCTTTCTGAGGCAGAGGAGAGGGTGCCTGGTTTCGGAAGGAAAACAATTCAATAACTGTTCTGGTTTCCTCTACTGTCAACTCTCCCTGGTTGCCTTTACAGTCTGAGCTACTTCTAGTGAGGCTTTGATTTCCTTGACCTGAGTAGACTTTTATCATTCTTCCAATTCTGCTTCTGTGAACAGATTTATTTTGTATAATAACTCAATGATGAGGACAATTAACCAGAGGAATAGCTTGCCCCCAGAAATTGTGGGTACTCCATCACTGGAGATTTTTAAAAAGAGGCTAGACCAGTGGTTCTCAACCTTTTTAATGCCGCAACCCCCAACCGGTCGTAAGTCGAGGACTACTCAACCGGTCGTAAGTCGAGGACTACTCAACTGGTGCAGCACCATTTGCAGAATGGGACTTTTGGGGGCTCAGCAGGGCAGAGACAGCCTGGACAATTCCTATTGGCTTTTGAAAGCCAATAGAATTAGACTCTATTCAAGAGAGTCTATTCTATTGGCTTTCAAAAGCCAATAGAATAAAAGGGAGTACCACAGCTAAGGAAAAGGGGGAAAAATGGCGGACTGCATTGTTTGGCAACCCCCGTGAAATGGTCGTTCGACCCCAAATGGGGTCTTGACCCACAGGTTGAGAACCACTGGGCTAGACAGTCACTTGTCTGAGGTGGTGTAGGTTCTCCTGCTTGAACAGGGGGCTGGACTAGAAGACCTCCAAGTTTCTATTCTATTCTATTCTATTCTATTCTATTCTATTCTCTTCTCTTCTCTTCTCTTCTCTTCTCTTCTCTTCTACTCTACTCTACTCTACTCTACTCTACTCTACTCTACTCTATTCTACTCCACTCTGGGATGGGACATTTGTTTCAAATATCCTCTTCTTGTTGGACTTGATCTGTAATAAAAGATCATTATTTCATTGTTTTTAATGTCTGCATATTCACAATGGGTAAACACTTTTTCTTCCAGTAATTCTGCAGCTGCTCGCCTTGGATGCTCAGTCCTGAGTCATTTTTCCCACCAGTTGTTTAGGAACTCCAATACCTAGCATGGTCCTTGTCGACCCAGACAACAACTGAACTGATATGGGTTTTTGTAATTTATATTTCACCATATTGTCCTATCCAGTATAGATGAACATCTGGCATAGCTCTTATCTTCCTCAGTTAACACAAGTCCCATAACCGCATCAAGGTAGTATTTGACTGGGGGGGGGAGGGAAAGAAATTTTATTAAGGTAGTGGTGACTGATTGGCTTTCCCTTCACTAGAAAACTCTGCAAAGTCTCAGTGTAAATGGAAGATCGTGAACTATTTCTTCCTCTTTTTTGGCAGTTAAAGTTGAAGGTATGTTTGCCAAGGGGTTGTTGCAATAGGGAGGCAACAAACATAATGGTACCAATGAACCAGACAGTGTAAGGGTCACAAGCCACTCCAAACCCAAAACAATGAGGAGGGGAGGTGCAGAAACTAAATAAAATTCAATCTCTCCACAGTGAATCTCCAGCTGCATCTGTAATTTCCCTGTTGTCCAAGTCACAGATCCAGATGACAAAGTGCAATCATCAATGATCTCCAGAAACAGGGTTATTTGAATGCAATATTGGCAAAGCTACTGGTCCTTGGCAAATTTAAGATCTGTAAAATTAGTAGTAGCCCCAGAATCAATCATGGCTGAGGTTTCCAAAGCAGGCTTCCCAGGTAACTTCAATGACACAGGACTTCCAGGTCTTCAGATGAAGTGGCATGTGGGCTTTGGGCTTGTGGATCTAGAATTTGACTTTAGTTTAGCAGCAAACCTACATCAGAACGGTTCTGTTTACTGAAAGGGCTGAGTTTCAATTTCTTGGCAAGGCATTTGGCTGCTATATGTCCTTGATCCCCACAACACAAACACAGCCACTCTCTATGCCACCATGCTTTTTCCACCTCTGTCAGTCGCGGATGTACACCCCCAATCTGCATGGGTTCTCCTGGTTTTCTCAATGTTAGGTGAGGGCAGAGAAGCCAGTTCAGGGTTATCAGTCAATCCAAAAGATAGAGGTTCAAGATTTCTTACTCAAACAGAGATGTTATATAAGAGCTAGAGTTCAGCAAAGAGACCGTGACTCAGAGCTGCTTCTTAAATCAGGCTGCAGCCAGCTGTCACCAGTGGAAGATTTACTCTCTTTCTCAGAGAGACCCCTAATAATAGAAGATGTTACTCAGTCTTTACTCATGGGGTGCAGGAGCTAGGAGGTCTGATGTCATCAAAAACAATTAACTGCTGCAGCCTCATTCTTGGCTTTGTGTCTCCTGAGGCTAACATTCCTCAGTTCTGATGGAATATTTTCCTCAAGGTCTGAGTGGTTTGAGTCCTGGGCCATAACTGGAACACAGTTAATGTTTTAATAATAATAAAAACAACAAATATGCAAAGAACAAAAAAATTAATAAAACTCAGCAACCTAATTAACATTAAAAATTACCACGCTCCCAATTTTCTTTCTTTATAGCCTTCAAGGTCAACCATCCCAACCTAAAAACCCAAAGCAGGAAATTCAAATCAACAGAAGAAACCATATCCAAATAACTTAAGGAGGGCCGAATACCTCTCCCTTCGACCAGGTCCTGTTTTCCTTTGGACAAATCATTGATCCATTCACTTTTTGCAGCCTACAAAGTGAAGAGTTCACACACTCACTGCCACACCCGAAGTGTTCCGCACAATATAATTTCATATCTTTAATTAAGATAATCAAGGAACATAAAATGAAGAAAACCTGCCAACCAAATTAAATCAAACAATTACCAAATATGATATCAGCATGGAGGGAAGTATGTACAATATTTTTTTTACATAAATGTTTTATTAATTTCAAGTTTTACAATCGTAAGTACTTAAAAAACAACTCAGTGTCTGCGTTCCTTTATCATTCAGTGGTACATATTAACTTTCACTCAAAATATCCAATACTACGCCATCCAGTATTTCCCTGGTCCTCTCTTCTTCCAATAATAATAGTTTTTCCACACTATGCAAATATATTTCTTACTGCTATTAATTGCTATACAATTAAATATAAATATCTTCATCATATGTTTCTAATGTTATACATAGTGTCAATAATATCAGTTTATAATTTCTTCTCTAGCTAAAACATATCTCAAATGTATTTGCAATCCAAGTTCCCTTATTCAATCCATATCCTGTTTTTTCTCTTTTTCTCAATTTTAATTTCCCATCAATATTCAAAATAACTTTATCAATTATCATTTTTCTCAGAATTAATTACATTTGGGTAACTAAAAGCTTCCCTTATACCGACCCTTAGTATTTTCATATTTCCCATCTTATAGAAAATTATGTTACAAATCGCACCCTTCTAATTTATAATGGTCCTTTTATTTCTAACAATTGGCTATTCTTTTAATCATATTCAAACATCCATTAGATGGTATAATACCTCAACTAATTGGCTTACTCCTCAGCCAGCTCCAAGGCCCACAGCATCCAACTTACCTTTCTGTTTTTTTGCAAACGCTCCCAACTGATGCGATGCAACGTGAAGCTCAGCTTTTTTTTTTTTTTTTAGGGTACAGAGGCAGGCTGCCTGCCTCACAGCAACTTTGTGCTATTCTGCAAGCAGGTAGTATTCTCATGAGTCCATTAGTTAAGACTCCACAGACTCCACCAATAAATAAATGGAGCCTTCTTAAAAACAAAACAAAATTGAGCCCCCTACAGGCTGGCAAGAATACTACACATACTGGGTGCAGGTAGCTTCTCCTACCCAGCTTTAAGTAGGGTGACTGGATGGAAAGTAAGACGAGACCTAGAGGCCTTAATAGCATTAGGCCTCCCAAGGCCTCCCCTATCCATGCGGCACTCATGCTCTGCTTAACAACTCACACATTCATTTAACAACCTCATCAGAGAGAGCAGGAGGTGGGGGTCATTAAGCAAGTCTGTCTCGTTTAACAGTCATCATGATATGCAACCATAATGAGCAGGCCCCATTAAGTCATATCTCAAGAACTATCTGTATTGTTTAGATCCAGTTATATTTATTTGACAGATATTATATACATATAGAACATATAAATGTGTAAATTATATTCTATGTATCTTATTGACTGAAAACTATAATATTTTCTGGCAAAAAAAACAAGCAAGACTCACTGATTGCCCTGATTTACTTTATGATACAAGCAAATTTCACCACAAAACTGTGACAGGCACCTAGGCATTAGGACATACAATTACATCATTCACCTGTCTCCATTGTATGTATTCTCTATTGTCAACATTGTATGCTCAATGAGTAAAGCCAATGTCTTGATAAACTTTAAAATGTAGTGATTGAAAAACATGATGTTTGTCAAAGATTTAACTGACAAGAGTCAATGTTGGTATCACAATTTTATTGTGTGGGTATTTGCATCAAATTACCATTAGAGGGAAGCATGGAGCTTTGCTCTTCTTACAATGCTATATTTGAATTTTTATTATAATGTTATTAGTGAACAGTTTCAAAGGAATTTAGATGTTAAGAATGCATGTTTCCTAATTAAGATTTATGGAAATTGGAATTTAATTTAGTCCCACTGTATACCAGGGGTTCTGTTCCTTATAAACTTGCAATGGCTTGTAATGCCAAAGCTATTTTTTAAACTTTAATGTTCTAAAATTTAGTGTTGAAACAACTTGGCTAGTTCCTACGCCACCCAGGCATTCACCATAAGAGATTCCCACCCAGGAATTAAAATCCAGATAACCACTAGAGAGCAGCAAAGAGATAAACAAAAGTCTAAACTATGTTGCTTTCCGTTATTTATTAAACAAATGTATATGGCCGCCCACCTCACACATGGTGATTCCAGACAGCTCACAACATTAAAAATCCACAATCTAAAACTCTTATTTCCCCTCTCCCCACAGCAGCAACAGATGCATCAAACCAGCCACTTGATCAGCTCTGTATCAACCTATTATATTATTAATTAAATCATGTCAAATAAAGAAATGCACAAAATCACTACTTGTCAGGCCAATTCCGGGCAAAATCAGAGCTCATTGATTTATGCAAATGACTGGGAATTTATGAGTGTTGTAATGGGAGAAGTTTGCTTTTAGAGACTCTTTATTGTTTTCATAAAGCAAATACAAAGGGTTTTTTTTCCCAATGGACGTTGTCAGCATGATTTTTATTCACTTAGGCTGTGAACTGTATTTCTCATTCATGCATGTTAATTCACTAAACTGTATAACTTTTCACTGCATTATACTGTACATGGTTGAAACTGGCAGATAATCCTATAGGGCCTGACCGCTGATACAGGCAATTAACAGGACATCTTTGCCATTCAATCTGCAAATCTCTAGCTGTTCATCTCCTGCGATGTAGCAGAGAATGCTGACATCTCTGTGAACTTGCGCAAAAGCATTTCATGTGGGATCAAAAGGGGATTGGGGTTGGCTTTATTTCCTCTGGTCAACAACTGATGATAGAAAAATATTCTAGTGGATTGTGAGAATTAACAACTGGACTATTGGAAGGTTTGTACTCATCTTGACTGTTTCTAGGGGACAAGACTTTCTGGCCTACCAAGCAAAAGCCCATGAAGCACATGCAGGAGATACTCACATGGTCACGAGCAGTGCTTTTTTTCTAAAAAAAAAAAAAAGGTGCTGGAACTCACACACGTCATACAACTTGCCTTGCCTACCCTACAAGATTCCATCTCAAAAAGGTGTCGGAACTCCGTTCTGGGCGTTCTATGAGAAAAAAAGCCCTGGTCACGAGTATCATTTTGATTTGAGGGAATGAGTTGCCTTGAAAAGGTCGCTGGGAGTGTACAGTGCATGCAATAAGCACAACAAAATATTTCTGCTGCTCGTAACACCCCTGTGGACAAGCTGAATTTTCAGGACCCCAAGGATCTGCAACTCTCATTCCTGAGATGAGGATTGTGGATCAGAAGGAGAGATCCGTCAGTATATTCCCCTTCCTTGAAAGTGGCAAGTTCCCAGCAATGACAACAACGAGGAGGAGGAGGAGGAAAAATAGTAGTAGTAGTAGTGGTAGTAGTAGTAGTAGTAGTAGTAGTAGTAGTTGGAAGGGACCTTGGAGGTCATCTAGTCCAACCCCCTGCTCAGGCAGGAAACCCTATACCATTTCAGACAAATGGCTGTCCAGTCTCTTCTTTAAAACTTCCAATGTTGGAGCATTCACAACTTCTGGAGGCAGTAATAACCCTACTCTTCTTTCCCCCCAACTCAGCCTTGACCAGGAATATTTTCTGCCATCTCACACCAGATACAATCAACCTAACTAGCTCTAGAGTAGAGCTTTTCCAGCTGTGTTCCACAGAACTTTGGTAAGGTTCCTTGGGAAACTAAAGAGGGGAGGGGATCACTAGAATGCAGCCAATGTTCTGTCACCGATTTTCTTATCTTGACTACAGTTCTAAAGATTTTTTTAAAAAGTTTCCTCCGACTGAAAAGGTTTAAAAGGGCCTGTCCTAAAGCCATGTTTAAAAAAACCCTTCATTTGTCTAATAGAGCATGATAATGGTACCAAAATCACACCAATAATAAAAGAATAAAGGATGTTTTTCAAAGTTTCCACTAGACATTTCATTTTATTTATTTATTAAGCAGATTTAGACATCTTGATAAAGATAACTATATTTCTAAATAATGCTAGCAAGTATAGGAGAATACCATGTGGTAATTCAATTAATTTTTAAAAAGAGGGCACCGCAATCTAAAACAGCTACAGAATCTCAGATGGCTTATTGTGCTCTGCATTGTTTCAGTTATGGACTGATGTAAGGGGTTTTTTTTTTGATGTAAAAACTGGGCAAAAGAAAGAGTTAATCCTGGATTATATTTCCAAAAGCAAATAAAAATAAAATGCTGTCACAATAATTATTTAATGATTTTTAAACACATCTAAAAATAACCCTCCCCAAGTTCAAAAATGTTTGTATAACCAGATTTATTTTACTCAAATTGCACAATAAATTATAGCATTGCACAACAACTATCAGTTTGAGAAAATTAATTTAAGTTAAGATCTGTTTTTTTAACCATACTTATCCATTTACTGGTCTTTACAGTAATTATATGTATGTTGAGAGTATAATAGAATAACTCAGTCATTTAGACAAATAAAATCAAAATACAGTACCATCTAGTTTGAAAACAAATTTCAAAGCAGTATAAATAATTCTCAATGGAAAAAAACATATAAAATAGCATAATAAGTAGAAGCTTTATATTAGACATCTGATCAATTAATGAATAATTATGTCATGCCCTAACCACTTTTCTGCAACATGAGGCAGATTTTGAATTAGAAGTTACAGAAGGCTGACAAGTCTATGTATAGTTTAATATATATATATATATATTTAAAAAGCACATTGAATTAAATGGAGTCATTTTCCAAATTACTATAGTTTCTGTGGGTGCAATGAATTGAGTACCGTATTGTGCTTTAGCATATATGTGTGTGTGTGTGTGTGCGTGTGTATTGAACACACTTCGAATTAGAATTTCTGAAAGTTTCTGGAAATATGGACCATTACCTAAACTTTCAGAAAGGAAAACCATTTAATTAAACAAATCTTATTCTTCTTACCTTTTCCTCTTTAAGGAAGTTTGAGAACATTTGGGAACAAATAAGATAATTATTATGGTTATATTGGTTAAAACTAAATTGCTTATTCCCATCCCCATCCAGAAAATAAAAGAAATAATGTACCATTTGAAATATTGTGTGCCCTACGCAATAATAACAATTCTTAGCAGAAACAATCTGGAGGAGATTGTTGTTCCATTGAAATCTTTAAGGGGCTAGACAAAGTTCCCATTTTTAGATATGAATCGGCCTATTTTCCATTAGCACTTTGAAAGACATATTTCACTTAGTATAAACATACACAGACCCACAATTGATAACTACACTCAAAATATTATGAGTTAAACATTGTATGCTTAAATGGGAGTTTTCAACCCCAGAACATGTAGTTAGGAAGGACTGTGGAAGCAAGTAGTCTCTTAACTTTTGGGGCTGATAGACAATGAGTAAATGTTGCATATTTATACAATGAGGCTATAGTGGACTACCTGGTGGATCCCAGCAATCATTGGGATTCACTGCTCTAATTGCATGGTTCTACTTGTATTTCTAACCTACAGATCTCAGGTTAGCCTTGCTACTGTGTTTCCCTGAAAATAAGACCGGGTCTTATTTAATTTATTTTTTTTCCTCCAAAAGAGGCACCAGGCTTATTTTAAGGATAGGCCTTACCTCACTTCGACAGCCCCACCCAGCCACTTCTTCTGGGGCCGAAGTTTGGCACCTGTATTCGGGCCTGTATTTTGCAGTCAGGCCTTTCCAGAAGGCCTAAGCAGCCAAGTACTAAGTTATGGATTCAATCCATAGCTTGGTGCTTGGCCGCTGAGGTCTGGCATAACCGAGCTATGGACCGAGCTATGGATTCAATCCATAGCTCGGTTCTTGATTGCACAGGCCTTCCAGAAAGCCCTGTGAATGAGAAATGCAGGCCTGGCTGCAGAAGAGGCCTTAGAAGAAGTGGGCTACCAAGGAGAGGCCTGGCTGCAAGGTAAGTGGGTGCGGGGTGGGTGGGGCAGCTCCACACCCCCACCCAGCTTGATTTTCAGGTGTGTGCCTCATCCCCAAACTAGGGCTTATTTTTGGGGTAGGACTTATATTAGGCCCACCCCCCAAAATCAAGGTAGGGCTTATTGTTAGTGTAGGCCTTACTTTCAGGGAAACACAGTACTTGTCCTCCACTGCAAGTATAGTTGTATTCTTGCCTTGGTTTGAACTATCAATGGACATTTAATGAAAAAATGAGGCTAGACATTATCAAAAACAAGAACAGCAAGAAAAAAGGAATTACCTTCTCTGTGGGCTGGTTTTTTTTTTGTTTGTTTGTTTTTGCAGAAGTAGTAAACAAATCTGCATCTATATTATGTCACTTCACATTGCAGGTGGGGTAAATGTATGATTTAAAGTATCTCTACAGACAAGAGCCTAGTGTATAAAACTCAAGAACATAAGAGAGTGTGCAAAGGATTGAACTTGATGACGTCCTATTGTAAATCACTTCCAATTCTATAATACTATGAAAGACCACCAGAAATTCCTAAACATTAGGTTAGACTAGGAAGTCAAGAAAACATTGAAGAAGACAATGAGAAATAATTTCCATCGTATTACCTGGGGAAAAAATGATATGGATGTGTCCATATATAGTTATCAGGAAACAAGGAAACTCCGCTCCATAAAATCTTCACTTTTTGCAATCCTATGCAATTGGGGTAATAGAAACTAAGGCCTTGGGGATCAGGGGGACAGTGTGGCAGAAAAAAAAAGTGTCATAATGATAACCTACCTCTGAAATTCATCCTTGAAATATTATTACAGTGACTCAGAAGACAAACTTCTCAAGCTGCAGTTGGTAATGAAGGAAAGAAAATCTTGGCCTGGCGACATGCAGCCCAAATCAAACACCAAACAGATTACATAGCAACAACAAAAGCAGCTGCAGACTTATTTTGCAAAGGTTTTTGTTTGGTTTTAAGAAACATAAAAATAAACCTGAGGAGAGAAAAGACAGGAAAGTGACCATATTACAAACATAAACCAGGGTAGTTCTAGTGATTATTTTACACATGAGGGAAAATGCATTCATTTGTTCTTGTTTATCAACACAACAATACAAGCAGGCTCAGCATCAGACAGTGGAGCAAATCCTGGGGCTTTCGGGGCTTTGTGGGGCTATATCTGCTAATGGTGGCCTCATTTATTATTTACATTTTAAAAACCATAGTTTTTAGGATCAAATGCTGTGGTGAAAACCTGACTATTTTGAAGATTCCCTATAGCCCTCTGAAACTTCGTATGGGAAACACAGAGACCTCCAAAATTTTTACCAAATATGTAATTTTTAATGTGATATAAGGAAATCTATTAAAGATGTGCAAAACCAATCAGTTCTTCCTGCAGAACATGCCTGGCAGCTCCACAGGAGGGTCAACCATTTCCCATCAATTAATCTTTCAAACTAGGAATGATTTGTGATATTCTGAATGTGGTGTTTGGGGCCAGAATGTGTTCAGAACACCACAAATACTTCTGAATTGGAGGATGAACTTCTGGAAAATCACCAGACCACCCCAAAACAGTGAGATCAGCATGATCTGAAAGGAAAAAAGCTTCCAGAATTCCCTGAAAGCCTTGATCCTCTTACATATGTTGATCTGGATTCAAAGGAATATCTGTTCCAAGAACCTTTTGTTTTTCTACATCTCTGATGTTAACTTAATGAAATTAAATCGAATGTAGTTGCTATCTTGCTCTATCCTTTATATTTCACCCAAAAGCCTTGTACCAGAAAAGGACAGATATATTCACATCTGAATGGGGGTTGGGAGTTTCCGGTCTCTGTTCTTGCACAATATTCTATAAGACAACTAATAAAATAAGCTCTTGTGAATCCCTCATGAAACAAATGGGGCTGATTTCTGAACTTTTCTCACCAAAGTCCTTTTACCTGACTTTTGCACAATGACTGAATTTCAATCACTTCAAAAAATACAGTCTGGTAAAACAAAGAGAGATAGCAACTCATGTTTTACATTTGTATCTGGGATTGATGGAAGAGAAACTGAGGCAAACCTCTACTGGAATTCTCCTGCAATGGAAAGAAGCAGTCCATGGAAATGGGTAGGTGACCAAAGATAAAGAGTGAAAGAGTCTCTGTGGATTTAACTCTTCTAGTCGTTGCCAGCTATAGGGGTGGTGCTCATCTCTGTTTCAAGGCCATTGAATCAGTGCTCGCCATGCAAGGTCATGGGATAAGGTCCAGAGTCAAGGTCCACAGGGCAAGGCAAGTCCATAAGACAAAGGCACAAGGCAAGGCATAGGCAGAAGCACAAGGCAAGGCTGAGTATTTTCAAGGCCAGGGGACTGCATGCCAAAGCAAATAATTATTCCCGACAAAGAGAATCTCCCGGCCTCTTCTTAAGTCAACCCAAGCCAGGTGTTTCTTGTGAGGAGGAGCAGGTTTGGCCAGCGAAAGCTAAAGGTAGGAATTAATTCTGCAGGAATTAATTCTGCAGTAAAACTCCTAGGCCAGACAATTTACATGAGTATCAAAAAAGAAACATCTTTAACAGCAAGCCCCATATTTCTGCTCTTAAAACAAACTCTGTCTGGGTACTGGTTAGATGTCTTAGTGGAAATGGAAATGGGAAAGGAGGAGGAGAAAGATAACCATCTAGTTTTTTTTCTAATCACACAGTAACTTTAACTGCAGGCCATGTCTTCAAACTCAGAGGAGCATATGTCATTGTATAATATTCTTTTGATGCCCAAATCCCTTGGTTCATAACTAGCATGATGAAGAAAAATTAAATTAAGAATCAATGTATACCAGTATCTCTCAACAGAATTAGTGTTTTAAGATTCTGTAAATGCAAATTAAAATTTGCTTTCTTTGTATGGGCATGCATGATTTAACTTAAAATAATTTATTCTTATTAATGAATTAAATATGGAGCCTTCTTTTCTCCCAGGGAGTTTAGGTTGAAATCATTAGCTATTATAATAATTTTTAGTGATATGTTTATCATAGGGACTAAATCCACTATTATTGAAATATTTTCTTGGCTGAATGACAATGAAATTTGACAATATGTATTTCATCACATTGTTTTTCTTGTTGACTCCCACTGATTTCAAATGTTAGGCCTAATATCACATTATTGTGCTAAATGTGGAATTACCCCTCCTTTTTGCCTTGTTCGGTGTGGGTCTGTTTCAAAGAACTTACAAAATAATTGTATAAATGTTATTTTAAAGGCACAGCAGCTGTTCTCTTCCACGTTGATGACCTAGGGTTTACTGACTTCCTTCTAAAAGAAGTGCATCTGGGGGTAAGCTACAAGCTAAATTTATGCCTATTTTTAGCCAGGATTTCCCTCTGTAGTAGTTGTAATAGACAAAATGAATATCTTTCCTCATGTTGTGCTTATTCTAGATTAGAGGTGATATTATGCATAAAATCATTGAATTTAACCCCTGGAAGGAATCATGGAGATCATCTAATCCAGTGGTTCTCAACCTGTGGGTCGGGACCCCATTTGGGGTCGAACGACCATTTCACGGGGGTCGCCAAACAAGGCTGTCCGCCATTTTTCCCCCCTTTTCTTTGGCCACGCCCCGGCACCCGGTGATGTATAAGTGGTTGGGGGTCACCACAACATGGGGAACTGTATTATGGGGTCGCGGCATTAGAAAGGTTAAGAACCACTGATCTAATCCAAGGGTCCCCAACCCCCGGGCTGTGGACCAGTACTGGGCTGCAGCATGCCTTCAACCGGTCCACACAAACAAGCAAAGCCCCATCCACGGAATGCAGGCAGCACACAAAACTATGCCCTCTCCGGTCCATGGAAAAACCTCTCTCCACATAACCGGTCCCTGGTGCCCAAAAGGTTGAGGACCTCTGATCTAATCCAACCCACTTCCCAGTGGAGGAATCTCCCCACTATAGTGCATTAGTTAGCAAAAGAAAGTATAGCATATAAACTGAGAATGCATGAAACTTCTACATTTTTTAACAATTGAGTGACAGTGTCCAAGGAGATTTTGAATAGCACAGAGGAGGCATCATGGACATCATTGTCATATTCAGGGTAGGTCTAATGGCTCTCTGATAGCTGAAGAGCCTCAATAGATACATACATTCCTAGCTAACTTCACAACACAGGAGTGCTGCAGCACTGGAATTCTGCAGCTGGGTCAACTGATTATTCTTTGCAAAATCTCTCATTTCTTTTTCCTCCCATCTGCTCTGCACTCTCAGTCTCCTGCTGAAGCCACAGCGCTTGCCTCCATTTCGTATGTTTTTAAAAGTAGATTTTTTTCATCCCTTGAATAATAAATCCAGCAAAGCACAAGAACCAGGGATTGGCAAGAATGATAGGTTTCGACTCCCCCATGGTGCTGCTGGAGGGAACCCAAGTTAGCGAACATCAGTGCTATGAAGATAACAATAACAGTAACACAAGTCAGTGCAAAAATGCTTCTTGGAATCGAGAGGGGAGTAAAGCTGGCAGCTGTATGGAATGGACCCAGATCTTCCTTTCTTGATGCTTTGGGGCCAAGCAGCTGGAAGGAATGGTGATGTTTATTTTTCCCTTGAGTTTCTGGTTGGCCACAATTGGAAACAGAATGCAACTCCATCTTCCAAACCTCCAATTTTGATGAATCTCGGTGCCATGATCCATGGCTGATGGACCGTGAGATTGTTAAAGTAAGTCCAACAACTTAAGAAGACAATAGACTGGATACGCTAGATTTAATGACATCTTGGTCTCCTCCAGCAGGTATGTTCTTCTGTAATTAAATGCAGTATCTAGCTACACTTTCAGTGTACAGCATACACTATATGGCACTCTACGAAGTCTTGTAGCCAAAAACAGACAAATTCATATCCTCAAAGAGCTTGGAACATGAAGATCCTTGGGGATACTAAAGCAACCTGAACTAGCTTTAGTCAGCCTGCCCCTTGTGAAATAAAGGAATAATACTAAAAATAAACACATTAAACTAACCCAGGGGCTGTGTTCTCCTGCTCATCCTATTTCTCATCACTAGGGACTTATCACCATAGTTAATGGAATGTGTGGATGACCTTGGAAAGAGAGGAAGGGATGCAGCCTGGGAAAAAGTTGACAAGAGAAGCAGGAGCCCCCAAAGGTTTAATGTTTAGAAAGGGAAATTTGGGAAGGATCCAATGGTGGAAAAGGAAGTTTGTACTTTCAGATGTGCAAGAGTCTCTTTATGTAGCCTTGCAATAACGTAGAAGTACTTCATTTTCTAGTTTACCTGGAAGGGCTGCATTGACTGGAGTGAAAGAATTAGAAAATGAAAAACAATCTAGCATTTTTACAATCCTCCCATAGTTAAAATTCAAGATTCCTCTCTGGGTTATTTTTTTTTTCCCTTCAACATTTCAGACCCTGTTTGGGAGGTGAGAATATGCTCTACAGCAGGGGTAGGCAACCTTGGCTCTTTTATGACTCGTGGACTTCAACTCCCAGAATTTCTGGGCCAGCATGGGAGTTGAAGTCCACGAGTCATAAAAGAGCCAAGGTTGCCTACCCCTGCTCTAGGGCTTCCTGCCTGAGCAGAGGGTTGGACTAGAAGACCTCGAAGGTCCCTTCCAACTCTGTTGTTCTGTTAATATTTTACATCAGTCTTGCAAATCTGAAAGTACAAATTTCCCACTGCCACTTTTAACTGCTTGATCCATTAGGATGTATCCTTCCTAAATTTCTTTCTCTTCCCCTCATTCCCAAAGGTCATCCACACATCCCATTACACATAGCCTCCATGCCCTGACTCTGAGACGGCCTCTTACCTTTTACAATCCTCAATCAGAACAGCCCTGCACAACCTATGGCCCACTAAGCAGCCTTCTACATGCCTGTGGCAAAGAATCTAATGTCACAAAACAGTGCCAAGAAGGATCCACTGCTGCTGCTGATGCTGACCTCTGGGTTTCTGCAGCCACTTCCATCCTAAATGACTGAAGCCTCCTTTCCTTATGGATACTGCCAGTTCCATTACTGCCACCATAATGCTGACTGCTAGAGATGTGATTGGCCGCCAGTTATTCCTTTGCATCCCATGTTTAATTTGAAGGTATCAATCTGGCTCTTTCTCCGTCTCTAAGTTGTGCACTGGAGCCTCTTATCTCATTGCCAGTAGAAAGCTGAAGCTATCCCTAATGATTTACGAGAAAAGTGTTGTTTTCCACCCAAAATGCAATACAACCTTTATGTGGATATTTTGTATCACATGGAGGTGGAGCCTAACAATCATGAGGGTTTCATATGGTCTGCTGCAGGATTCCCATCTGGCCGTGGGACTCTGTTCTTCTGCCCTTGCTGCTGGGGAGAGCAGTCTTTGCCAATGCAGCCATTCCACATAGAATTTGCTTCTTCTAGGTCAGAAAAAAAAAAGTATGGAATCATCTCTCCTACTTTTTCCCACCCCAGAACAAGCACGTGCTTCACATGGACTTCTTTCCTTGCAGACAATAATTTTGCCAGTCTTGTTGCCAGAGGCTCAGTAGAAACAGCACTATTTGGGGCTGTAGTTACGGAAGCTCTGTGCTTCTCATCTCAAGGAGGAAGTCAATTGGTGTGTTTGAAGAAGCCCATGTGAGGACAAAGCAAGGACTTGCACAAAATAAGGACTCACTCACACAGCCATAATCCAACCACAAAATGGGTTGCTTACTCTTTGTGGGAGATGTGTCCTCAGCACTGTCTCCATCTCAGGGTCAGCCTGCTGCTGACTGAGGCTGAAGCTGGATCAGAATCATCCAGCAAGAAATTAAGAGTTTTCCAATAAAAATTTAAGCAAACCCTTCTCTGTTAAATAAATAGGGACCTGTAGTGCTTTAGTGGCCAAATGCAGGACCACTCACTGCCATCTGGCCATAGGGCTCTGTGGCATTAGAACAGCGGTTCTCAACCTCTGGGTCGCGACCCCATTTGGGGTCGAACGACCATTTCACGGGGGTCGCCAAACAACACAGTCCGCCATTTTTTTCCCCTTTTCCTTAGCTGTGCTACTCCCTTTTATTCTATTGGCTTTTGAAAGCCAATAGAATAGACTCTCTTGAATAGACTTTAATTCTATTGGCTTTCAAAAGCCAATAGGAATTGTCCAGGCTGTCTGCCCTGCTGAGCCCACCAAAAGTCCCATTCTGCAAACGGTGCTGCAAGTTGTCTGCAGCGAAGGTGAGCTGTCTGGAAGTTTCCACCCCTCCCTGCTGAGCAACTACTAAAAATGTAAGTAAAAGAGAGCCAGGGGTGGGAGGTGGGAGGCCAGCGGGCGCAGGGAGGGTTGCTGGCGTGCGTGGGGCCCAGCGGGTGCCTTACCTCCCTTGGGCTGGGCCAGCTGGTGGCCCAGCCGGTGGGAGGCCTGCTCCGTCTCTGCCGCTTGCCAGCTACGCCTCAGCCAGCGCAGGGGGCGGCACCACGCATGCGCGGCACTCCCGGGCAGGGAAAGTCCTCAACTTACGACCGGTTGGGTAGTCCTCGACTTACGACTGGTTGGGAGTCGCGACATTAAAAAGGTTGAGAACCACTGCATTAGAACAACTGGACCACCCTTCACCACCACAACCAAAGTTTTTGTTTTGCCAGGAGAAGATTGACCTTGTAGAGGTTTGTATGTTTCATCAGTAAACCATAAAAAATGGCTCATTCTTTGTCCTAGCTTTGGCATCCTATGTTGTTTGCCTTTTTGTCTCTTTGCCTTGCATCAACATTGCTGCTTCTCTGAGCAGCTACTGTGATCCTCCAGAAATACCCTCTTGTCTTCCAGATCTTCTAAGTGCCTCCTGCTGCCTTAGCACCACAAGCTGCTGGCCAAGGCCCTGTGGGGGATAGAAAAGACTGGGGTGGCAAGAGGGGGGTGGCATCCGGAGCTGCAGCTACAGTAGCACCAAGCCACCCGGGAAATGGAGAATCAGTTAGCTGCCGCTAAGGAAGCTTATGGCTGACACGCAACGCCAATAAAGTCTCTCATGGGGGGGGGGCAGTAAAAAGAATTTTTATGGGGGGAATGCTTTCATATGTTCTTCCTGTGCTGAGGAGGGAGAAGAGCCCATTGCCAGGAATGTGGGAAGGACCCCCAATTTATGGGGAAACCCAGATCAAAACTAAAACAATAGCAAGTTTATAATATGGCTTTAAGAGAGTACCATATGATTATAGAAATACTTGAGGACCAAGCTATTTCTTTCTTTATTTATTTTTAAGAAGGGAAGGATGAGTATGCTATATAAAATGCCACTAAAATATATATATAGGAAGCCTACGGTAAACGGATTTGAAACCATTTACAAAGCTAGTCCAATCATAAACATATGAAGGGAAATGGAAGCCAAATCCCCACATTTGGCACCAAGAATGTTTAAACTATGTCAAGTGGTATGCAGGCATGCTCCTGCTCCATTTTAAGAGTCTTGGTAATAAGAACACACTGTTAAAATTCATTTGCGGTTGAGCAGCGTGACTCAAGGCCACTTCTAAGATTGTTTATCTCAAGATGCCTCATAAAGAAGATTATGTGGTGTATCTTTGTCAGACCAAACTTATGTCCTTGGCAAAAAAGTTGATTCTAAACAAAAGTCATGCTAGAAATAAATAAACACCAAGATGAATTCTGGCTGTAATTTTAACCTTGCAGATCAAGTTGGGTTATGTAGCTCCATTGTTCTCCATTCCAAAGTGGCTTCCATTTTTCTCTTTATTTGCTCTTTTTTGAAATTGCTTTTTACAGCTCCAAGTACAATCTAAATGGATATGGTTTAAAAATATCACTAGGTAAAGTCATGAATTAAATTGGTTGAACCCTACAGCACTTTCTAAAATAGGGTAAGAAAACCTATAACCTCCCTCCTCCAGATGTTGTTTCTGGAAATTGGCTACAGCACTGGATTTGGAAAAGTTGTAAATGGGAAATTCTCCATCTATACAGTCTGCAAGCTGCATGTAGGCCACTATAAAAAAAAGCAGACCAATTTAACAGGAAAACTGACTTTTACTATGAACTTAAAGCCCATTCATTTCACTGTTCCGAACTGAGGAACAATCATCTTCTGGCTAATAAATCCTCTTGGCAGAGATGAAATTTGTTTGAATTCTAACCATGAGATTACAGTACATATTTCATTGCCTATTAGTGCCCAAGCACCATTTCCACAGAAACTTCAAAAGGACGCAGTAATATACTTTTTTAATTGAAGGAACTTATTATAAGATTCCCCCATAATCACATCAAGGAGAATCCTTAGTCACATTGCATTATTTATCTCTGTCTCTGTTGGAGAGACTCTGTTTGAAAAATGAGAGTGGAACAAAAAGTATATAAATAACATTAAAATAAATAAAATATCTTGACTTGACATATTCATTCATACTACTAGTCTGCTGAAACCACCATATAAAACTATCTATTTTAAAGCAACCAACCTCTAATAAATCATTGCAATTAAAGTTAGAATAGAATAGAATAAAACTTTATTGTCACCTTAAATATACACTAATCAGCAAACATTCAAATGAAATTTTGTTGCATTCAGCTCTCAAAAAAATACCATTATGCATGTACCCACATACATACACATATATGACAGAAAGAAGCATCACAGTCTAGTTTGAATGTATACATATACATGGCAAAAAAAAAAAAGAATCCTAAGAATTTACAAGATGGATAGCATAAGGAACAAAGCTGTTACAGAATCTAGTAGTCCTGCTATAAATACTTCAAAGCCTTAGAAAACTATAGAAAATTAAAAGCAGCTCTGGAATGACTGATAGAAATATTCATTGAAAATGGATCTCCAAATTCAATCCTTGTGATTTCTTCTTCAATTTCCCTTACACTATTATTTCTATGAAAATAAGGATAGCAGAGATTTCAGAATAGCAGAAATGGTCCTGTTTTCAGAAGGCCAAGACTATTTTACAAATAGTCTGGATTCATATTGGTCAATATTTTTACATTTTTTTCCCTACAAAGGTATATTTCAGGATCATCATGAAATCCCTCTGCAAGCACGTATTGACAATACAAAAACCTGGATGCTAAAGATGAAGATATGAAAAGCAACCCTTGGTAATTCTAAAACTTTGGAAGCAAATTAAAACTCGCAAGAGTGATTGTGGGTGCACCAAGGTACACCCATGTGTCACTTATCCTCCGCGAGCTGCACTGGCTTCCTGTGGGTCTCCGGACGCAATTAAAGGTATTGGTTGTCACCTTTAAAGCCCTTCATGGCTTAGGACCAGGTTACTTACAGGACCACATACTGCCGCATAGTTCCCAGAGACCGGTGAGGTCCCACAGATTGGGCCTCCTTCAGGTCCCATCGGCCAGACAATGTCGGCTGGTGGGCCCTCGGGGAAGGGCCTTTTCTGTGGTGGCTCCGACGTGGTGGAATCAACTTCCCCCGGAGATTTGAACTACTCCCACCTTGCCGGCCTTTAAGAAAGCTATTAAAACTCTCCTGTTCTGGCCGGCCTGGGGTTGATGTCCCCGGGGGGGGCGGGATTCGATTGGGACATGCTGTGTGAATGTATTCATTTTTAATTGCTATATTTGTTGTTTTAATTTTGTACGCCGCCCTGAGTCCCTAGGGATTGGGTGGCATATAAATTTTACTAATAAATAAATAAATAATAAAACTCATTATGGAAATCATACTGAATAATAATATCTCTTGGGTGTTATTAACGGGTCCAAGATTGTCTTTTTAACCAAGCCCCATTTAAGGTATAGTTAGTCCTTGGCTTATGACCATTCATTTAACAACACTTCAAAGTTACAGTAGCTTCAGAAAAAGTGACTTATGACCTGTCCTCAAAATGACAATCATTGTACCACCACTGTGATCATGTAATCAAAATTTGGATACTTGGTAACTGGCTTGCATTTTTACAAGGGCTGTGGCGTCATGCAACTTTCCCAGCTGTCTTCCAAAAAGCAAAGTCAATGGAGGAAGCTAGATTCACTTAACAACCGCACAATTCACTGAAGAACTGTGGTAAAAAATTAACATAAAATCAGTTCTGGTTACATGATTTGCTTAATGACCTTATCGCTTAGTGATTGAAATTCCCTTTTTAGTCAAGGATTACCTATGTTAGTCAAGGATTAACTTTAGAGGCCGCTCCCAACATAAAGATCTGTATGCTTGCCTTTAGTTAATTCAGTCACTTATTTAATTACCTTAAATTTAAAAAATAAAAAAAATATTTGCCTATAGGTTCCGTTGAAGTCTTGGCCTTGAAAAAGACCTACAAGCTTTTTTTGTTGTGTGTCTACCCCAATCAAGGTTTATAAAGACCAACGTGAACACCAGATGTGTTACATAATTTGCTATAGTTGTCAACGTGTTGGACCTGAAGTGGGGGTAGGGGGATTCTTGTATCTGGAAGGCAGCCATTTTGAGGTAGGCTATACACTAAAATATTCATATTACTGACCTTCCCATTCCAGGATCAAAAGTACTTCTGCTAAGAAGCCATAATTCATATGGTTTGAAGCTTCTCAGATTATCCTAGGTCTACAGGAAGTACAGGCTCAGCATTACATCTCAGATTTCTGGTATTAATATAGGAATGCATGCTTACAACCTGTCAAGCTCTGGCATGCGGCCAAGATTAATGCTGTCCTCTTATGTTTCAGTCGTAAACATTTACAACTGGCACAAGTCCCATTAACTCTACTAAAATTTGATTCCAAGCAAGTAAGCTTAGATGTAGTTTTAAGATTACTTCCAACTGAAGGATTTCTATGATTTCACAATAATTGAATAATTATAGCAACCAACACATGCAAGAAAGTCTAACATTATGAATTCAGGAGCACGGCAATAGGCAGATGTACTATGCAATGTAGAGTCAGAAAACAAAATATTAAGGCTCTTTTATTTAGATGTGCTGTTTAGTAGATTTTAGTTGTAAATAACTTTGTCACATCAATTTTCTTCTCCTGCCAGGCATTTCTTCCCAGAATGTGTAAGGCCAGAAAAAAATGGTACAAGAATCTGCTATTACAAGTTGTCCTCAACTTATGAACACAACCGAGACCCAAAATTTCTATTACTAAGTGAAACATTGGTTAAGTGGCTTTTGTCTCATTTTACGACCTTTCTTGCCACGGTTGTTAAGTGAATCACTGAAGTTGTTCAGTTAGTAACACGGTTGTTAAGTGAACCTGGCTTCACCACTGACTTTGTCAGGTCAAAAAGATGATCACATGACTCAGGGACACTGCAAAAGTCATAAATATGAGTCAGTTGCCAAGTTCTGCATTTTGATCATGTGACCACAGGGATGCTGCAATGGTCGTTAAGTGTGAAAATGGACATGTCACTTTTTTCAATGCTGTTGTAACTTTAAGCGGTCACTAAATGAACTGTTGTAAGTTGAGGATTACCTGTATGTAGTTGTGTGTTTCAGTCTTATCCATAGTTGATGCTACTGCTTAAAGAATACAAGGCCCATGTTGGCTGAGGAGAAGAAAACCTGCCACCCAACCCAGTCGGGGGTCAGGAAATGGGAAAGGTGGCCTCTTCAAAAAGAATCCAGAGATGATTCAGTCCCCTTCGGCATTTTCTATGCCCTTTAAGTGAAATACTCCCCCTTTTAGCTATTTTGAGTATTAGGTATACAATGACATTGCATGGACACTAATTACAAATACAATTTATTTGAAATAAAGGTGATCAACAAGCTTATTTTCACAGAAAACAAAACTGGCCATAGTTCCTATTTTTCATAATACACACCAATAATTCAGTTCTGATCTTTTCTTAACTTCACAGCCATGTTCTTGTGATACACACTATGTTGGTCTTAATGGAATTCCTCATTCTTACTTCCTTCAGAATCATATGCCCTATTTTACAATTCGCTCCTATTTCAAAAACTGTCATGTTCTCCAGCTAATAATATGTATACATATAGATCTTATCTTATTTTGTTTTCACAGAAAACAAAACTGGCCATAGTTCCTATTTTTCATAATACATACCAGTAATTCAGTTCTGATCTTTTCTTAATTTCACAGCCACGTTCTTGTGATACATACTATGTCGGTCTTAATGGAATTCCTCATTCTTACTTCCTTCAGAATCATACGCCCTATTTTACAATTCACTCCTATTTCAAAAACTGTCATGTTCTCCAACTAATAGTATGTATACATATAGATCTTATTTTATCATGTGGCTTCCTGAGCCATCAGCTTTTTGACATTGAATACTACTGGTTTAACCATGAAGAGCTGAATGATGGTAGGATCAGCAAGATGGGAATTCTGTCATTCAGCAAATGTGAATATTCATTAATCTCTGTATGAGATGGATTAATATATAATTGCTTCTTAGATGTCCAACTTCACACATGCAGGGAGGTTGCTAAGATTAAAATAAACTTCATAGTTAGTGGATGTTCAGCATTAGCTTGTCAAGATGTGACAGTAAGTAACTGTGAAACATGGAGCTATAATCTGCAGAACTGTTTAATGGTGTGGTAGGCCATATATTTTATCTGACTAATACATGGTCCAATGGACTAGCCACTCTATTGTGCAGCTACCAAAAATGAATAGATGTTAAAGAAATGTATAGTGAAGTTGAGTCCAAATTATAATATTTCAGAAATCAATACAGTTGTATTATTTGAGTTGTCGCTGCAGTACACTTTTTTCCGGGGGTGGGGGTGTAACCTGCTACTAAAGTTAGATTAAATTCTATCCTTTGTGTTTGCAAACTTCTCACCAACTGCAACAGGAGCATTTTTTTTCTTCCTATTTCATATTGATTAGAGCATTTCTGTAAAAGGATTAAGAAGGGGAGCTTGCTTCATCTGTCTTGAACAGCAGGTGAGCATTTCCTGGAAAGATTTTACAAGCAAAGAATTACAAACCACAATGAGAATGTGCGTGGTGTGTGGGTTTAAAAAAGGAAAGGTAAGTTTCACCAGCCTCTTCTAATGTAAGAGAACCTCCACTTCCTCTTTGCAAATCCTGGAAGGTAAACTGATCTCCTTCTCATTTCTGTTCATGAACAGGGTGAATGAAGATAGGATCTTACAATATTTAAATTGTTACAAGTATCCTAGGTTTGTAGGTTTTATTATTAAATTAAACTGAAAAATAGGCTGTGTTGGACATATGTGCTTTTTTGGTGCATTTGACTACAAATATTTCTAGCAAAGTTTGAAAAAAAGGTTAGCTATGTTGGAAATCAGTAATGTTTCTGGATGGTTACAGGCTATTTAATGTGAAAAGTTCAAGGTATATACGCTCATGCAGTCATCTTATAATTCCAAAATACCAAGATATTTCACAAATGATAGCAGCACTGAATTGCATCCTAAATACAATTTTTCAGCCAGTGTGCCTGGCTGAAAAATTCTAGGAGTTGAAGTCCACAAGTCATAAAAGGGCCAAGGTTGAAGACCCCTGAGTTAGAGGTTATGAGACCTAGTCCTCAGTTGCAGCTTATATCATGCACTGACAATCTCTTGATCACACAACGCTGGCTTCAACTTTTCTTCACCCCATGAGTTAAACACCCTTATGCCATCATTTTGGGTATCAAAATATATGGGTAATCTTTTTCCCCTGAATCTGATATTGTTTCCAAACAGCTTTGCGTTGTGTTAAATCTGCAAGGCTTTCTCACCCATTATCTTGATGTAGTGAGCCATTTTCCTCCCAGTTTTTCCCTCTTCCCTCTTGGCACTTTATTTATTGAATTCCTTTCATATCCATCACCTCCTTTCCTTTCTCTTCTGACATCAACTTCTCTCTCTCTAACAAGGTAGGGAGGGACAGAGACAGAGCACAGCAGATTTCCACAATTACATTTAGGGAAGGGGCCTTGCCACTTTCTATGTATTTGTCAGTTTCAATTGCTCTAGCCAGCTTGTGAGATTCAATTAGCCAGATCTACAGGATCTGGCTAGGAAATTTCAGTGTTTCTCAACCTTGACCATTTTAAAGCATGTGGACTTCAACTCCCAGAATTCCACAGCCAGCAATGCTGGCTGTGGAATTCTGGGAGTTGAAGTCCACATGCCTTAAAATGGTCAAGGTTGAGAAACACTGGGCTAGGTTCATATGGCATGGATTTACAGTATCTCCCTTCATTCTGGGATATTTCCTCCCTGCTATTTTTCCTTATCTTAATCTCACTTCTGTGTTAATGGAGGAAGAGGTATCCCATAGGGGTCAAAAAAAGCCAAAATGGTGTCAACAATCATGAAATCAAACCGTCAATCTTTTTTATCGGCATCAAGAAAGTCAAGGTGGCTGCCACAGCTATGCAACTGAAGTCCTACCCATTTCATGTGCATTGATACTCAGAAAAAAATGTAGCAGGCCTCGACTGCAGGGTTGTAGCTGTCATCTTGACTTTTTTGACCCCTCTGTCCCTGCCAACACTCATGAAAGTGCTCAAATGGGATCCAGAAGAAAGCAAGAAAAATTAGCCTAAAAAATACAGGCAGAGGCAGGAAGTGAGATCCATGTATTCCTGCCACAATGTCCAGACTGGCAGATATTTTACCACTGACTGGTGATGTGCTGAACGGGAAAAGAAAATCAGTCACCTTCAGCAGTGATTCTGAAGTAGCAGGACATGGATTAGTATTATATTAGAAATATAGCAAATGTTATATTTCGTTATGTACAATCTTCTAGGAGGGTCCACTCAAGGAGATGTAGACAGCACTGCTTGTTTATGGAAGTTGGTGAACTAACTTCTCAAGTCTTTAAATGTGCAGTATACTACAAGCAGTCCTCCATTTATGACTGAAGTTTTGTCCGTAAGTTGTGGCAATCGTTAAGTGGGTCACCACGTGCCTGCGCCCGATTTATGATCTTTTTTGTTGCAGTTGTTTACAGAACACCACAGTTGTGAAGTGAACCCACTGTTCAATATGGGACATTGTTTGCTGGAAATCAAAAGTAAATGGTAGTTTCTGGCAAAAATGTCATAAACCGAAGTCACATGACTATGAGAAACTACAAACCGTCATAAATGCAGACCAGTTACCAAATGCCCAAAATGCGGTCACATAACCATGGGAAAGAGGACCTGGCCATTGTAATTTCTAATCCACGTTGTAAATCCCTTTCCTGGGCCCATCCTAATTTCAGTCACTATACGACCCGGTCATAAGTCAAAAAATACTTGTAGTACCACACTGTCTGCTGTAGTTGTCATGTAGTTCCTTCTCCAATACTGATCTCTATCAGTACAGGTTCCAGAGCTAACATTGTCTGGAAACTCCTCCAAAAGTTGCAAGAGGAGGCAGCAGCAATAGGGAGGCACATACTTTTGTCTATTTTCTTTTCTGTGGCAGGTTCTGGTTAATGTACTAAGAATGAATAGCTGATGTGCAGATAATCCTCTAAATTCAGGTAAGAGAAGATATCCTAAAATGCTGTCAGCCTGGGCTGTTAAAGTCTCCTTGAAGTACTGAACTGACCTGGTATTCCTCTTGGTGCAGATAAGAAAGTAACATTCCATTCTTCTGTTTCCTTACAATAAAGAGACATCGGAAAGCAACCGAGGCTTCCCGAAGGCAAACGCCTCCCCCCCTCCCAGCTTTTCCCTTAAGCCAAGCACGCCCCTCTCCCCTCCCGCTTCTCCCTACGTCTCCCGCGGCGCGTTATTGTTGCACGAAGTGTTTCCAATTACCGTGGCCCTCCTGGTATCTGGATCCATCCATCCATCGTCTTTTCCGAGTCGCGGGCCCTCCTCTCCCGCCGCCACCCCCCCCGCGTTCCCTCCCCTCCCTTTCTCCGTCCGGTGCTGTCTGCCAGACATATGGGATCAATCAGAGCTTAAGCCTCGGTGCCGATGTGTTTGCGTTGGGAATGTTGACAGCCTGGCAGACACCGGCGGGGCTCTAGTGACAAGGAATCTCAGGCAGCAACAACTTCGGCAAGAGCGAGAAAGAGGACGGGGGAGAAGCGGAGGGAAGGGAGGGAAAAGAGACACTCGTATCTGAACCGGGGCTGCCTTTGCCTTTCGAGCCCTGCGGGGAAGGGCTTGTGAGGGGGCGGCGGCGGGGAAAGAAGAGTAATTTCTAGCAGGGAAGAGCCAAACGGAGACAAACGCGCGCAGTCCTCGCCACGTGCGCGCCTTTTAGACTTAAACCCAGCCGTCTGAAGAGGGCCGGGCCGGGCGTGAGAGGAAGGAACAAACTCGAGAAAAGGACTTAAATTGCGGACGGGCGGCCGAGCCCGGAGGGATGTGGCTCGCGGGCGTGTACTTGTGGGTCGGCGGGGCGCTGGCTTGGGCGCCCGTGCAGCCCCGCAGCCAGCATCGCCCCTTCAATCTGAGCTCTCTCGTGGCGCTCTCGGCTCCATTCAAGCCGGCCTCCCACGGCACGTTGTTGTCTGAGCCGCCGGTGGCGACGACGGGGAATAAAGTGGAGAAACTCGGGCGGGCTTTCAAGCGGCAGGTGAGGCAGCTGCGGGAGAAAAGCGACCGCTTAGAACTGGTCTTCCTGGTGGACGAGTCGTCGAGCGTGGGCCAGGCTAACTTTCTCAGCGAGCTGCGCTTCGTCAAGAAGTTGCTGTCCGACTTCCCGGTGGTGCCCACGGCCACGCGGGTGGCCATCGTTACCTTCTCCTCCAAGAACCACGTGGTGCCACGCGTGGACTACATCTCGCCTCAGACTCGGGCTCAGCAGCGGCAGCACAAGTGCGCCCTCCTCAGCCGCGAAATCCCGGCCATCGGCTACCGAGGGGGCGGCACTTACACCAAGGGGGCTTTCCAGCAAGCCGCGGTAAGTTGGCTGGGGTTGATCTGGAATTAGCTTCCTAACTCCGGATTAAAAACTCGCAGTTATTCAGGCATGTGTTAGAGACCTGTTCCGGTGCCGGACAAGAACCTAAGGAGACTTGGGTTCAAATGACTGCCAAGTTCTGATTACAAGTAGTTCTCGACTGACCACAATTGAGCCCAAACCGTCTGTTGCTGAGTGAGATTTTGTCAAGTGAATTTTGCCCCATTTTACCACCTTTCTTGCCACAATTGTTAAGCGAATCACTGCAGTTGTTATGTTAGTAACAGGGTTGTTAAGTGAATCAGGCTTCCCCATTGACTTTGCTTGTCAGAAGGTTATAAAAGGGGATCACATGACCCTGGGACATGCAACCCTCATAAATTTGAACCAGTTGCCCAGCATCCAAATTTTGATCATATGACCATGGGGATGCTACTATGGTCGTAAGTGTGAGAAATGGTCATAAGTCACTGTTTTCAGTGATGTTGTAACTGAATGGTCACTAAATGAAGTGGTGTAAGTCGAGGACTACCTGTACTCCTTTTGTGGCCTTGATCAAGTGATCAAAGTGATAAAGTCCTGTTTTCTTAAAACTGCAGATTGACAGTTTCCATGTGACTCTGATTCTTGCTAATCAAATAGTTTGAAAGAATGGAATGGGCTTACATTTTTGGCTGCCACTTCTGAATGCTTTGTGCTCAAAAAACTCTGCAGGGCTACACCAAGCATGAACTTTCTTTAGCAGCTTGCTCCATGCTTGACAAATCCACTACATTTCCACACAGCATGATCAATACTGGGAATTCTGATAGTGTATGCTCCGATCTAGAGAGTACCAGCTTGGAGAAAATGGTCATCCTAGGATATTTATTCATAACTTGAACATTTAACATATTTTGAAATATTGAATCAGAAAAGTCCATCTTTAGAGAGCTACTGCGATGGATAAAGATGGCCAAGCGATTGATCCCCATGTGGCTTCCTGACAGGGATTTAGGGATGACTTGAACATTTGAACAGGCCATCCCAGATAACAATACAAAACTTGTATATATTTTTACATTTGTAAGACTGTCATGTTTTCCTAGGAGAACTTGAGTAGAACATGCTGTGACATTGGCAGTCCATAGTTTTTCAATGTCTTTTTAATGAAAAAATGATGGTGGATTGGGTGGTGATTTTTAATGATGTCATACAGAATTCCTATCATACAAGAAAAGAGACAATATAATAAATACTCTCTCCACTCATCTTCCCTAATTAGAATCTCCTATATGCTATTAAGTATGGAAGCAAAAAAAAAAAAGCAAATACAGTGGCAGTTTAAAAACTAATAAATATATTATCAAATAAGTTGTCACAAATCTCTATTTCATCACAGATGCTCTGCTGAAAAGATACAATAAAGGTACAATAAAGGCATCCATATTTTTATTCTGATTGACTAATAATAATATTTGAAGGGCAGATCAGTTTTTATTACCAAAAATTGGTAAGGAAAAACACCTCTTTCTCCCAACACTCACGGGGGGGGGACCCTAATCTAAATCAAGCTTCTCACAGATCTTTTTAGTCCCAGATAATTATCCTGGAAGCTCTGATCTCAGATATCCCACAAAATATAAAATTTGACCCTAATGTCATATGTTCAGAGCCAAAACACATAACTACATTTATTTTCTCCACAGCATAATATAACAAAATGTCTCTCCCGTTCCATCACAGCTGTTCTTCACAAAAAAAATGTTTTCCCGAAATGTTTCTTCCATCAAGTTTCAGAACAATATGAGTGAAATACACATGGATATAGAAGGGGTACTGGAGTGTGTATAAAGTGGATAAAAAGGCTTTAAAGGGGGGGGGGATTTTCAAGAGAGGTTTTGAGTACGTGTTTCTTCACTGCCAAGTGCTGAACTGCTTTGTATATGGTCAATGCATTCTGAAGTGCTTTGCATACAGTATTGTCTTTGGCAGGCTAAACCATATATTGTCCTACAGATATTTAGCTTCCATCAGCTTAGCTAGCACAATCAGTTGTGAGAAATCATGGGAATTCAGCAACTTTTGGAGGACAGTAGTTTGTCCAAATATAGATGCTGATCGACTGTTCTTATTTAGACTACAAGCTGTGTGTGTTGACCTCACACACCAAGCATAAAAAAATAAAGACACCAAATAGCAAGCAGGAATCTGTAAATTAAAGTCTGAAATTCAGTGTTTGAACTGGACTCTTATTAGAGTCAAATGATAAATAAAGGTAGTCCCTGATCATGAAGGGGAAATTGATTAAGGGATTAATAATATGTTCCATGAACAAATTCAAAAATATATATATATTATATAAACATTATCAATCCAGGAAAGAATACAGAACTAGTTTTAAAATTTTATATTCAGATTAGGGAAAGTTAACATATTTAAGCCTTATTCATACGTCATGGGAGGATGCCATCTATACAAAAAAGAACACAGAAGACTTTTTCAGAAAGCAGTTATGTGCATGCAGTTTGAATTTTCTCATCCTAGCAAATGAAATTTTGTAGCTTGGATAGTGACAAAAGAAATATATTGGGCAGGAAAGTATGATGATAGTAATTCTTTGTTTTCTTAATGGTGTTATATATTGATTGCCCTGTTTTAGGTACTGGAAACTAGCAAGTATGCTGCTTGCATTCTTTTGGCAGAGGGAATTGCAGAACAAAATCAAAAATTAGAGTAGTATTATTTTCAAACTAGGTTTTGACTCAGTTTTATGAGGAGAGGAAGAAGCCAAGGATCCCAATTCAAAAGTAACTTTATTATCCTCATTTATCATAACATACTGATGTGCTCAGTTTGTACAGGGAGATGTAGCATTATTAATAGCATATTGCAATAATTAAGGTAATACTGATGTTTTGTAAAATCTGCTGACCAAAGAATACTACTATTCTAAAATTACTGAGGAAATGAACAAACTTGCATTTTAATAACCATCTTTATTTTCTTCCTATGAAGAATTGCACCATTGCCTTCTATTTTCAAGCTCTGTTGTATTACATTTATCTTTTTGATGGAGGAGATTCCACTGTTTTTCTAGCCAAATAAGACTGATTATGTTTTGCAGGCCAGATTACAGCTTTAGTCTTTTACAGATTCCTGAGAAAAATGCACTTGCTTTTTATGTGTCACTTTAAAGCCAAAGCTCCTTTAATGAGTTTACTCATGTAAAACAGCTGCTTTTTTCTCAGTCACTCAGGTTATGAAGAACCATGTCTTCCAAAGAATGTTCAAAGCATGTGCAGCTCTAAGTATTATAGGTATTATAAATACTTTTGTAGAGAAGAAAGAAGTTCACATAGCAGTGTTCCTTTAGTTAAACTTTATACACAAGATGAAAGAAAGGATAATGTTATTTGGATATGTGAATGACCTCAGTCAAAATTTGTCAGAAAACACAAAGGGGCTAAGATAATTTATTACTAATTAAATATATACATTTGCTGCAGAGTTGTGATTTATGATATCACTATGATCAGTCATTCACCCTTGCTCTAAATACAGCTTTAATTTGTAGATTGATTGGTTTTTGCTTTTTAAGAAGTGTGTCTTTAGAGACCAAGGAGAGCCCTGAGTTGTTTTAGCAGTTCCTTCCTGGAAGTATAATTACCTTCTATAATAAAAGAAACAAAGGCACTGATTTTATTATTGCTTAACTGCAATTAGTTATCTTTTTAACTAGAAAGAAAAATACTTCAGTTTTTCCACTTTGGGTTAAGAGAAATATTTACTGAAAAAACAGACTTTGTTCTGACAAGTTAATCAATTACATGATGATAGAGGAACTTAATTGCACAGTTAATTAATTGTAAAAGAGAAGACTGTCTAAGAAGAATTTTGAAGGAAATTTTAAACATTGCTTCAGCATTTTAAGTACCTTATTCATCAGAAAGAAATAGAACTGTAAAGTTAAGATGGTCCCACCAAAAAGGAAAATCAGACAAAGAAAAAAAGTGAAAAAAATGGCCATTATTATTTTTTTGCAGTGACTAAATTTCCCCTTATCAATGTAAATGGCCAACTCCAGTTGAAACCCTTACTGAAGTCACCCCCAACTCACTGTTTATGTGAGGTACCTGTAAACATGCATGTATTATAAATATGTGTATATATACCTAGCAAACAAATTTTTATTGGCTTGCTGAGAGCTGTAGTGAGCAAAATTGTTCAACAAACAGGATACTGATCAGTAATCATAATAATACCACTATTCTTATCTTTTCTCCCCTTTGCAACTCTCCTTACAACCCCAGATATCTTCTATGGGACTGAAAGCCTTCAGCAAAAGAGGATATAGTGCATGAGCAAAAATTCATAGGAATTATTTAAGTTAGTTATTTGTTGTCCCAAAGGTGTTTTTTTATGAGGCACCTGGACTTTCTTTTTTCTCTTCTCATCCAAGAAGCTTCTTCAGCTCTGACTGGTTGATGGGGAATGGAAGGATTTATACTCCTTGCAGACAGCTGGTCATTTGCATTCTTTTAGAGAGCCGTTGATGCCACCTGGAGGCTTATCTGTATTGTCAGGATCACCAGAGTAGTGCAAATGAGTGTGGAGCCTTCTTGGAACCGTTTCCTTTCAGAAAAAGGAAAGGAGTAGACCATGACAGTGCTGGGAAAAAAAGCTTTCACCAATATCTAAAAGGCATCATTCCATTCTGTATTTTCCTCTGTCTACCTCACATAGAAGTGTTGGTTTTACAGTGGTCCTTCAAAAACTAAATTGTATAAGAAAAGGGAGTAAATGCTGGTAGACGAACTCATGAGCAGGTCACCAACCTGATAATTCTGCTTAATTTTCTTTCTTTCTTTCTTTTTTTCTTTCTTTCTCTCTTTCTTTCTTTCTTTCTTTTTTAGCAAATACTGGTTCACTCCCGTGTAAATGCTACCAAAGTAATATTTTTGATTACGGATGGCTATTCCAATGGAGGGGATCCTCGTCCCATTGCAGCATCCTTGCGTGATTTTGGAGTAGAAATCTTCACATTTGGGATATGGCAAGGCAATATCAGAGAGCTGAATGACATGGCTTCCCACCCAAAGGAGGAACACTGCTACTTGCTCCACAGTTTTGCAGAGTTTGAAGCTTTAGCACGCCGAGCTCTTCATGAAGGTATTGGATCTAAGTCTGCTTTGATTATCTGTTTGTTTTCAAGGTCAGGGATGATATATGATCTGAACTTGAAATATATGGCTGTTTCTCCAGTACAGGTAGTCCTCGACTTTATGACCACAATTGAGTCCAAAATTTCTGTTGCTCAGCGAGACACTTATTGAATCAATTTTGCCCCATTTTATGACCTTTCTTGCCACAGCTGTTAAGCAAATCACTGCAGTTGTTAAATTAGTAACATGGTTGTTAAGTGAATCTGGCTTCCCTATTGACTTTGCCTGTCAGAAGATAGCAAAGGGTGATTACATGACCCCGGAACAATGGAACCCTCATAATATGAACCAAGTGTCAAGTGTCTGAATTTTGATCATGGGGCAGTAGGGATGCTGCAGTGGTTTTAAGAGTGGAGAATGGTCATACGTCACTTTTTTCAGTGTCATTGTTGCTTTGAACGGTCACTAAATGAACTGTTATAAGTTGAGGATTACCTGTAATAAATTAACTGGAAGATAATTCATTATGCAAGCATAAAGTACTAGAAAGAGTACAGAGAAGTGCAACAAAGATGGTCAGGGGACTGGAGGCTAAAACATATAAGGAACGGTTGCTGGTTTAATGAAGAGAAGGATGAGGGGTGAGATGATAGCAGTGTTCCAATATCTCAGGGGATGTCACAGAGAAGAGGGAGTCAAGCTATTCTCCAAAGCGCGTGAAGCAGGACAAGAAGCAACGGATGGAAACTAATCAAGGAGAGAAGCAACCTAGAACTAAGGAGAAGCTTCCTGACAGAACAATTAAGCAGTGGAACAACCTGCCTCCAGAAGTGGTGAATTCTCCAACACTGGAAGTTTTTAAGAAGAGATTGGACAGCCACTTGTCTGAAATGGTATAGGGTTTCCTGCCTGAGCAGGGAGTTGGACTAGATGACCTCCAATGTCCCTTCCAACTTTATTATTATTATAACATTGTCAAACTCAACCTCATCCTTTGCCCAAATGCTATTATACTTATTTTCAAAGTAGATTTTTTTTAAAAAAAGAAAATTCTGGACAGCCACTAGTCTGAAATGGTATAGGGCAGGGGTAGGCAACCTTGGCTCTTTTATGACTAGTGGACTTCAATTCCCAGAATTCCTGAGCCAGCTATGCTGGCTATGCATAGCTGGCTCAGGAATTCTGGGAGTTGAAGTCCACGAGTCATAAAAGAGCCAAGGTTGCCTACCCCTGGTATAGGGTTTCCTGCTTGAACAGGGGGTTGGACTAGAAGACCACCAAGGTCCCTTCCAGCTCTATTCTGATTGATTGATTGATGTTCCATTTGACTTTAAAAGAATTCTTCTGATTATGATTTCATGTCTTTCGTTACACATGGGAATATAATGTATGTGTGGCAAGTTTAGAAGTATATTGTGACCAATGACCCCAATCTCCATATAGTAAAAAATGCAGTTTTTAGGACACCTTATTTTTGTAGTTCTGAATAATCCATTCACTTTATTTTTGCCTCTAGGTACACTTATATAGAGACTTAGGCAGTATATTGAATCCTGCCTCCTCCTCTATTCAATATATAATATTTCTGCACTGAATAAACAAAGTATACCAGATTTGCTTTTAAACTTGTGTAGGTTTTCAGAATTGTAAAAAATCGAATTGCATTTTATAAATACAAAAACTAGAAATTGAGTTGCATTTTATATACAGTCAGAGGTTTTTTTTGGAATTTTTTCTTTTAATATCTTGATCACAGAGTAAACATTTATATTAAACCTTCATAACTCATTTTTAACCATATGTTCAAGAGACTTTACCTGATTAATTTACTGGGTAATGCTGTCAGATAAAATTGGAAATATTAAAAATGCCTCAAACATTTTCCATCTTTTAAGATAGAACAATGCTTTTTAGATAGATATACCTTACTTGGGACCAGTTTTGACAAGTCATGTCATAGGTCCCTTTAAGCAACAGGGATGTTAGCCCTCATTCATCTCTTTAGAAAACCTTTATCAAAATCAGAGTGCAGTTTCTGAGAATTATTTTTTACCTTCCTTAGATGTTTCAACTCTATCCTCAGCCATGATAGAGAAGAAAACTTTGGGCAGTCACTATGTTAAACCTACCTCAGATGGTTTTATTAAGAGGAAAAACTGAAGAAGAGTGTGCCGCATATATTGAAAGATAGATAGATAGATAGATAGATAAATAGATAGATAGATAGATAGATAGATAGATAGATAGATAGATAGATAGATAGATCCATATTATATTGTTAAATCAATGAAACCTTAAAGAAAGGGTAGAACTTACTTTAGAATACCAAACAATAATGTTTCACACAAACAGAATGAAAGAGGATTAAACCTAGTGTGGTACAGACTTCTGCAGCTCAGTTTTATTATAATAAAGTTTGCATAGAAGAATTATTCAATACATTGTATCCATGGAAATTAATTAGCAGATGCAGATTTCCAAGCATTAACGAAATGGAGTAGAACTATCATTGAAAATTAACTGATTTCCCATTTTCATCAAATATCTGCTTGAACAGGAAAGATAAATGGATTTTAAAATAATTACCATTATTTTAATAAGTATAACAATTAGGATTTAGCTTGCTTTTTGCATTTAATTGAAATTTATACTTTAAAAAATTCTATCTAGATGAGTAGATGTCTCTAACTATTTATTTGCTTATTTATTTGGAACCCCTATCGTGTCCTTCCAAATATCCTAATTACAGATTTGCCTTCTGGAAGTTACATTCAGGAAGATATAGCGTATTGCTCCTATCTTTGTGAGGGGACTGAAAATTGCTGTGATGCCATGGCGAGCTGCAAATGTGGTACCCACACAGGTCACTTTGAGTGTATTTGTGAAAAGGGGTACTACGGCAAAGGACTACAGCATGAATGTACAGGTTAGTAACTTTTCTTCCATTATATTTGTACCAGGCTTGGCTTTGGGCAAGGTTGTTCCCAACACTATACTTATGTATCAACAGAATGAATGGTTTTATAGCATTTATAACACATTCAAAAGATGTCTGTAACAGCCAAAGTCCAAATCTCAATATTTAGCCGGCCAAATGGCTCATAGCTCCTTGTTTTTGTATTTTCATATGCAACTTCCATGCTTAAGAGTTTTGATATGTTAAATTTGAGGTCACAGAGTCATGTAACGCATATAGCCCTCCCAAAAAAACCATTTATATTCATGATATAAAGATCCATCAAATAATTTTTCTGTACTGTAGTGTCCAGTGAGTTTGTTCTTGATGTAAAACATGGGTTTCTTATTTGTGTAGACATTTTCATCTTTCAGGTACCCCATCTTGGATATCATTAGACCCAAACCATCATTCAGATTCAATTTTTGATTTAGCTAGCTATATAATAGTTAGTGTTAAATAATATGCATTTTCTTGTAAATATTGTCAGTTTTTAACTGGGTACATCTTGAGAGTCAATACATTTCATGGACTTCCTAACTGGCTGGGTACCAGCACCTATATATTGCCTTGCAAAGTTCTCTCCATAGTAGAGATCTTAGCTTGCATAAAATAGTATAACCATGCTTGGGGCAAAACTGGACTGATTGTTCTTCTAGTTAAAATGTGTGATGTGACAAGTAACTTGGTTTTATCTAGGTTGTTATGGATATGTATGAAAGTAGAAATCCATAGGTAAGAAAAAGTTACATGATATGCTCCACTGAATTGTGATAGTAGCAGAATCAAAAAGGAGTTCTGGGAAAATTTGTCCAGTATTCTGAATGAATGCAGTCCAGGAGAGAAAGTGTTTTCCCAGGTGATCTGAATCAAGGACAAGATAGGAGTAAGAAAAAATAAAATGTGATGGACTATTCTAAAAGCCAAAAAAAAAAAAAAAATGAGTGAAAATGCTGGCTCTTTGGTGAGTGTCTACTTAAGGAAAATACTGTTTCAAACAAGTGTATTAAGCTATATTTGTTTAGGCAGACACCATGAAAAAGAGATATATTAAAAAGCATGATGGATCTCATTATTCATAATAAAAGATTGAACAAAGGATACAAAAGTAATGAGAAATTCTAGATTTGAGGTTTTTTTGGCAGCATGGATCTTGAGAAAAAAGTGAACATGGAAGGAAAGGAAAGAAGTGATATAAAATAGAATGCAAATAGAAAAAGAATGTAGGAATCTTATATGAAAATGAAGAAGACAGAGTTATCTCCCAACAAAGTTGGGAAGAAGATCTAAAGAAAGACAGTGTGGAAAATGTTGGAAACACAGTGGAAAGAATTGTGTAACAGAGCATGTGGAGGGTATGTGTAATTATATGAAAAAGGATGCTTGGTAAAATGACCAAGTGAAAGATGCTGTAGATAAGGGGGAAACGCATAGAAGAGAATGAATGCTTCCAAATCTGAGAAAGTTTTGTATAAAACTAAGACAGTGTACACAGAGAAAAAGATATTTGCAAAGAACAAAGTGAAAGGGAGCAAGGAATGGTTAAGATGAAAAGAAGCAGAGAAAATGCAGGGGCATGTTGATGGAATTAAACAATTGTTTTGGAAATTGTGAAGATTGCTAAATAAAGAGTCCCCAGGAGAGTGAATGGAATTAAAATAAAAGTGATCAAATTATTTGGAATGAAATTGAAATGAGATGCTGGACTATTTGTTTAAAGTATTGATATTAGTTGTATGTGGAAAAATGGAATTGAAACAAAGGCTACATTAATATCTGGAGAGAGAGAGAGGGAGAGAGAGAATAAAAAGGATGGTATGAATGCTGTGAGAGATTTGGAAAATGGTTAAGGCTGCTATTATAGATGGTACAACTAGAAAAAGTTAAATTATTATATGTTTATTTAACAATTAGTTGTGCAACTTGTTTGACATCTGTGAAGGTTGCACTTGTAGCTGAATATTGGGGAAATGTGATTATTATTCCCCTACAAAGAGAAAGGTAGCAAGAGGAAATGCAAAAACTACCAGATGATTTTTAAGTGTGCCTGGAAAGTTTTTCAATAAAAATAATTCTAACTGAAAGAGATAATGCTGGCCAAGACTTTTATGCTGAGCAAAGGATAGACAGACTGCAATTGTGCTCATCAGCAGGTTGATAAGAAATACATGCTGAATTAGAGAAAGAAAACAATTAAGTGAACAGGTTTAATCTATTTAACTGAGCATGATGTTGAAGATGGGTTGCTGGATGCACTGAGAATGTTAAATGATAAAAGTAGGGTGAGATAAATAGAATGCTTAGCAAATAGTTCAACACCTGAGCAAGGATTAAAACAAAGATGCATAACGTCCCTATAATAACGGATTTATGGATAAATAAAATAAATGTTTGTGAAGATGTGTTGATTAAGAATACAACATACTTGTAGTTTTGTATGTAGATGATGCCATGTTGTTGGCTGAGAACAGGTGGCAGTAAGAAGTAGGTGTTTGAAAATTCATATATCAAAAATGAAGGTATTTGTATTTGTTAGTGGAAAGAAGTAAGAAGATTGTAGATATATAAATGGCAAAGCTAGAGCAGGTAGATGAATTTATATATGCTAGAAGAATGTTCATTAAAGAAGAAAAATGTAGAAATTTTAAGATGCGGAATTGCTAGTAGAAACTTTGTTTTGAGGAATAAATAAATATTTGTCGAAAGAAGCAACAGTGGTTGCAATAAAGAGTATGCTTCTGCCACTTTGTTACATGGAAGGAGAGCTAAGCAAGACAGAAGAAACATAAAAATAAATTGAATACAGTAGGAATGAGCTACTTAAGTGTGTGTGGTAAAATAAAAAGAGAACAAACCAGGGCTTTTTTTGTCATAGAACGCCCAGAACAGAGTTACGGCACCTTTTTTGGATGGAACTTTGTAGGGTAGACAAGGCGGGTTGTATGATGTGTGTGAGTTCCAGCACCTTTTTTTTTTTTTTTAAGAAAAAAAGCACTGGAACAAACAATGATAAATACATAATTGAATACTTTTGGAGAGACAGTACAAAAGAAGTACGTGTTGTGATGTCATAAAGAAAGACTGAATGAAATTGCAAAATAAATATATGAAGGAACAGAGAATGGAATTGAAAGTGAGTGGGAAACTGAGAAAATTGCTGTTTAACCTGTTAAAAGGTAATGTATAAAGAATTAGATGGATAACCTCCATGATAGATAGATAGATAACCTCCATGATAATTCCTGAACATCAGCCGTGCTGATTGGGATTGCCGTCCAACAACTGGAGGACCGTAAATTCTTCCTCTCTGCTGTATTATCTTCTTTTGATTCTGCTTTTAGATTTTGATCAAAAACATCTCACTCCAAATAAATATGGACATCCAGTTTTATTTAAAAGGAGTAGATGTTTGATCCAATACTGGGCAAATTAGGGATGAGATGAGGGGGAGGAAAGAGATTGAGATCCTATTTGAAATGCAATACAGTTATGCAATACTGTGTAAAAAGTATCAAAAAAGATACAGGTAGTCCTCAGCTTACAACAGTTCATTTAGTGACTGTTCGAAGTTACAACAGCACTGAAAAGTGTAATTTATGACCGTTTTTCACAGTTACAACCTTTTTGATCTATGGTCATGTGATCAAAATTCAGATGCTCAGCAACTAACTCATATTTATGATGGTTGCAATATCCTGGATCATGTGATCACCTTTTGCGACCTTCTGATAAGCAAAGTCAATGGGGAAGCCAGATTGACTTTTAACAACCAGGTTACTAACTTACCAACTGCAGTGATTCGTTTAACAACTGTGGCAAGAAAAGTCATAAAATGGGACAAAACTCACTTAACAAATGTCTCATTCAGCAACAGAAATTTTGAGCTCAATTGTGTCGTGAGTTGAGGATTACCTGTATGTGGATCAGCTTAGTACAACAAGGAATTAGGCTGACTCTTTGTGCCTAAAATATGTTTGCATCTTCCAAATGCAGAGGCTGTGGTGACTCATTCAAGGCTAGGTTTGTGGGGGGTTATCTGGGGAAGACTTGAACAATGTGGTGGTACATATTTTAGGAATCATCTCAGCGAACTTTTTCTGCATGTTCTGTCAAACTATCTTGAGGTCTATTGTATAGAAAAATGAGAAACAGATCTAGCAAAATTATAAACAACTGTTTATTTTTAAGAAAGATTTGGGTGAAGTCTCTTTTAGCAGCTTTATATATATATATTCTAGCAGCTGCTCTAAATTTTGTACTCTTTGGGACAAAGGGAAAATCTTCTATATCCTTTCATAATTTTTGGACATTTTACTTTGTCTCATTATGTATTGAAATGTTATGCTTTACTTCATCTGATAACACAAGCAACTTAACTACCAAAAAAAAAGAAGAAATAAAAACCAACGAAAACAAAGCCAAAAGCAATCCACCAAGAATCTTATACTACATTAAACTGAATAATCTAATCTCAAAATAGAACTAAAAATCAAGATGTTTTTGCAAATAGAAACAAAATAAAACTTCCATAGACCCTATCAGCTAAAATCAAGTGTATACATTAAAAGTTGCTAAATATAAAAAATCTCCCATATAAAAAGAAGTTCTACAGTTTGAAAGCTATTACTGTACCACAGAGGTAACATTGAAAGCTGTTACAGCTAATTGATGGCTTTAGACCATGGGTGTCAAACTCGCCGCATCACGTGAAGTGTCGCGATGTATTGCAACATTTGCATTGCCGGAGCTGGGTTGGGTGCAGCTTTCATATGATGCAAGTGGACCGCAGGCTGGCAGTTTGACACCCCTGCTTTAGACCATTAGCAAGGTACCAGGATTCCTCTACTCGTCCTAAACAGATTTTATTTATTTATTTAGAAAATTTATATAGCCGCTTACTCGCTCACAGTGACTCTAGGTGGCTTACAAACAATAAAAACACAATATAGAATAACAACGACAACAATAACAACAACATCGGCCCAGTCACCCACAGCGACAAGATAGATTTTAAACCTGTGAGCTAGTATAAACTGAAGCTCAGGTGAGGAAATCCTTTTTTCTTCAGTTTCTTTATTATCCACTTTTGCTGATTAGATAAGTGTAGGTATCCTCTACTCTTTAGGACATTCTTTACCTCTTAATCAGATGCATTTGTTGCCATGGTAAGGATCTTGTATAATGGAAGGATCAATACACAGCAGTACATAATATTGATCAAACATTGGCTAATGTTTCTCTGTTTGCTTTACCAAGTTCATTTTTGCATCTGGATACTCTCTAGTCAGGTACAGAATTCTAATAATGTGTAGACAATGCCAAAATAATCACATTAAATGGTTGATCTTACAATGTACAATGGCATCCACTTTTGGTTTCTGAGGAGAAACACTACTTTGCCCAACTAAATAAAAACCTGATTTTAACCTGTCTGTTATAAGAATGTCCCATCTCTTTATAACATACTTTAGTAAAATTAACAGATATGATCTTCTCAGTATCAGGAGAAAAAAACACAACGTTTTCTTTAAAAATCAGAAAGTATGTCTGCTTCTCCCAGCCAAGCAACTGCCTCAGAGCCTCCACATAAAAATATGTTGTTTTTTCTGAAATGCTTATTAGATAATAGTTTCATAATATCCATCACAAGTCTCTGAAATCACAATCCTCGCTATTGTTGGAAAAGTGTGTTAATCTTATCCCAGTTAGCCTGCATCTGTTAATTAATAGAGCATGATTTTGAAACATTAATCAGATCTTGCCCCCATCCTCCCCAATTAAAATTCCAACTCCATCTCTAATCCTTTCCATCACTGCACATTCATAAGGTGGTAACAACCTTTAATAGTGTTGTGTTTTTGTTTTCATAATAATTAAAATCCAAAAATGAGGTGGGACAATACTGAAATTACACACAGCTAAGTTTGCCTTTCAGTAATATAGACCAGGGGTGGGGAACTATGGCCTCAGGCTGCTCAGCACTGGTCATAAAGGGGCCATAGTTGCCCACCCTTATATAGACTGTGCCACTATTTATTTATTTATTTATTTATTTATGAGACTTATATACCGCTTTAAGTGCAAGCACTCTCTAAGCAGTGTACACCAGTAAGCAATGTATATATATATATTTACATTGCCCCCAACAATCTGGGTCCTCATTTTACCTACCCCGAAAGGATGGAAGGCTGAGTCAACCTTGAGCCGGTGAGATTTGAACCGCTGACCTGCTGAACACAGTCAGTTAAAGTGGCCTGCAGTACTGCACTTTAACTGCTGCGCCACCTTGGCTCAACACTAGTGTGTTCAGTTAGAGCAGGAGTGTCAAACTGGCGGCCCACAGGCCAGATGCGTCATGCGCAGGCCACACTTGCCCCGGCTCCGTAAAGGCAAAAAAGTCACAATATGTCACGATACATCATGTGATGCGATCATGTTTGACGCCCGTGAGTTAGAGGGAATGCTGACCTGGAAAAATATTTTGTAATAAATAAGTATACCAGATGTACTGCAGTTTGGCTGTGTGGTATATGTACTCTGGAAGCCTAGATCATTGGTATTTAGACTGCAAAACAACATATAATTTTATGGTGAACACAAATTTTGTTGATACATTTTGTTATAAGTATAAAAAGATTACTGATAGGAAATGCAAAAGGAGGCATTTTACCACTTTACATATTATTTTCAGAAAACATACATCTGCATAATTTTTTGCATATACACTGGCTTGATGCCAGCTTTTTAGCAGTGTTTTGAATCTTTAAAATTGTTAAAATAATAATACTTCTTTAAAAATCTGCAGGATGAGTCCATGTTACTGGATGGAAATCAATAATTGTCTTTGCTTGAACTTTTGATGACTTTTATAACTGCCTTTTTTTGTAATATGGTAAGACATATCAAATAATATTTCTGTATCTTATCCAAAGAGTGTAATCATTCAACTGCCTAGAAATTGTTTTTCTCCTTTTCTTTTTTCAAGAGTGACTTAATGTAGTAAATTAGCCTACTGTCTTCCAGATGTGCCTGATTACAATCCCCATCATCCCCAGACAGCTAAATTAAAGGAGCTGAAGTTTTAAAAAGAGTTTTTAGAATGCTTCTGTTTGTAAAACAAGACTTAACAATAAATCATTTGACATTTTATTCTGGACTTCAGTTGTCAGTCATATCATTTGCCAATAGCCAACTGCTAAAAAGCCTTTAATAAATATAAATGTTTAAGGATTGTTATCTACAGAGTCGAAGCAATGGACCTCTCTGTGTTATAGCTCCAGTTCTTTGGATTACTTCATTCCCAGAGATAAAACTATTCTTGATCTTGCTATATTTTTAGGAGACATGTTAAAACCTGGCTTTTTAAGAAAGCAATACTAGGAGAACTAATATAAGCTAGAATGCCCATCCAAGTTATGGTTTATAAACGTTGTTCACAATGGTATTAGTTTCTTTTTTAGTAATGTGTTGCTATTATTTTATATTTTTCCCATTTTATTATATCAATTTCATATTTCAACCCTTTTACTGTAGTCAGGGTAAGTAAAACACTCAAATTCCTCCTTATGTGAGTTCCATATAAGCCCAGTAGATAAATGTATTTCTCTTCAGGCTACATGATCCTGATTTCATATACGCAAATAGAGATAAGATAATGTTGGCAGTTTCCATGAATTATTGTAAAAGGAACCAACCAACTAAATCAGGATTAGGCTAAAGTGGCTATTTTTGGCAGGAGAGATAAAATACAATTTTTGTAAAATTGCTCATCAGAAAATTGAGCAGCATTTGCTTTCAAACTGCTCACAGTCAGCACTGGAAAACTGGCATTCCCAAACCATCATTCTCAGTCTACATAAGCAAAAGTTGTTAACAATATTCATAATTGTTTGGAGTGTGGTTTGGGCAACATGTCTATGTATCATTCACTAAAAAAGTTAATGTTCTGCTGGTAATGTAGTTATGGTATGCAAATATCCTACAATTCTCACAGTGCTGCCTAATGTCTATGCATACCCATGTATTGTGGCCATAGTATAATTTATCCTTCTTATTATTATCTTCTTTACTCCTCTCTTTTATTCTGTTGCTTTGCATGTACACTGAGAGCTTCTATACCAGAGACAAATTTCTTGTGTGTCTAATCATCGTTGGCCAAATAAAGTATTCAGTTCAGTTACTGGGAATAAAATAATTGTCCTTCCAAATTTAGAGCTAGAATTTTAGCGTTTGGAAAGTGAAGGTTTCTTTAACCCAGTGTTTCTCAACCTTGACAATTTTAAGGCATGTGGACTTCAACTCCCAGAATTCCATAGCCAGCATTGCTGGCTGTGGAATTCTGGGAGTTGAAGTCCACATGCCTTAAAATTGTCAAGATTGAGAAACACTGCTTTAACCAATGCTTAGGTGTACTGTATTTTATCTGCTCCTAACAGCACTTCTATCCAGCTAGGTGGCAGCACCCAGCTGATCTTGGCTGAACTCAAAAGCTAAATTACCACAGATGAATCAGGTTTAGTTAAAATTTGGACCAGATCTCACCTAGCGGTATCAGGACTGTAGGGTTGATTGGGAAGTCAAAAATTAAAAACAAATTTTTTTTTTCATTCTTGTGCCAAAAAACTATGTGTGCATTGATTATGAAGTCACCAGGAGTTGAGTCTGAGTTCAAGACAGACTTTATTTGTTAAGAATACTTTCTCCCTCTTGTCTTTCAGCATATGGGTTCTAGTAACTGAGAACGTACAGTTGTATATTTTAAACTACTGGATATTTTGTATTGGGATAAATTGCAATCTATGTAGACCAAAAGGCTCCAGAGAATATGCATGCATGCTGGAGGAAACATCTGTAATGGATACCCTCTCACTCTGAGTAATTATACATCAGGATGTACATATGAGCCTTGACACAGCTGTTTTGTCAAACTATTTAGCAGATAGGTGAGAATAGCAAGGGAATGTATATGGTTGAATGTAATCAGTGTTTTACAGTTTACAAAAGAATTGTTTCTCTTGACCTTTTTTTTAGATGTAAAACAAAGATTCAGTTGTTTTGAATTGTTATTATCTTCATACAGCAGAACGGAATGAAGATGATTAAAATGAAATGATAGCAAATTTGAGTTGCGGAAATAAATACCCATGCTTTACTGAATTTCTACAAAAAGAGAAACATCCAGATCAAAACTGTATTGTTCTTCCTCTAACCTTCAGTCTTTGCTGTTATCCTTCCCTCTTCATTTTTTATGCAGATATTCTTCCTGGGAGGCAGGAAAATAGCCCCTTCATGATGGAAAAACTCTGGTGGTACTGAATGTCTATAGATCATTATATATGTGAAATATGTCCAGAAAAAGAAGAAACTAAAATTACTTGCCTATGAAGTTTCTTCATAGAAGCTACCACCAAAGCTGGTGGATGAAAACGGTCTCATTTGTAAGCGTTTAGCTCTCCAATTCAGAAGCTGGATCTATTCTCAGGGTGATCCAGGACACTTCTGCTTTTTCTGTGTTGCATTGCTGCACGCTTGCAGTTTACAAAATAGGAAGCAAAGACTTATGGAAGGGGCCTGGTCACCATCAGTTAAATTAGAACTAGTATAATACACAGGCAAATTTCCAATGATATGGTTGAGACAACTCTGACATCTGCAAATTTAAGATCACTATACCATGAAGTTATGGTTTCTGCTGCATGCTAAAAATAGTATAAAATATAATTGGTTTTGTTTATAGGTTCCATCTCTAACTTTTTTCTAACCAGGAGAATATTTGGTTCATATGAAATCTTAAAGTAAATGGATGGTTTGTAGCTATACAGCTCAGGAGGAGCCAACATTTTAAAAAATTGTGCTATGACCATTTGAGATAAATGCATTCATGTGTGCTTAGGATGTAATTCAGCACTTAAGTTGCAACTCAATGACTAAATGGAAGCTTATTAGGAATAGTTCTTCCTTTTTAGCTATCCAGATAAGCCAATATATTTGACTCCTGCTCTTAATCATAGGCTATATTGTACAATTAAGTACTGGCTTAATCTTAAACAACAGATAAACCCTTGATTACATTCTAATAGTTACTCTGCTTTGATCGCTCTCTTTTCTTTGATTTGTTATGAATAACTTGGATAAAAATTAAGTAATATGCCTGCTATAACTCTCACATTGACATTTTCTTGGTGTAAGTGAAGCTTATCCAGCTTTTATGAGAACAATAAGATTTAGATAAAAGTCTTCCAAATTTCTGATAGTAAAAACATGTTTTCCCCCAGAATTAAAAGTAGAAGTATAGCCCATCAGTTTTACACAAATGTGTCTAAAATTACTATGCTTTATTGCCAACTACAGGTGACAATGACATACATTAGGGACTCTCTGGACAAACTATAGCTGCACCTGGGTTTGATAAAATTATGTTGTTCCATTACAACTCAGTTGTAATAAAGTTTTATTTTTGAGCAGGATACAGAAAGAACCTCGGTTGTTGTTTTTTTGTTTGTGTGTGGCATTATATTTTCCCTATAGCTGGTACAGGACAATGCTAGCAAAGTACAACTAACATCGGCATTGTTGTCTTTTAAAGGAATATAGAGCAAAGATTACAGTTCTTCTCTCCTAACACAGAATGTCTCTTTGAGCAAGAGCATTGAATACAGAAGGGGCCATTTTAATAACCAAGTCTAACTCTTGCAGAAATCGAAGCTGAAGCATCCTTGACAAATGTAGCCTGTCCTTGAACATATCAAGTGACTGATATATTGCCTCATCTTTTTTTGAATTGGTTTACAACATTGTTAGGAAGTTGTTTCTAAAATGTTGTCAAAACTTCCCTTTCTGGAATAGTGGTGAAAATCTGTAGCTCAGGTGCAGGATGAGGCTGAAGATTCGTTCTCCGAACATTTCGTTGCCAGGCTAGGTAACATCTTCAGCAGAGTTCGGGGGATGTCAGTGTCAGTGTTCTTCTGTTTATAAGAATTTCAGTGAGGGTCTTGTGATGGATCGTGTGATGGGTCAGGAGTGAGTCATCAGTGAGAGTCTTGTGAGGGGGAAGTTACCTCAGGTCAGAGTCATCTCAGGTCAGGTGAACTGCTGGTGGGGGGAGGGGCTTACGTGAGTTGGTTGAGGGTCAGTGCTGTCTGTGGTTGGCTGTGCAGTTGATTTGGATTCTGAGGGGCTCCTAGGCTGGTTGTAGGTCAACGTGTCTGTTGATGGAATTGCTTGTGGTGTGCCAGGCTTCGATGAACTGACAAGCTTGGTGGGTGGTAGCGTGGCCGATGATTTTTGTGTTGTTCCAACCGAACTGGTGCTGCTTGGGGTCAGTATGGATAGAGATTAAGGATTTGGGATTGTGGCATTTGACTGTCAGCCTGTGTTTGTGGAAACTGGTTTTTAATTGATGTGATGTTTGACCCACATAGAATTAGTTGCAATGGTTACAGTTGATTTTGTAGATTACATTGTTTCTTTCATCCTTCTGTATCTTGTCTTCGGTTCTGGATAATTCTTGGTAGAGTGTGGCTTGTGGACTATTGCTATTCCTAGAGGTTGGTACTTTCCTTCTGTAACTTGAATTCCTTGTTATGTGTCCTGCACTCTAGAGCAAGAGAAAGCAGGTTTCTTCTTTGTCAATATTTTCTTGGTGTTTTTTGCCTAGGGCTAAACATTCCCAACTTCTTGAGTCTCTCTACATGCTGTAAGAATTGCCGACTTCTATTACTTCATTTTCATTTTTATTAGACCACCAATGGAATAAAAGACTAGTATCCTTTCTCCTCTTTATGCTCCTCCTCCTTCCCCTCTTTCTCCTAGCTGAGTGCAGAGGGGGAAATTGTTAATGACTTTCTCTTAAATACACTGTAAGGTGCAAAAGATCAGATCCACACACGAAGATTCAATTAAACTGATTTATTGCTAATAGCCTAGGTACAGAAATCTTCTCAACTAACCTTGGGCATCTGCTTAGAGTTATATAAAGGTCAATGGCAATCAAGAAAGGTTGTACTTAGCTTTCATGTGGCTTCAGTTACTTGATGTCTGGCTCATGATTATGACATTGCAGTAAACTGCAGTCATTTTACCATCATTTCCAGCATTCCCTGCCATCATCTCACAAAGTCAATGGGGAAGTTGGCTGGAAAACTGAATTCACTCCAGTTTCTGCCACTTTTCCACCCATCCACACTCCATAGCACTTGCCCATAGCATCTCTATTCCCCCACGGCAGTTGTGTTTCTGTTTGCATTTCATAGTGCCTGCTTGCAGCATCCACCTGTAGCACCTGTCCATGGCATCCTCCACAATACCCGCACACCTGTCCATGCTCTAGTACCTGCTTGTGGCACTTCTAAGTAGCATCTGTGTACCTGCCAACTTGCTTGCCTGGGTCTCCCACCTCTTCTGCTTAATAATCTGTGTGGTTTTAGGGTTACAGCTGCAACCAGGACTGCAGGATTGCCATCACCAAGCACTGTGATCATGTGATGTAAAGCTTTATAACTGTATCACTCAGCAACATAAATTCTGATAAATTCCAATTGCCACCATAAAGTGAGGACTACCTGTTTGCAAGCAAATTTTTGTCATCTAGATTTAAGTTCTAACTCAAATCAGCATACTAAATTAACTGCACATCTACAAGCAGAAATGAACCACCTGAGCAATCCAGAAATTTCAGCTAAGGAATATTTAAAGAAACTATATATATAGAAATAATGTTCATATCCCTTTGTGTTTCATTTTTCAATCTAAAGGACTACTGTACTTCATCCCTGTTTTGAATGAGCTGTCTCATCTATCTTGTCTCCATCTATCCTTTGTTTTTATAATGGTCAGATTTGCTGGGGTTTTTTTGTTTTTTGTTTGTTTGTTTTTTGCTGACTGTGTAAGACTTAACCTCTACAATATTCAGTAAAGCAATAGAAGGATTTCAGTTTACAGAATTAAAATTCATGTTTGGGAATGAAGTAAGAACGCCAAAGAACAAAATGGTGCAAGCTGAAGTAATTAACAAAGTTTACATGACTCATTTCAGTGCTTAAATGTGAGCACTTGTATTTAAGTTACATATGCCCATGAAATATTTTAATACATATATACCATCTTAATTTGTTTCTGCATTGGATTATCACTTACTTAAATATTCTCACATTTATAATTTATTCTAAACAGTATTGTGGATATTTTGCCTCATCTAAAACAGCAGAATTTCTTTCTGAGTAAAATGTGGTGATATTTATTATTCAATTCTTTGAGTGTTCATTCTGAAGTGTGTTCTATCATGCAGTATATTTTATGTATATGTTAAGTGTGAAAAGGACTGAAATCAGTGGTGAGATTCAAATACCTGAACATCTGGTTCTCTGTGTGGATGCAGGCCTAGGCCTCTGAGGCCTAGAATGGACTTCCGGAAGTGATATCCATGCACTTTCTGTGGGCTGTTCTAAGCCTGGGAGGTCTCTAAGGCCTAGAACAGACTTCCGGAAGTGACAGCAGCACACTTCCGGAGGGCCATTCTTGGCCTGGGAGGCCTCCACCAGGCCTAGAATTGACTTCCGGAAGTGACATCCACGCACTTCCGGCGGGCCATTCTAGGCCTGGGAGACCTCCTCCAGTAAGGTGACCAACTTTTTTACAACAAAAAGGAGGACACGAATAAATTTAAGAAAAAAATATCGTAAATAAAAGAAACATTGTATTTATTGCAACAATAATACAGAATACACTATAATATGATAAAGGCATAATAAAAACATTTGTAACAATAACATTTTATATTGTAATTATGCTTACATGCCTATTAATTATTTAAATGAGTACTTTTCCATTGAATGAATATTTTTTGTCAATGTATCATCTTCTAACAATATATTGGAAATATCTGAACAAGAAATATCCTTCATATTGAATTTTACGGCAAGTGCTGCAGCTAGAGTATCAATATTCAATCTCGATTTCTCACTTGTCCAAAAATCTACATGGCTGGACTGCGCGGGGGTGGGCGGCGGAGGCAGGTGTTGTGAGCCAGGCGCTCCAGGATGGCCATGTAGATGCGCAGGGTGAGGTGGTGGCAGCGCAGGTCAGCATTGCGTAGACCACCAACTGGCGCAGCCCATGGAAGGTCAACTGCCCGCCGCGCCCCCGCCCACAGCCGCCCTGCCAGCACTGCTACCCTGCTGTGGAGAGCCGGCCCTACGGCTCGCAAAGCGCCAGCCGCACCAGCTCCGGCCCTGCAGCCGCCCCCCAGCCGCCCTCCAGCACCACCGCCCCCCCAGTCGCCCCCAGCACCACCGCCCCCCCTGCCCATCCCCATAGAGCCGGCCCCGCGGCTTGCAAAGCACCAGCCGCGCCGGCTCTGGTCCTGCAGCCACCCCCCCCCAGCCACCCCCCAGCACCACCGCCTACCCTGTGTATCCCCGCGTAGAACCGAACAGGGAAGATCAAGTGAAACTTACCGCTCCAGTCTCCTCCAGCTATCTTTGGAACTAAGATGTAGGAGATCGTGTAGTTGGGTAGCAGTGAGGGGTGCAAGTTCCTGCAACTTGCACGTGCAAAGTTTGCTGCCCGGGTGTTTTGGCGCGCTCAGCAGCAATTCCTATTGGCTTTCGAAAACCAATAGGGGGAGTAGATGCAAAAGTTGAAAAAAAAAAATAAAAAAAGGTCCCAGAACGCTTTCTGAGCGTTCTATGAGGAAACAGAAGCCCTGCAGATTAGTCGTCAAAAAGAGGACATTTAGGAGGACATTTTCGAGAGAGGATAGAACTCACAAAAGGAGGACTGTCCTCCCAAAAGGAGGACGGTATATGGAAAAGGAGGACATTTAGGAGGACACTTTTCAAGGGAGGACAGAACTCAAAAAAGGAGGACTGTCCTTCCAAAAGGAGGACGGTTGGTCACCTTACCTCCAGGCCTCTGAGGCCTAGAACGGACTTCCAGAAGCAGCATGGGTTCAGCCAGTTCTCCGAACTCAACAAAATTTAGCTACCAGTTCTACTGAACCGGCGCGAACTGGCTGAATCCCACCACTGACTGAAATATTTAAATGTTAAATAAGGAAGCATGCTTGTTTTCTTTGATGAATTAAAATCAGATTACAGTAAATCCTATTCATTTCTATAAGCTGCTTATTTCACTTGTTTTCTCTCTAAATCAACCTAAGTAATACTACTACATGGAACACAGAGAAATCATAAGAAAAAATAAACTACAGAAATTAAAGGCATTCTTTATTTAACAAATTATCTTTGTTTCAATACATATATTATTTCATACATTTTTCTTCATTCTTTAAGTTTGTATCTGTTTCTCAGGAACTTGTAAATTTATAAAAGGCTTTCTCAGTCTTCCCCTTTTAGTCTTAAATGTATTCCTTCACTATGAATAATGAATACATTTTTGCTTAAATTACATTTCCAAACAAAATTATCATTCTTGTTGGTTCTTTACTTTCCTAATGGCCCAGTCACTTCTTTAACCTTCTTGTTGTATTTCATGTCAACTAGTATTTATTTATAATGTATAATTTTTCATAAGAATCTCTCCATTAACCCCATTCACTGTAACATAACATGAAATTATTACCAGCCTATGACTTCCATTCTTAATCTACATTCATAGCAAGCTACATGAGATCCTTCCATACATTTATATATTTTTACCACATTATACTTTTCATCCCGTTTTCATTACCAAACTAACATCTTCAATTTTCTGCATGTATTCATCAGTTGTGCATGACAAGATCAATCACTTTCATTCAAACTGCAGTATCTCTATCCTTTCCCCTTCACTTAGTTTCACAGTTATGCTGCATAGCTAAAGTATTTTGCTTGCTTTTTTTGCATTTGTTAATTCATGTGTTTTGGTCATTTATTCCAGTCAAATCCCAAGTAACAATCTTCAGTATGCTCCTGTCATCACAACAGGGACTTATGCATATTGACTTCTACTGTTGATCTTAGTTGTTGTCAATCAAGATAATACCACTAAAATAAAGTGCAGACTATGTTACTATCTTTGGTCACATTCATGCCTCAAGCTTATGTGGTGCCGGTTTTAAGATTTTCAGACTGGATATTGAAGAGGTGTTCACAGAGGGGGAAAAGCCAGGACAATTATAATTAATACAAATTGATCAATGAAGTCTCATAATATCATAGATATCCTATCCCAGTCAGCCACAGTGAGCTGGAGTAGCAGCAAGAAATTCCATGGAATCAACTTAAAAAATAATGCAATTTTTACAGCCCTTCAAACTCCTCTCCCCCTTGCTTATTTTAGAAAGGGAAGGTTACATATTAATGAGGATTACCTATATTTTTAGGTTTCTAACAGTTATTAGTTGCCTAGTTAAGAAAAGGTGGGGAATGATTATTTAATTGGAGTTAGAATGGGAACTTTGTTATCTGACAGTTTGTGAAAGTAAATAGGGAAGTTTGTCTAGGCAGCCCTTTTCCTTGTATTATGTGAAACATTCAGGTCATTCACAGGACATGGTGCTGATGTTAAGAACAGTACCAGAGTAGAGTAGAGTAGAGTAGAGTAGAGTAGAGTAGAGTAGAATAGAATAGAATAGAATAGAATAGAATAGAATAGAATAGAATAGAATAGAATAGAATAGAATAGAACAGTTTATTGGCCAAGTGTGATTAGACACACAAGGAATTTGTCTCTGATGCAGAAGCTGTCACTGTACATGCAAAGCAACAGAGTAATAATAATCATAATTCCAATACCAATAAGAGGGGGTAGTAAAGAAGATGAGAAGGATAATAATACTACAGCCATACAACATGGGTAAATTTACTTAGACATAAGACAATACTGTGAGGATTTTGTGTTCAGCAGAGTGATGGCACGAGGGAAAAAACTGTTCCTGTGTCTAGTTTTGGCAAGTAATGCCCTATAGGGGCATCCTGAGAGGAAGAGTTGAAACAGTTTAAATCCAGGATGTATTGTAAGGGGTCTGTAGATATTTTCTCTATAGATTTTTTTAATGTGTTGTAGCACATTTTGTCCGGTATGCTTACAAGATCAACCTTACCAGTTTTGCATAGATAATATAGCAACTAAAATAAACAGAAAACCCCTTTTAAAGCAAAATGTTAAGTTTATTTTTCGTAATCAGTACTTTAATCATTATTTTGGCTCTTCTGGCATGCTGCCTTTATTTAAATCATGTCTAGAATTAGAAATGTTGGTATGGTTTCAGTGTTAGCTTTAGGCTATTCATAATCATAAGAAAAAATCTATTTGTATCATTAATTCAGAGGTCTTTAGCTTCAGTTTTGTCCCAAAGGGCATAACAGTATGCTGGAAAAATGGTGTATTTATAACATAAAATGAATTGAAAAGTAATACTTTCATGAGCCCTGCTGACTGAAAGCAGATATATTTTAAAACCTTTGAAGGAGGTTATGCACTCAGGAAATTACAGTCCTGATTAAAAGAAACAATTGAATTATCAGTTTAAGAAATGCATTATGAATTATGCAATAAGTGCTGTGATATTTACTCTTCTGCTCCAACAAATAAGTTTCTTGGAAAAAATAAAAACCTTCTAGGTCCACGGTGGCGAACCTATGGCACGCATGCCACAGGTGGCATGCAGAGCCCTCTCTGTGGGCATGCACGCTGTCGCCCCAGTCCTAGGCCTTCAGTCCCATTCATGAGCAACCTGCATCAATACCCGCGCAGGGTAAGGTTGTCGTGCCCCCCCCCACCTACCTAAGCATTTTTTTACTTTCAGCTGCATTCTAGTTCTCTGTTCACTTCTCAGCCTTCGCTGCATGTTTGTAGGACTATTGGTAAAAAAACCCGTTCCATCAGACTTTCTAACTTTTCGCAAGATCTCAAGAAGTTAGAAAGTCTGGTGGAACTTTTTTTTTACCAATAGTCCCACAAACACGCAGCAAAGGCTGAGAAGCAAACAGAGAAACGGAATGCAGCTATCAAGCCCCGTTGGCTCGATGCTGATGGGAGGGGGAGGGGGACAAGGATATTGCCTGGGAGGAGGCCAACGACCAACCCAATGGTGACAGCCCTTACCTGGACCTGGACTGGCTGAGCATGGTGGCATGGTCGTCGGTTTGCGGTGAGTTTCTGGAAAGATTTGCGACAGAGGTCGGTGTGACGCGCAAGGTGGCAAACAGCCATGTTGTGCCGAAACCAGCCGTTTGCCGCCTCCTGCCCAATGCCGCTGCCATGAGGCCATGGAACAAGCCAAGTGGCAGTAAGAAACCAGTATACCGGTTCCTTACCTCTGCCAGCTTGTTCCACAGCCTCATGGCAGCGGCATTGGGTGCGACGCACGAGCTGGCAAATAGCTATGGCCAGAAGATGTAAACAGCCACATTGCGCCAAAACCCGCCGTTTGTCGCCTCCTGCCCAATGCCATTGCCATGAGGCCGTGGAATAAGCCGGGAGGCAATAAGAAACTGGTATACCGATTCCTTACCTCTGCCCAGCTTGTTCCGCAGCCTCGTGGCAGCGGCATTGGGTGCGATGCACAAGGTGGCAAATGGCCACAGCCGGTGGCAAACAGTTACATCACACCGAAACCGAGGGGCCGACAGGCTGTGGCTACTGATGGACACAGTTGGCCCCCATGCGCTCGCTGTGTGCGAGGGCTGGTGGTGTCAGGCAGCAGCCGCCCTGGCCCCTGCCTCACCTTGTCTTGCCCTGCGGCAATGGCACCCTTGTCCTGCCCCCTTCCTCGCCTCGCCTCACCCTGCAGGATGAGCCTCCTGCCCACCGTCCCACCTGCCAGAGACCCCCTGGATCTCCCCCATCCCTGCCCGGCCCCCACAGCAACATTGAGGTGGCCACGGCAACACTGGCCACACCCACCCAGTCTGCCATGACCACCGCAGCCACGCCCACCCAATGGACCACGGCCACTCAGACCCAGCGATACATAAGTGGGTTTTGGGTTGCAGTTTGGGCACTCGGTCTCTAAAAGGTTCGCCATCACTGTTCTAGGTTCAGTTTCAAACAAAAGGAGATTTGATAGTATATCATAGTACAATTTATTTTTTTCTTTGTTTCTGTAAGAAGAAATAAAGTTCATCCCATGGTAGAATAACATAATAAATATAAGCAAGATTGTCTTCATTATTGTAGTTGATAGTCCCACAATACCTGAAGTAATAGAGAATTCTCCAAGATGTCCTCCATCTCTCTTTGTTAGGGAGACCTTCTGGTAACATGTGCACTGCTCCCATTCTACAGTTATCTATAGTTAATTATGATCTTGTGCAATTAGCTGCAAATTAATTAAAACCAAAGATTTCTCTGTATCCAAATCTTTCTCAGATGCTAATCAAAACTTTCTGGCTTGGTGGTCCAGTTAGTGTTATTAATTTAGGTTATCCATTTAAAAGACTGATGAAAATTTTATTATTTATTAAATTTGTATGCTGTCCATCTCTCACCTAGAGGTGACTCAAAATGGCTTACAATCAATAAAACAGCATGATGAAACATTAAAACAATAAATAGTAGCAATCGCAATAGCACTTAGACTTATATACCACTTCACAGTGCTTTTTTAGCCCTCTCTAAGCGGTTTACAGAGTCAGCATATTGCCATCAACAATCCAGGACATCATTTTACCAACCTTGGAAGGATGGAAGGCTGAGTCAACCTTGAGCCTGTGAGACTTGAACTGCCAAACTTATGTCATTGAACTTATGTTAGATAACCTGAACTTATGTCATTATGTCATTAAAAATAAGAATCAACACCTTGAATTGGATATCTTTGATTTTCTGTTAAATTAACCTTTTCTCCATCATCAAGCTGAGAAAAGGCGTTCAGGTAAGACAATGCCCCTTTGAATTACTCCTAAATACAGAGTCTTATGCTGTTGTCCCTTTATTCTACTAACCTCCTTTGAAGAGTCTAAAATACTACTATTTTGATGTTTTTCTACAGGAGGCTTTAATTCTATTTGGCACAGCCTGGTTTTTTTTTACATCTTTCAGGTTCCATGCCATACCTGAGGTTTTTAAAGCATCTCTGGTATGCATAATGGGCTTACTTGATAAAAGCTACAACAAGGGCAGATTTTGTTAGAAATATCAACCCTTTTCATGACCCCTAGTCATTAGTTGTATTGTGCCAAGATATGATAAGCTCTCCTTCCATCTCCTTTCCCCTGGCCTAGAAAATGTCTCAGATGTTAAAAGCTACAACTCAAAAGGGCTATAAAGACAGATAATAGTCTATCCTACAGAGTTCGTTTAATGCTGCTATAGGTATCATTGCATGAATATGCAATGCACTTCATGGCAACCAAACTTTCCCATAGCTTCAGTACTGTAACTTTTCTTGATTTCATAAATAAGTTTTTCAACAAGTGTACATGTTGCTTTGAATCAGTCTCTAGAGACATAGACTTGCAAATGTTTATAGACATGTGCCATTTAACATGTTTATTTTCTTAGCCGTCACAGGTTAGATGATTTAATTGAGCTTGAGGAATATGCTTCCAGGACACAGAAATAAGCCTTTTTGTCACATGTTATGATATTTTTCTCATTGTGTCTTTATATGATGTATCAGTCTTACTTTATAATTTGCTTTACAAATTCATATTAAATATTAGTGTAATTGAGAAAGTCTGTATATGAAGATAATATTCTTTACACATAGACAGTATGAATATTTCCCTAGGGAAATTTGAAGTAATCCTAGTTGGAGCCTTTCAGTTCATTCACTGTAATGAGTGATATTTAATACATCATACATTCTATTAAAAACTACTGTAAATAGAGGATGATGCTCAAAATCCAAAAGGGCAAGTAAAGTTCAAGGAAATTGCAACTCTGAGCTTTCTATCCAGATGGTAGAGGAAAAGAGAAGAAAGAAATACTCAGACAAGGAGAGACATAGTGAGAGATAATCCTTGAAGTGGCAGGAAAGTTAACCCAGTATACTTGGTGCTGTCTCTTTTGCTGGTCTTTTAATGGTACCCAATCTTTTTGGCACCAGGGACCAGTTTCATGGAAGACAAGGGTTTGGTTTCAGTTTTGCTTGCTTGCCCAGCTGTGTGCTCATCTCCAACTGTGTGGCCTAGTTCCTAACAAGCCATGGATTGGTACTGCTCTGTGGCCTGGGGGTTGAGGACCCCATTTTTGAATAGTCACAATTTACATTATGAATGAATGCATGGAAATGCTAGCTAATTAGACCTGTTTAATTTTTCCCCTCATGAATATATTATCTAATTGTAGAAAGACTACTGAAACGTCCTCTCTATACAGATTGACACTATTTTAAAAAAAATCAGTGCACATCAAAGCAAAGGAATGATAGACCATTGCATTTGGTAATTTACAATTAAAGTCATTATGCTACTAAAAGATTTTGCTCTTTCATTTATTGCTGTTGCTGAATCCAAGCAATGTGTGATTATTCAGCATATGGCAGAACTGTTTCTGAAATCTTAGCTTCTTAGCAGAAGTCAAAGCTAAATAACCAACCCTGTAGAATCAAGAGAAGGTTAGATTAAAGTTACAAAACATCTGGTCACAGCCAGTATCATTCACAAGCCAGCCAAGGACCTATGTCTCAGGAATGGGATATCAGAACTGTTTGATTATGATAATTGTAATGGCAAAATGTTCTATGTATGTTTGGGTTTACGTAGCCAAAACTGCATCATTTGGGGAATACACCTCTAACTTGGATTATAAGATTTGTAGATGTCTCGATAGTTGGCATGGCTGGGACATTACCCTAGCTGGGGGCAAAGGTAATACTATTTAGTGATAGCTATCTTTGCTGAATGGCCACAGAATATTAAAAACCTTTGGGGAAACTTAAATATATGGGATGAAACTTTGTAAGAAAAAGGAAATTGATCTGACTGTAACTACTGTATTGTAAAATAGGCATGAATGTAATAAATCATCCACTACTACACAGCATCTGTTTTTGCTAATATGCTCACTCCAGAAACTGATGATATTCATATTTTGGATCAATTCATTTGGAATCAACTCTACCATTTTATATTAAGCGTATTGTATATAAATTGTATTGGCATTCTAATGTAAAATTTATTTTTAAATCTAAGCATAGCATCAAGCCCACAAAGATAATCCTAATTTTTACATTCTGCTAAAATTGTATTAAATAAAGTGTAATTTTAATAGATACTATTAAAAGGGTTGTAAACAACTTGGTATATACTGCAAGAACCTGGATAACAAAAACATTGACTTGGGTAAATCTGTCTTAATGCAAAGATTGTGGCCATGACTTGTGTAGGCCTCCATTTTGTGCAAGTGCACCACACAATCTAACATGGAAAACATCAGTTTATTCAGAAATTCCTGGAACAGAACTCTTCTACAAGTGCCTGAATTACCATATTTGGTAGCAGTGCTTAGTCCTAAATTTTGGTCAAATGTTTGTGAAGAAATTGGGAAAATCATCCGAACATTCATAATGAAAACTTGTTTTGCTAAATTGTTATCATCCCTTTAAGGGGGCATGATGCTTCAGCAGTTAAGACTGAGTTTGTCAGCTGGAAAACTCACCTGAGTACTGTGAGATGGGGTGAGCTTCCGTTATTTGCCTCAGCTCCTACCCATCTAGCAGTTGAAAAGCATGCAAATGCGAATAGATAAATAGGTACCTCTTTGGTAGGGAAGTAACATGAGCTTCGGCGTTTAGTCATGCTGGCCTCATGACCAGGAAAAATGCCTTCAGACAACCCTGGCTCCCTCAGCTAAGAAATAGAGATGAGCACTACCTCCTAGAGTTGGACATGGCTGGAGAGGAGAAACCTTTATATTTATCTTTATCATCCCTTCATAAAAATGTAGCATTTTTAAAAAAGAAAATCCAAGTCTTAGGTTCACTATTACAAAACATTTTATAATAATGGGGGGCATTATCATGGGAAATTTGCTTTGGCCAACTAATACAATAGCAAGCAAGTATAGTTTATTGAAAATGCTCATCATTTCCTAGCTATATTTCACCTATTATATTACAGCCATTTTTTTCAAATTCTATTTTTTTTTATCTTTTTTTCTTATTTTTAATTAAAAAAAACACCTATTCCAAAGCCGATGGTAAAATAAGTTAGGCTTTACTCTCATTGGAAAATTTTAATATTGCATTATGTTATTTTATATAGGTAGTTTTTTAATTTTCTTGATTCAATCTTAATGTTGGAATTTATTAAGGAAATTTTCCTTTGATCTCCTTTTCTGCTTTTTCTATCTGTGTGTGTGTGCGTGCGTGCGTGCTTGCGCACCCGCACAGTGAATTGGTCTAAGCAGTTAAATAATTTTTTCCCTTTGAAATTCTCCGGCAGTTGGTAGAGTAAATCTCTTCACATTTTTGATGTAGCAACTCTGCTTTGCAAAAGAGAGATACGGTGCAAAAGAAGGTATAATAGACTCTTAACAATCTACAGCAAAGCGAAGGAGATACAAAAGTCTTTAATGTGACCAGCTATTAGCATGTGGAGGAAAATTATATATAAGGATTATTTCCCACCGTTAACTGAGTTCCCTAAATATAAGCATTTTTAATATGTCGCCTCTTAAATATGTTCTCTTTATATCGATTTTCCCTTCACTTGGAAATTGGTTTTAAAAATGAAACTGAGGAAGAGTTAAGATATAATCCATTGGGACCAGAGGAAGAAGATGAAATAAAGAAATATAAGTTATTCATTTGAAGCATAAAATCTAAAAGCACAAAAGAGTTTGTGTAATACAGACTTCCTACCTACATGTTACTGTTTCTTCTCCCAAAGAATGACTGACTTGATTTTGATAGAAGGGTGTCATGATGTAGCCTACACATTGATGTAGGCTGTGAATAAAATTCATAGGATCCTCAGTTTTGGAAGTTAAGGAGTAAAACTGCAGGTATTGCATAACTGTTACGTTTTACGAGCCTAATCCTGGCTTGCCTTTATTATATACATTTTGCTTTATAGCCTGTCCATCTGGAACTTACAAGCCTGAAGGATCACCAGGTGGAATAAGCACCTGCATCTCATGTCCTGATGAGAGTCACACTTCTCCTCCTGGAAGTACTTCTATGGAGGACTGTATATGCAAGGAAGGTTATCGTCCTAGAGGCAAATCGTGTGAAGGTAAGCTATTTCTTAAAGAAACGTCTCAGTTAAAAATTAACATCATAAGCAATGCTTCTTACTTGAATTTGTCCACCTGGAATGCAATATGTATTTCCATGGAATCTACAAAGATGCATTTCCCTTCATATTAGAAGTGCATATGGCAAACTACAGTAACATCAAATAGTAACACGTATGTGATGATCACATAATTGCCCCCTTGCTTCTGAATATCTGGCCCAAGGATGTACATCACATCATTTCAGGATGATTTCCTCAAGTGTGTGTTGTATTGCCAATTTACATCTCCCTTGTCCCTTGCAAATGCTCATAGTTTCCGATGTCCATGGCTATACATTGTACAGAAGGAGCGGACAAAAATTATTTTAGGCAGTTTTCTTTTCATTTGTTGCACTATTTTTAAGGCACCTTCAGGAGCTTTCCAAGAACTTCAAGATTTTAGGCACACACTTTCAATGCCCTTTGAAATGCAAAAAGACATGAATGAAATTGAAGTAACATGACATGGGCAACCAATGGCTATTGATTGTAAGATAGTATAAAGAATTTTTTTTTCAATTTTTGTTTTCTATAATCAGTTTAGGAATAACACGAAGGACAATAAAGTTACAGTCTTTAAGTTAAGTGAATATCTTAAAGGAGATATTTAATATCTGGAAGAAACACCTATTGAACTCATTGTATTTCTGAAGTTCTGAATACAGGTAGTCCTTGACCTACAACAGTTCGTTTAGTGATTGTTCAAAGTTACAATGGCACTGAAAAAAGTGACTTATGACCATTTTTTTACACTTATGACCCTTGCAGCATCCCCATGGTGATATGATCAAAATTTAAATGCTTGGCAACTGACTTATATTTATGACGGTTACAGTATCCCAGGGTCATGTGATCACCTTTTGTGACCTCCTGACAAGCAAAGTCAATGGGGAATCCAGATTCACTTAACAACGGTGTGGCTAACTTAACAACTGCAATGATTCACTTAAATAACTGGCATGAAAGATAGCAAAAATTCTTTCATTTAATAAATGTCTCACTTAGCAATAGAAATTTTGGGCTCAATTGTGGTCGTAAGTTGAGGACTACCTGTACAATATTGGGTTGTGTTGTGAATCATTATAACCGTTTCCTTACTGTTGTGTATATCCTAATTAGTGGTCCATTGCCCTGAGCTGCACCCTCCAGAAAATGGCTATTTTATCCAGAATGTCTGCAATAATTACTTCAATGCTGCTTGTGGAATCCGATGTAAAACAGGATTTGATCTCGTTGGAAGTAGCATACGACTTTGCCAGCCAAATGGTGCATGGTCTGGTTCAGAGACAACTTGCCGAGGTAGGAAATTTTATCCTGGAAAAACAGTTGCCTCTCTGTTGTTGGGTTGGCCTTTTAAAAAACTTTAAAAACTTTCGAGTTGGGAAGAAGATGCTGTTTTGTGTCTTATTTGCTTAGTATACTACTTCATTCGTGCATGCAGTAGAATTGATATGGAATATAAAATATCAAGTTTCATTCATATGCAATGAATCACATTTAGATTACTACTTTTTATGCATATGTTTTATGCATATGATGTTTGAATACAACTTTAAAGTTATATCAACAAGTGACCAGGGAAAAATTCTGGACAGCTTAGGAAATACCTTATGTGATTGGTTACTTCTCCCCAAAGGACTGCTTCAGAGGGAAATACCAACCAGTTATCTTAACTGCACTAGGGCTAGAATCAGGATCATTAATCTTCTATACTTTGTATGGTTAGGTTAATATTGTACATTCATTTTCACATCTCTCAATATATTTGAAGTATGAAGAATTTTGGAAAACACCTTTTAGTGTATTTGTTCGGAAGGGTTTGCTTGTCTGTGCCCCAACTTATATTAATTTTACATTGAGCTCTGGGCAAGGAAATTGCCTACTATGATTTAAACGAAGGAGTGTATTTGTTCATTTTATTTTTTTGACATGTGAATTAATCAGAGTGTAAACATTCAATAGGAAATTGAAAATACTGCTTGTGCCAATAATCCTCCCTCCATGTATTATAACCAATACTTCCAAAATCTGAATATATACAAAACATTAATCAACAAATATAGGCAGTTGTCATTCTTTTAGAAGTAGATTCAGCAGTACAAAGACAGCAGTTGCACAGAGAACTCAAGACAGGGACTTATATTCTTCTTTATTGGCTATAGCAAAACTATTTTCAGAAGATATTCACAAGATCCTGGCTTCTACCCAATGTTGTGTTTCTTCTTCAGTTTCTCTCCTAGAGACAATTTTCCTCTAACTCTCCTTCACTTCCTCCCTCTTCACTTCTTCTCCCTCCTTCATTTCCAAGATTACCAAGAGAGAATAAAAAGAAAGAGCATGCCCAATTTACCAATGAGTGTGCTCAGTGCTGCTCATCTCCTTTCCTTGGATTCACTCAGCCAATCATTGTCTATGTTTTCCATTTTTGGGGGGCAAAGAAAACCTCTCTTGGAAGTCTTCTGCCCAAACTTTCCCCAGAGGCCAGGGCTTCACCAAAGAGGTATGATCCGTACTAACTCTTCTCCTTCTTTCCCATCTTGGGTCTTGGATAAAGATGACCTTTCTGGGATTATGCTTCTCTGTGTCTTCAGGGAAGACATCCATTGACTTTTCTTCTCTGTCTCCAACCAGGAACCAATCACTGCTTCACGTACTCACATTGACTCTCTACAAGCATTCCCTTCTACAATAATCTTTGTACTTCTCATTTTCTTCCTCATTTCTCCCGTTTTTTTTTTTCTCCGTTTTTGAGTAGACTGGAAACTGTAAACCTCAAAACCTATACCCAAGGATAGACCAATGGGGATGCTGTCTGCCTCTGCCCCACGACGGTACTGACTAGTAATCAGGTCAATTCACTGGCCTTTGTGACAGTCAAGGCTCAAATTGAGCTGCTTCTCTCTTCTCTCTCAGTTTGCTGACTCACAGCAGCACAACACAGGCCATCTGCCGCAACATCCTTATTAAAAAGAATGTTTAAAAACTTTATGGAAATCATTGTCAATCATTAACATTGCAATGTTTTTCTATATTACTGATTCTTCCTTTATTAACTTTAATAGGGGGGGTTTCTCCCAAACTACCATGTTTAATTATTTACTAAATAATAGACCTGTCAAGTAAAACAATGTGCAGTATATTTACGAGTAAATATGTATACACAACTATTTAGAGGACATGTCTCTTAACATTATATTGTAATAAATAATGGATTCAGACAAAATTGCAATCACTACTGACTTGGTCTATCTTACGTTTTTTTTAGTAGTGCCTTTAAGTCAATCTTGATTCCTAACAACTGCCTGGACTAGTCTCTGAGGTTTGTTGGTGACATTTTCGGAAGTAGTTTGCCATTGCCTTCTTCCTGGGGCTGAGAGAAAGTGGCTGGTTCAAAGACACCCAGCTGGCTTTATGCCTAAGACAGAACTTGCAATCTCCTGGTTTCTAGCCCAGTGCTTTTAACCACTTCTGTATTCCAAACTGGCTATACCTTACCTTACTTTCTGAGGTTTATAGGATGTTCCAAATGTAAGCTACCCTGATGCTCACATTCCATACTATAATTCAATTGAAACCTAATAGAGGGGTAGAACTCTATTACTATAGGGTTCTATAGGGCAGAACTAATACTAGTACATAATGTCACAGGGACCATATCTCAAGATAGTTAGAAATCTAATCCCCATCCCATCCGCCAAGGCCTTTCAGAAGAGCCAAGTCTTTATGGCCTTTTGGAATCCTAGCAGAATTGGAACTATTTTGATACCTTATGATATACTGCTCTGGGTGGGGAAGGGCTGGAGCAGAGAAGGTCCCTTCCTGTAGTCTCCTGATAATAGTGTTCCTTTGAGACGGGTCCCTGTGGCAAGACTTCCCTTCCAGATCTTATTAGGCAGACAGACTCAGTTCGGTTTTGTAGCTACCCAAGTGTATCCATTAAACTGCATTTCACTTCACTGTATTTTCTTCTCATTTGTTGTTTGAGTTAATGGAAATGAGTTGGTAAAAGATGTCATATGTTTTGGCTTTAACAGCTAGCGCCTAATGCTCTTGCTTCTTTATTCCATTAATTGCCCTGGCAGAGTCTGAAAGATAACCAGTTTTATCCTCTCTGATCTTGGTTTTCCAACAGTATGTACAGTTTTTAGTACTGTTATTCTCAACTTTAGAACGTGGCTCTTCTCCACTTATACATTAATAGAGCATGTTTTGAGCAAATGGGATATCAAAGGAAAAGTTTATAGACCATCACATTAATCTCAACAAAAGCCTTTGTCCCAGATTTTGATCATGTACGTTATGAAAGGAAAGAAAAATATGAATTTCTTCAGGCAATACTAGACTGCTTTGTTGAATTTATATAATGTATTTATTTATTTATTTATTTATTTAATGAGACTTATATACTGCTTTAAGCGCAAGCACTCTCTAAGTGGTGTACACCAGTAAGCAATGTATATATATATTTACATTGCCCCCAACAATCTGGATCCTCATTTTACCTACCCCGGAAGAATGGAAGGCTGAGTCAACCTTGAGCCGGTGAGATTTGAACCGCTGACCTGCTGAACACAGTCAGCTAAAGTGGCCTGCAGTACTGCACTCTAACTGCTGCGCCACCTCGGCTCATAATTCCATTTGGTATGCTCTTTTAGCAAAATATGGCACATGTATGTCACTAAGCACTACTTAGCGTGCAGCTAAAGAACACACAACAAAGGCCAGGCAAAACTCTGACCAAGAAGTTAGCAACTGGTCATTGTTTTACACATGCACTTACTCATTGCATTGTGGAAATACTTCAGAAAAGATGCTTGGTAGAACATGGGTTCATGATGCACTTCTTTCTGGAGCTTTAAAGCAGCCATGTGTTTTCCCAGGTTGCCGCAATAGTTCAGAGCCATCCCTGTATACTCAAAGTGAAATGGCTGAGTGTGCATATGCACTCAGAGATAATTGGGAACACAGCAGCCGTCTGTCTGATCCTGGGAAGATGATTTAAGCAAATTCACAGTGAGGCTCCTAAGTTTTTGCTGTATGTGTACATGTGCAAATGCTATAACCCTGCTTGTATTACATACCTGAAATACTGATGTGAATATGCTATAAGCAGAATACCCACTATAGTGAAAGTAAATTAACTAGGATAATAAGATTCACAATATAGAAAATAGATGGAAGAGCATGGAAATTATTTTAAGAGTCCTTTGTGTATTGTGAAATCCACAAGGTGGTTTTCATTTAGTTTCTCTGGGAAGATGATTCTTTGACAAATGAGATAGAGTTCCAATCACTGCTGAAGCCAGGTACGGGAGTTGTAGAGAGCCATTGTACTTTCAAATATTGAGCATCTGCCTGGATTTCATGCCTACTTGCTTTTGTTAGTGCTCTGTCATTGACACATCTTTGAGCTGTCACTAGTTCATTTACTGTAAAGCTGATTGCAAGTTTGGCACATGGAGGTTCTTTCTGCTCACTTTGGCAGTTCTCAAAAAAAACAAATTCCTCTGTTTCTTTCATAACACTTTTTGTAATATTTTGTCTCTGTTGCAACATGGTAGAAATTATGCATCGTCATCTTACATCAGATTTTTCTTAAATCCTGATTTCTGAAACCCCTTATTCATATGAAAAAAAAACCATTCTATTTTGAAATAATAGTGAAAAAGGTATACCTGTTAAGAAGTCAATAATGAGTGATTTTCCAGAAAAATCTTTATAAAGTATTTCAGGACATTCTTCAGCCATTTGGGAGTGGGGAGAGAATAAACTCCAGTGATGCTTTAAGCAGGTATTCTTGAGCTGAGGTTTGACTAGTTGCTGCTTATGTTCCTGGCACTATGAGGCTCTTTTTTTATATGATGTATATTAAAATAAAATTGCCTGGTTTCTAAACTCTTATATTTTTAAAAAAAGAAGCTTGAAGTTTGCTTTTTATGACATTTCTTGGACCTAGGGGCTGACTCTACTTCGAAGAGCCAGGATATGGGTTTTGAACTGTCCTCTTTCATTTCAGAATTAAAAGATGCCTCTTTCAAAAGTATATGAGAGAACATTTGCCACAAATTTATATGAGACAAAAGTCAGTTTAACTATTTTTATCATCTCCCCAAAGAGTGAAGTGCCAAGTACTGTACAAGGAAGGCTAATTTAAAAAAAAACTTAAGATAGCAGAACTAGAGAGAAAGAGGGAGAGGGAGAGGGAGGGAGAAAGAAAGGGTGTGAGTAAAAATAGGTAAAAGAGTTTGCATTTCCCCTCGCCCCCTAATATTCCAGTATAGATGGAGATAGTTAAAGAGGAAACGTAGTGGGAAAAAAGGTGAAGATTTGTTTTTACTGTCCAGGATCTGAGGTGTGAGAGTAATACTCCAAGGTAAGATACTTGTCCTGCAAGGCAGTCTGATATTTCCAGGATAATATATAGCTAAAATTCTCTATTGCAGTTGTTATCCTGTGAATATCTCCCAAGATTAGAGATCTATTGGAGTTGAAGATATAATATTCCAATCTGCACTCTACATCTGTTGCATGTAGTTTAACTGAGGAGTGTGTGTATATTTACACAAAAGATGGACATGATATATATCTTACTCAGCTTACTCTTAGTATCACTTACTCTTACTAAAAATGCTTACACATGTATTTTAACCTCTGCAGTTCGCACATGCCCCAAACTCTCAACCCCTCAAAATGGCCATATTAATTGCTCATTAAGTGAGATCTCTTATAAGACGGTGTGCTTATTCACTTGCAACGAAGGCTACGAACTGGAAGGCCACACCAAACTTACCTGTCAAGGCAACTCTCAGTGGGATGGGAAGGAACCAAAATGTGTTGGTATGTTTCAAATGCACAATGTATATCTTTAGTTCCCTTTATTTTTTAACAAAATTTGTTTGGTTGCTGGTTCTATATAATTTACCATACAGTCTTCAGCAGCCTTCCTTTATGTCCTTCCACATCACTTTTTTTAAAAATGTATTACGTAGGGTACATGTTGGTATGAGAGAACTGTGGATGCTTGTTATACTGTATAAGTCAGAAGGGAAAAAAAATCTGATTTTAAACTTCCAGTACCCCAGAGAGGAACTTTCAAGACATAATTGCTGGTTATTGTATGATAAAAACATAAAAATTATAACAAGTTAGAATGATCAATATTGATTTTCTCTTACACTTCATATAAAACATTTACTCAAGTTTTCATATAAATATTTGCATTTGTAAGGGGGCCCAATGCTGATGCTGAGCTTGTCAGCTGGAAAGCTGACAGCCTGCGTTCAATACCTGAGCACTGCACAACAGGGTGAGCTCCTGTTACTTGCCCCAGCTCCTGCCCACCTAGCAGTTAGAAAGCATGCAAATGCGAGTAGATAAATAGGTACCACTTTGGTGGGACGGTTCTGTGCGCCTTGGCATATAGTCTTGCTGGCCACTTGAACTGTCTTCAGACAATGCTGGCTCCTTCTGCTAAGAAAATGAGATGAGCACCATCCCTTAGAGTCAGACATGCCTGGACAGGGGAAACCTTTACATTACCTATATGAAATGTGTTTTCAATTTATGCATGTTGACAAAATGTACTTCCTTTTTTCTAGAGTTGCGTTGTCCTGCCTTCCAAAAACCAAAAGGTGTTATTGTTCACCCTTATATTTGTGGGCTTGAACAATCAAAATATGGAACTATGTGCAGGCTCAGTTGTCCAAATGGATTCCTTTTGTCTGGTGTAACAGAAGAACTGAGGTGTTTACGCACTGGAAAATGGAGTGAAAATGTGCAGTTAGCTTTTTGTAAAGGTATGGATTTTGATAATAATTTGCTCTGGTTAAAAGAGAAGAGTTTTAAAAATGTCTTGAAGAAAGGTATAATAATAATGTCAAGATTAGAGAAGCCAAGATTGAGATAATTAGCAATAGTACTGTATTACCAATAAAAAAATCTTTTTGTGTGTGTGTGTGTGTACATGTTAAGGGAATGGAGGATATGGAAATAGTTTGAACATTTCATAACCTATATTTTGGTTCTGATTTCAGATACCTTTGTTTTTATTATGTTGGTGGTTTGAAATGAACTTGCATTGTTATTTGAGGGAGAGAAAACTAAACTGGATAAAGCCAGATACAATAGAAATAAAACTTTATCTGTATACAGTATAAATATTGGCCTGAAATTATAGCTTTGTAGTAGCACTGTTTATTTCAGCTAAAAGCTAACACAAATTTATGAGACCTACGTCTGGCATGTAACACAAATGATATTTTTCAATGCCCCAGTTACAGGATGAATGATGTGACTTCCATCTTCCCTTTTTAGCTTTAGCTGTGGTAAAATGTTACATTTGTAATAGGCTTAATCCTAGACATCATTACTCTTTTGGCCTATTTGAAGTAGCATTTCGCAGGTATTAACACAAAACCACAATTCAGTTTGAATGCACTAACTTCTCTGATGGATGTGGCCTTGCAGAATTGCAGAGAAATTTAATACAGGTGTTATATATTAATTAAAATCCACAGTAGTGGGATAATTAATGGACTTACTTGGCTTAAGGCAGTTATATATATTCTAGACCTTATCTATTCTGCACAAGTCTTCATTATCCAGTGGTTTCCTGGCAGGTGGCATGTTGCTACTTATTTTATTTGCCCAGTTTCTTGAGCCTTTTAGAGAGGTGTTTTTCAACCTTGGCAACTGTAAGATGTGCGGACTTCAACTCCCAGAATTCCCCAGCCAGCACTTGAAGTCCTTACATCTTAAAGTTACCCAATATAAAAAAACATTATTTTACAGCATGATCCATTCTTCATCTTATAGACTTTAACACTTCTTCATAGCTCTCTGTTGGCTTCCATTTCTTCTTCACATTCCCCATTATATCCTAACCCTGGTTCCTTTGGTGTTAATTTTATTTTGTTTAGTCTTTCTTCAGTATTCTGTGCTTCATGGCCCTTTACAGCAGTGGTCTCCAATCTTTCTGGCACCAGATTCATGGAAGACAATTTTTTGCACAAACAGGGAGGGAAGGTTTCACACGCAACCTAGATCCCGTGCATATGTGGATGAAGTTTTGCTCGCTCGCCCATCGCTTACATAGCCCAATTCCTAACAGGCCACAGACTGATAATGGTCTGGAGCCCAGGTGTTAGTATTGCTTTGCAGGGCTTTCTCATCTCTCAGAATTTCTTCCCAGTTCTTTATCATTGGATATTTGGGTTAAACAAGCATCCATTTTAAATAGACAATCTGAATCGGGACAAATGTTCTTGGGGCAATTCAAGAATGAAGGAAAATCCAAGAAGTTAAGCCATTTATCAACATTTTTGCCACAAGCACAATGCAGCTTCAATTAAATTGATGTTTTTCTTTTTTTGACTAGAGAAATTATGAATTTTGTGTTGTGATGCAATTCGATTTTAGAACTATAGTGAATTATGTGATTACTGTGTGTTCTTGCCTAATTGAAATAGAGATCGTTAATATAATAATAGCTCATTCTTAAAAGTCTGAATGCCAGATAAAGACTTTATTTAATGGCTGATAATATTGTTGATGTGTTCTAAAATTTAAGAAGTAATCCCAAGCAAAATCTGGTTATTTCTAATTACTGTAAGGCAGAGATGTCAAACTCACGACGTCACATGATGTTGTGCGATGTATCAGAGCCTTTTCTCCATTGCCGGCAATGGGGTGGGTGCGGTTTCCTGGTAACACATCCAGCCCATGGGCCGGCAGTTTGACACCCCTGCTGTAAGGTGATCTTACATCTTAAAACTTAAAATGCAAATCCTATACCTATTTTTGTAAATATCTTAGATTGTAGGATTTATTTGTTTATTTATTTTAGAAAATTTATATAACTGCCTACTCACTCACAGTTACTCTAGGCAGATACTTGCTGATTGTCATGAAATTGATAATTTATAAACAATTGCTGCTTGTAGATGTAATTCTCTCTTCTGTAAGCAAACAAAATGTTATTGACATATGATTAAAAAGTACAAGGACTGCTCTTACGTTAAAATAGAAAATAAGGCATCTGAATTTCAGAAAGCTCTGTTCGGGTTATGAATAATTAGCTCAGTATACTATGTGTAGAATTTTAAAATTCTTTCATTTCAAGTTTCATTTCAATGCCTTTCAATAGATCATTTTTCTAAAATAGTTGAACATGCTTTTTAATTCACATGCTCAAATTTGTCCTTTATATTGTATGCAGACATTGAAGCTCCATATATTAGCTGTCCAAATGATATTGAAACATCAACTCTAGAAAACCAGAATTCAGCAAATATTAGCTGGCAGATTCCAGATGCAGTTGATAATTCTAAAGAGGAGGTGAGCAAACATTAGAATGCAAACTATGTTTTGCATCAGCATGTATGTTAGTCATTATTGAAATAACACAAATAGCACTTCCATAAATTACTACATTAATTTCAAATGATGATGGAGATGATTAAGCCAACATTTTCCTTTTTTTGCTCTTGATCTGAGTCATTTGTGAATTTTATAGTTCATCAGTACAAAAGGATAATGAAAGAACAAGAGAATTGTTTTATTTTTTGTTGAAAAAGTGTTTTTTGTGTATGTGTTTGTTGCTAAATAAAATAGCTGCATGGATTTGCTTCACCAATGTAGATGGGCAAGTAGTTTGCCTCCATCATTCTTAAATGCAAGTTGCATGTATTTTATATAGCATTCAAATTGCTTTTTAATCAACGTGCTACAGTTTTTCATGGAGTATTGCAACATTGTCACCAAAGATCATCTTTGAATTAAGGAGGACCTGAAAGCATTTGCAAGGAAGAAATCCATGCTTAATCTTATTTTCTTCTTCTTTGACAACAGAGATCACTAGTTCCTGATATTTAAGTTTAGTCTTTGCTAAGAATTTACCACAGTATTTCATCTAAGACTGATTCTGTTACAGGTGCTAGTTCAGGTTACTCCAGCCTTTATACCACCCTATCTTTTCCCAATTGGAGAAGTTGACATTACATATACAGCAACTGACAGAGCTGGCAATGAGGCAAGCTGCTCTTTCAAGATCAAAGTGATTGGTGAGTGCTATTGAGAATATATATATATACGGCTTAGTATCTTAGATTAAATTTGATGACCAACCCGCCACCCCACCCTAGCACTGATTAAATAGTCATACCTGAAAACAGCCCAGTCTTGCATTTTGTTGTGTCTGCAAGGAAATAAACTTCCCGTTTTGTAAGCATCCTGTCAGTATGCAAAACTACCTTAGGTCGAAAGCTGTTATTAATATACTCATGGAAAAATATTTTTTCCTTTTAAGAACAGTGAAGCTAAAAATCTTTCTTTAGAAAGAGTCTTTAAACTGGTTCAAATACAGCAGCCAGGTGCCAACAATGGAATTCTGCTCTTCTTTCAATTGAATTAGTTAACCTTTGTTTTTTTAAAAAAAAATCCAGGTGTGTTTCTTGCTTTAAGAACATTTCATATAAATAAGCCCTGACTTTAGAATTGCTGCAGGAGTTCTGCATATTGTGTTATATGCATATTTTACAAGTAGTCCTTGACTTGCAACTATTCATTCATCAACCGTTTAAAGTTAAAACAGCACTAAAAAAAGTAACTCATGACCACATGAGCATGGGGTCAAAATTCAGCCATTTGGCAACTAGCATGTACAGCATTTACGACAGTCAAAGTGCAGCATCCTGAGGTTATATGATTGTCATTTGTGACTTCCCAGCTGGCTTCTGACAAGCAAAGTCAATGGGGAAGCTGGATTCACTGAACTACATAGTTCACTTAGCAGTGGTAGCTATTTGCTTAGCAAGTGTGGTGAAAGAGGTCATAAAATTCAGGCATGACTCTCTTATGCTTGCTTAAGAAATTCTGCTCCCGCCTGTCATCGTAAGTCAAGGATTATCTCTATTATATTCTTGGACCATGAGGAAGGTTAAGAATTATAGACAGGTCTGCCTTGGATATAAGGTCAAAATTTGCATTTTGATAAAACAATGATGGATAACGTTTTGGTAAGACCTCCCCCACTTGTTTAGAAACTTGATGAACTTTAATGATTAAGAAGATTATGTTAAATCAAATACTGGACTTGCACATGTAAGCTTAAAGGAGCACTTTCATTATATTGGTGCTTACACTATTGTCTCAAAATGGCAGGAAATCCTGCTGATTTTCTGCAGTTGTAGTTGACTTTATAGTTCCCAGAGTCTGGGGGTTCTCTTGTGCCTCAGATTTTTTTTACTGTTACAACAGATATTTTATATATATTCCTTTTGCTATTTTAAAGATACTACCGTATCTGATAATTTATATTGTTATCATTTATTTTGTATTTACTTAAGCCCCAGGCCCCTGCAGTTCTCAGTCTTTTGTTTAGGGTAAAGCAGTTATGTCTTTTTTTTTTTTAGGTTTTTATGAATAAGTCCTTTAAAATAATAGTGGGACATCTATGGGCTGTTGACCTCCTATAGGAAAAGTATTCTGGCCATGTTTTATCTGCAGTACAGCTCCATAATTGCACACTGTTAAAGCACTATGCTGATTCTTATCAGGCGAATAGTGCTATTGAATACATATGTCTGAAGTTAAAAGCTTGCCTCTGCAAACATCCATTAACTTCATGGAGCTTCTTTCCAGGGTACATACGCTTAAGATCAACTGTGCTCTGCATAGTGTCTGATAGTTGAGGGCTTGTGGAGAACAGATAAATATCTGTTGTGATGGAAGCTGTATAGCAAGCTCTTTAAATGTTCTTAAACATGATCTAAATATCCATGCTGCATGCATACTGATATGAAAATGTTTACGTTCTACTCAAGTCTAAAAGGAGAAACTATTTCAAACTTGTATAGAAAATCAATTTGACTTTCTCTTTCCTTCTTTCTTTCTTTCTTCTTTCTTTCTTTCTTTCTTTCTTTCTTTCTTTCTTTCTTTCTTTCTTAATTTCTGATTCAATGTTCTTTATAATTTCAAATATTCAGACATTGAACCCCCAGTAATTGATCAATGCAGATCTCCACCACCAGTTCAAATCACTGAGAAGAATCACAGAGTAATGTGGGATGAGCCCCAGTTTTCAGATAATTCGGGTGAGTGACTCTTTTTTCATAGGTTTGGGTTTTTTCCTACCTATTTGGAGGATTTGGATTCCATTTGGATGAATTTTGATAATCAGGTTGAAGTGTTCCTGTAGGAAATGCTATCATCTTAGGATGAAGCTAAGAAATTGCATCTTTTTAAAACTTGTATTCTACCTAACGTGAATTAAAATAGAACATTCAGGATATTTTAAGTACAAATGTTTAAAGTGCATTAATGTTTGAAACACATTAAAGGATTGCCAGGTAACATTAATAAAAATAATAAGATTTTTCCATTACTTTGCTATTTAGAGCTTATTTAAAATATTTATATAGAGTTTATTAAAAATATTTAATATTTTTATTGCGAAACTTAATCATTTATTATGCTCTGCAAAATGCAATGTACATTTATAATGTAGAAGACTAGAACAAGTTGTTTTATTCATTGTATTGTCCTGGTAAATAAAAAGAATTTGAGGACTGATTAAATCATATTAAGGCTGAGATATACAAAGGCATTAATACCTAATAGAATGAATTATATAAAATCAGATTGCGTAGTCTGTAAACTATATTTCAGAAGCATGTAGTTTTGAAAAATATTGGAAATGAAATGACATCTTTTCCCTGTTCTGACTATTTCAGGATCTGCCTTAATAATAACTAAAACTCACTCACCTGGAGATCTCTTTCCCAAAGGAGAAACATTGGTTGAATATACAGCCACTGACTTGGCTGGAAATAATAGGACCTGTGAGATTAACATTATCATAAGAGGTTTGTTTTTTATGTGTTTATACTTCAGATGATTTGTATTATTGAAGAGCACTAAAGAATACTCCTCCTCTGAATTCTGATTTTGGAATTCCAAATTATCCAATCTTACATCCAGAGAAGATCCAATTAATTTACAAGCTCTCCATTACACTAGCTTTATTCTTTTTTAAAGAAAACTTAATTTTATACAGAGTATTCTGTATATATAAATACAACAGTTTTTGGTTTCTTAGATTTTGTAATGTCAGCATATGTGCAAATTGAGCAAAAATTTTGTTTTGTTTTTTTAATGGAGTGACTTATAAATGAGACAGACTGGAAAAATACACTCACTTCTAGTACGCCATAGGTTCGCTATGCGGCAGGAGGAGGAACCATGCAAACTTTAATCTGAACATCTTATTTTTCAGGTTCTCCTTGTGAAATTCCCTTTACTCCGCTGAATGGTGGTTTTAAATGCACTGAAAATGAGTCAGGAGTTAATTGCACATTATTTTGCATGGAGGGCTATGATTTCACAACAGGTTCCAATGAAAATTATTACTGTGCCTATGCAGATGATATCTGGAATCCTCCCTATTCTAATCAGTGGCCTGACTGTTCTTGTAAGGTTTATCTATTCTTCTTTCTTAAAGACTTAATTTTATATAGAGTATTCTGTACATAAAACATATGTTTTGTCCTCCTAGTAGTTAAGTAATGAGAACTGAAAACAATATAATCAAACTAATAAGAACTGGATCATACACACACATATACAAAAATAGTCAGCTTTACGCCATAGCCCTATTTCTGTCCACACTGTTATCTGTTTGGTCATTGTTACAATCATTATGCACCCGTCCATCACCCATTTGTGTGTTGGTGATTCACATCTGCCTGTAACATGTCTCTATATTTTAATGTTTGAGTGATCTTAGAAATCATTGTTTTGCTGGGAGGTAGGGAAATGCAAACTACCCTAAACTTTAGTCTGGGACCTAAGTTGCTTTTTTTTTAAGTCTCTGTTAGGTGTTGTCCTACAGATGTGAATGACACTAATTGAGGGCATTTGTTTTAATGACACTTAGTTCTAGTTAACCTGGTTTATCGTGCTAGTTCCTGAGATGGAATTATTTCGATTTGAATAACTGCATTGGGGTGGTTATTAAATGGAGATTGAGGGGATTCTCCCATCCCTAGAACCATCCTTTCTTACTAACATCTCCAAAAACAGGTCCAGACATAAATCTGAATCTTTAACTATAAAGAAATATTGAAATGTCCACAAATCAGTTAAAGAAATAAATATTTTGCTACATAGTTTATTTATCTGAAAAAATGTCATATTGATTTGGATATATTTTAAAAGCAATACATATTTTGTCACTTGAGTTCCGTTAGGATTTCATTGTATGATAGGATAGGATATATGATATGGGTAGTCATCATTTGGCATCCAAAGTTGAGACAGGCAACTCAGTTGTTAAGCAAAGCAGTCATTAAGTGAAATTGCAGCTATGCTTAGGATTTTATTGTATTTGCTTTACAGATCTACCAAGCTTATAATAACAAGGATTGGTTTTATTCATCGCCATTATAACTGAATGGTCACTAAATGAAGCAGTCAGTAAACAGGGACTACCTACTGTATATTGTACCATATATTATCTGGTACCTACATTGTGATTGGGATAATCCTAGTTTGCTAATTTTTTCTTTATGCAAAAGAAACTAAAAGTAGCTTTCACTTTAATGTAATGTTTGAATTAACATAATTTAGTACAGTTCCACCTGTACATTTTGGTAACAGTATACTAATAATAATATACTGTTTTTCAGTGAATCGTTTGGCAAATCATGGTTTTAAATCCTTTGAAATGTTGTATAAAGCAGCACGATGTGATGACAAGGATCTTCTTAAAAATTTTGTGGAAGTTTTTCAAAGTGCACTTGGTAAAATGGTGAGTTTATGGTAAATCATTATAAGATCCTAATGTGACAAAAACATAAAGTGTGAACAGTAGAGGCTGTGGCATACTTAGTATATTTGAAAACTGGAGAGGATATTTTTAGCAACCTTTGCCCTTCAATGCTGAAAACCAGGTTGGTGCAGTGACTAAGACATCAGACTAGGAACCAGGAGAGTCTTGAGTTCTAGTCCTCTTTAGCCACAATGCTAGTTGAGTGATCTTGGGCCAATCATTTTTGTCAGCCATAAGAAGAAAGAACTGGCAAGCCACCTCTGAAAAATGCTTCCCAGAAAACTGCACAGGCTTGTCCAGTGGGTTTTCAGGATTTAAAATTAATTGAGAACACATTTTTTTCCCTTCTGTCTCTGCTATACCTCTGCCAAAGGGCAAGCAGCTGATTGTGCAACCCAACTTCATACCCACCAGTTGCCTCCTAGGGTCTTCAGCAACACCCTTCTGATTGCCACATCTGGGGCAGACCAAACTCCATCTGCCCCTTGGTAGACCACCCAGTAAAAAAAGACCCAATGTCTCTGATTACAGAATTAAGTAATCTGTTACTACTTTAAATAGAGAACTTCTTAATATATTAATTCATGTTCCTTGAATTATGTACTGTTTTTCCTAGCCAAACATTCTTTATTACCTTACAGTTTGTAAAGGATATTGAAACAAGGATATCTATTTCAGAAGTGAGTTAGACTATCTAAGTTAGACAAATGTCAGAAAGGTTGTGTTTTTAACTTACGTATAGAAATATGAATAGTCCTCAACTTACAAGAATTCATTTAGTCACCTTCAAAGTTACACTAGCACTGAAAGGCTGCTCAGGAATTCTGGGAGTCATAAAAGAGCCAAGGTTGCCTACCCCTGATGTAGAAAAAGCCAAAATGTATGTCATATGTTTTAGCATCAACCTAAAGATAGGCGATTGCAGACTGATCATTGTCACAGTTTTGGGTGTCAGCTTACATCTAGCATTCTGAGGCAACAGTGGAGAAGGGGGAAATCCTAGAGTGTCAACTCTGCCAAAATTCCTGAGTGTCAACTCTGCCAAAATAGGCAAAGCACACAGATGCAACGGAAACAACGCAGGGAAAAGAAAGAGAAACAATCTATCCACAATAAATTTGATTTCCAGCTTTGTGGATAAAAATATTGTGTCATATTGAGACGAGAAAGGAAGTTAAGCCAAATTCACCCAGTTGTGAATTAATTATTTTTATTACTGCTCTTTCCTTACGGGTTATAGGTTCCATCATTTTGCAGTGATGTTGATGACATTGATTGCAGACTTGAGGATTTGCCACAGAAACATTGCTTAGAATACAATTACGACTATGAAAATGGCTTTGCAATTGGTAAGTGAAGCGATTTGCCTTTTATCATTTATACACTCCGAAGAAAGAAATATTCTGCTCATTCCCTACAGTAATTCTGAATACAGGTAGTCCTCGGCTTACGACTTATAATTGAGCCCAAAATTTATGTTGTTAAATGAGACATTTGTTAAGTGAGTTTTGCCCCATTTTATGACCTTCCTTGCCACACTTGTTAAGTGAATCACTGCAGTTGATAAGTTAATAACCTGATTGTTAAATGAATCTGGCTTCCTCATTGACTTTTGTTTGTCAGAAGGTCACAAAAGGTGGGTGACATGACCTTGGGACACAGCAACGGTCATAAGTATGAACCAGTTGCCAAGCATCTGAAATTTGATCACATGAGCATGGTATGCTGCAAAGGTTGTAACTGTGAAAAACGGTCATAAGTCACTTTTTTCATTGCCATTGTAACTTTCAACGGTTACTAAGTGAATTGTTGTAAGTCGAGGACTGCCTGTATGTACTAAAGGAGGAAAAAAGAGTTAAACAGTTAACACAGCCTTCCATTATTTATTTCTTTGTTCCCTTTCTTTCTTAGAAACAGCAGTGTCCGGTCTATATTTCATTTATTTGTGTGTAATAAATACTTTACCTCTCTGCTTAACCTTTGAGGTAGGAGTTGACCTTTCTTGTCTGCATCTTATCCTCAAATTGTCAAGTCAGTAGCTGCTACTAATCCCTTATTATTCTCCTTAAAAATGCAATTGTGCTTGAACAACTGGTTTACCGTTCATAAGTGTTATTTATTTCTCTTCGGATATTTCTTTTCTCTCTCTCTCTCTTTCTATTACCAACAGGTCCTGGTGGCTGGGGTGCCATAAATCGGCTGGATTACTCTTACGATGATTTTGTTGAAGTAGATTCTGAAGAGCAGCAACCTAAATTAGCATCTGATTCTATGGATGTGGCAAATTCCCGGGTCAAAAGACACAAAAAAATGAATATGCCCATGTCAGACCACAAAATAAAGCTAATTTTTAATATCACTGGTACGAGAATCTTTTTGCCTCTTTTGTTATTAGGGAAAATGGAGTACACCTTTTTAAAATGGGGCCTATTTTGAGTGTTTTGTAAATAGAACATCCGTAGGAATTATGTCGAACACAGGTTGAAGAATTTTTCTATTCTTCTGCTTGCTTCTAAAGAGCATTATGCTGATTAATTCTGTAATGCCTCTGTCTTTGCATAAGATGATTGTTTTTTAATCCTAGCTACTGTACCCCTGCCTGACAAACGCAATGATTCTCTGGAAGTCGAAAACCAGCAGCGCCTTCTGAAAACACTAGAGAAGATCACAAATCGATTGAAAAGAACTCTCAACAAGCAACCCATGTATTCTTTTCAGTTGTCTTCCGAATTGCTTATAGCTGACACCAATTCTCTCGAAGCTGAAAAGGCTTTTCTCTTTTGCAAACCAGGCTCTGTTTTACGGGGGCGAATGTGTGGTAGGTAATTTTACTCTCAGTTAACTTAATTTAAGTTACTATGTTTAGAAGGCTATCAGGTTAGAGTCATTGCCTTGTGTCTACTTTCAAGGAGGAATCAAAGGAATCATATAATGTCAATCTTAAATTCACTGTTTATGCTATCTTATTTATTTTCACTTTGGAAAAGTTTGGCTCCTCAGCTAATTTCCTACCTCTTAAGGAAAGCTTCCTTCAACAGGAAGGGGGAGGGGTGGGAACATGTTTTTCTAAGATACTAATAAATTCTTGTACTGCATGAAGTTCCATAAATCCTCCAGAATAGTTTTGGTGGAGCCTGGAGTGATTGACATGAAGAGTTACTCAGAATTTGCTTCTTTCTCCTTCACTCGTAGAAGTATTTCATCAGTAGCACACAACTATTTGGATTTCAGCAGTTACAAATATGTTAATACGTATAGTTAATACATTTTAGGTAATCTGTAATTATCTGTTCAATCATTCATGTAGCTCGTATAGTTTTTGCACATGTAGAAACTGTGTCTGTGATGATGCAGATACAGATTACATTGCCCTCTGCAGTTTGAGAAGTAGGTCAGACATTAAACAATCATTGTTCCACAGCCAACATTTTATTCATATTTTATCTAATTAAATTCCAGTTAACTGTCCTTTGGGTACTTACTATTCTCTGGAACATCATGCATGTGAAAGTTGCTGGATTGGATCATATCAAGATGAGGAAGGTCAGCTAGAATGTAAAAATTGTCCATCTAACACCTATACTGAATATCTCCATTCCAGAAGTGTGTCAGAATGCAAAGGTAGGAAATTGTGAATCATATAATATTTCACGAATGGAGGCGAAGTTCGAAAGCTCGGAAAACAAAACTTCTAGTCCCACTGGCCAACCCAGATTGGATCCTGCATTTATTTATTTATTTATTGAGCTACTGAGGGAACCAGTGTTTTTTTTTTTCAACATGAAAACAAATGTTTATGCTTGTTTAAATTAGGTTTATTCTAGATGTTGAGAAAGAAAATTTAAATTTACACTAAAGAATGTTCTGTTTTTATAAAAATGACTCTTATTTGTTTATAAAATACCACAACTTTATAGAAAGATGTATGTGTGTGTTTGTGTGTGTGAGAGAGAGGGAGAGAGAGAGAGAGAGAGCGCACTGGATCTGATCACTGCATCTAATCGGTTGTTTTTTTCAAAAGTAGCCAGTGAGATAATCTCTGTTTCACACAAAGCACTTCAAGTTATACAGGTAGTCCTCAGCTTACAACTATTCGTTTAGCAACCATTTGAAGTTACAAAAGCACTGAAAAAAGTAACTTATAACCAGTCCTTGCACTTATGACCATCTCAGTATCCTCACAGTCACATAATGAAAGTTTGGGTACTTGGCCACTGGCATTATTTACAACAGTTGCAGCATTTTGGAGTCGTGTGATCACAATTTGGAACCTTCTGACTGGTTTCTGACAAGTAAAGTTACCTGGAAGAAGCCAAATTTGCTTAACCCAACTGGATGATTCACCGAACTACAATGGTTGGCTTAACAACAGTGACAAGAAAAATTATAAAATTGGGCACAGCTGATTTAACAATGACCTTGCTTAGCAAAAGAAATTCTAGTCTCAATAGTGGTCAAACGTTGAGGTCTGCCTGTAGGCTACAGAGAGTAAAACGCCCTTGTAACAAATACCTAATTTCTCTGAATAATCCAAAATGGAAGCAGTATATCAGATATTATCAAATAGAGAAGCAGACCTCAATCTTTTGGGCACCAGGGACCGGTTCCATGGGGAGAGGTTTATCTGCGGATAGGAGGGGGCATGGTTTCACGTACTGCCTGTATCCCATGGATGGGGTTTTGCTTGTTTGTGCAGGCCGGTTTCTGGCATACCGTGGACTGGTGTTGGTCCACGGACTGGGAGTTGGGGACTCCTGAAATAGAAGAAAACATCATTAGGGGTAATAAATTGACAATTTCTGGAAAAAAAAGCTGCAGTGGAAAGGAAAGCAATTCTTTTATTGTGATTCTATAATAAATTGCACTAGAATCAGTGTTCCTGCATAAATACATTTTATTTAAATAAGTATTTTTACAGGAATGGTCCCAAAACAGTTCAGGACAATAAAATTACCAATTGAAACACAACAGCTTCCAATATGAGTGAAATTATTAAATCAGGAAGCTAGAATGACAGACTAAAACAATAAGATCCTAATAATAATTTGCATGCTTTTCACAGTTTTTATAATTTATACTTTTTCTTCTTTCTTACCACAGTAATTATGTGGTCTTTTCAGAGGAGTTAATATATCAATTTAATTCCAATCATCCCAAAAACTTCTTTATTCTTTGTGCTTCGGATTTTTATGGTAAAGTGGTTTATGGAGTGTTCTAAACAAAACACCCAGTTTCTGCAATAAACATATCCATATTTGTGGCAGATCTTCTCTGCAAATTGTATTTTGCAAGTTAATATGCTTAGCTTGCTGTAGGCTTCTAAATCACGAGTTACACCTCATTGCAGATGCAGTTGTTCTGCATTCAATTGCTGGGTTTATTTTTGCTCTTGTTTTTTAGCTGCTTTGGAATTGATATGTATTTTTTTAAATTAGAAATTCTTAATTACCTTGTACTGTTCTCATATACTCAGCTCAGTGCAAGCCGGGAACCTCCTCTCCAAACGGCCTTGAGATCTGTGAATCGTGTCCCCTTGGCAAATATCAGCCCACCACTGGATCTAAGCACTGCATTTCTTGTCCAGAAAATATGTCAACAGTCAAAAGAGGAGCTGTGGATATGTCAGCATGTGGAGGTTTGTGACATCTAAATTCCAGGAAACAGCATGTTGCTAAATACTGTGCAGTATCTATCACTCCCATTCCCTGATCTCTGCATAACTGAAATATTTTTAAATAGTAGCATGCATTATGTCTGTAGTCTATCTTATTTATCTAGTGGACCATAATTTTCTGCACAAAGGATTTGAACTGTAGCCATACTTTAAAGAAACAATCTCCTGAGACCTCTGTTTAGACAGAGTACTTGTTTATGTTAGCAAATATTAATTTGTGGTTTCCAACAGTGTGCTGGTAACAACAGCAGATTATTTCCATATGTTATTAATGCTTTTATTTGTTTCTTGCATAATATAAACTTGGGGGAAAGTAATATTAATTTTTGCCAATTTCTGGCCAAACTTGAAAATAGTTTTGCTTGTCCTCTGAGAAATAAATCTGTTTCTTTTGCCAATGCAGAATTAGAAATATGAGGAAGGGTAGGTATAAATCTAACACATAAACAAACAGGCCACATTATTTGGCAAATATCAAGTATTTGACATTTGGTGCCGTTTTTGAGATCATATCTATGGAGATTCTCAATCATCCAGATCTTGGTTGTCTCAAGCATGCTTTTTTCCAAAAGGCAACTGGGGTTTTTTTTCCTTTGAAAACGTTTCACTTCTCATTCAAGGAGGAGAACCGAGGAAGCTTCTTGGATGAGAAGTGAAATGTTTTTAAAGTAAAGAAAGAAAAGAAAGAAAGTCCAATTGCCTTTTGGAAAAAGCAATTTTGGAGTCATAGTTTGTAACTTCAAGGTATGCAAAACATATAAAAACATGTCTATTCTCTTTTTCTGATATTTTGTCCTTCTGAAAACTAAGACTGTGGTTGTAAGATAAAAAATTTGGAACTCCCAGAGTACAAATATTTTGATTGTCTTTTTATACGATCTGTTGATTTCATTTTAGGTTAATCTTGCATTGTGTTGCAAACCTAGCGACCTTTCTGAATAAATGTATGTATGTAAGATTGGGATTTGGGAAATGTTATCTAGAGGTGACAGAGATTTGGTACAATAATGTGGTTCTGGAACATTTTAAATCCACTTGGTTGAAGCTTTCCATTGATTGAAACAGGTCTTCTTCTTTTGTGAAATAATGTTAAGATGTTACATCAAGGCATAAAGAAGATTCTGTTATGTGCTTTGCAGTTCCTTGCCCCGCTGGAGAATTCTCACGTTCTGGTTTAATGCCGTGCCATCCTTGTCCCAGAGACTATTACCAACCTGAACCAGGAAAGTCCTACTGCTTATCTTGCCCATTTTATGGAACAACAACAATCATTGGAGCCAGATCGATAGCAGACTGCTCAAGTAGGTTATGTCCTTTAAAGGGTATGAAAATGATCAACAATAAACATAAGGGTAGGAAGAGCTTGACTCTTCATGTATTTACAAATGGATGTCTCATGCTTAAAGAGAGAATGTCTCATGCTTTGCTAAGGGAATATAGACAGAAAACAACTGTCGAGATACCATTACACAGTTCATATGGAACAAAAATAAAAAAGAAAGGGACTTCAGTGAACAGAACAAAGACTCTTTATATCACAATAGTACTTTGGGAGAGCCAAGCCATCCTGTGATTAATAGCCCCACCTCTCAAATGAATCCTGAGCAAGTCTTCTCATAGTCTTACACACAGATCTTCTAGAAGTGATGATCCACGCACAAGCTACACTGCTACATATTGTGTCATGTCTGTAGCTCTCCTTTGGTTTCCCAAGTTTGCTCAATAGGTTCATAACGGGGGGGGGGGTGTTGCTTCAATGTAGGTGATTTAATATATAAAATTCGGCAATGGCATGAGAAATTGTGGGTTCCACCACAGACGTTTTAATCTTGATAGCTAGTCTAGAGTTAGATGATGGCATTATTCTGTTTTGCTTTGTTTGTTTGTTTTTCTGTTTTCTGTTTTACTTTTTACGATAAAACAATAAATAATAGTTTTTTAAAAAGACATTATTCTGTTCCCGACACTGCCAGAGATCCTGGTTAGCACAAGATCAATAAATTTGAATTGAGTTTGCATGCTGGCAGCTGAGATACTCAGATTTTATACCAAAATGCTGAAGAACCAAGCTGGTTCTGATGATGGCAGGATGTGTGACAGAAAGGGTACTGTACCTCATCAGTAGTAGAAACTGGAGTCCATCTGAAGTAACATAACCCAGAGATCCCCAACCTTTTGTGCACCAGAGACCAATTCTGCGCAGAGAGGTTTTTCCGCAGATCAGAGAGTGTGTGGTTTTGTGTGCTGCCTGCATCTTGCAGATGGGAAATTGCTTGTTTGTGCGGAGTGGTTGCTGGCATGCCACAGACCGGTACTGGTCCACGGACTGGGGGTTGGGGACCCCTGATATAACCCATCTGGATATTCATACTTTAAATGAACGTGTAATTGTTTTTGAAAGGTTAGATCTCTCTCTCAACAACTATATTCCCTTTTCAGTTATTGCAACATGAATTGTAATGGAATCTTGACTTAGAGAGGATTTCGACAATGGGATTTTTACAATTGCTTTCATATCAATCCCATTTAGGTTTTGGCTCTACTTTTTCTGCAGCGGAGGAGAGTGTAATGCTTCCAGTTGCTCCAGAAAACATCAGCAAGGACCCCAAAGTCAGCAGCCAGGCAAGAACAGCCATCGTGGTTTCCCAGAATGTGCAGTTACATAGAAAGTAGAAAGCTGGGTGAAAAAAAAAAATCATTGAAAACTATTTGTTTGAAAATTAAAGGGTTGCTGCCTCTCACGATGCGTTCTTTATTTCATTTGTATCCCATGCAGCAAGGTCTGCGGGAGTGAATGGTGAAAGCAAGATCATGGCATTGCACTGTAAATTCCACCCCTCCTTGAGATGGGTGCAAATGGTCTGGTACATGTGGACAAGGGATGGGTCTTGTCAGTGGTGGGATTCAGCCAGTTTGCGCCAGTTCGGCAGAACCGGTAGCTAACTTTTTGTTACCCAGGCTCAGAATGGCATAAGCGCAAGGACCAGTTGTCAGTCACTTTTTTCAGTGCCATTGTCATTTCGGACAGTCGCTAAACACATGGTTGTAAATCAAGGACTGTATTTGATTTAACATGGTGTACATTCCTTCCCCTACGCAGTATTTGAAGCCATTATGCGTTCATATCATCTATTAAGACTTAACATTTAGAATCCGGATAGGAAGTCTGAGCTGCTATTTGCTACTGAATAGGTAATATATATATATATTTGTTTTGTCTTTTTCCCATTGACAACAGACATTCCATGAATGTTTTCTGCAGCCATGCCATAACAGCGGAACTTGCAAGCAAGTTGGAAGTGGTTACATTTGCATATGCCCACCAGGATATGCAGGTAAGTAATAGTGTTACAATTCTCCCTAAATATCATAGTTTGACTGACATATTGCCTGGGAAGAAAAAGAAATATGTTAAGAAGTATTCCGTGAATATTCAAACAAGAGAGAGAAACATTTCTTGAAATTTCAGGCCCACTTTTTTCTATGTGGGGTTAAAACCTAAAATTTGTGAATAAACAAAATGTTGGTTGTAGCCTAAAAAAAATATATCAAATAAAAGGTTTGGGGAGGTAACCTGCAAACGCATTAAAATGTCTCTGACTTTGACGTTACGCTACATGACGTGATCTTTCATCAAGTCAAAAATAGCCTTTCTGTGAAGGAAAGATATTTTTTTAAAAGAATTGTTGACTTCTTGTTACTACTCCAAAGGCTTGCTTTTTAACTTCTGTTTTGTAGCAATACTTATCTGAGTTTTTCCCTTCATTTAAATATATCTTTTCATTGCAGCATGGTAATTTTCATATCATTTTTATGCTATTAGTCTTCTTTAGTTACAAAAAAACCCTGTTCAGTTATAAATGAACCATTTGTGTAGATCTAAGCAGGTTAGCATCATTTACACTAAATATGAAGTTTGCAGTGATTAAAACTAGTTATATTAGACTCTCTGGATGTTTTTTCTTTAAACCGATAGCTCTCATGGACCCTGCAAAAAGTTTGTAATTTAACTGTAGTGAAAATAGTGGAACTTGCTAAGTCATGGTCTCCCAGTTCCAAGTATAGACTGATCCTGTACATATTCAAAGATGGGCCCTTACAAACACTGCCTATAATTTAATAAAAGTGTATGGAATTATTAGCTTGATCTGTACTCATGTGTCAAGAATAGGCGAACAAAACAGAATCTAGCTATCCCTGCCTTTTTACAAGAGACCTAACAGTTTAGCAAAAAGTTTCCATTTCCTGTTATTTAAAAATGTATCAGTAAAAGGACCTTGAATATTGAAAACATTAGCTGCAAATAAATACATGGATTTTTATAGTAAAAGGCTATGTGCTGGGAATAGGGTAGAAACAGAGGATTGAAAGAAAATAAAGGCAAAGGAAAGCAAACAAATTTGTTCCTCCAGGGACAGATTTTAGACATTTGGTCCTTAAAAGTCTGTGTTTGAATGTTTTTATATCCAGACATATTTCTGGTGCTTAATTAGATTTGCCAGTCTATTCATTTAACAGTAAAATGAGAAGCAAGTACAGGTTTAACCATACTCTTCTCCTGTGAAAAAATTGACAATAGAGATGGATGCAGATTTCACTGAGTTTATCTTTCACCAAAAATTACACAATTACAGAGGAAAAACTCAAGATTTTTAAAGACTAGCCCAGCATCACTGGTAGATTTGTCTGTTTTATCATCAGCTCAATTTTGTTTTAGTACTCAGATCAGTTGGGGAAGGGGAGTGTCTTAGAATATTTAGTTGAAACAGAATGTCTTTTGAGCTTTTAACTAAACAAAATTAAATTAATTAATTTAATTTAATTAATTAATTAACCAAAAGCCTATCAACAAACTCCAGTAGCAACTAGAACCAAATAGGCTCTGAGATCAATTAGCGGTGTGTTTTTCATATAGCCCAGTTTCATCTGTTTCTAACCTAGGTGTAAATAGATTCAATCCCACCCCACCCCCCAAAAAAAATCACATTTTATTTTTCTATTTCTTGATATTTATTTGATGTGTTTTGCACTTTTGGCCTATCCCGATTTATTTTTCTTTGTGTTCTTTTGGGTTGTGTTCTAGGATTAAAATGTGAAAAAGAGATTGATGAATGCAAGTCATCTCCCTGTCTCAACAAAGGGATTTGCAAGGATGGCACTGCAGCATTCATTTGCCAGTGTCAACCAGGCTACTCAGGTGACAAATGAACTAAAGCAGTAAAGCATCATCTCCAGGTTGCAAACTTTAAAAAAAAAGTTACGGCTCATATTTATTGAGCTTGTGAATATCTTGCCTTCTATATTCTGCTGATTTCATAGTGTGATTTTTTTTGGCGAACTGGCGAGGAACAGTTCAACATCAATTTTATTGCTGTTGTATGCTGTGCATATATAAAAATATCTGCATAAAGGTTTCTTAAATGGCTGCATTCTGAAGATACTTATGTCACCACCTCCAGACTGCAGCATATTAGTTAAAACATAGAATAATAGAATTGGACGGGACCTTGAGGTCTTTTAGTCCAACCCCCTGCTTGAGCAGGAGACCCTATACCGTTTCAGACAAATGGTTGCCCAGTCTCTTTTTAAAAGCCTCCTGTGAGGGAGCACCCATAACTTCTGAGGGCAAGTTCTTTATGGGTTGCCTAAATGTTAGGGAATGGGTAAGAGTAGGCTGTCATTGGCTGCCCTATTTCCCCCTTACAACATGGGGAAAATTGGGTCTTGTTCCAAAGTAGCAATCCATCTGGCTAAGCTTTTGTAGCTGAAGCTGAATGGAAAGTTACTGAGGAGTCTATGAGTGGAAGGAAATGGATAAATGCAGTGGTGGGATTCAGCCGGTTCGCACCACTTCAGCAGAATGGGTAGCTAATTTTTTGTTGCCCAGGCCCAGAATGGACTTCCGGAAGCGTCATCCACACAGAGAGCCGGTTGTTCACATATTTGAATCCCACCACTGGATAAATGTCATCATTTGATCGTATCAGGAGTGTGTGGGTCTTCTCCTACAATGTTTGTTGAATTCATTGGGCAAAATGTAATTATTATGCACCTAGGGCAAGATGGTGGTTTAAAAAGAAAAAGGAAATGAAATAAACCTCAATTAGAGGAAGCTTGGTACAGATTGTTTTTAAGGTGACTACCGTATTTTCCGGCGTATAAGACGACTTTCTAAAGCACGGAAATCGGCACCGAACTCAGGGGTCATCTTATACGCTGAGTCGTCTTATATGCCGGAAATTACGGTAGTTTCTGGCGTATAAGACGACTTTCTAGGCATGGAAATCAGCGCCGAAGTCAGGGGTCGTCTTATACGCCGGAAAATATGGTAGCTGGATTCTTTCATCTATTTGTTTGGAATTTTTGCTGCAGTAATAAACCATAGTTCTGGATTGTGTCCACACTTGGTAAATAAGTCTATGTCCTCTTGATGAAAGCTGAAGGACATGGTCCATTAAAATTTATATTATTTCATTCAATACAGAATTCCTGTAATTGACAACAATACCAGCTTCTGCTTGCAATTTTCCCAATTAGAAAAGTTTATAATGTAGATAGGATGGTGGACTCTTATTTCCAAATTAGTAACATGAATGGAAAGAGCTGTTTATTTATTTAGTTATTGAATTTATAGGCCCCTCCGATCTTTTATGACTGGGCAACTTGCAAAATACAACAATAAAAAAGCAAAGATTAAAACAAAAAATTCCATTGTCCAAACCAAAAAAAAAAAAGACTGGAAAAATATAACCATCACTCAGGAAACCCCAATTTCACACAAGGGATCTATTAACCACTCTGGCCCTAGGCCAGGTTTTTAGGGATTGTTTAAGTAGGGCCCGGGTGGGAGCCATATGAATTTGGAGAGGGGGGCTAATGATGTTCCAAAGGTCAGGTGCCATGAAAGAAATGGAACTGCAGCTAGAGCACAGAAACAAGAATGTTTATGTCTAATGAATAAGGTTGAAAATTGATCATTAACTGCTGTGCTGGAAATTTATAACCTCGCCATTTTTAGGATTGTATCTTCCACGTGTCAGTCCATTGTGTGAACTTGTAAATCTGCATGTGTATGCTATTAATGTTCTCTGTAATCTATTACTTGAAGGCTTACTGTGTGAAGAAGATGTAAATGAATGCAATTCAAATCCTTGTCTGAATAAAGCGGTCTGTGTTGATGAGATTAACTCTTACCGTTGCTTGTGTCCAGAGGGCTTCACAGGTTGGTCCATTTTATTGACCACCCTCTTCTAATATTTCATATAGCTCTCAAGATGTTTTGTATTGCTTGCAATATCTTCAAAAAAAAGAGGAAAGTTTAACTTTCCAGTTAAAAAAAAGGATCACATAGTTAGGTATTATCATGTGTGACTTTCCTCATCAGGATAAATGAGACGCTTGTGACATTGGGAAAAAAAGGACAATATTTTTCAGCAATTAGTCTAATACAGGGGTATCAAACTCAATTTCATTGAGGGCTGCATCAGCATTGTGGTTGCCCTTGGGGAGCTGGGTGGGTGTGGCCAGGGTGGGTGCAGCCTACTGGGTGGGTGTAGATGGAGTGGGTGTGGCCTACTGGGTGGGCATGGCCAGCTGTACATCGTTCCCGTCAAGGGTGCCTGTGGGTGCCTGGGCAGGAGTGGGACAGATCTGAGAGTCTCTGGCAGAAGTGGGTGGGACCGGGGTAAGGCATGGTCCATTTCTTCATTCCTCACAAAGGGTGACACCTCCCCAGCATGCACCCAGGGGGCGGAGCTGACGCGGCAGGGGCTAGTTCCTCGCTGTTTCTAGACGGCCTTGTGGAGCTAAGACTGAATGTATTTCAGCATAGATGGCCACCACAAAATTGTATATTGGCTCCCAGTCAGCCTGGGCCAGGACCAAGGCAGTGGAGGCCGTTCCCTCACTGTTTCCAGGATGGCTTCGCGGGCCACATGAAACCACTTTGCGGGCCGCATTTGGCCCCCGGGCCTTGTGTTTGACATGTCTGGTCTAATACATTAACAAAGTTGATACTTCAGTCTCCAGCAGATTTATTGTATTGAATACCTACATTAAGTTTTGTTAAAAAATGTATTTGACTTATTAACTTTTTTTTATCTTCATTCTTTTTAATGTTCCCAGAGTCTATAAAGTTCAGAAATTACCTGATGCTGATAACATCTTTATTCCTTTCTTCTTTCTCAGGCACCCACTGTGAAGCAGAGGTAAATGAATGTCTTTCAAATCCCTGCTTCAACAAAGCTACCTGTGAAGATCAGGTTGCAGGTTTCCATTGCAAATGCTTGCCTGGATTTATTGGTGCTCTGTGTGAAAAAAACATTAATGAATGTCTCAGTAGGCCTTGTAAAAATGGAGCCACATGCAAAGATGGAATCAATGGTTATAGGTAAAGAGATGTATGTATATAGCTTTGAAAATATATAAAGGTTTAATAATGCAAATACAGTGTATTTATTTGTTTTTTCACTTGATTGCTTGCTAAGGAACCAAAATAGCAATCCCTTAAGGCCCAAAATATAACAGAATCACTGCTTTTACAATCTTACCTCTCTCCTTTAAACTTCATGAATTTTTCCTTTTGTCTTAGAAGCAGGGCTTTTTTTCTCATAGAACGCCCAGAACGGAGTTCCGGCACCTTTTTTGGATGGAACCTTGTAGGGTAGGCAAGGCGGGTTGTATGACGTGTGTGAGTTCCGGCACCTTTTTTTTTTTTTTTTTTTTTTAGAAAAAAAGCACTGCTTAGAAGTATCTACTTCTATAAGTGGACATATCTATAGCACTGTCCAGTGCTATAGATGGAGTTACAGTCTCTACTGACTGTGGTCTACATTCTTTTTCCCATCCAATCTTTTTGGCACTCTAGGTTATTGTATTTTCACTTTTTATTTATTTACTCTAGCTTACATGTCATGCCAGTCACAGATTACTTCCTTATACAGTAATTGGGTTAAAAAGTTTAACTGCTGCCTAACTGTCTCTTCCCCAGAAATGCATCTGGGGGTTTTATTTTGGATTTTTTCTCTCTCTCCATAGTCCTTGGCTGGGGGTTCAGCCATTTTTAACTCAGTCTTTCTTTTGCCAGCTTTTTTTCCACATCATATTTGGTCCAATTCTGTTTTGCTTTCAGAGAGTTATCCTATTAACAGACAGATAGGCAAGACAGGCTCCTCGGCCACTTTGTGCAATGTCTTTCCCACATTCTTTAGGGTTGCAAAAATAAACAACATCCAGAATTTCCAGAACTTGTAAGCATTTCAAATTCAGACTCCACAATTGATCTTTTTTTTTTTCAACTTCTTACATACTTAGGCTTTCTACTTACCCTCGTATTAGTTCTTCATTTCACTTAAGTAACTTACTCTGTATTTAAGACAGCTAGAATGTAATTGTTCAAACTGTAATAAAGAGAATTCTTTCATTTTCTTCTGTCTTCTCAAAGGTGTCACTGTGTGACAGGTTATACAGGGCCCCAATGTGAAGTGAACATCAATGAATGTGAATCCAATCCCTGTGAAAATCAAGGAACCTGTATGGATGCCTTGAACTCGTACGTTTGTAAATGTCCTCCTGGCTTTACAGGCAGCAGGTGTGAAACAGGTACCCAGGATCAAAGTATTAGCAAACAATAGCAAACTTATCTTGGCAACAATTCTGTAGACTTGAACTGAAAGCAGATGACTCCCATGAATATAGACTTTGCAAACCGCAGTATACAGTACAGGTAATCCCCAAGTTATGAGGATTCCCTTAGCAAACATTCGAAGTTATGCAATACGCGCCCCCTAGTGTTTACAAAAAAGCCCCAAAATTACGAATGTTGCTGCACCATGGTAGTTGTTCACCCTTAGGAATGGCCGCAGTGGCATTGTAACATTCACCCTGGCTATTCCTTCCCTCGCCTCTGCCCCAGGTCTCCCTAGGCCAGGGGTCAGCAACCTTAAACACTCAAAGAGCCACTTGGACCCATTTCCTAGAGAAAAGAAAACACCAGGAGCCGCAAAACTTGCGCGTACAAGGGAGGTGGAGCTTGATTGAAGAGTTTAATTAAAAAGAAATAGAGGCTACTGTGCATGAGTTCTCTCTCTCTCTCTCTCCCTCTCTCTCTCCACCCCCTCTCTCTCTCCCTCCGATCTTCTGCTCACCTGGCAAACTGGCTTCACACTGTTCTCCAACAAGCTGACACACATTCTTATTGGGCTGGCTCTTTCCTGCCCTTGGTCTGCCAGTCCTCTTCCCCCACTCAGTGTGTTTGTGTGTGTGTGTGTGTGTGTGAGAGAGAGAGAGAGAGAGAGAGAGAGAGAGCTGCTGCTTCCTGCTTCCTGCTGAGACGCAGCAAAGGCAGGAGCCCTGCCCAATAAGCTTATCAGCTTATCTAAGAACAGCAGAGGAGGCTGGGAGCTACAGGAGAAAGCTCAAAGAGCCACATGCAGCTCCGGAGCCATGGGTTGCCGACCTGTGCCCTAGGCACTAGGCCTTGGATACCTTGCGAAGAACGAGATCCTGAGCTTTCTTGGCTGTTCCAGGACTACGGTGCATTTGCAGAGAATGGAGCCCTAAAGTAACGCAAGATCCCACGTGATCTCATGGTACTTTAGGCCTCTGTTCTCTGCAACAGAGAATGGAACCGAAGCCAGGGTAGGCTTCTGCATGCCTCCGGAAGCCCGATCTGGGTGTCAAAGGCCTTTTTCAGGTCGCTGCTGCCCAGAAAGGAGGCCTCCTTCTGCGGACCTCCGGAGGCCCGATCCAGGTGTTGGAGGCCTTTTCCAGGCCACTGCCACCCAGGGCAGGGGACGCTTCTGCAGATTCCAGAGGCCCAATCCGGACATCAGAGGCCTTTTCCAGGCTGCTGCCACCCAGAAAGGAGGCCAGGGGAGGCTTCTGCAGACTTTCCGGACGTTGGAGGCCTTTTCTGGGATGCTACTGCCAAGAAAGAAGGCTAGAAGATGCTTCCTTGGGCCTTTGGAGGTCCATTCTGGGCGTTGGAGGCCTCCTCCAGGCCTTGGAGGCCATGGGCAATAGCCAGGTGCTTCCAGAGGTGCGTTCTGGGCCTCAGGGGCCTCTATAGATAGAAGAACAGTGGATATTTTACATTGGACATTTTCTATATAAATCATTTTTACCAAAACATGATGCTTAGTATTTTTTTAGAACCAACGTCTAAAAGAATCTAAGAAAAGGCGTAGGTCAGTGGTTCTCAACCTTCCTAATGCTGCGACCCTTTAATACAATTCCTGTGAAAGGCTCGTGAGACCCCCCCAAAAGGGTCGCGACCCACAGGTTGAGAACTGTTGGTGTAGGTGAATTAGATAGTTATAGGAGAGCATTAAAGGTTAGTATGTGGAAGATTATACCTTATAGCAGGGTTGGTATCTACAAAAATGGAGGTATAGACTTTTCCTGTGCCTTCTGGGTATTTATGCAGTAGTGGTGAGATGAGGCTACAGAATGTCTCTGCGGTACGAAGCACATGGTCTGTTGTTTCTTTATGTCCAGAGACACAGGGGCATTGTTTCTACAAGTAAGAAATCTTCCTGTATCAGCACTCAACGGCAGCAGAGTTGAGAGCGTAGCACTGTGCAAAATAAAGGCCCTCCAGTGTTAAAGTACTTTGAGTTTAATTAAGTTTAATTACCCTATAATCAGCAATGGCCAGCAGAATAAAATCCGCAGGGACTCCTTTAACTTTTTAGGGGAAAGAGTACCTGTATTCACTGGCAATACAAGTTGGGATCCTGGCTAGATCCGACTGATGTTCTGTTTCTGCTATACAAGTAGTCCTCAACTTGCAACAGTTCATTTAGTGACCGTTCAAAGTTACAACGGCTCTTTAAAAAAGTGACTTATGACCATTTTCACACTTATGACAGTTGTAGCATCCCCGTGGTCACGTGATCAATATTCAGACACTTGGCAAATGTTTACCACTGTTGTAGTGTCCCGGGACCACATGAACCCCTTTTAGGACCTGACAAGTACAGTCAACAGGGAAGCTGGATGCACTTAAATTAATGTTATTAATTTAACAATTGTAGTGATTTACTTAACAGCTGTGGCAAGAAAGGTCTTAAAATGGAGCAAAATTCACTCAGCAATAGAAATGTGGGGCTCCATTGTGGTTGTAAGTCAAGGACTACCTGTATGCTAGTTAATGAGTGCTTTGGCCTGATTATATCCCATGCTGAGGGCAAGATCAAGAGAGAAGCCCAAGGATGAGATTTAGTTGCCACTGCCTCTTTCCATGTGGATTGAAAATCATCCCTCATAGTTAATGCAGCAAGACGAAGGGGGGGGGGAATATTTTGAGCCAGTTATAGAGTATGATTCTCCCCCCCCCCCATTCTTGTCTCAACTTTCATGAAGCCTGTCATTAGTCTCGGGATAGCATTAGAGATACAATTTGGGACTTGAAGGGGCTGATCTTGCAAATGTGGATTGTACACGTTCTTATGGAGCAAAATTAGGTATTGTGCTATTGACCTGTCAAAGAACTAAACATTTTTCCTGTCTGTTGCAGAGCAGTCTTCTGGATTTAATCTGGATTTCGAAGTCTCTGGAATCTATGGCTACGTTTTGCTTGATGGTGTTCTCCCCTCACTCAGTGAGATCACATGTGCATTTTGGATGAAATCCTCCGATACTACAAATTATGGGACTCCAATTTCTTATGCAGTGGAAAATGGAAGTGACAATGCATTCTTGATTACAGATTACAATGGGTATATGAAGTAGCTACAGCTTCCAGATCATAGGCTTGGGGAAGAGAGGCAAACTGTATTTTATTGCTTTATCCACCTAACTTCTAGAGCTTGTTTTTCCATGTATTCAGTTACACAATAGAGCATTACACATTCTATATTCAGCAAGAAAGGAGCCTAAAGATTTGTGAACTGTTCCTCCAATAGAGGGAAATCTAGTGTAGTTTATAACTTAACGCTACCTTGCATGGCCCACCCAAATCCCTTTGGTCTTTTTTGTTTGATTTTGCTTTTGCTTTTTCAACTGAAGTTCAGAAACTAATGCTCAGGCCAGCCATCAACTTTTGCTTGATTATATTCACTCCGAAGTCTTTTGAGTTATTGTTTGTCTTGTCCCCATTAGAGCATTAAATCTGGCATGCAGCTAAGCTGTTTCAAGCAGGTCACTTCCATTTCTCTTCTTCTCTTCTGATATAGATGGGTTCTGTATGTCAATGGGAAGGAAAGCATTACAGATTGCCCTTCTGTGAATGATGGCAATTGGCATCATATCGCTGTAACTTGGGCAAGTGGAGACGGAGCCTGGGGAGTGTACATTGATGGAAAATTGTCTGATGGAGGCAACGGCTTATCTGTGGGAACAGAAATCCCTGGTACGTCTTCCTTCATTATTTATCTGACTGTATTTATTTGCCATGTTATTTTGGGACTTTTGAGACATTTGACTGAAGGGATGTAAGATTCCCATCCTATACAACTTAGTAATATTCTAACAATATTAAGGAATCATTTAAAAGTATATTAGTACTAGTGTATAGTGCCAACCATTATGTACAATAATAATAATCAGTAGCTTTATTCCTTGCATTTGTGTGAGTGAACCTGTATTAAAAATGTAGTATCTGAAATCAACTCAGACTTATCCATCGTTGGATGCAGAAGGGAGTAGCACTTGCTCTCTGCCTAGACACAGATGGTTATCCCAACTTTTCTATTTCAAACTGCAACACATCCATCTAAGTTTATATAATTATGCATTAAAGCACCTATTCCCAACTACAGATTACATCAAAATAAACAAATATATGTTGTAATGTTACAAGCTCCAGCTTTCCATTCTCATACTGCAATGACACAGGCATAAAGGGTGGAATTTGCATTACAAAATTCCATTCTTGGCCTGCTTATTCTCCCCATGGACTTCTATGATTAAATGAATGAATTGTGAAAACCACCTGTGAAGAGCTTGACATTTATATTTACATACTGTGCCTATATTCTGCCCCACCCCCCAGCAATCTGCCTTGTGATATGAGGGTTCTCCTAGAACAGTGGTGGCGAACCTATGGCCCGGGTGCCAGAGACGGCACTCAGAGCCCTCTCTGGGCACGCAAGCATGCCGTTACCCCAGCCCCGCCACCCCCTGTGGCCCCCCTCCTCACCAGCAGCCCCCCCAGAGGAGAATCACCCTGGGTGCAGTCTGCACGGAGCAGCGCAGCCAAGGACATGGCAGTCGGGCAGCGGGGACAAGACTCCGCCCTCGGGCCCCATCACATACAGATGATGCTGTGGAGCATGGACAGAGAGTGTGGCCACCATGACACTGCTGGGCCGCCTGGGTGATCTGCTGTGGCAGGCCGTGGAGGTGGTAAATGGCCCTGCGGGCAAGAGAGGTGGGGGCAGGGTAGGGGCGAGGCAGTTTTTGGGCACTCGGTCTCTAAAAGGTTTGCCATCATTGTCCTAGAATGACAGTGCTGAATTCAAGTTCTCAGTTATCAAATGTGCTAGCTCCTTATTCTGCTTTCCTTATAAATAGGTGGAGGTGCATTAGTACTTGGACAGGAGCAAGATCAAAGAGGAGAAGGCTTTAATCCAGCTGAGTCCTTTGTTGGTTCAATTAGCCAGCTGAACATTTGGGGTTATGCTCTGCCACCTGAACAGGTAATATATTGAATCTAATTTGCTTTTACTGAAAGTTCCACTTTATTAAAGCTGTCTGCTATGGGAGGAAGAGTATTAGAGCATAAGTGCCAATAGCCAATTTTTAGTTATATGAATTATATACAACTAAAACTAAATACAGAATAATCAGTAAACCAATTCATGAAGATTCTTCAAAGGGAGGTGTTCATGGTGAACATTCTGAACAGAAGAGAACAATAATGGGCTTTTTATTTCATTTATTTTCCTTTTCATGAAGCATTCAATTGTACATTCACTTGTGGCAGAAAATTATCTGCCAGTTTCTATAGCTTCCAGATCAGCTGTGGCTCCTTTGACATGACCAAAAGCAATCTGTCATTGATATAGTTCTTAGCAATAAGGAGGCTTCTCATTAAATGGCATCGGAGCAAGTAATTATAGTCCTATTATTAAGGGGGAAATGGAAATGGAGAAGAAGGGTTTAACTAAAGCACCTTGAGCTTCTGGAAGAAAGGCAAGTATAACTCGAACAAATTATTTGAACTCAATTAAGATATGTGAGAGAAACAACATTCTTTGTAAAACATTAGAGTGATTCATGATAATATAGTTTTCTATCTTTCATCTTTTTCTAAAATAATACATGCAAAAACTGAAAGTAAAGGTCATTGTAAAACCCTAATTGTGCCATTTTAAAATAATAAATTATTAAAATGAAATTAATTTTATATGTGTAGGTATCTTTATGTATATATATATATATATATATAGATAGGACAATCCTCCATTTTTCTTATTAAAATCTGTCAGTTTATCAGAGAACTTATTCTCAGTTTTAGAGTTTTTCAACCATATCTGAGATTGAAAACTGCTACAAAGGTGTCTGAATGGAAAAATGTTTCTGTCTGACATTTTGTTTTTATTTTTTGTATTTTGCATTTGCTTCCAACTAATTGGTGACAACACAAACAAATACATGTGTATCTTATTCTTTTTCTTGAACTCTAAGGTGAAATCCTTGGCTTCATCTTGTCCAGAGGATCTCCAGAAAGGCAACGTATTAGCTTGGCCAGATTTTCTTTCTGGGGTTATCGGAAGAGTGAAGATAGATCCCAGGAGCAAATTCTGTGCTGGTTAGACTTTTTATTCTCTTTCAAAACCTTAATAGAAGTATCATACAGTTGCATTCAAATCACATTCAGAAAAACTGTGGCAGTGTAATGAAAGTTACTTCTCTTGCAACAGGCAGGTATTATGAAAGAACAAAACAACAGTGTTGATATTGCTGACTTTCCCTTGCAACAAGGAGCATACATACATTCTAGGACAGCAGTCCCAAACCTTTTTGAGGACTGGGGGAAGGGGAGAGAGGACGTTCCGTGCAAGTGTGCATGCCCACCACTCATGCAAGTGGAGCTACAGACACAAGTGTGCTCGCCTTCTGCTTTCTCAGCCCAGTTCTGAACAGGCCACGACCCGTTAACGGGCCACTGTCCAGGGGTTGAGGACCCCTATTCTAGGATACATTCTTAATTCATTAGATCATAATGAGTGGCCAATATTCCATATGGAAACAAGAAACCAGTCATGTTATACAGTAGAGAAATGGAAGAAAGGGAGAGCTATTAAGGGCAAGAAGATTTATTAATATTTTAGAAACATACTTTAATATATGTAAGGGAACAGCTTAAAAACATTCTAAGTATTACTAGTAACATTTTAATATAATTCGTTCCTCTGTAAAGTAATAAATGTTTACCTTAGTTGAAATAAGTTTTTTAAAGTTTGTGAAATAAGCTATTTAATTTCAAATAAATTAATTAAAAGAACGATAAATTATGAATATGATTTTCTATTTCATGGAAGTGTGGTTCAAGAGTAAATTCTAGCATAGTGGGTTTTTATTATTCCAATTGTTCCTATTAACTATAAAATTCATCCTGAAATTCTGTCTGTCATTCCACATTCTTATACTACACAGAGAGTTCTCAGAACAGGAGCATCAGGGAAAATAATTCCCTGATAGTATTTAGAATTTTTTAAAAAAAATTACTGGTATTAGTTCTGAGGCATGAGGCTAAAAATACAATCATCCCCATGGCCTTGCATGGATACACTTGATCATTCAATGACTGGAACATTCAGTCTTAATTCCTCAAATTCCAGTGTTGGGTAATAAGTGTTCATTGGGACCTCAAGCAAAATATTTATGGTTTCCTGCATTAAGAATGTTGAAAGCCTGAAATTTAGGACTGGGTCATAAGAGAAATATTTCTTGGCCTTCATGAAAAAATAATTCAATTTTTTCTTGATTCGTTATTTGGTTTTTGTTGTTATTGGGGAGGTTTGTCATTTTAAATATAAACATTATTTTAACTTAGATATTGAAATGTAGAACACTTCCTACTTTAAGAGAGCGTAGAAAATGCTTAGAGATTTAACCAGGTAGCTTATTTAATACAATATGAAGAACCTGAATGAGGAGTACAGCATTGCAGGATTTAAACTTGATTTTATTTATTTATTTATTTATTTATTTTTGTAAATATTCACAACTCAGCCATGCTTCCCTTTTTCTCCCTTACCACATGGATAAAATACAGTCATCCGAATCTTCTTTCTCTAAAAAAATGGAATGTTGATTTGGCAGTACAATGTACTGGCATTTCATTTTGATGGACTAATTAAAGAGGGAGTCATGAATGTATATGTTAAGTAAAGATGTACATAGTTGTGTCAAATAAGATCATTTGCATAGTCAGTACACCAGTTACATCACACAAATTATTATCACAGAAATTGGATAAGTTGCCTGCAAAATCCACTGGAAATAGTTCAGTTGCTCTACGGGGATATTATATATAAATTGTGCATACTTGTTGATTTATTCACAGATTGTCAACCTTTAGAAGGATCCATTCCCCACCTGAAAACTTCATCAGCTACTTTAAAGCCAGGATCAAAAATCTCTCTCTACTGTGACTCAGGTTTCCACATAGTGGGAAATTCTGTCTTACATTGTCTAAATTTAGGACAATGGGCACAACCTCTTCCACATTGTGAAAGTAAGCAGCTATTTTTGTAACAGTTTTAACTTCAGGATATTCTGCACTGTTGTTCAGAGGTTCCTGGGTATAAGCTTAAAAAAAAAGTACAGAATGGAAGTGTTGAAATGTAAAAAACACTTCCTAATTTAAGAAATTAGAAATACTTAGAGATTTAACTAGATAGCTTATTTAGTACAGCATGAAGAACCTGAATGAGGAGTACAGAATTGCAGGATTTAAACTTGATTTTTTTTTCTGTAAATATTCACAAATCAGCCATGCTTCCTTTATTCTTCCTTACTTAGGGACACCCAAGATATTGTTTTGAATTGTTTTCATATAATCTAAATGTATTGTTAGTTTACAGAATAAATTTGCCTGTGTATGCATATACATATATGTCTGTATGCATAAGATCAGGGGTGTCAAAATGCTGGCCCGCAGGCCGGATGCGTCATAGCTAAACCGGGCCCACCCATTGCCTGCAATGCAAAAAAAGTTGCGATATGTTGCAACACGTTGTGATGTTGCAAGTTTGACAACCCTGCATTAGATGGTGCATGATTGAGATGTTGTATTGTTGAGTGCTTATTGGATGTGTTCTTCATGACAATTGTAGCTTTTTTAATGTTTTGTTGAGACTGTTTCCACATTCTTTTTAATGTGTTTTTAGCAGTAAATTTTGGAAGTGCTTGCTGCTTGACTACAGTCGGTACAGAAAATGAAATCCCAAAAGCAAAGAAACACAGCACACTTTCTTCTTTAGGTTTTAGCCTAGAGTCATAGTCATTGAAGTTTGTATTATTAATATAACTAAAAATAGAATTATATTGCCGCCAGGAACTAGGACCTAAGCTCATGAAAGCCATTTGAAGAAGTGTTTAAATAAATATGTCTCATTCCCTAATAGGTTTATATGTATATTTATATACTGTTTGGGTACAGGAATTAGTTGTGGAGAACCACCACCTTTAGAAAACGGATTTTACTCTGCTGAGGATTTCTTTGCTGGAAGCTCTGTAACCTACCAGTGCAACAATGGTTATTACTTGTTGGGAGACTCAAGGATGCTGTGTACAGACAATGGAAGCTGGAATATTATTTCTCCATCTTGTCTTGGTAAGTCCACATAGACCACATGGTTAATATCAAAAGCTAAATCTATGCTTTCCTGTTTAGTTCTAAGCATTTTTGTGACTATGAGTGACCACCGGCAAACAAGCATCATTTCTTGTGCAAAACGGGGTACTATATATCATCTGCATCATACCATAACCCTATACAAATTATGTCCACTTCATGTAAGTGGTGCAGTGTTGACATGATGCATGACATATTATTGTGACTTACACTTGAGACTCAGATGTATAATATATGAATTAAGCATAGAGCCAAAATCTAAAAAGATTCTTTAGATAGCTTGAGTCCTACATGTTCCATAGGATTTATAAAAACACTTAACTTGTAAAGGAGTTTAAAGTTCAAGTTATCTGCAGTATATATAATTCTTTGTCAGAAAAAGAAATTTGGATTTGTAATGTTTCGCAGTTGCGACTTGAGCCTGCTTAACGCCTCTAGTTGGGGGGCTGCAAGGCAAAAGAGATTGTAAAAAAACTGCAGTATAGCAGTTAAAAATGTCTATATATATATATAGATTTAATATTAATATAGATTTAATATTAAGAATATTAAAAACAAAACAGTGATTCCTGGGTAGACTCATATTAAACAATAAAATATACAAACACCAGGAAGTTATAAAACTATAAAAAGTTTTAATAAAACCAGAATAAAACCAAGCTTTCGCTGGCATCTGCCAGCATCATCAGGGTAGTCTCCAGTTGATGGGAGAAGCTATTTATAAGTGTGGCGTTCTTTGCGCCCGGCTTCTTGACCTCATCATGGGTCCCAGCCAATCCACCTGCGTTTTGATCGTAGTTTCTGTGTTGCAAGCTGTAATTTCCTCACTTTCCTTACTTGTGCTGGTACCGCAGCTCTTCCTCCCTTCTTTGCATAACTGTAAGTCGGGGGGGACTCCTTAATTCCACGTAATTAGATGTGCACTGTCTGTGTTTATGTTGTTTATTCACCTCATCCTCCTTCTTGGTACTCTCTATTTCTCTTCTCCTCCCCGTTTCTCTGTTTACGATCCTCTTTCAAAACTATACCCTCATTGTTTGTCTCTGTAGCCCATGATTCCATTGTGTTTACATCATCCTGTTTCCCGATCCTTCGTATCACTTTATTAACTCCCCTTTCTATTTTCTCTTCAATGGGGGTGATTTTAACACCCTCTCCAGAATTCGTGGCACCCACAAATTGATTGCTGACCCCTTTTTCCGAGGGAGCTGTCCCTTCACTGTTGTTTGTGTATTCACTCATTACTTGGGGGTATGCAATCTTCCTTAAAAGGAGAGGGGCGGAATCCTTACAGTCGTGACTTGCATCTCCTTGTGCATTCCTACGGGGAGTCGTACCTCTCAAATGTCTGTAGGAGCGTGTGGAAGCTCTAAGATTATAGCGAACAGGCTTCTCATCTCCCCGTTGTTCTCCTGCGTTCCCAAGGCAATAACAATTCAAATGGGAAATGTCATTAATAAAGTTAGTTGCAGGATCGCCGGTGGAATTACACGTGGCACTCCAATCCTTCGAATCATGATTGTTTAATAACCCAAAGTCTATACCAGATCGCTTTTTTGTCAAACTCCTCGCTGTTCCCGGGGAGACCCTCAATTCATCGGCACTTGGCTCTTGGTTGTCAATCCACTTCTGTATCCATGAGGGAGGGGCATATGTTTCAGCAGGTGGAGAGTTACTCTGCTGCTGGTTATTCCCTGTCTGGGTGTTTCCAAGGCCCGTCTCCTCCGTCAACCCTCTTTGCCGAAGGCACGTAATGTTACATCATTTTTCTTCGGAGGGACGGTCACGCATTGCCCATGCTCTTAATATTACATGTGCTGGGCATAGGTCCACATGTCTGTTGATGGATTCTTCGTTAGAGAGCCACGCCTCTTTAAGGAGCTGGCCCCCCTTCGTGCTGTCACTGGCCATCACCTGCACGTTGCTAAAATCGAACCTATGCCCAGATTCTAGCATATGCGCCCCGATTTGGGAATACTGGTCGCCTCTCCTTACCACCAACTTATGCTCATGAATTCTAGTTTTGACACGTTTGGAGGTCTCCCCCACATAATTACCCTACATACATTTAGAAATTGATGACTTAAAAGGAAAGCAGTGATCTCCTTATCATAAGAAAAATAAAACTTTGTAATAATTAGGGTTATACATTTTAATTGTTACTGTGTGTAGAGTAGACATTTAACAGAACATGGCGTAGAGATTCAACCTTCATATTTGAACATAAAATTGTTATGTTATGAGGTTGAAATATCTTCCAGTTATTGCTCTGATGGGGGATACATTGGTTCAGGTCAGAGGGGGAAAAAAACACCAATGATTGGGATTCTTCTGGCAGGAGGAGGTATGTGGTCCATGCTTTACTTTCACATATATAGGTTTATATATGTCAATTACATTGTTGACAGAACTTGGTTAGATAACTTTCAAGAATTGCTTACAGTACAAAGAATGTCTGTTTGCATTTTTGTCATCACTCAGAATCTGCCTCGGTCAGCAGTTTCTTGTAAGTTTTATTATATCCCTTATAAAGCACCATATGTACTTTGTATAGAAGGAAAGAAAAATGCAGACATCTACATTTTTTCACAGATTGCTTTCAACAGATCTTAAAATAATCAGCATTTTAATATTTTGTAAGGGAACAGAACTAGTCTCATTCCTAGAAAATTAATTCCTGGAAATAGAACACTAAGTTCTGGTACAGTTAGTCCTTGGCTTATGACCCCAATTGGAATTGCAATTTTGATCACTAAGTGATGCGGTATTCATATCTACCAGACCCAATTTTATAGCCCATTTTAGAATGGCCATTAAGCAAATCACATGATCTTTTAAGTAAATCACATGGTCGTGATTTTGCTCATTGGACCAAGGGTCCCAATTGCAATCATGTAACTGTGGAGATGGTTCGACAAACCTAACTTTGAGAATCAGTCATAAGTTACTTTGGCCCTTCGACAACTGGGAAGTCTCCACCCTTCACCCTACCATGAAGGCATTCGCCCTCAGTCCCCCAAACATCAGTCCCTATGGTACAAATAAAGCCCACAGAGTAGGAGCACGTACACAGGGCAAGATCCAAGATTCCAGGTCCAGTTCCCAAAGCAGAGTTCAGGCCCATCACAGTAGCAGCCCTCAGGGCAAAGAAAATGTCCAAGGCCACAGTGAAGCAAAAGCCAAAAGCAGCCCACAAGACTGCTTCTGGGCAAGATCCAAAACAAAAGGTGAAGAGCAATCTTCCAAGCGAGGCAAGGCAAATAACAACAGGCACAAGTCAAAGCTGAGGAAGTAAGCCAAAGCAAACAATTGTTCCTGGAAAGGACTAACTCCCCATGGCTTCTCCTTAAGTTACTCCACTCCTGGTGTTCCTTGTGAAGAGGGGTGGGATGACGGCCTCCTGAGTAGCCTTGCAGCCTTCTCTGTGCTTGCCTACACTCAGCTCTCCTTGCCCTGGATCAAGTGGAGGAGGCAGCTGTTCCTCATCAGAGGAGATCTGCTGCTTATCAGCTCCACTGCCTGTCAGCAGCTGTTCCTCCCCTGAGTCTGTGCAGGCAGGCAGCTCGCCATCTGGTCAACCACCTCCCGCAATGCCTGAGGGGCGCCGGTCAGCATCGTCCTCAGCCCCTGGCCTCTCCAAACATGCCAAAGGAGATGTGCCGTCTCTGTCCAACTCCTCTTTCTTCAAATCGGGCTCTGATGGGGCCACAACACCAAGATGATTTATTGAATCTAATGCCATTAACATTCATGGCATTGCAGAGAATAAGAAAAAGACAAGGTAGGCCAGGATTTTAATCAGAATGGCCTAGGCCAGGGGTAGGCAACCTTGGTTCTTTTATGACTCGTGGACTTTAACTCCCAGAATTCCTGAGCCAGCTTGGCTGGCTCAGGAATTCTGGGAATTGAAGTCCACGAGTCATAAAAGAGACAGTTGACAGAGAAACGTTAGCAGCATTTGGTATTTTGTGAGTGCCAGGCTTAAGAAGCAGTAAAAGAAAATTGGGGGGGGGGAGACTTTTAGGAGACTAGAAGGATATTCTGGAGTGAAAAAAGATATGGGGGCAGTTGGAAGCAGTACAGGAAAGTAAGGGGAAAGAGGGTTACATTTTCTTAGTAACATGAAATACTATATTTGTTTCTAGATGTTGATGAATGTGCAGTTGGTTCAGACTGTGACTCCCATGCTTCTTGCTTTAACACAAATGGATCCTACATATGTACCTGCATTCACCCATATACTGGAGATGGAAAGAAATGTGCAGGTAAAGGAGCAGGAATGGATGTGTATAGGAAAAAGTGCTTGTATTCTATAGAACCTTAGCTATATTTTAGACCTCCTATCAAAATCCATCACTGAAATTCCAGATTAGCAGCTTCCCAAAATCTGTAGTACTGAATAATCAGGATAAGATTTGAATGGAGCTGGCTTAAAGGTTTTATTGAGTAATATCTTTATTAATAATATTTTCTTAAGATTTCTTTAAACCATATTTATCGTGAAACTAAATCAAAATTTTCTAAAAGGGTATGGCCTATTAAATCATATTTGCAATGGGTAATGAATAACACTTGTTTCCAAGCAAATTCAGACCTGATAACTTCTCATTTGTCCCTTGGATTGGGAAAATTGTCATAAATTTAACATAGATAGCTATCACTATAACCCAGAATTGGCAAAAAGGCAAAAAAAAAAAAAAAAAAAGCAAGAGGTTCAAGATAGCTCCTTCCTAGAAGTTCTTGAAGTATATCTTTAATGATGCAAGTAGCTGCTTTAGTTTGGTAATATAGGAAACTATTTAGAAATACAGTAACTGTCTTTCTTGGCTTTGTAGCCTAACACTAGAATAGCGTTGAGAATAGTAAAGAAAATTTGTCATGATGTAAGATGACCAACTTGCAGTAGCGATATAAATCCAAATAATGAAAAATGACTCAAAGGTTGATCTAAACTGTTCTTCAAAGATTTGATGAGCATTCCCATGCTTTTTGTCTGGGCTTTTACCCTGCCAAGTTGCCTACTTCAATGTTGCGTGATTTGTTTTCATTTTTAAGCACATGAGCCACACCTGATGTCAGTAAGCTCTGTTTTACCTTGTATCTGATTCCAAAGAACCAGTAAAATGCAAACACCCAGGAGATCCTGAACATGGACGGTCGCACGGGGTCAGCTACACTGTTGGTAGCGAAATCAGGTTTTCATGTGAAAAGGGCTACCAGCTAAAAGGAGTGAGTCAAGTTACATGTTTGGAATCTGGGGAATGGAGCCATCTGATACCGTTCTGTGAAGGTATGTGTCAGAATCCAATTATATTTCATCTTTAAATTATCAAATATAGAAACTCCCAATTCTGCCTTCTCTGGATTCTGCCATAAGAGGGAGAGAAGGGGGAGAGCAAAGGGGCTTTATGGCCCTCACTTCCTTCTTTACACTTCAAAGAGCTGAATGTGTGTTTATTGTAACCTCTAAGCGTTAACATATCAAAGAAGGGTAATTGCCTTTCATGTAGTATCTGAAGTCTCCATCCAGACGGAAGAAAGAAGAAAGGAGGTGGAATTGTGATACTTGAAACTATCACTGGAAGGGGGGTTGATTGGGTGGGACTACTGGGGAACCCCTTAAAACCTTGAATGGGAGAGCTTGAACCCCAAGTCCTGTCTAGCATGCCTGCAACCATTTTCTCTTAATAAAGGATTCCTGTTGGAAGAACTATTCCAAGAGTTCTGTCTTCTTAAGATGCAAAGTGGGGTGGGTCCTTACATTAGACAGGACTTGCAAAATTAATCCACCTGGAAGGAAGACCCTTGCCGGGGGATTTTGCAAAAATTTACCATGTCAGACAATGGAGCAAGAGAGGGGGAAAACTCCCTGGAAAGAGAGCCGCTGACCCAGTTGGAACCTTGCCAGATGTTGGGATCCGAGAGGCCAGATTCCTCAGGAGAAGAAGTGGTGGAGACACAGGACCACAAGCCTCGCTGGTCGATGGGCGTTGGAAAGAAAAGTGAGTGGGGAAAGGAATCAAGAAAGGTGACCCTGAGAGGGGGGACCAAGCAACCAGAATGGAAGCAGGAGATGGAGAAATCCCTGCACGCAAGTGAAGAGGGAGGAAGCTGGGCACCGTACTCAGACTGGATCCTAGAGAAAGCTATTGACCTGATGAAGAGAACTCTCAGCTCCCTAGGAGAGGAGAATACTGAACCCTACGGCCGCCCCAGTTCCTGGAGCCGCAAAGGGAGAGACACCGAGGGGGACATGGAACCTGCAACCCCAGGGACATCTACTGATCCAGGAGCTCCCACCCCCTACCGGACCACAGATGGCAATCTGGACGGAAGGCACTACCACCCACAACAGAGGCACCGATCCATTCCAAGACGTCCACCGTTGGAAGTGAAATTCAAAGGGGAGCCAACACGCTTGGGGTTTTTCCTAACCCAAGTCCTCAGCTACATGGAGGAATATGGGCAGGATATTCCCAGCGACAAAGCCCGCATCCGGATCGTGCAATCTGCCCTGGATGGACCAGCTGCGGATTGGGTAGTGAACTTGCATGACTCCAATGCCCCAGAACTCAGTAACTTCAACCGTTTCATGTCCTCTTTGAGAAGACGATTTGAAGACCCCCTGGCTGATCGCAAAGCCCGTGAAAGAATAACAACGATGAGGCAGGGCAAACGCCCAGTGGCTGAGTATACCAAGAATTCCGGGCCATTGCCAGCAAACTGAATTGGCCAGAAGACATCCTCCTTGGCCATTTCAAAGACGGACTTAAGACGACTATATGATGATCTATGATGATGCTGCCTGCCCCGAGGGGACCCACATCGACTTGGGAATGGTACGTCTTGGCAGAGGAAGCAGAGATCGACATATTGAAGAGGCACACGCCGAGGAAAACAATGGAGCCGCCCCCCGCCTGAGCTGACACACCAACCGGTGAAATCATGGATACAGCCAAGAAGCAAATGGGATGTTTCAAGTGCGGAAGAGAAGGGCATCGAGCTGTAGAATGCCGCTCAAAGGCCCCCCAGCACAACCCAGACAGATCCCCAATCAACAAACCCGGAAAGTATTCAGCTAAGCCAAAACAAACGGCCATGAGAATGATGGAAATTGCAGAAACCCCCACCTCTGCTCACCAAGGGGAAAGGACTCCAGCCTACACCACAGGGCCGGTGGATGCCTCAGATGACAGCTCGGAGGGCGAACCCCTGGTAAGTGGATGCATCACACCCATCTTCAAAACAGTGACTATATTAATCCCCCCCATGCCCGAAGCTGTGAAGGTGAAAGCCTTAATAGACTCTGGCTGTACCCGCTGCCTCATTAGCCCAACACTAGTGGGGAATCTGGGCATCCCATCCAGGAGACTGGAACAACCAATCTCATTTGGCCAGCTAGATGGATCCATAGCAGGGGGGGTGCCAGCTACCCTAGCCACTTTGCCAATACATCTCTCCCTGGGCAACCATGAAGAGGACTTAACGTTTGTGGTGACCCCAGGTATGGAATGCCCAATGATTCTAGGGATGGAATGGTTGAAAAAATGGAACCCCTGGGTAAATTGGAGGACGACAGAAATCAAATTCCCGAAGGGGGACCCTATGGACTTAAAACCCCAAGGGAGGCTACCAGAATCAAGAATAGAAAAAGCATCCATAGGAGAGGAAAAAAGATTAACAGAAATACCAGAGGAATATAGGGACCTTGCTGAAGTCTTCAGTGAGGAGAGGGCGAATGAGCTTCCCCCCCACCGACCCACAGACTGTACCATTGAATTCAAGCCTGGGCAAAACTCCCGAAGCCCAGATTATACTCCATGAGCCCAAAGGAGAAGGAGGAAATGGAAAGATTTTCATAAAAAAAAACCTGGAGAGAGGTTCCATTGAGCCAGCCAAGCCTAAAGTGGCTGCCCCGTCCTTTTTAGAGAGAAGAGATGGCTCTTTACGTTTATGCGTGGATTATAGGGCCCTGAATACAATCAGTGAAAGCAACCTATACCCGCTGCCCCTCATGAAAGACATGCTGTCACACCTATCGAAAGGGAAAATTTTTTCTAAACTAGACTTAAGGGAAGCTTACTATCGAGTGAGAATCAAGGAAGGGGACGAATGGAAGACTGCATTTAACTGCCCCATGGGGTGCTATCAATTCAAAGTCTTGCCATTTGGATTACAAGGGGGCCCTGCAGTCTTTATGCAATTAATCAATGACGTTCTAAGGGAGCACCTGTTTAAGGGGGTCCTTGTTTACTTGGACGACATTCTTATCTTTACCGAAACAAAAGAAGAACACGTCAAACTTGTCAGAGCGTTTTAAAGAAGCTGCGAGCCGCTCACCTATATGCCAAACTCTCAAAATGCGAATTCCACCAGGAAAGGATAGACTACCTAGGCTATCGCATATCCCCACAGGGCATTGAAATGGACCCGGAGAAGGTCAAAGCAGTACTAAATTGGGCACCACCCCGCACAAGAAAGCAACTACAAAGTTTCCTGGGCTTTGCAAATTTTACCGCCAATTCATCCCCCTCATTTGCCACAGATAGCCTTGCCCCTCACTAACTTACTAAAAACGAAGGGAACATCCTCAGTAAAACCTAGCCAGCCACTAACATGGACAATGGAGTGCCATGTGCCAAGCAGCGTTTGAGAGACTAAGAGGATTTTTCTGCCGCAACAGTACTAGCACCCGACATGGACAACCTTCATAATACAGGCAGATGCAAGGGATGTGGCAGTGGGGGCTGTGCTATTACAAGAAAATGATGATGCAGTATTGCAACCCTGTGCATATACATCTAAGAAACTCACGGAAACAGAACAGCGCTGGCCCGTATGGGAGAAGGAGGCTTATGGGATACGTTGGGCATTACGCACGTGGCGACAGTTCCTGGAAGGCAACAAAATCCCCTTCCAGGTGTGGGACACAGACATCACACATTTGAAAGCCCTGAAACTCCAGGGAAACTCAATCCCAAAACAGCCGCTGGTCCAGCATTTTTCACCAGTTCCAATTTAAGCTCAAACATTTACCAGGAAGAAAGAACTTCCTCGCATGCCTCAATATAACAGCGCAAGAACCACAGACTCTAGACCAATAATGGCAGAGTCACAACTGGCAGCACCAGTAACCACAAGAACCCAAGCCAAATTAAAACCACAACTGGACAGCCAAACTGGAATTGAATTCAGAAAAAGTTTGGAAACAGATGATTGGTTCCAGAAAAACAAAAATGTGTGCACAATGAAAGACGGGTTGCCTTGGATAGGGGAAAAGTTATATATACCAACAACTCAAAGAGTAACTTTCATGCACCTTTGCCATGACACAAAATCAGCAGGGCATTTTGGATTTGTAAAAACTTTACATTTAATTAAACGGCAATTTTGGTGGCCATCCATGAAAAAGGACATTGAAAGTTATATAGCCAGTTGTCCAAAATGTGCCACAGCAAAGAGGTTGCAAGGGAAAGTGCCAGGACTATTGCAAACAGTGGCAAGTCCCTCAGCCCCCTGGAGAGAAATAGCCATGGATTTTATAGTGGAATTGCCAGAAAGCAATGGGAATACTGTGGTCTGGACGGTCACGGACTTGTTTTCCAAACAGGTGCACTTTATCCCTTGCCAAAAGATTCCCACTGCAAAAGCCTTAGCAAAACTTTTCATCCAACACATTTACAGATTGCATGGGGCACCCCAACGCATCATCTCTGACAGGGGGTGCAATTTACGTCTGCATTTTGGAAGGAATTTTTATCCCTCTTAGGAACCACTCAGGGACTGACATCTAGCCACCACCCTCAAGGAAATGGGGGGGCTGAAAAAATGAACTCAGTACTTAAGCAATATTTAAGATGTTTTCTTAGTTTCCAGCAGACCGAGTGGGCGGACGTACTCCCCTTTGCAGAAGTTGCCTACAATAATGCAGTCCACTCCAGCACAGGTTACACTCCTTTTCAAATAGCCACCGGTCAAAGTTTCAACCCCATGCCAGAATTAACCCCAAACGAACCAAAGATCCCCTCGCTGAAAGAATGGATGGAAAAATTACAAAACACCTGGCCAATAGTCAGAAAAGCACTAGATGAAGCTAGGCAGGCTTACAAAACACAAGCCGATAAAAAAAGGGTTGATCCTACACCATTCATTATAGGAGAGATGGTGTACTTATCTACAAAATACCTAAAGTCCCTACAGCCCTGTAAAAAACTTGGACCAAAATACATAGGACCTTTTCCAATTAAAAGAATCATAAATCAAGTAACAGTAGAATTAGAGTTACCCAAAAATCTCAGGCAAATACACCCAATTTTTCATTGCAGCTTGCTGAAAAGAGAGCATCAGTCACCTCTACGGCCAAAAATCCCCCCCCACCACCTCCAATCATGGTGGAGGGTGAACAACACTTCAAAATAAAGGAAGTCCTTGACTCTAGGAGATATCATGGAGCAACTCAGTACCTAGTTGCCTGGAAACACCTCCCTCCCTCACAAAATGAGTGGGTCCATAAACGTCATGTCAGAGCCCCGAAGCTATTGAAGAAGTTTCACACAGAGGATCCTAACAAGCCTAACTAAAATTTTTACTTGCGTTTTCTTTCAGGTGGATCTCTCTTATTGTTAAGAGGGGCCGGATGTCAGAATCCAATTATATTTCATCTTTAAATTATCAAATATAGAAACTCCCAAATCTGCCTTCTCTGGATTCTGCCATAAGAGGGAGAGAAGGGGGAGAGCAAAGGGGCTTTATGGCCCTCACTTCCTTCTTTACACTTCAAAGAGCTGAATGTGTGTTTATTGTAACCTCTAAGCGTTAACATATCAAAGAAGGGTAATGGCCTTTCATGTAGTATCTGAAGTCTCCATCCAGACGGAAGAAAGAAGAAAGGAGGTGGAATTGTGATACTTGAAACCATCACTGGAAGGGGGGTTGATTGGGTGGGACTACTGGGGAACCCCTAAAACCTTGAATGGGAGAGCTTGAACCCCAAGTCCTGTCTAGCATGCCTGCAACCATTTTCTCTTAATAAAGGATTCCTGTTGGAAGAGCTATTCCAAGAGTTCTGTCTT